>NW_027478515.1:0-600000 GCF_051014685.1 Ptiloglossa arizonensis
CATATCTCGCAAACGGATTGACGAACTCGAGAAATTCCTGTTGCATCTGAAAGTAGAAACACACCCGATTACAATGGTGTGTGTACTTTTCCCCTAAGCCATACCAGTTATTGGTTTCGAGTATCTGACTTGCGGAAATTTTGATGGTTTCTCAAACATTCCTTAACTTCAAACTCCCATATCTCGCGAACGGATTGACGAACTCGAGAAATTCCTGTTGCATCTGAAAGTAGAAACTCGCCCGATTACAATGGTGTGTCTACTTTTCCCCTAGGCCATTCCAGTTATTGGTTTCGAGTATCAGACTCGCGAATATTTTAATGGTTTCTCAACCTTTCCTTAACTTCAAACTCCCATATCTCGCGAACGGATTGACGAACTCGAGTAATTCCTGTTGCATCTGAAAGTAGAAACTCGCCCGATTACAATGGTGTGTGTACTTTTCCGCTAGGCCATTCCAGATATTGGTTTCGAGTTTCAGACTTGCGAAAATTTTGATGGTTTCTCAATCATTCCTTAATTTCAAACTCCCATATCTCGCGAACGGATTGACGAACTCGAGAAATTCCTGTTGCATCTGAAAGTAGAAACACACCCGATTACAACGGTATGTGTATTTTTCCCCCAGGCCATTGTAGTTATTGGTTTCGAGTATCAGACTTGCGAAAATTTTGATGGTTTCTCAACCATTCCTTAACTTCAAACTCCCATATCTCGCAAACGGATTGACGAACTCTAGAAATTCCTGTTGCATCTGAAAGTAAAAACACACCGGATTACAACGGCATGTGTATTTTTCCCCCAGGCCATTTTAGTTATTGGTTTCGAGAATCAGACTTGCGAAAATTTTGATGGTTTCTCAACCATTCCTTAACTTCAAACTCCCATATCTCGCGAACGGATTGACGAACTCGAGAAATTCCTGTTGCATCTGAAAGTAGAAACTGGCCCGATTACAATGGTGTGTGTACTTTTCCGCTAGGCCATTCCAGTTATTGGTTTCGAGTATCAGACTTGCGAAAATTTTGATGGTTTCTCAATCATTCCTTAATTTCAAACTCCCATATCTCGCGAACGGATTGACGAACTCGAGAAATTCCTGTTGCATCTGAAAGTAGAAACTCGCCCGATTACAATGGTGTGTGTACTTTTCCGCTAGGCCATTCCAGTTATTGGTTTCGAGTATCAGACTTGCGAAAATTTTGATGGTTTCTCAACCATTCCTTAACTTCAAACTCCCATATCTCGCGAACGGATTGACGAACTCGAGAAATTCCGGTTGCATCTGAAAGTAGAAACTCTCCCGATTACAACGGTATGTGTATTTTTCCCCCAGGCCATTGTAGTTATTTGTTTCGAGTATCAGACTTGCGAAAATTTTGATGGTTTCTCAAACATTCCTTAACTTCAAACCCCCATATCTCACGAACGGATTGACGAACTCGAGAAATTCCTGTTGCATCTGAAAGTAGAAACTCGCCCGATTACAACGGTATATGTATTTTTCCCCTAGGCCAATGTAGTTATTGGTTTCGAGTATCAGACTTGCGAAAATTTTGATGGATTCTCAACCATTCCTTAACTTCAAACACCCATATCTCGCGAACGGATTGACGAACTCGAGAAACTCCTATTGCATCTTAAAGCCGCAACTCGCCCGATTACAACGGTATGTATATTTTTGCCCTAGGCCATAGTAGTTATTGGTTTCGAGTATCAGACTTGCGAAAATTTTGATGGTTTCTCAACCATTCCTTAACTTCAAACTACCATATCTCGCGAACGGATTGCCGAACTCGAGAAATTCCTGTTGCATCTGAAAGCAGAAACTCGCCCGATTACAATTGTGTGTGTACTTTTCCCCTAGTCCATTCCAGTTGTTGGTTTCGAGTATCAGACTTGCGAAAATTTTGATGGTTTCTCAACCATTCCCTAACTTCAAACTCCCATATCTCGCGAACGGATTGACGAACTCGAGAAACTCCTGTTGCATCTGAAAGTAGAACTCGCCCGATTACAATGGTGTGTGTACTTTTCCGCTAGGCCATTCCAGTTATTGGTTTCGAGTATCAGACTTGCGAAAATTTTGATGGTTTCTCAATCATTCCTTAATTTCAAACTCCCATATCTCGCGAACGGATTGACGAACTCGAGAAATTCCTGTTGCATCTGAAAGTAGAAACACACCCGATTACAACGGTATGTGTATTTTTCCCCCAGGCCATTGTAGTTATTGGTTTCGAGTATCAGACTTGCGAAAATTTTGATGGTTTCTCAACCATTCCTTAACTTCAAACTCCCATATCTCGCAAACGGATTGACGAACTCTAGAAATTCCTGTTGCATCTGAAAGTAAAAACACACCGGATTACAACGGCATGTGTATTTTTCCCCCAGGCCATTTTAGTTATTGGTTTCGAGAATCAGACTTGCGAAAATTTTGATGGTTTCTCAACCATTCCTTAACTTCAAACTCCCATATCTCGCGAACGGATTGACGAACTCGAGAAATTCCTGTTGCATCTGAAAGTAGAAACTGGCCCGATTACAATGGTGTGTGTACTTTTCCGCTAGGCCATTCCAGTTATTGGTTTCGAGTATCAGACTTGCGAAAATTTTGATGGTTTCTCAATCATTCCTTAATTTCAAACTCCCATATCTCGCGAACGGATTGACGAACTCGAGTAATTCCTGTTGCATCTGAAAGTAGAAACTCGCCCGATTACAATGGTGTGTGTACTTTTCCGCTAGGCCATTCCAGATATTGGTTTCGAGTTTCAGACTTGCGAAAATTTTGATGGTTTCTCAATCATTCCTTAATTTCAAACTCCCATATCTCGCGAACGGATTGACGAACTCGAGAAATTCCTGTTGCATCTGAAAGTAGAAACACACCCGATTACAACGGTATGTGTATTTTTCCCCCAGGCCATTGTAGTTATTGGTTTCGAGTATCAGACTTGCGAAAATTTTGATGGTTTCTCAACCATTCCTTAACTTCAAACTCCCATATCTCGCAAACGGATTGACGAACTCTAGAAATTCCTGTTGCATCTGAAAGTAAAAACACACCGGATTACAACGGCATGTGTATTTTTCCCCCAGGCCATTTTAGTTATTGGTTTCGAGAATCAGACTTGCGAAAATTTTGATGGTTTCTCAACCATTCCTTAACTTCAAACTCCCATATCTCGCGAACGGATTGACGAACTCGAGAAATTCCTGTTGCATCTGAAAGTAGAAACTGGCCCGATTACAATGGTGTGTGTACTTTTCCGCTAGGCCATTCCAGTTTTTGGTTTCGAGTATCAGACTTGCGAAAATTTTGATGGTTTCTCAATCATTCCTTAATTTCAAACTCCCATATCTCGCGAACGGATTGACGAACTCGAGAAATTCCTGTTGCATCTGAAAGTAGAAACTCGCCCGATTACAATGGTGTGTGTACTTTTCCGCTAGGCCATTCCAGTTATTGGTTTCGAGTATCAGACTTGCGAAAATTTTGATGGTTTCTCAACCATTCCTTAACTTCAAACTCCCATATCTCGCGAACGGATTGACGAACTCGAGAAATTCCGGTTGCATCTGAAAGTAGAAACTCTCCCGATTACAACGGTATGTGTATTTTTCCCCCAGGCCATTGTAGTTATTTGTTTCGAGTATCAGACTTGCGAAAATTTTGATGGTTTCTCAAACATTCCTTAACTTCAAACCCCCATATCTCACGAACGGATTGACGAACTCGAGAAATTCCTGTTGCATCTGAAAGTAGAAACTCGCCCGATTACAACGGTATATGTATTTTTCCCCTAGGCCAATGTAGTTATTGGTTTCGAGTATCAGACTTGCGAAAATTTTGATGGATTCTCAACCATTCCTTAACTTCAAACACCCATATCTCGCGAACGGATTGGACGAACTCGAGAAACTCCTATTGCATCTTAAAGCCGCAACTCGCCCGATTACAACGGTATGTATATTTTTGCCCTAGGCCATAGTAGTTATTGGTTTCGAGTATCAGACTTGCGAAAATTTTGATGGTTTCTCAACCATTCCTTAACTTCAAACTCCCATATCTCGCGAACGGATTGCCGAACTCGAGAAATTCCTGTTGCATCTGAAAGCAGAAACTCGCCCGATTACAATTGTGTGTGTACTTTTCCCCTAGTCCATTCCAGTTGTTGGTTTCGAGTATCAGACTTGCGAAAATTTTGATGGTTTCTCAACATTCCTAACTTCAAACTCCCATATCTCGCGAACGGATTGACGAACTCGAGAAACTCCTGTTGCATCTGAAAGTAGAACTCGCCCGATTACAATGGTGTGTGTACTTTTCCGCTAGGCCATTCCAGTTATTGGTTTCGAGTATCAGACTTGCGAAAATTTTGATGGTTTCTCAATCATTCCTTAATTTCAAACTCCCATATCTCGCGAACGGATTGACGAACTCGAGAAATTCCTGTTGCATCTGAAAGTAGAAACACACCCGATTACAACGGTATGTGTATTTTTCCCCCAGGCCATTGTAGTTATTGGTTTCGAGTATCAGACTTGCGAAAATTTTGATGGTTTCTCAACCATTCCTTAGCTTCAAACTCCCATATCTCGCGAACGGATTGACGAACTCGAGAAACTCCTATTTCATCTGAAAGCAGAAACTCGCCCGATTACAACGGTATGTATATTTTTGCCTTAGGCCATATGTAGTTATTGGTTTCGAGTATCAGACTTGCGAAAATTTTGATGGTTTCTCAACCATTCCTTAACTTCAAACTCCCATATCTCGCAAACGGATTGACGAACTCGAGAAATTCCTGTTGCATCTGAAAGTAGAAACACACCCGATTACAATGGTGTGTGTACATTTCCCCTAAACCATACCAGTTATTGGTTTCGAGTATCTGACTTGCGGAAATTTTGATGGTTTCTCAACCATTCCTTAACTTCAAACTCCCATATCTCGCGAACGGATTGACGAACTCGAGAAATTCCTGTTGCATCTGAAAGTAGAAACTCGCCCGATTACAATGGTGTGTGTACTTTTCCGCTAGGCCATTCCAGTTATTGGTTTCGAGTATCAGACTTGCGAAAATTTTGATGGTTTCTCAATCATTCCTTAATTTCAAACTCCCATATCTCGCGAACGGATTGACGAACTCGAGAAATTCCTGTTGCATCTGAAAGTAGAAACACACCCGATTACAACGGTATGTGTATTTTTCCCCCAGGCCATTGTAGTTATTGGTTTCGAGTATCAGACTTGCGAAAATTTTGATGGTTTCTCAACCATTCCTTAACTTCAAACTCCCATATCTCGCAAACGGATTGACGAACTCGAGAAATTCCTGTTGCATCTGAAAGTAGAAACACACCCGATTACAACGGTATGTGTATTTTTCCCCCAGGGCATTGTAGTTATTGGTTTCGAGTATCAGACTTGCGAAAATTTTGATGGTTTCTCAATCATTCCTTAATTTCAAACTCCCATATCTCGCGAACGGATTGACGAACTCGAGAAATTCCTGTTGCATCTGAAAGTAGAAACACACCCGATTACAATGTTGTGTGTACTTTTCCCCTAGGCCATTCCAGTTATTGGTTTCGAGTATCAGACTTGCGAAAATTTTGATGGTTTCTCAATCATTCCTTAATTTCAAACTCCCATATCTCGCGAACGGATTGACGAACTCGAGAAATTCCTGTTGCATCTGAAAGTAGAAACACACCCGATTACAACGGTATGTGTATTTTTCCCCCAGGCCATTGTAGTTATTGGTTTCGAGTATCAGACCTGCGAAAATTTTGATGGTTTCTCAACCATTCCTTAATTTCAAACTCCCATATCTCGCAAACGGATTGACGAACTCGAGAAATTCCTGTTGCATCTGAAAGTAGAAACACACCCGATTACAACGGTATGTGTATTTTTCCCCCAGGCCATTGTAGTTATTGGTTTCGAGTATCAGACTTGCGAAAATTTTGATGGTTTCTCAACCATTCCTTAACTTCAAACTCCCATATCTCGCGAACGGATTAACGAACTCGAGAAATTCCAGTTGCATCTGAAAGTAGAAACTCTCCCGATTACAACGGTATGTGTATTTTTCCCCCAGGCCATTGTAGTTATTGGTTTCGAGTATCAGACTTGCGAAAATTTTGATGGTTTCTCAACCATTCCTTAACTTCAAACTCCCATATCTCGCAAACGGATTGACGAACTCGAGAAATTCCTGTTGCATCTGAAAGTAGAAACACACCCGATTACAATGTTGTGTGTACTTTTCCCCTAGGCCATTCCAGTTGTTGGTTTCGAGTATCAGACTTGCGAAAATTTTGATGGTTTCTCAACCATTCCTTAACATCGAACTCCCATATCTCGCGAACGGATTGACGAACTCGAGAAATTCCAGTTGCATCTGAAAGTAGAAACTCTCCCGATTACAACGGTATGTGTATTTTTCCCCCAGGCCATTGTAGTTATTGGTTTCGAGTATCAGACTTGCGAAAATTTTGATGGTTTCTCAACCATTCCTTAACTTCAAACTCCCATATCTCGCAAACGGATTGACGAACTCGAGAAATTCCTGTTGCATCTGAAAGTAGAAACACACCCGATTACAATGGTGTGTGTACTTTTCCCCCAGGCCATTCCAGTTATTGGTTTCGAGTATCAGACCCGCGAAAATTTTAATGGTTTCTCAACCATTCCTTAACTTCAAACTCCCATATCTCGCGAACGGATTGCCGAACTCGAGAAATTCCTGTTGCATCTGAAAGCAGAAACTCGCCCGATTACAATTGTGTGTGTACTTTTCCCCTAAGCCATTCCAGTTATTGGTTTCGAGTATCCGACTTGCGAAAATTTTGATGGTTTCTCAATCATTCCTTAATTTCAAACTCCCATATCTCGCGAACGGATTGACGAACACGAGAAATTCCTGTTGCATCTGAAAGTAGAAACACACCCGATTACAACGGTATGTGTATTTTTCCCCCAGGCCATTGTAGTTATTGGTTTCGAGTATCAGACTTGCGAAAATTTTGATGGTTTCTCAACCATTCCTTAACTTCAAACTCCCATATCTCGCAAACGGATTGACGAACTCGAGAAATTCCTGTTGCATCTGAAAGTAGAAACACACCCGATTACAACGGTATGTGTATTTTTCCCCCAGGCCATTGTAGTTATTGGTTTCGAGTATCAGACTTGCGAAAATTTTGATGGTTTCTCAACCATTCCTTAACTTCAAACTCCCATATCTCGCAAACGGATTGACGAACTCGGGAAATTCCTGTTGCATCTGAAAGTAGAAACACACCCGATTACAATGTTGTGTGTACTTTTCCCCTAGGCCATTCCAGTTATTGGTTTCGAGTATCAGACTTGCGAAAATTTTGATGGTTTCTCAATCATTCCTTAATTTCAAACTCCCATATCTCGCGAACGGATTGACGAACTCGAGAAATTCCTGTTGCATCTGAAAGTAGAAACAAACCCGATTACAACGGTATGTGTATTTTTCC
The DNA here is from genome assembly GCF_051014685.1 of Ptiloglossa arizonensis. Lineage (NCBI taxonomy): Eukaryota > Metazoa > Arthropoda > Insecta > Hymenoptera > Colletidae > Ptiloglossa > Ptiloglossa arizonensis. The sequence continues at coordinate 7,525 of NW_027478515.1, forward strand.
CCCAGGCCATTGTAGTTATTGGTTTCGAGTATCAGACCTGCGAAAATTTTGATGGTTTCTCAACCATTCCTTAACTTCAAACTCCCATATCTCGCAAACGGATTGACGAACTCGAGAAATTCCTGTTGCATCTGAAAGTAGAAACACACCCGATTACAACGGTATGTGTATTTTTCCCCCAGGCCATTGTAGTTATTGGTTTCGAGTATCAGACTTGCGAAAATTTTGATGGTTTCTCAACCATTCCTTAACTTCAAACTCCCATATCTCGCGAACGGATTAACGAACTCGAGAAATTCCAGTTGCATCTGAAAGTAGAAACTCTCCCGATTACAACGGTATGTGTATTTTTCCCCCAGGCCATTGTAGTTATTGGTTTCGAATATCAGACTTGCGAAAATTTTTATGGTTTCTCAACCATTCCTTAACTTCAAACTCCCATATCTCGCAAACGGATTGACGAACTCGAGAAATTCCTGTTGCATCTGAAAGTAGAAACACACCCGATTACAATGTTGTGTGTACTTTTCCCCTAGGCCATTCCAGTTGCTGGTTTCGAGTATCAGACTTGCGAAAATTTTGATGGTTTCTCAACCATTCCTTAACATCGAACTCCCATATCTCGCGAACGGATTGACGAACTCGAGAAATTCCAGTTGCATCTGAAAGTAGAAACTCTCCCGATTACAACGGTATGTGTATTTTTCCCCCAGGCCATTGTAGTTATTGGTTTCGAGTATCAGACTTGCGAAAATTTTGATGGTTTCTCAACCATTCCTTAACTTCAAACTCCCATATCTCGCAAACGGATTGACGAACTCGAGAAATTCCTGTTGCATCTGAAAGTAGAAACACACCCGATTACAATGCTGTGTGTACTTTTCCCCTAGGCCATTCCAGTTATTGGTTTCGAGTATCAGACTTGCGAAAATTTTGATGGTTTCTCAATCATTCCTTAATTTCAAACTCCCATATCTCGCGAACGGATTGACGAACTCGAGAAATTCCTGTTGCATCTGAAAGTAGAAACACACCCGATTACAACGGTATGTGTATTTTTCCCCCAGGCCATTGTAGTTATTGGTTTCGAGTATCAGACTTGCGAAAATTTTGATGGTTTCTCAACCATTCCTTAGCTTCAAACTCCCATATCTCGCGAACGGATTGACGAACTCGAGAAACTCCTATTTCATCTGAAAGCAGAAACTCGCCCGATTACAACGGTATGTGTATTTTTGCCTTAGGCCATATGTAGATATTGGTTTCGAGTATCAGACTTGCGAAAATTTTGATGGTTTCTCAACCATTCCTTAACTTCAAACTCCCATATCTCGCAAACGGATTGACGAACTCGACAAATTCCTGTTGCATCTGAAAGTAGAAACACACCCGATTACAATGGTGTGTGTACTTTTCCCCTAAGCCATACCAGTTATTGGTTTCGAGTATCTGACTTGCGGAAATTTTGATGGTTTCTCAAACATTCCTTAACTTCAAACTCCCATATCTCACGAACGGATTGACGAACTCGAGAAACTCCTATTTCATCTGAAAGCAGAAACTCGCCCGATTACAACGGTATGTGTATTTTTGCCTTAGGCCATATGTAGATATTGGTTTCGAGTATCAGACTTGCGAAAATTTTGATGGTTTCTCAACCATTCCTTAACTTCAAACTCCCATATCTCGCAAACGGATTGACGAACTCGACAAATTCCTGTTGCATCTGAAAGTAGAAACACACCCGATTACAATGGTGTGTGTACTTTTCCCCTAAGCCATACCAGTTATTGGTTTCGAGTATCTGACTTGCGGAAATTTTGATGGTTTCTCAAACATTCCTTAACTTCAAACTCCCATATCTCGCGAACGGATTGACGAACTCGAGAAATTCCTGTTGCATCTGAAAGTAGAAACTCGCCCGATTACAATGTTGTGTGCACTTTTCCCCTAGGCCATTCCAGTTATTGGTTTCGAGTATCAGACTCGCGAAAATTTTAATGGTTTCTCAACCATTCCTTAACTTCAAACTCCCATATCTCGCGAACGGATTGACGAACTCGAGAAATTCCTGTTGCATCTGAAAGTAGATACTCGCCCGATTACAACGGTATATGTATTTTTCCCCTAGGCCATTGTAGTTATTGGTTTCGAGTATCAGACTTGCGAAAATTTTGATGGTTTCTCAACCATTCCTTAACTTCAAACTCCCATATCTCGCGAACGGATTGACGAACTCGAGAAATTCCAGTTGCATCTGAAAGTAGAAACTCTCCCGATTACAACGGTATGTGTATTTTTCCCCCAGGCCATTGTAGTTATTGGTTTCGAGTATCAGACTTGCGAAAATTTTGATGGTTTCTCAACCATTCCTTAACTTCAAACTCCCATATCTCGCAAACGGATTGACGAACTCGAGAAATTCCTGTTGCATCTGAAAGTAGAAACACACCCGATTACAATGGTGTGTGTACTTTTCCCCTAAGCCATACCAGTTATTGGTTTCGAGTATCTGACTTGCGAAAATATTGATGGTTTCTCAAACATTCCCTAACTTCAAACTCCCATATCTCGCGAACGGATTGACGAACTCGAGAAATTCCTGTTGCATCTGAAAGTAGAAACTCGCCCGATTAAAATGGTGTGTGTACTTTTCACCTAGGCCATTCCAGTTATTGGTTTCGAGTATCAGACCCGCGAAAATTTTAATGGTTTCTCAACCATTCCTTAACTTCAAACTCCCATATCTCGCGAACGGATTGACGAACTCGAGAAATTCCTGTTGCATCTGAAAGTAGAAACTCTCCCGATTACAACTGTATGTGTATTTTTGCCTTAGGCCATAGTAGTTATTGGTTTCGAGTATCAGACTTGCGAAAATTTTGATAGTTTCTCAACCATTTTTTAACTTCAAACTCCCATATCTCGCGAACGGATTGACGAACTCGAGAAACTCCTATTTCATCTGAAAGCAGAAACTCGCCCGATTACAACGGTATGTGTATTTTTGCCTTAGGCCATATGTAGTTATTGATTTCGAGTATCAGACTTGCGAAAATTTTGATGGTTTCTCAACCACTCCTTAACTTCAAACTCCCATATCTCGCGAACGGATTGACGAACTCGAGAAATTCCGGTTGCATCTGACAGTAGAAACTCTCCCGATTACAACGGTATGTGTATTTTTCCCCCAGGCCATTGCAGTTATTGGTTTCGAGTATCAGACTTGCGAAAATTTTGATGGTTTCTCAACCATTCCTTAACTTCAAACTCCCATATCTCGCAAACGGATTGACGAACTCGAGAAATTCCTGTTGCATCTGAAAGTCGAAACACACCCGATTACAATGGTGCGTGTACTTTTCCCCTAAGCCATACCAGTTATTGGTTTCAAGTATCTGACTCGCGAAAATTTTGATGGTTTCTCAAACATTCCTTAACTTCAAACTGCCATATCTCGCGAACGGATTGACGAACTCGAGAAATTCCTGTTGCATCTGAAAGTAGAAACTCGCCCGATTACAATGGTGTGTGTACTTTTCCCCTAGGCCATTCCAGTTATTGGTTTCGAGTATCAGACACGCGAAAATTTTAATGGTTTCTCAACCATTCCTTAACTTCAAACTCCCATATCTCGCGAACGGATTGACGAACTCGTGAAATTCCTGTTGCATCTGAAAGTAGAAACTCGCCCGATTACAATGGTGTGTGTACTTTTCAGCTAGGCCATTCCAGTTATTGGTTTCGAGTATCAGACTTGCGAAAATTTTGATGGTTTCTCAATCATTCCTTAATTTCAAACTCCCATATCTCGCGAACGGATTGACGAACTCGAGAAATTCCTGTTGCATCTGAAAGTAGAAACTCACCCGATTACAACGGTATGTGTATTTTTCCCCCAGGCCATTGTAGTTATTGGTTTCGAGTATCAGACTTGCAAAAATTTTGATGGTTTCTCAACCATTCCTTAACTTCAAACGCCCATATCTCGCGAACGGATTGACGAACTCGAGAAATTCCCGTTGCATCTGAAAGTAGAAACTCGCCCGATTACAACGGTATGTGTATTTTTGCCTTAGGCCATAGTAGTTATTGGTTTCGAGTATCAGACTTGCGAAAATTTTGATGGTTTCTCAACCATTTTTTAACTTCAAACTCCCATATCTCGCGAACGGATTGACGAACTCGAGAAACTCCTATTTCATCTGAAAGCAGAAACTCGCCCGATTACAACGGTATGTGTATTTTTGCCTTAGGCCATAGTAGTTATTGGTTTCGAGTATCAGACTTGCGAAAATTTTGATGGTTTCTCAACCATTTTTTAACTTCAAACTCCCACATCTCGCGAACGGATTGACGAACTCGAGAAACTCCTATTTCATCTGAAAGCAGAAACTCGCCCGATTACAACGGTATGTGTATTTTTGCCTTAGGCCATATATAGTTATTGGTTTCGAGTATCAGACTTGCGAAAATTTTGATGGTTTCTCAACCATTCCTTAACTTCAAACTCCCATATCTCGCGAACGGATTGACGAACTCGAGAAATTCCGGTTGCATCTGAAAGTAGAAACTCTCCCGATTACAACGGTATGTGTATTTTTGCCTTAGGCCATAGTAGTTATTGGTTTCGAGTATCAGACTTGCGAAAATTTTGATGGTTTCTCAACCATTTTTTAACTTCAAACTCCCATATCTCGCGAACAGATTGACGAACTCGAGAAACTCCTATTTCATCTGAAAGCAGAAACTCGCCCGATTACAACGGTATGTGTGTTTTTGCCTTAGGCCATATGTAGTTATTGGTTTCGAGTATCAGACTTGCGAAAATTTTGATGGTTTCTCAACCATTCCTTAACTTCAAACTCCCATATCTCGCAAACGGATTGACGAACTCGAGAAATTCCTGTTGCATCTGAAAGTAGAAACACACCCGATTACAATGGTGCGTGTACTTTTCCCCTAAGCCATACCAGTTATTGGTTTCAAGTATCTGACTCGCGAAAATTTTGATGGTTTCTCAAACATTCCTTAACTTCAAACTGCCATATCTCGCGAACGGATTGACGAACTCGAGAAATTCCTGTTGCATCTGAAAGTAGAAACTCTCCCGATTACAACGGTATGTGTATTTTTCCCCCAGGCCATTGTAGTTATTGGTTTCGAGTATCAGACTTGCGAAAATTTTGATGGTTTCTCAACCATTCCTTAACTTCAAACTCCCATATCTCGCAAACGGATTGACGAACTCGAGAAATTCCTGTTGCATCTGAAAGTAGAAACACACCCGATTACAATGGTGTGTGTACTTTTCCCCCAGGCCATTCCAGTTATTGGTTTCGAGTATCAGACCCGCGAAAATTTTAATGGTTTCTCAACCATTCCTTAACTTCAAACTCCCATATCTCGCGAACGGATTGCCGAACTCGAGAAATTCCTGTTGCATCTGAAAGCAGAAACTCGCCCGATTACAATTGTGTGTGTACTTTTCCCCTAAGCCATTCCAGTTATTGGTTTCGAGTATCCGACTTGCGAAAATTTTGATGGTTTCTCAATCATTCCTTAATTTCAAACTCCCATATCTCGCGAACGGATTGACGAACTCGAGAAATTCCTGTTGCATCTGAAAGTAGAAACACACCCGATTACAACGGTATGTGTATTTTTCCCCCAGGCCATTGTAGTTATTGGTTTCGAGTATCAGACTTGCGAAAATTTTGATGGTTTCTCAACCATTCCTTAACTTCAAACTCCCATATCTCGCAAACGGATTGACGAACTCGAGAAATTCCTGTTGCATCTGAAAGTAGAAACACACCCGATTACAACGGTATGTGTATTTTTCCCCCAGGCCATTGTAGTTATTGGTTTCGAGTATCAGACTTGCGAAAATTTTGATGGTTTCTCAACCATTCCTTAACTTCAAACTCCCATATCTCGCAAACGGATTGACGAACTCGGGAAATTCCTGTTGCATCTGAAAGTAGAAACACACCCGATTACAATGTTGTGTGTACTTTTCCCCTAGGCCATTCCAGTTATTGGTTTCGAGTATCAGACTTGCGAAAATTTTGATGGTTTCTCAATCATTCCTTAATTTCAAACTCCCATATCTCGCGAACGGATTGACGAACTCGAGAAATTCCTGTTGCATCTGAAAGTAGAAACAAACCCGATTACAACGGTATGTGTATTTTTCCCCCAGGCCATTGTAGTTATTGGTTTCGAGTATCAGACCTGCGAAAATTTTGATGGTTTCTCAACCATTCCTTAACTTCAAACTCCCATATCTCGCAAACGGATTGACGAACTCGAGAAATTCCTGTTGCATCTGAAAGTAGAAACACACCCGATTACAACGGTATGTGTATTTTTCCCCCAGGCCATTGTAGTTATTGGTTTCGAGTATCAGACTTGCGAAAATTTTGATGGTTTCTCAACCATTCCTTAACTTCAAACTCCCATATCTCGCGAACGGATTAACGAACTCGAGAAATTCCAGTTGCATCTGAAAGTAGAAACTCTCCCGATTACAACGGTATGTGTATTTTTCCCCCAGGCCATTGTAGTTATTGGTTTCGAGTATCAGACTTGCGAAAATTTTGATGGTTTCTCAACCATTCCTTAACTTCAAACTCCCATATCTCGCAAACGGATTGACGAACTCGAGAAATTCCTGTTGCATCTGAAAGTAGAAACACACCCGATTACAATGTTGTGTGTACTTTTCCCCTAGGCCATTCCAGTTGCTGGTTTCGAGTATCAGACTTGCGAAAATTTTGATGGTTTCTCAACCATTCCTTAACATCGAACTCCCATATCTCGCGAACGGATTGACGAACTCGAGAAATTCCAGTTGCATCTGAAAGTAGAAACTCTCCCGATTACAACGGTATGTGTATTTTTCCCCCAGGCCATTGTAGTTATTGGTTTCGAGTATCAGACTTGCGAAAATTTTGATGGTTTCTCAACCATTCCTTAACTTCAAACTCCCATATCTCGCAAACGGATTGACGAACTCGAGAAATTCCTGTTGCATCTGAAAGTAGAAACACACCCGATTACAATGCTGTGTGTACTTTTCCCCTAGGCCATTCCAGTTATTGGTTTCGAGTATCAGACTTGCGAAAATTTTGATGGTTTCTCAATCATTCCTTAATTTCAAACTCCCATATCTCGCGAACGGATTGACGAACTCGAGAAATTCCTGTTGCATCTGAAAGTAGAAACACACCCGATTACAACGGTATGTGTATTTTTCCCCCAGGCCATTGTAGTTATTGGTTTCGAGTATCAGACTTGCGAAAATTTTGATGGTTTCTCAACCATTCCTTAGCTTCAAACTCCCATATCTCGCGAACGGATTGACGAACTCGAGAAACTCCTATTTCATCTGAAAGCAGAAACTCGCCCGATTACAACGGTATGTGTATTTTTGCCTTAGGCCATATGTAGATATTGGTTTCGAGTATCAGACTTGCGAAAATTTTGATGGTTTCTCAACCATTCCTTAACTTCAAACTCCCATATCTCGCAAACGGATTGACGAACTCGACAAATTCCTGTTGCATCTGAAAGTAGAAACACACCCGATTACAATGGTGTGTGTACTTTTCCCCTAAGCCATACCAGTTATTGGTTTCGAGTATCTGACTTGCGGAAATTTTGATGGTTTCTCAAACATTCCTTAACTTCAAACTCCCATATCTCGCGAACGGATTGACGAACTCGAGAAACTCCTATTTCATCTGAAAGCAGAAACTCGCCCGATTACAACGGTATGTGTATTTTTGCCTTAGGCCATATGTAGATATTGGTTTCGAGTATCAGACTTGCGAAAATTTTGATGGTTTCTCAACCATTCCTTAACTTCAAACTCCCATATCTCGCAAACGGATTGACGAACTCGACAAATTCCTGTTGCATCTGAAAGTAGAAACACACCCGATTACAATGGTGTGTGTACTTTTCCCCTAAGCCATACCAGTTATTGGTTTCGAGTATCTGACTTGCGGAAATTTTGATGGTTTCTCAAACATTCCTTAACTTCAAACTCCCATATCTCGCGAACGGATTGACGAACTCGAGAAATTCCTGTTGCATCTGAAAGTAGAAACTCGCCCGATTACAATGTTGTGTGTACTTTTCCCCTAGGCCATTCCAGTTATTGGTTTCGAGTATCAGACTCGCGAAAATTTTAATGGTTTCTCAACCATTCCTTAACTTCAAACTCCCATATCTCGCGAACGGATTGACGAACTCGACAAATTCCTGTTGCATCTGAAAGTAGAAACACACCCGATTACAATGGTGTGTGTACTTTTCCCCTAAGCCATACCAGTTATTGGTTTCGAGTATCTGACTTGCGGAAATTTTGATGGTTTCTCAAACATTCCTTAACTTCAAACTCCCATATCTCGCGAACGGATTGACGAACTCGAGAAACTCCTATTTCATCTGAAAGCAGAAACTCGCCCGATTACAACGGTATGTGTATTTTTGCCTTAGGCCATATGTAGATATTGGTTTCGAGTATCAGACTTGCGAAAATTTTGATGGTTTCTCAACCATTCCTTAACTTCAAACTCCCATATCTCGCAAACGGATTGACGAACTCGACAAATTCCTGTTGCATCTGAAAGTAGAAACACACCCGATTACAATGGTGTGTGTACTTTTCCCCTAAGCCATACCAGTTATTGGTTTCGAGTATCTGACTTGCGGAAATTTTGATGGTTTCTCAAACATTCCTTAACTTCAAACTCCCATATCTCGCGAACGGATTGACGAACTCGAGAAATTCCTGTTGCATCTGAAAGTAGAAACTCGCCCGATTACAATGTTGTGTGTACTTTTCCCCTAGGCCATTCCAGTTATTGGTTTCGAGTATCAGACTCGCGAAAATTTTAATGGTTTCTCAACCATTCCTTAACTTCAAACTCCCATATCTCGCGAACGGATTGACGAACTCGAGAAATTCCTGTTGCATCTGAAAGTAGATACTCGCCCGATTACAACGGTATATGTATTTTTCCCCTAGGCCATTGTAGTTATTGGTTTCGAGTATCAGACTTGCGAAAATTTTGATGGTTTCTCAACCATTCCTTAACTTCAAACTCCCATATCTCGCGAACGGATTGACGAACTCGAGAAATTCCAGTTGCATCTGAAAGTAGAAACTCTCCCGATTACAACGGTATGTGTATTTTTCCCCCAGGCCATTGTAGTTATTGGTTTCGAGTATCAGACTTGCGAAAATTTTGATGGTTTCTCAACCATTCCTTAACTTCAAACTCCCATATCTCGCAAACGGATTGACGAACTCGAGAAATTCCTGTTGCATCTGAAAGTAGAAACACACCCGATTACAATGGTGTGTGTACTTTTCCCCTAAGCCATACCAGTTATTGGTTTCGAGTATCTGACTTGCGAAAATATTGATGGTTTCTCAAACATTCCCCAACTTCAAACTCCCATATCTCGCGAACGGATTGACGAACTCGAGAAATTCCTGTTGCATCTGAAAGTAGAAACTCGCCCGATTAAAATGGTGTGTGTACTTTTCACCTAGGCCATTCCAGTTATTGGTTTCGAGTATCAGACCCGCGAAAATTTTAATGGTTTCTCAACCATTCCTTAACTTCAAACTCCCATATCTCGCGAACGGATTGACGAACTCGAGAAATTCCTGTTGCATCTGAAAGTAGAAACTCTCCCGATTACAACGGTATGTGTATTTTTGCCTTAGGCCATAGTAGTTATTGGTTTCGAGTATCAGACTTGCGAAAATTTTGATAGTTTCTCAACCATTTTTTAACTTCAAACTCCCATATCTCGCGAACGGATTGACGAACTCGAGAAACTCCTATTTCATCTGAAAGCAGAAACTCGCCCGATTACAACGGTATGTGTATTTTTGCCTTAGGCCATATGTAGTTATTGATTTCGAGTATCAGACTTGCGAAAATTTTGATGGTTTCTCAACCACTCCTTAACTTCAAACTCCCATATCTCGCGAACGGATTGACGAACTCGAGAAATTCCGGTTGCATCTGACAGTAGAAACTCTCCCGATTACAACGGTATGTGTATTTTTCCCCCAGGCCATTGCAGTTATTGGTTTCGAGTATCAGACTTGCGAAAATTTTGATGGTTTCTCAACCATTCCTTAACTTCAAACTCCCATATCTCGCAAACGGATTGACGAACTCGAGAAATTCCTGTTGCATCTGAAAGTCGAAACACACCCGATTACAATGGTGCGTGTACTTTTCCCCTAAGCCATACCAGTTATTGGTTTCAAGTATCTGACTCGCGAAAATTTTGATGGTTTCTCAAACATTCCTTAACTTCAAACTGCCATATCTCGCGAACGGATTGACGAACTCGAGAAATTCCTGTTGCATCTGAAAGTAGAAACTCGCCCGATTACAATGGTGTGTGTACTTTTCCCCTAGGCCATTCCAGTTATTGGTTTCGAGTATCAGACACGCGAAAATTTTGATGGTTTCTCAACCATTCCTTAACTTCAAACTCCCATATCTCGCAAACGGATTGACGAACTCGACAAATTCCTGTTGCATCTGAAAGTAGAAACACACCCGATTACAATGGTGTGTGTACTTTTCCCCTAAGCCATACCAGTTATTGGTTTCGAGTATCTGACTTGCGGAAATTTTGATGGTTTCTCAAACATTCCTTAACTTCAAACTCCCATATCTCGCGAACGGATTGACGAACTCGAGAAATTCCTGTTGCATCTGAAAGTAGAAACTCGCCCGATTACAATGTTGTGTGTACTTTTCCCCTAGGCCATTCCAGTTATTGGTTTCGAGTATCAGACTCGCGAAAATTTTAATGGTTTCTCAACCATTCCTTAACTTCAAACTCCCATATCTCGCGAACGGATTGACGAACTCGACAAATTCCTGTTGCATCTGAAAGTAGAAACACACCCGATTACAATGGTGTGTGTACTTTTCCCCTAAGCCATACCAGTTATTGGTTTCGAGTATCTGACTTGCGGAAATTTTGATGGTTTCTCAAACATTCCTTAACTTCAAACTCCCATATCTCGCGAACGGATTGACGAACTCGAGAAACTCCTATTTCATCTGAAAGCAGAAACTCGCCCGATTACAACGGTATGTGTATTTTTGCCTTAGGCCATATGTAGATATTGGTTTCGAGTATCAGACTTGCGAAAATTTTGATGGTTTCTCAACCATTCCTTAACTTCAAACTCCCATATCTCGCAAACGGATTGACGAACTCGACAAATTCCTGTTGCATCTGAAAGTAGAAACACACCCGATTACAATGGTGTGTGTACTTTTCCCCTAAGCCATACCAGTTATTGGTTTCGAGTATCTGACTTGCGGAAATTTTGATGGTTTCTCAAACATTCCTTAACTTCAAACTCCCATATCTCGCGAACGGATTGACGAACTCGAGAAATTCCTGTTGCATCTGAAAGTAGAAACTCGCCCGATTACAATGTTGTGTGTACTTTTCCCCTAGGCCATTCCAGTTATTGGTTTCGAGTATCAGACTCGCGAAAATTTTAATGGTTTCTCAACCATTCCTTAACTTCAAACTCCCATATCTCGCGAACGGATTGACGAACTCGAGAAATTCCTGTTGCATCTGAAAGTAGATACTCGCCCGATTACAACGGTATATGTATTTTTCCCCTAGGCCATTGTAGTTATTGGTTTCGAGTATCAGACTTGCGAAAATTTTGATGGTTTCTCAACCATTCCTTAACTTCAAACTCCCATATCTCGCGAACGGATTGACGAACTCGAGAAATTCCAGTTGCATCTGAAAGTAGAAACTCTCCCGATTACAACGGTATGTGTATTTTTCCCCCAGGCCATTGTAGTTATTGGTTTCGAGTATCAGACTTGCGAAAATTTTGATGGTTTCTCAACCATTCCTTAACTTCAAACTCCCATATCTCGCAAACGGATTGACGAACTCGAGAAATTCCTGTTGCATCTGAAAGTAGAAACACACCCGATTACAATGGTGTGTGTACTTTTCCCCTAAGCCATACCAGTTATTGGTTTCGAGTATCTGACTTGCGAAAATATTGATGGTTTCTCAAACATTCCCCAACTTCAAACTCCCATATCTCGCGAACGGATTGACGAACTCGAGAAATTCCTGTTGCATCTGAAAGTAGAAACTCGCCCGATTAAAATGGTGTGTGTACTTTTCACCTAGGCCATTCCAGTTATTGGTTTCGAGTATCAGACCCGCGAAAATTTTAATGGTTTCTCAACCATTCCTTAACTTCAAACTCCCATATCTCGCGAACGGATTGACGAACTCGAGAAATTCCTGTTGCATCTGAAAGTAGAAACTCTCCCGATTACAACGGTATGTGTATTTTTGCCTTAGGCCATAGTAGTTATTGGTTTCGAGTATCAGACTTGCGAAAATTTTGATAGTTTCTCAACCATTTTTTAACTTCAAACTCCCATATCTCGCGAACGGATTGACGAACTCGAGAAACTCCTATTTCATCTGAAAGCAGAAACTCGCCCGATTACAACGGTATGTGTATTTTTGCCTTAGGCCATATGTAGTTATTGATTTCGAGTATCAGACTTGCGAAAATTTTGATGGTTTCTCAACCACTCCTTAACTTCAAACTCCCATATCTCGCGAACGGATTGACGAACTCGAGAAATTCCGGTTGCATCTGACAGTAGAAACTCTCCCGATTACAACGGTATGTGTATTTTTCCCCCAGGCCATTGCAGTTATTGGTTTCGAGTATCAGACTTGCGAAAATTTTGATGGTTTCTCAACCATTCCTTAACTTCAAACTCCCATATCTCGCAAACGGATTGACGAACTCGAGAAATTCCTGTTGCATCTGAAAGTCGAAACACACCCGATTACAATGGTGCGTGTACTTTTCCCCTAAGCCATACCAGTTATTGGTTTCAAGTATCTGACTCGCGAAAATTTTGATGGTTTCTCAAACATTCCTTAACTTCAAACTGCCATATCTCGCGAACGGATTGACGAACTCGAGAAATTCCTGTTGCATCTGAAAGTAGAAACTCGCCCGATTACAATGGTGTGTGTACTTTTCCCCTAGGCCATTCCAGTTATTGGTTTCGAGTATCAGACACGCGAAAATTTTAATGGTTTCTCAACCATTCCTTAACTTCAAACTCCCATATCTCGCGAACGGATTGACGAACTCGTGAAATTCCTGTTGCATCTGAAAGTAGAAACTCGCCCGATTACAATGGTGTGTGTACTTTTCAGCTAGGCCATTCCAGTTATTGGTTTCGAGTATCAGACTTGCGAAAATTTTGATGGTTTCTCAATCATTCCTTAATTTCAAACTCCCATATCTCGCGAACGGATTGACGAACTCGAGAAATTCCTGTTGCATCTGAAAGTAGAAACTCACCCGATTACAACGGTATGTGTATTTTTCCCCCAGGCCATTGTAGTTATTGGTTTCGAGTATCAGACTTGCAAAAATTTTGATGGTTTCTCAACCATTCCTTAACTTCAAACGCCCATATCTCGCGCACGGATTGACGAACTCGAGAAATTCCCGTTGCATCTGAAAGTAGAAACTCGCCCGATTACAACGGTATGTGTATTTTTGCCTTAGGCCATAGTAGTTATTGGTTTCGAGTATCAGACTTGCGAAAATTTTGATGGTTTCTCAACCATTTTTTAACTTCAAACTCCCATATCTCGCGAACGGATTGACGAACTCGAGAAACTCCTATTTCATCTGAAAGCAGAAACTCGCCCGATTACAACGGTATGTGTATTTTTGCCTTAGGCCATAGTAGTTATTGGTTTCGAGTATCAGACTTGCGAAAATTTTGATGGTTTCTCAACCATTTTTTAACTTCAAACTCCCATATCTCGCGAACGGATTGACGAACTCGAGAAACTCCTATTTCATCTGAAAGCAGAAACTCGCCCGATTACAACGGTATGTGTATTTTTGCCTTAGGCCATATATAGTTATTGGTTTCGAGTATCAGACTTGCGAAAATTTTGATGGTTTCTCAACCATTCCTTAACTTCAAACTCCCATATCTCGCGAACGGATTGACGAACTCGAGAAATTCCGGTTGCATCTGAAAGTAGAAACTCTCCCGATTACAACGGTATGTGTATTTTTGCCTTAGGCCATAGTAGTTATTGGTTTCGAGTATCAGACTTGCGAAAATTTTGATGGTTTCTCAACCATTTTTTAACTTCAAACTCCCATATCTCGCGAACAGATTGACGAACTCGAGAAACTCCTATTTCATCTGAAAGCAGAAACTCGCCCGATTACAACGGTATGTGTGTTTTTGCCTTAGGCCATATGTAGTTATTGGTTTCGAGTATCAGACTTGCGAAAATTTTGATGGTTTCTCAACCATTCCTTAACTTCAAACTCCCATATCTCGCAAACGGATTGACGAACTCGAGAAATTCCTGTTGCATCTGAAAGTAGAAACACACCCGATTACAATGGTGCGTGTACTTTTCCCCTAAGCCATACCAGTTATTGGTTTCAAGTATCTGACTCGCGAAAATTTTGATGGTTTCTCAAACATTCCTTAACTTCAAACTGCCATATCTCGCGAACGGATTGACGAACTCGAGAAATTCCTGTTGCATCTGAAAGTAGAAACTCTCCCGATTACAACGGTATGTGTATTTTTCCCCCAGGCCATTGTAGTTATTGGTTTCGAGTATCAGACTTGCGAAAATTTTGATGGTTTCTCAACCATTCCTTAACTTCAAACTCCCATATCTCGCAAACGGATTGACGAACTCGAGAAATTCCTGTTGCACCTGAAAGTAGAAACACACCCGATTACAATGGTGTGTGTACTTTTCCCCTAAGCCATACCAGTTATTGGTTTCGAGTATCTGACTTGCGAAAATTTTGATGGTTTCTCAAACATTCCTTAACTTCAAACTGCCATATCTCGCGAACGGATTGACGATCTCGAGAAATTCCTGTTGCATCTGAATGTAGAAACACACCCGATTACAATGGTGTGTGTACTTTTCCCGTAAGCCATACCAGTTATTGGTTTCGAGTATCAGACTCGCGAAAATTTTAATGGTTTCTCAACCATTCCTTAACTTCAAACTCCCATATCTCGCGAACGGATTGACGAACTCGAGAAATTCCCGTTGCATCTGAAAGTAGAAACACACCCGATTACAACGGTGTGTGTATTTTTCCCCCAGGCCATTGTAGTTATTGGTTTCGAGTATCAGACTTGCGAAAATTTTGATGGTTTCTCAACCATTCCTTAACTTCAAACTCCCATATCTCGCGAACGGATAGACGAACTCGAGAAATTCCTGTTGCATCTGAAAGCAGAAACTCATCCGATTACAACGGTATGTGTATTTTTGCCCTAGGCCATAGTAGTTATTGGTTTCGAGTATCAGACATGCGACAATTTTGATGGTTTCTCAACCATTCCTTGAATTCAAACTCCCATATCTCGCGAACGGATTGACGAACTCGACAAATTCCTGTTGCATCTGAAAGTAGAAACACACCCGATTACAACGGTGTGTGTATTTTTCCCCCAGGCCATTGTAGTTATTTGTTTCGAGCATCAGACTTGCGAAAATTTTGATGGTTTCTCAACCATTCCTTAACTTCAAACTCCCATATCTCGCAAACGGATTGACGAACTCGAGAAATTCCTGTTGCATCTGAAAGTAGAAACTCGCCCGATTACAATGGTGTGTGTACTTTCCCCTAGCCCATTCCAGTTATTGGTTTCGAGTATCAGACACGCGAAAATTTTAATGGTTTCTCAACCATTCCTTAACTTCAAACTCCCATATCTCGCGAACGGATTGACGAACTCGAGAAATTCCTTTTGCATATGAAAGTAGAAACTCGCCCGATTACAATGGTGTGTGTACTTTTCCGCTAGGCCATCCCAGTTATTGGTTTCGAGTATCAGACTTGCGAAAATTTTGATGGTTTCTCAACCATTCCTTAACTTCAAACTCCCATATCTCGCGAACGGATTGACGAACTCGAGAAACTCCTATTTCATCTGAAAGCAGAAACTCGCCCGATTACAACGGTATGTGTATTTTTGCCTTAGGCCATATGTAGTTATTGGTTTCGAGTATCAGACTTGCGAAAATTTTGATGGTTTCTCAACCATGCCTTAACTTCAAACTCCCATATCTCGCGAACGGATTGACGAACTCGTGAAATTCCTGTTGCATCTGAAAGTAGAGACACAACTGATTACAATGGGGTGTGTACTTTTCCCCTAAGCCATACCAGTTATTGGTTTCGAGTATCTGACTTGCGAAAATTTTGATGGTTTCTCAAACATTCCTTAATTTCAAACTCCCATATCTCGCGAACGGATTGACGAACTCGTGAAATTCCTGTTGCATCTGAAAGTAGAGACACAACTGATTACAATGATGTGTGTACTTTTCCCCTAGGCCATTCCAGTTATTGGTTTCGAGTATCAGACTCGCGAAAATTTTAATGGTTTCTCAACCATTCCTTAACTTCAAACTCCCATATCTCGCGAACGGATTGACGAACTCGAGAAATTCCTGTTGCATCTGAATGTAGAAACTCGCCCGATTACAATGGTGTGTGTTCTTTCCCGCTAGGCCATTCCAGTTATTGGTTTCGAGTATCAGACATGCGAAAATTTTGATGGTTTCTCAAACATTCCTTAACTTCAAACTCCCATATCTCGCGAACGGATTGACGAACTCGAGAAATTCCTGTTCGATCTGAAAGTAGAAACACACCCGATTACAATGGTGTGTGTACTTTTCCCCTAAGCCATACCAGTTATTGGTTTCGAGTATCTGACTTGCGAAAATATTGATGGTTTCTCAAACATTCCCTAACTTCAAACTCCCATATCTCGCGAACGGATTGACGAACTCGAGAAATTCCTGTTGCATCTGAAAGTAGAGACACAACTGATTACAATGATGTGTGTACTTTTCCCCTAGGCCATTCCAGTTATTGGTTTCGAGTATCAGACCCGCGAAAATTTTAATGGTTTCTCAACCATTCCTTAACTTCAAACTCCCATATCTCGCGAACGGATTGACGAACTCGAGAAATTCCTGTTGCATCTGAAAGTAGAAACTCTCCCGATTACAACGGTATGTGTATTTTTGCCTTAGGCCATAGTAGTTATTGGTTTCGAGTATCAGACTTGCGAAAATTTTGATGGTTTCTCAACCATTTTTTAACTTCAAACTCCCATATCTCGCGAACGGATTGACGAACTCGAGAAACTCCTATTTCATCTGAAAGCAGAAACTCGCCCGATTACAACGGTATGTGTATTTTTGCCTTAGGCCATATGTAGTTATTGATTTCGAGTATCAGACTTGCGAAAATTTTGATGGTTTCTCAACCATTCCTTAACTTCAAACTCCCATATCTCGCGAACGGATTGACGAACTCGAGAAATTCCGCTTGCATCTGACAGTAGAAACTCTCCCGATTACAACGGTATGTGTATTTTTCCCCCAGGCCATTGTAGTTATTGGTTTCGAGTATCAGACTTGCGAAAATTTTGATGGTTTCTCAACCATTCCTTAACTTCAAACTCCCATATCTCGCAAACGGATTGACGAACTCGAGAAATTCCTGTTGCATCTGAAAGTAGAAACTCGCCCGATTACAATGGTGTGTGTACTTTTCCCCTAGGCCATTCCAGTTATTGGTTTCGAGTATCAGACACGCGAAAATTTTAATGGTTTCTCAACCATTCCTTAACTTCAAACTCCCATATCTCGCGAACGGATTGACGAACTCGTGAAATTCCTGTTGCATCTGAAAGTAGAAACTCGCCCGATTACAATGGTGTGTGTACTTTTCAGCTAGGCCATTCCAGTTATTGGTTTCGAGTATCAGACTTGCGAAAATTTTGATGGTTTCTCAATCATTCCTTAATTTCAAACTCCCATATCTCGCGAACGGATTGACGAACTCGAGAAATTCCTGTTGCATCTGAAAGTAGAAACTCACCCGATTACAACGGTATGTGTATTTTTCCCCCAGGCCATTGTAGTTATTGGTTTCGAGTATCAGACTTGCAAAAATTTTGATGGTTTCTCAACCATTCCTTAACTTCAAACGCCCATATCTCGCGAACGGATTGACGAACTCGAGAAATTCCCTTTGCATCTGAAAGTAGAAACTCGCCCGATTACAACGGTATGTGTATTTTTGCCTTAGGCCATAGTAGTTATTGGTTTCGAGTATCAGACTTGCGAAAATTTTGATGGTTTCTCAACCATTTTTTAACTTCAAACTCCCATATCTCGCGAACGGATTGACGAACTCGAGAAACTCCTACTTCATCTGAAAGCAGAAACTCGCCCGATTACAACGGTATGTGTATTTTTGCGTTAGGCCATAGTAGTTATTGGTTTCGAGTATCAGACTTGCGAAAATTTTGATGGTTTCTCAACCATTCCTTAACTTCAAACTCCCATATCTCGCGAACGGATTGACGAACTCGAGAAATTCCGGTTGCATCTGAAAGTAGAAACTCTCCCGATTACAACGGTATGTGTATTTTTGCCTTAGGCCATAGTAGTTATTGGTTTCGAGTATCAGACTTGCGAAAATTTTGATGGTTTCTCAACCATTTTTTAACTTCAAACTCCCATATCTCGCGAACAGATTGACGAACTCGAGAAACTCCTATTTCATCTGAAAGCAGAAACTCGCCCGATTACAACGGTATGTGTGTTTTTGCCTTAGGCCATATGTAGTTATTGGTTTCGAGTATCAGACTTGCGAAAATTTTGATGGTTTCTCAACCATTCCTTAACTTCAAACTCCCATATCTCGCGAACGGATTGACGAACTCGAGAAATTCCGGTTGCATCTGACAGTAGAAACTCTCCCGATTACAACGGTATGTGTATTTTTCCCCCAGGCCATTGTAGTTATTGGTTTCGAGTATCAGACTTGCGAAAATTTTGATGGTTTCTCAACCATTCCTTAACTTCAAACTCCCATATCTCGCAAACGGATTGACGAACTCGAGAAATTCCTGTTGCACCTGAAAGTAGAAACACACCCGATTACAATGGTGTGTGTACTTTTCCCCTAAGCCATACCAGTTATTGGTTTCGAGTATCTGACTTGCGAAAATTTTGATGGTTTCTCAAACATTCCTTAACTTCAAACTGCCATATCTCGCGAACGGATTGACGATCTCGAGAAATTCCTGTTGCATCTGAATGTAGAAACACACCCGATTACAATGGTGTGTGTACTTTTCCCGTAAGCCATACCAGTTATTGGTTTCGAGTATCAGACTCGCGAAAATTTTAATGGTTTCTCAACCATTCCTTAACTTCAAACTCCCATATCTCGCGAACGGATTGACGAACTCGAGAAATTCCCGTTGCATCTGAAAGTAGAAACACACCCGATTACAACGGTGTGTGTATTTTTCCCCCAGGCCATTGTAGTTATTGGTTTCGAGTATCAGACTTGCGAAAATTTTGATGGTTTCTCAACCATTCCTTAACTTCAAACTCCCATATCTCGCAAACGGATTGACGAACTCGAGAAATTCCTGTTGCATCTGAAAGTAGAAACACACCCGATTACAACGGTATGTGTATTTTTCCCCCAGGCCATTGTAGTTATTGTTTTCGAGTATCAGACTTGCGAAAATTTTGATGGTTTCTCAACCATTCCTTAACTTCAAACTCCCATATCTCGCGAACGGATTGACGAACTCGAGAAATTCCTGTTGCATCTGAAAGCAGAAACTCATCCGATTACAACGGTATGTGTATTTTTGCCCTAGGCCATAGTAGTTATTGGTTTCGAGTATCAGACATGCGACAATTTTGATGGTTTCTCAACCATTCCTTGAATTCAAACTCCCATATCTCGCGAACGGATTGACGAACTCGACAAATTCCTGTTGCATCTGAAAGTAGAAACACACCCGATTACAACGGTGTGTGTATTTTTCCCCCAGGCCATTGTAGTTATTTGTTTCGAGCATCAGACTTGCGAAAATTTTGATGGTTTCTCAACCATTCCTTAACTTCAAACTCCCATATCTCGCAAACGGATTGACGAACTCGAGAAATTCCTGTTGCATCTGAAAGTAGAAACTCGCCCGATTACAATGGTGTGTGTACTTTCCCCTAGCCCATTCCAGTTATTGGTTTCGAGTATCAGACTTGCGAAAATTTTGATGGTTTCTCAACCATTCCTTAACTTCAAACTCCCATATCTCGCGAACGGATTGACGAACTCGAGAAACTCCTATTTCATCTGAAAGCAGAAACTCGCCCGATTACAACGGTATGTGTATTTTTGCCTTAGGCCATATGTAGTTATTGGTTTCGAGTATCAGACTTGCGAAAATTTTGATGGTTTCTCAACCATGCCTTAACTTCAAACTCCCATATCTCGCGAACGGATTGACGAACTCGTGAAATTCCTGTTGCATCTGAAAGTAGAGACACAACTGATTACAATGGGGTGTGTACTTTTCCCCTAAGCCATACCAGTTATTGGTTTCGAGTATCTGACTTGCGAAAATTTTGATGGTTTCTCAAACATTCCTTAATTTCAAACTCCCATATCTCGCGAACGGATTGACGAACTCGAGAAATTCCTGTTGCATCTGAAAGTAGAAACTCGCCCGATTACAATGGTGTGTGTACTTTCCCCTAGCCCATTCCAGTTATTGGTTTCGAGTATCAGACTCGCGAAAATTTTAATGGTTTCTCAACCATTCCTTAACTTCAAACTCCCATATCTCGCGAACGGATTGACGAACTCGAGAAATTCCTGTTTCATCTGAAAGTAGGAACTCGCCCGATTACAATGGTGTGTGTACTTTTCCCCTACGCCATTCCAGTTATTGGTTTCGAGTATCAGACTCGCGAAAATTTTAATGGTTTCTCAACCATTCCTTAACTTCAAACTCCCATATCTCGCGAACGGATTGACGAACTCGAGAAATTCCTGTTGCATCTGAATGTAGAAACTCGCCCGATTACAATGGTGTGTGTTCTTTCCCGCTAGGCCATTCCAGTTATTGGTTTCGAGTATCAGACATGCGAAAATTTTGATGGTTTCTCAATCATTCCTTAATTTCAAACTCCCATATCTCGCGAACGGATTGACGAACACGAGAAATTCCTGTTGCATCTGAATGTAGAAACTCGCCCGATTACAATGGTGTGTGTTCTTTCCCGCTAGGCCATTCCAGTTATTGGTTTCGAGTATCAGACATGCGAAAATTTTGATGGTTTCTCAATCATTCCTTAATTTCAAACTCCCATATCTCGCGAACGGATTGACGAACTCGAGAAATTCCCGTTGCATCTGAAAGTAGAAACACACCCGATTACAACGGTGTGTGTATTTTTCCCCCAGGCCATTGTAGTTATTGGTTTCGAGTATCAGACTTGCGAAAATTTTGATGGTTTCTCAACCATTCCTTAACTTCAAACTCCCATATCTCGCAAACGGATTGACGAACTCGAGAAATTCCTGTTGTATCTGAAAGTAGAAACACACCCGATTACAACGGTATGTGTATTTTTCCCCCAGGCCATTGTAGTTATTGGTTTCGAGTATCAGACTTGCGAAAATTTTGATGGTTTCTCAACCATTCCTTAACTTCAAACTCCCATATCTCGCGAACGGATTGACGAACTCGAGAAATTCCTGTTGCATCTGAAAGCAGAAACTCATCCGATTACAACGGTATGTGTATTTTTGCCCTAGGCCATAGTAGTTATTGGTTTCGAGTATCAGACTTGCGAAAATTTTGATGGTTTCTCAACCATTCCTTAACTTCAAACTCCCATATCTCGCGAACGGATTGACGAACTCGAGAAATTCCGGTTGCATCTGACAGTAGAAACTCTCCCGATTACAACGGTATGTGTATTTTTCCCCCAGGCCATTGTAGTTATTGGTTTCGAGTATCAGACTTGCGAAAATTTTGATGGTTTCTCAACCATTCCTTAACTTCAAACTCCCATATCTCGCAAACGGATTGACGAACTCGAGAAATTCCTGTTGCACCTGAAAGTAGAAACACACCCGATTACAATGGTGTGTGTACCTTTCCCCTAAGCCATACCAGTTATTGGTTTCGAGTATCTGACTTGCGAAAATTTTGATGGTTTCTCAAACATTCCTTAACTTCAAACTGCCATATCTCGCGAACGGATTGACGATCTCGAGAAATTCCTGTTGCATCTGAATGTAGAAACACACCCGATTACAATGGTGTGTGTACTTTTCCCGTAAGCCATACCAGTTATTGGTTTCGAGTATCAGACTCGCGAAAATTTTAATGGTTTCTCAACCATTCCTTAACTTCAAACTCCCATATCTCGCGAACGGATTGACGAACTCGAGAAATTCCCGTTGCATCTGAAAGTAGAAACACACCCGGTTACAACGGTGTGTGTATTTTTCCCCCAGGCCATTGTAGTTATTGGTTTCGAGTATCAGACTTGCGAAAATTTTGATGGTTTCTCAACCATTCCTTAACTTCAAACTCCCATATCTCGCAAACGGATTGACGAACTCGAGAAATTCCTGTTGCATCTGAAAGTAGAAACACACCCGATTACAACGGTATGTGTATTTTTCCCCCAGGCCATTGTAGTTATTGTTTTCGAGTATCAGACTTGCGAAAATTTTGATGGTTTCTCAACCATTCCTTAACTTCAAACTCCCATATCTCGCGAACGGATTGACGAACTCGAGAAATTCCTGTTGCATCTGAAAGCAGAAACTCATCCGATTACAACGGTATGTGTATTTTTGCCCTAGGCCATAGTAGTTATTGGTTTCGAGTATCAGACATGCGACAATTTTGATGGTTTCTCAACCATTCCTTGAATTCAAACTCCCATATCTCGCGAACGGATTGACGAACTCGACAAATTCCTGTTGCATCTGAAAGTAGAAACACACCCGATTACAACGGTGTGTGTATTTTTCCCCCAGGCCATTGTAGTTATTTGTTTCGAGCATCAGACTTGCGAAAATTTTGATGGTTTCTCAACCATTCCTTAACTTCAAACTCCCATATCTCGCAAACGGATTGACGAACTCGAGAAATTCCTGTTGCATCTGAAAGCAGAAACTCATCCGATTACAACGGTATGTGTATTTTTGCCCTAGGCCATAGTAGTTATTGGTTTCGAGTATCAGACATGCGACAATTTTGATGGTTTCTCAACCATTCCTTGACTTCAAACTCCCATATCTCGCGAACGGATTGACGAACTCGAGAAACTCCTATTTCATCTGAAAGCAGAAACTCACCCGATTACAACGGTATGTGTATTTTTGCCTTAGGCCATATGTAGTTATTGGTTTCGAGTATCAGACTTGCGAAAATTTTGATGGTTTCTCAACCATTCCTTAACTTCAAACTCCCATATCTCGCGAACGGATTGACGAACTCGAGAAATTCCGGTTGCATCTGACAGTAGAAACTCTCCCGATTACAACGGTATGTGTATTTTTCCCCCAGGCCATTGTAGTTATTGGTTTCGAGTATCAGACTTGCGAAAATTTTGATGGTTTCTCAACCATTCCTTAACTTCAAACTCCCATATCTCGCAAACGGATTGACGAACTCGAGAAATTCCTGTTGCACCTGAAAGTAGAAACACACCCGATTACAATGGTGTGTGTACTTTTCCCCTAAGCCATACCAGTTATTGGTTTCGAGTATCTGACTTGCGAAAATTTTGATGGTTTCTCAAACATTCCTTAACTTCAAACTGCCATATCTCGCGAACGGATTGACGATCTCGAGAAATTCCTGTTGCATCTGAATGTAGAAACACACCCGATTACAATGGTGTGTGTACTTTTCCCGTAAGCCATACCAGTTATTGGTTTCGAGTATCAGACTCGCGAAAATTTTAATGGTTTCTCAACCATTCCTTAACTTCAAACTCCCATATCTCGCGAACGGATTGACGAACTCGAGAAATTCCCGTTGCATCTGAAAGTAGAAACACACCCGATTACAACGGTGTGTGTATTTTTCCCCCAGGCCATTGTAGTTATTGGTTTCGAGTATCAGACTTGCGAAAATTTTGATGGATTCTCAACCATTCCTTAACTTCAAACTCCCATATCTCGCAAACGGATTGACGAACTCGAGAAATTCCTGTTGCATCTGAAAGTAGAAACACACCCGATTACAACGGTATGTGTATTTTTCCCCCAGGCCATTGTAGTTATTGTTTTCGAGTATCAGACTTGCGAAAATTTTCATGGTTTCTCAACCATTCCTTAACTTCAAACTCCCATATCTCGCGAACGGATTGACGAACTCGAGAAATTCCTGTTGCATCTGAAAGCAGAAACTCATCCGATTACAACGGTATGTTTATTTTTGCCCTAGGCCATAGTAGTTATTGGTTTCGAGTATCAGACATGCGACAATTTTGATGGTTTCTCAACCATTCCTTGAATTCAAACTCCCATATCTCGCGAACGGATTGACGAACACGAGAAATTCCTGTTGCATCTGAATGTAGAAACTCGCCCGATTACAATGGTGTGTGTTCTTTCCCGCTAGGCCATTCCAGTTATTGGTTTCGAGTATCAGACATGCGAAAATTTTGATGGTTTCTCAATCATTCCTTAATTTCAAACTCCCATATCTCGCGAACGGATTGACGAACTCGAGAAATTCCCGTTGCATCTGAAAGTAGAAACACACCCGATTACAACGGTGTGTGTATTTTTCCCCCAGGCCATTGTAGTTATTGGTTTCGAGTATCAGACTTGCGAAAATTTTGATGGTTTCTCAACCATTCCTTAACTTCAAACTCCCATATCTCGCAAACGGATTGACGAACTCGAGAAATTCCTGTTGTATCTGAAAGTAGAAACACACCCGATTACAACGGTATGTGTATTTTTCCCCCAGGCCATTGTAGTTATTGGTTTCGAGTATCAGACTTGCGAAAATTTTGATGGTTTCTCAACCATTCCTTAACTTCAAACTCCCATATCTCGCGAACGGATTGACGAACTCGAGAAATTCCTGTTGCATCTGAAAGCAGAAACTCATCCGATTACAACGGTATGTGTATTTTTGCCCTAGGCCATAGTAGTTATTGGTTTCGAGTATCAGACTTGCGAAAATTTTGATGGTTTCTCAACCATTCCTTAACTTCAAACTCCCATATCTCGCGAACGGATTGACGAACTCGAGAAATTCCGGTTGCATCTGACAGTAGAAACTCTCCCGATTACAACGGTATGTGTATTTTTCCCCCAGGCCATTGTAGTTATTGGTTTCGAGTATCAGACTTGCGAAAATTTTGATGGTTTCTCAACCATTCCTTAACTTCAAACTCCCATATCTCGCAAACGGATTGACGAACTCGAGAAATTCCTGTTGCACCTGAAAGTAGAAACACACCCGATTACAATGGTGTGTGTACTTTTCCCCTAAGCCATACCAGTTATTGGTTTCGAGTATCTGACTTGCGAAAATTTTGATGGTTTCTCAAACATTCCTTAACTTCAAACTGCCATATCTCGCGAACGGATTGACGATCTCGAGAAATTCCTGTTGCATCTGAATGTAGAAACACACCCGATTACAATGGTGTGTGTACTTTTCCCGTAAGCCATACCAGTTATTGGTTTCGAGTATCAGACTCGCGAAAATTTTAATGGTTTCTCAACCATTCCTTAACTTCAAACTCCCATATCTCGCGAACGGATTGACGAACTCGAGAAATTCCCGTTGCATCTGAAAGTAGAAACACACCCGATTACAACGGTGTGTGTATTTTTCCCCCAGGCCATTGTAGTTATTGGTTTCGAGTATCAGACTTGCGAAAATTTTGATGGTTTCTCAACCATTCCTTAACTTCAAACTCCCATATCTCGCAAACGGATTGACGAACTCGAGAAATTCCTGTTGCATCTGAAAGTAGAAACACACCCGATTACAACGGTATGTGTATTTTTCCCCCAGGCCATTGTAGTTATTGTTTTCGAGTATCAGACTTGCGAAAATTTTGATGGTTTCTCAACCATTCCTTAACTTCAAACTCCCATATCTCGCGAACGGATTGACGAACTCGAGAAATTCCTGTTGCATCTGAAAGCAGAAACTCATCCGATTACAACGGTATGTGTATTTTTGCCCTAGGCCATAGTAGTTATTGGTTTCGAGTATCAGACATGCGACAATTTTGATGGTTTCTCAACCATTCCTTGAATTCAAACTCCCATATCTCGCGAACGGATTGACGAACTCGACAAATTCCTGTTGCATCTGAAAGTAGAAACACACCCGATTACAACGGTGTGTGTATTTTTCCCCCAGGCCATTGTAGTTATTTGTTTCGAGCATCAGACTTGCGAAAATTTTGATGGTTTCTCAACCATTCCTTAACTTCAAACTCCCATATCTCGCAAACGGATTGACGAACTCGAGAAATTCCTGTTGCATCTGAAAGCAGAAACTCATCCGATTACAACGGTATGTGTATTTTTGCCCTAGGCCATAGTAGTTATTGGTTTCGAGTATCAGACATGCGACAATTTTGATGGTTTCTCAACCATTCCTTGACTTCAAACTCCCATATCTCGCGAACGGATTGACGAACTCGAGAAACTCCTATTTCATCTGAAAGCAGAAACTCACCCGATTACAACGGTATGTGTATTTTTGCCTTAGGCCATATGTAGTTATTGGTTTCGAGTATCAGACTTGCGAAAATTTTGATGGTTTCTCAACCATTCCTTAACTTCAAACTCCCATATCTCGCGAACGGATTGACGAACTCGAGAAATTCCGGTTGCATCTGACAGTAGAAACTCGCCCGATTACAATGGTGTGTGTACTTTCCCCTAGCCCATTCCAGTTATTGGTTTCGAGTATCAGACTTGCGAAAATTTTGATGGTTTCTCAACCATTCCTTAACTTCAAACTCCCATATCTCGCGAACGGATTGACGAACTCCAGAAACTCCTATTTCATCTGAAAGCAGAAACTCGCCCGATTACAACGGTATGTGTATTTTTGCCTTAGGCCATATGTAGTTATTGGTTTCGAGTATCAGACTTGCGAAAATTTTGATGGTTTCTCAACCATGCCTTAACTTCAAACTCCCATATCTCGCGAACGGATTGACGAACTCGTGAAATTCCTGTTGCATCTGAAAGTAGAGACACAACTGATTACAATGATGTGTGTACTTTTCCCCTAGGCCATTCCAGTTATTGGTTTCGAGTATCAGACTCGCGAAAATTTTAATGGTTTCTCAACCATTCCTTAACTTCAAACTCCCATATCTCGCGAACGGATTGACGAACTCGAGAAATTCCTGTTGCATCTGAAAGTAGGAACTCGCCCGATTACAATGGTGTGTGTACTTTTCCCCTACGCCATTCCAGTTATTGGTTTCGAGTATCAGACTCGCGAAAATTTTAATGGTTTCTCAACCATTCCTTAACTTCAAACTCCCATATCTCGCGAACGGATTGACGAACTCGAGAAATTCCTGTTGCATCTGAATGTAGAAACTCGCCCGATTACAATGGTGTGTGTTCTTTCCCGCTAGGCCATTCCAGTTATTGGTTTCGAGTATCAGACATGCGAAAATTTTGATGGTTTCTCAATCATTCCTTAATTTCAAACTCCCATATCTCGCGAACGGATTGACGAACACGAGAAATTCCTGTTGCATCTGAATGTAGAAACTCGCCCGATTACAATGGTGTGTGTTCTTTCCCGCTAGGCCATTCCAGTTATTGGTTTCGAGTATCAGACATGCGAAAGTTTTGATGGTTTCTCAATCATTCCTTAATTTCAAACTCCCATATCTCGCGAACGGATTGACGAACTCGAGAAATTCCCGTTGCATCTGAAAGTAGAAACACACCCGATTACAACGGTGTGTGTATTTTTCCCCCAGGCCATTGTAGTTATTGGTTTCGAGTATCAGACTTGCGAAAATTTTGATGGTTTCTCAACCATTCCTTAACTTCAAACTCCCATATCTCGCAAACGGATTGACGAACTCGAGAAATTCCTGTTGTATCTGAAAGTAGAAACACACCCGATTACAACGGTATGTGTATTTTTCCCCCAGGCCATTGTAGTTATTGGTTTCGAGTATCAGACTTGCGAAAATTTTGATGGTTTCTCAACCATTCCTTAACTTCAAACTCCCATATCTCGCGAACGGATTGACGAACTCGAGAAATTCCTGTTGCATCTGAAAGCAGAAACTCATCCGATTACAACGGTATGTGTATTTTTGCCCTAGGCCATAGTAGTTATTGGTTTCGAGTATCAGACATGCGACAATTTTGATGGTTTCTCAACCATTCCTTGACTTCAAACTCCCATATCTCGCGAACGGATTGACGAACTCGACAAATTCCTGTTGCATCTGAAAGTAGAAACACACCCGATTACAACGGTGTGTGTATTTTTCCCCCAGGCCATTGTAGTTACTTGTTTCGAGTATCAGACTTGCGAAAATTTTGATGGTTTCTCAACCATTCCTTAACTTCAAACTCCCATATCTCGCAAACGGATTGACGAACTCGAGAAATTCCTGTTGCATCTGAAAGTAGAAACTCGCCCGATTACAATGGTGTGTGTACTTTCCCCTAGCCCATTCCAGTTATTGGTTTCGAGTATCAGACACGCGAAAATTTTAATGGTTTCTCAACCATTCCTTAACTTCAAACTCCCATATCTCGCGAACGGATTGACGAACTCGAGAATCTCCTGTTGCATCTGAAAGTAGAAACTCGCCCGATTACAATGGTGTGTGTACTTTTCCGCTAGGCCATTCCAGTTATTGGTTTCGAGTATCAGACTTGCGAAAATTTTGATGGTTTCTCAACCATTCCTTAACTTCAAACTCCCATATCTCGCGAACGGATTGACGAACTCGAGAAACTCCTATTTCATCTGAAAGCAGAAACTCACCCGATTACAACGGTATGTGTATTTTTGCCTTAGGCCATATGTAGTTATTGGTTTCGAGTATCAGACTAGCGAAAATTTTGATGGTTTCTCAACCATGCCTTAACTTCAAACTCCCATATCTCGCGAACGGATTGACGAACTCGTGAAATTCCTGTTGCATCTGAAAGTAGAGAACACAACTGATTACAATGGGGTGTGTACTTTTCCCCTAAGCCATACCAGTTATTGGTTTCGAGTATCTGACTTGCGAAAATTTTGATGGTTTCTCAAACATTCCTTAACTTCAAACTCCCATATCTCGCGAACGTATTGACGAACTCGTGAAATTCCTGTTGCATCTGAAAGTAGAGACACAACTGATTACAATGATGTGTGTACTTTTCCCCTAGGCCATTCCAGTTATTGGTTTCGAGTATCAGACTCGCGAAAATTTTAATGGTTTCTCAACCATTCCTTAACTTCAAACTCCCATATCTCGCGAACGGATTGACGAACTCGAGAAATTCCTGTTGCATCTGAATGTAGAAACTCGCCCGATTACAATAGTGTGTGTTCTTTCCCGCTAGGCCATTCCAGTTATTGGTTTCGAGTATCAGACATGCGAAAATTTTGATGGTTTCTCAACCATTCCTTAACTTCAAACTCCCATATCTCGCAAACGGATTGACGAACTCGAGAAATTCCTGTTGCATCTGAAAGTAGAAACACACCCGATTACAACGGTATGTGTATTTTTCCCCCAGGCCATTGTAGTTATTGTTTTCGAGTATCAGACTTGCGAAAATTTTCATGGTTTCTCAACCATTCCTTAACTTCAAACTCCCATATCTCGCGAACGGATTGACGAACTCGAGAAATTCCTGTTGCATCTGAAAGCAGAAACTCATCCGATTACAACGGTATGTTTATTTTTGCCCTAGGCCATAGTAGTTATTGGTTTCGAGTATCAGACATGCGACAATTTTGATGGTTTCTCAACCATTCCTTGAATTCAAACTCCCATATCTCGCGAACGGATTGACGAACTCGACAAATTCCTGTTGCATCTGAAAGTAGAAACACACCCGATTACAACGGTGTGTGTATTTTTCCCCCAGGCCATTGTAGTTATTTGTTTCGAGCATCAGACTTGCGAAAATTTTGATGGTTTCTCAACCATTCCTTAACTTCAAACTCCCATATCTCGCAAACGGATTGACGAACTCGAGAAATTCCTGTTGCATCTGAAAGTAGAAACTCGCCCGATTACAATGGTGTGTGTACTTTCCCCTAGCCCATTCCAGTTATTGGTTTCGAGTATCAGACTTGCGAAAATTTTGATGGTTTCTCAACCATTCCTTAACTTCAAACTCCCATATCTCGCGAACGGATTGACGAACTCGAGAAACTCCTATTTCATCTGAAAGCAGAAACTCGCCCGATTACAACGGTATGTGTATTTTTGCCTTAGGCCATATGTAGTTATTGGTTTCGAGTATCAGACTTGCGAAAATTTTGATGGTTTCTCAACCATGCCTTAACTTCAAACTCCCATATCTCGCGAACGGATTGACGAACTCGTGAAATTCCTGTTGCATCTGAAAGTAGAGACACAACTGATTACAATGATGTGTGTACTTTTCCCCTAGGCCATTCCAGTTATTGGTTTCGAGTATCAGACTCGCGAAAATTTTAATGGTTTCTCAACCATTCCTTAACTTCAAACTCCCATATCTCGCGAACGGATTGACGAACTCGAGAAATTCCTGTTGCATCTGAAAGTAGGAACTCGCCCGATTACAATGGTGTGTGTACTTTTCCCCTACGCCATTCCAGTTATTGGTTTCGAGTATCAGACTCGCGAAAATTTTAATGGTTTCTCAACCATTCCTTAACTTCAAACTCCCATATCTCGCGAACGGATTGACGAACTCGAGAAATTCCTGTTGCATCTGAATGTAGAAACTCGCCCGATTACAATGGTGTGTGTTCTTTCCCGCTAGGCCATTCCAGTTATTGGTTTCGAGTATCAGACATGCGAAAATTTTGATGGTTTCTCAATCATTCCTTAATTTCAAACTCCCATATCTCGCGAACGGATTGACGAACACGAGAAATTCCTGTTGCATCTGAATGTAGAAACTCGCCCGATTACAATGGTGTGTGTTCTTTCCCGCTAGGCCATTCCAGTTATTGGTTTCGAGTATCAGACATGCGAAAGTTTTGATGGTTTCTCAATCATTCCTTAATTTCAAACTCCCATATCTCGCGAACGGATTGACGAACTCGAGAAATTCCCGTTGCATCTGAAAGTAGAAACACACCCGATTACAACGGTGTGTGTATTTTTCCCCCAGGCCATTGTAGTTATTGGTTTCGAGTATCAGACTTGCGAAAATTTTGATGGTTTCTCAACCATTCCTTAACTTCAAACTCCCATATCTCGCAAACGGATTGACGAACTCGAGAAATTCCTGTTGTATCTGAAAGTAGAAACACACCCGATTACAACGGTATGTGTATTTTTCCCCCAGGCCATTGTAGTTATTGGTTTCGAGTATCAGACTTGCGAAAATTTTGATGGTTTCTCAACCATTCCTTAACTTCAAACTCCCATATCTCGCGAACGGATTGACGAACTCGAGAAACTCCTATTTCATCTGAAAGCAGAAACTCACCCGATTACAACGGTATGTGTATTTTTGCCTTAGGCCATATGTAGTTATTGGTTTCGAGTATCAGACTAGCGAAAATTTTGATGGTTTCTCAACCATGCCTTAACTTCAAACTCCCATATCTCGCGAACGGATTGACGAACTCGTGAAATTCCTGTTGCATCTGAAAGTAGAGAACACAACTGATTACAATGGGGTGTGTACT
This sequence comes from Ptiloglossa arizonensis, assembly GCF_051014685.1. Classification (NCBI taxonomy): domain Eukaryota; kingdom Metazoa; phylum Arthropoda; class Insecta; order Hymenoptera; family Colletidae; genus Ptiloglossa; species Ptiloglossa arizonensis. The sequence continues at coordinate 39,399 of NW_027478515.1, forward strand.
TTTCCCCTAAGCCATACCAGTTATTGGTTTCGAGTATCTGACTTGCGAAAATTTTGATGGTTTCTCAAACATTCCTTAACTTCAAACTCCCATATCTCGCGAACGTATTGACGAACTCGTGAAATTCCTGTTGCATCTGAAAGTAGAGACACAACTGATTACAATGATGTGTGTACTTTTCCCCTAGGCCATTCCAGTTATTGGTTTCGAGTATCAGACTCGCGAAAATTTTAATGGTTTCTCAACCATTCCTTAACTTCAAACTCCCATATCTCGCGAACGGATTGACGAACTCGAGAAATTCCTGTTGCATCTGAATGTAGAAACTCGCCCGATTACAATAGTGTGTGTTCTTTCCCGCTAGGCCATTCCAGTTATTGGTTTCGAGTATCAGACATGCGAAAATTTTGATGGTTTCTCAACCATTCCTTAACTTCAAACTCCCATATCTCGCAAACGGATTGACGAACTCGAGAAATTCCTGTTGCATCTGAAAGTAGAAACACACCCGATTACAACGGTATGTGTATTTTTCCCCCAGGCCATTGTAGTTATTGGTTTCGAGTATCAGACTTGCGAAAATTTTGATGGTTTCTCAACCATTCCTTAACTTCAAACTCCCATATCTCGCAAACGGATTGACGAACTCGAGAAATTCCTGTTGCATCTGAAAGTAGAAACACACCCGATTACAACGGTATGTGTATTTTTCCCCCAGGCCATTGTAGTTATTGGTTTCGAGTATCAGACTTGCGAAAATTTTGATGGTTTCTCAACCATTCCTTAACTTCAAAATCCCATATCTCGCAAACGGATTGACGAACTCGAGAAATTCCTGTTGCATCTGAATGTAGAAACTCGCCCGATTACAATGGTGTGTGTTCTTTCCCGCGAGGCCATTCCAGTTATTGGTTTCGAGTATCAGACATGCGAAAATTTTGATGGTTTCTCAATCATTCCTTAATTTCAAACTCCCATATCTTGCGAACGGATTGACGAACTCGAGAAATTCCTGTTGCATCTGAAAGCAGAAACTCATCCGATTACAACGGTATGTGTATTTTTGCCTTAGGCCATAGTAGTTATTGGTTTCGAGTATCAGACATGCGACAATTTTGATGGTTTCTCAACCATTCCTTGACTTCAAACTCCCATATCTCGCGAACGGATTGACGAACTCGACAAATTCCTGTTGCATCTGAAAGTAGAAACTCGCCCGATTACAATGGTGTGTGTACTTTTCCCCTAGGGCATGACAGTTATTGGTTTCGAGTATCAGACTTGCGAAAATTTTGATGGTTTCTCAACCATTCCTTAACTTCAAACTCCCATATCTCGCGAACGGATTGACGAAATCGAGAAATTCCAGCTGCATCTGAAAGTAGAAACTCTCCCGATTACAACGGTATGTGTATTTTTCCCCCAGGCCATTGTAGTTATTTGTTTCGAGTATCAGACTTGCGAAAATTTTGATGGTTTCTCAACCATTCCTTAACTTCAAAATCCCATATCTCGCAAACGGATTGACGAACTCGAGAAATTCCTGTTGCATCTGAAAGTAGAAACTCGCCCGATTACAATGGTGTGTGTACTTTCCCCTAGCCCATTCCAGTTATTGGTTTCGAGTATCAGACACGCGAAAATTTTAATGGTTTCTCAACCATTCCTTAACTTCAAACTCCCATATCTCGCGAACGGATTGACGAACTCGAGAAATTCCTGTTGCATCTGAAAGTAGAAACTCGCCCGATTACAATGGTGTGTGTACTTTTCCGCTAGGCCATTCCAGTTATTGGTTTCGAGTATCAGACTTGCGAAAATTTTGATGGATTCTCAACCATTCCTTAACTTCAAACTCCCATATCTCGCAAACGGATTGACGAACTCGAGAAATTCCCGTTGCATCTGAAAGTATTATAGAAACTCGCCCGATTACAATGGTGTGTGTACTTTTCCGCTAGGCCATTCCAGTTATTGGTTTCGAGTATCAGACTTGCGAAAATTTTGATGGTTTCTCAATCATTCCTTAATTTCAAACTCCCATATCTCGCGAACGGATTGACGAACTCGAGAAATTCCTGTTGCATCTGAAAGTAGAAACTCTCCCGATTACAACGGTATGTGTATTTTTCCCCCAGGCCATTGTAGTTATTGGTTTCGAGTATCAGACTTGCGAAAATTTTGATGGTTTCTCAAACATTCCTTAACTTCAAACTCCCATATCTCGCGAACGGATTGACGATCTCGAGAAATTCCTGTTCGATCTGAAAGTAGAAACTCGCCCGATTACAATGGTGTGTGTACTTTTCCCCTAGGCCATTCCAGTTATTGGTTTCGAGTATCAGACTCGCGAAAATTTTAATGGTTTCTCAACCATTCCTTAACTTCAAACTCCCATATCTCGCAAACGGATTGACGATCTCGAGAAATTCCTGTTGCATCTGAAAGTAGAAACACACCCGATTACAATGGTGTGTGTACTTTTCCCCTAAGCCATACCAGTTATTGGTTTCGAGTTTCTGACTTGCGAAAATTTTGATGGTTTCTCAAACATTCCTTAACTTCAAACTCCCATATCTCGCGAACGGATTGACGAACTCGAGAAATTCCTGTTGCATCTGAAAGTAGAAACTCGCCCGATTACAATGGTGTGTGTACTTTCCCGCTAGGCCATTCCAGTTATTGGTTTCGAGTATCAGACTTGCGAAAATTTTGATGGTTTCTCAATCATTCCTTAATTTCAAACTCCCATATCTCGCGAACGGATTGACGAACTCGAGAAATTCCTGTTGCATCTGAAAGTGGAAACTCTCCCGATTACAACGGTATGTGTATCTTTCCCCCAGGCCATTGTAGTTATTGGTTTCGAGTATCAGACATGCGAAAATTTTGATGGTTTCTCAACCATTCCTTAACTTCAAACTCCCATATCTCGCAAACGGATTGACGAACTCGAGAAATTCCTGTTGCATCTGAAAGCAGAAACTCGCCCGATTACAACGGTATGTGTATTTTTGCCCTAGGTCATAGTAGTTGTTGGTTTGGAGTGTCAGACATGCGACAATTTTGATGGTTTCTCAACCATTCCTTAAATTCAAACTCCCATATCTCGCGAACGGATTGACGAACTCTAGAAATTCATGTTGCATCTTAAAGTAGAAACTCGCCCGATTACAACGGTATATGTATTTTTCCCCTAGGCCATTGCAGTTATTGGTTTCGAGTATCAGACATGCGAAAATTTTGATGGTTTCTCAACCATTCCTTAACTTCAAACTCCCATATATCATAAACGGATTGACGAACTCGAGAAATTCCTGTTGCATCTGAAAGTAGAAACACACCCGATTACAATGGCGTGTGCACTTTCGCCCTAAGCCATACCAGTTATTGGTTTCGAGTACCCGACTTGCGAAAATTTTGATGGTTTCTCAACCATTCCTTAACTTCAAACTCCCATATCTCGCGAACGGATTGATGAACTCGAGAAATTCCTGTTGCATCTGAAAGTAGAAACTCGCCCGATTACAACGGTATGTGTATTTATCCCCTAGGCCATTGTAGTTATTGGTTTCGAGTATTAGACTTGCGAAAATTTTGATGGATACTCAACCATTCCTTAAATTCAAACTCCCATATCTCGCGAACGTATTGACGAACTCGAGAAATTCCTGTTGCATCTGAAAGTAGAGACACAACTGATTACAATGATGTGTGTACTTTTCCCCTAGGCCATTCCAGTTATTGGTTTCGAGTATCAGACTCGCGAAAATTTTAATGGTTTCTCAACCATTCCTTAACTTCAAACTCCCATATCTCGCGAACGGATTGACGAACTCGAGAAATTCCTGTTGCATCTGAATGTAGAAACTCGCCCGATTACAATGGTGTGTGTTCTTTCCCGCTAGGCCATTCCAGTTATTGGTTTCGAGTATCAGACGTGCGAAAATTTTGATGGTTTCTCAATCATTCCTTAATTTCAAAGTCCCATATCTCGCGAACGGATTGACGAACTCGAGAAATTCCTGTTGCATCAGAAAGTAGGAACACACCCGATTACAACGGTGTGTGTACTTTTCCCCTAGGCCATTCCAGTTATTGGTTTCGAGTATCAGACTCGCGAAAATTTTAATGGTTTCTCAACCATTCCTTAACTTCAAACTCCCATATCTCGCGAACGGATTGACGAACTCGAGAAATTCCTGTTGCATCTGAATGTAGAAACACACCCGATTACAATGGTGTGTGTACTTTTCCCCTAGGCCATTCCAGTTATTGGTTTCGAGTATCAGACTTGCGAAAATTTTGATGGTTTCTCAAACATTCCTTAACTTCAAACTCCCATATCTCGCGAACGGATTGACGAACTCGACAAATTCCTGTTGCATCTGAAAGTAGAAACTCGCCCGATTACAATGGTGTGTGTACTTTTCCCCTAGGCCATACCAGTTATTGGTTTCGAGTATCAGACTTGCGAAAATTTTGATGGTTTCTCAACCATTCCTTAACTTCAAACTCCCATATCTCGCGAACGGATTGACGAACTCGAGAAATTCCAGGATCATCTGAAAGTAGAAGCTCTCCCGATTACAACGGTGTGTGTATTTTTGCCCTAGGCCATTCCAGTTATTGGTTTCGAGTATCAGACTTGCGAAAATTTTGATGGTTTCTCAACCATTCCTTAACATCAAACTCCCATATCTCGCAAACGGATTGACGAACTCGAGAAATTCCTGTTGCATCTGAAAGTAGAAACACACCCGATTACAATGGTGTGTGTACTTTTCCCCGAAGCCATACCAGTTATTGGTTTCGAGTATCTGACTTGCGAAAATTTTAATGGTTTCTCAAACATTCCTTAACTTCAAACTCCCATATCTCGCGAACGGATTGACGAACTCGAGAAATTCCTGTTGCAACTGAAAGTAGAAACTCGCCCGATTACAATGGTGTGTGTACTTTTCCCCTAGGCCGTTCCAGTTATTGGTTTCGAGTATCAGACTTGCGAAAATTTTGATGGTTTCTCAACCATTCCTTAGCTTCAAACTCCCATATCTCGCGAACGGATTGACGAACTCGAGAAATTCCAGTTGCATCTGAAAGTAGAAACTCTCCCGATTACAACGGTACGAGTATTTTTCCCCAAGGCCATTGTAGTTATTTGTTTCGAGTATCAGACTTGCGAAAGTTTTGATGGTTTCTCAACCATTCCTTAACATCAAACTCCCATATCTCGCAAACCGATTGACGAACTCGAGAAATTCCTGTTGCATCTGAAAGTAGAAACACACCCGATTACAATGGTGTGTGTACTTTTCCCCTAAGCCATACCAGTTATTGGTTTCGAGTATCTGACTAGCGAAAATTTTGATGGTTTCTCAAACATTCCTTAACTTCAAACTCCCATATCTCGCGAACGGATTGACGAACTCGAGAAATTCCTGTTGCATCTGAAAGCAGAAACTCGTCCGATTACAACGGTATACGTATTTTTCCCCTAGGGCATTGTAGTTATTGGATTCGAGTATCAGACTTGCGAAAATTTTGATGGATTCTCAACCATTCTTTAACTTCAAACTCCCATATCTCGCGAACGGATTGACGAATTCGAGAAATTCCAGTTGCATCTGAAAGTAGAAACTCTCCCGATTACAACGGTATGTGTATTTTTCCTCCAGGCCATTGTAGTTATTTGTTTCGAGTATCAGACTTGCGAAAATTTTGATGGTTTCTCAACCATTCCTTAACTTCAAACTCCCATATCTCGCGAACGGATTGAAGAACTCGAGAAATTTCTGTTGCATCTGAAAGTAGAAACTCGCCCGATTACAATGGTGTGTGTACTTTTCCCCTAGGCCATTCCAGTTATTGGTTTCGAGTATCAGACTTGCGAAAATTTTGATGGTTTCTCAATTATTCCTTAATTTCAAACTCCCATATCTAGCGAACGGTTTGACGAACTCGAGAAATTCCTGTTGCATCTGAAAGTAGAAACTCTCCCGATTACAACGGTGTGTGAATTTTTCCCCCAGGCCTTTGTAGTTATTGGTTTCGAGTATCAGACTTGCGAAAATTTTGATGGTTTCTCAACCATTCCTTAACATCAAACTCCCATATCTCGCGAACGGATTGACGAACTCGAGAAATTCCTGTTGCATCTGAAAGTAGAAACTCTCCCGATTACAACGGTATGTGTATTTTTGCCTTAGGCCATAGTAGTTATTGGGTTCGAGTATCAGACTTGCGAAAATTTTGATGGTTTCTCAACCATTTTTTAACTTCAAACTCCCATATCTCGCGAACGGATTGACGAACTCGAGAAACTCCTATTTCATCTGAAAGCAGAAACTCGCCCGATTACAACGGTATGTGTATTTTTGCCTTAGGCCATATGTAGTTATTGGTTTCGAGTATCAGACTTGCGAAAATTTTGATGGTTTCTCAACCATTCCTTAACTTCAAACTCCCATATCTCGCGAACGAATTGATGAACTCGAGAAATTCCTGTTGCATCTGAAAGTAGAAACTCGCCCGATTACAACGGTATATGTATTTTTCCCCTAGGGCATTGTAGTTATTGGTTTGGAGTATCAGACTTGCGAAAATTTTGATGGATTCTCAACCATTCCTTAACTTCAAACTCCCATATCTCGCGAACGGATTGACGAACTCGAGAAACTCCTATTTCATCTGAAAGCAGAAACTCGCCCGATTACAACGGTATGTGTATTTTTGCCTTAGGCCATATGTAGTTATTGGTTTCGAGTATCAGACTTGCGAAAATTTTGATGGTTTCTCAACCATTCCTTAACTTCAAACTCCCATATCTCGCGAACGGATTGACGAACTCGAGAAATTCCGGTTGCATCTGACAGTAGAAACTCTCCCGATTACAACGGTATGTGTATTTTTCCCCCAGGCCATTGTAGTTATTGGTTTCGAGTATCAGACTTGCGAAAATTTTGATGGTTTCTCAACCATTCCTTAACTTCAAACTCCCATATCTCGCAAACGGATTGACGAACTCGAGAAATTCCTGTTGCATCTGAAAGTAGAAACACACCCGATTACAATGGTGCGTGTACTTTTCCCCTAAGCCATACCAGTTATTGGTTTCAAGTATCTGACTTGCGAAAATTTTTATGGTTTCTCAAACATTCCTTAACTTCAAACTGCCATATCTCGCGAACGGATTGACGAACTCGAGAAATTCCTGTTGCATCTGAAAGTAGAAACTCGCCCGATTACAATGGTGTGTGTACTTTTCCCCTAGGCCATTCCAGTTATTGGTTTCGAGTATCAGACACGCGAAAATTTTAATGGTTTCTCAACCATTCCTTAACTTCAAACTCCCATATCTCGCGAACGGATTGACGAACTCGTGAAATTCCTGTTGCATCTGAAAGTAGAAACTCGCCCGATTACAATGGTGTGTGTACTTTTCCGCTAGGCCATTCCAGTTATTGGTTTCGAGTATCAGACTTGCGAAAATTTTGATGGTTTCTCAAACATTCCTTAACTTCAAACTCCCATATCTCGCGAACGGATTGACGAACTCGACAAATTCCTGTTGCATCTGAAAGTAGAAACTCGCCCGATTACAATGGTGTGTGTACTTTTCCCCTAGGCCATACCAGTTATTGGTTTCGAGTATCAGACTTGCGAAAATTTTGATGGTTTCTCAACCATTCCTTAACTTCAAACTCCCATATCTCGCGAACGGATTGACGAACTCGAGAAATTCCAGGATCATCTGAAAGTAGAAGCTCTCCCGATTACAACGGTGTGTGTATTTTTGCCCTAGGCCATTCCAGTTATTGGTTTCGAGTATCAGACTTGCGAAAATTTTGATGGTTTCTCAACCATTCCTTAACATCAAACTCCCATATCTCGCAAACGGATTGACGAACTCGAGAAATTCCTGTTGCATCTGAAAGTAGAAACACACCCGATTACAATGGTGTGTGTACTTTTCCCCGAAGCCATACCAGTTATTGGTTTCGAGTATCTGACTTGCGAAAATTTTAATGGTTTCTCAAACATTCCTTAACTTCAAACTCCCATATCTCGCGAACGGATTGACGAACTCGAGAAATTCCTGTTGCAACTGAAAGTAGAAACTCGCCCGATTACAATGGTGTGTGTACTTTTCCCCTAGGCCGTTCCAGTTATTGGTTTCGAGTATCAGACTTGCGAAAATTTTGATGGTTTCTCAACCATTCCTTAGCTTCAAACTCCCATATCTCGCGAACGGATTGACGAACTCGAGAAATTCCAGTTGCATCTGAAAGTAGAAACTCTCCCGATTACAACGGTACGAGTATTTTTCCCCAAGGCCATTGTAGTTATTTGTTTCGAGTATCAGACTTGCGAAAGTTTTGATGGTTTCTCAACCATTCCTTAACATCAAACTCCCATATCTCGCAAACCGATTGACGAACTCGAGAAATTCCTGTTGCATCTGAAAGTAGAAACACACCCGATTACAATGGTGTGTGTACTTTTCCCCTAAGCCATACCAGTTATTGGTTTCGAGTATCTGACTAGCGAAAATTTTGATGGTTTCTCAAACATTCCTTAACTTCAAACTCCCATATCTCGCGAACGGATTGACGAACTCGAGAAATTCCTGTTGCATCTGAAAGCAGAAACTCGTCCGATTACAACGGTATACGTATTTTTCCCCTAGGGCATTGTAGTTATTGGATTCGAGTATCAGACTTGCGAAAATTTTGATGGATTCTCAACCATTCTTTAACTTCAAACTCCCATATCTCGCGAACGGATTGACGAATTCGAGAAATTCCAGTTGCATCTGAAAGTAGAAACTCTCCCGATTACAACGGTATGTGTATTTTTCCTCCAGGCCATTGTAGTTATTTGTTTCGAGTATCAGACTTGCGAAAATTTTGATGGTTTCTCAACCATTCCTTAACTTCAAACTCCCATATCTCGCGAACGGATTGAAGAACTCGAGAAATTTCTGTTGCATCTGAAAGTAGAAACTCGCCCGATTACAATGGTGTGTGTACTTTTCCCCTAGGCCATTCCAGTTATTGGTTTCGAGTATCAGACTTGCGAAAATTTTGATGGTTTCTCAATTATTCCTTAATTTCAAACTCCCATATCTAGCGAACGGTTTGACGAACTCGAGAAATTCCTGCTGCATCTGAAAGTAGAAACTCTCCCGATTACAACGGTGTGTGAATTTTTCCCCCAGGCCTTTGTAGTTATTGGTTTCGAGTATCAGACTTGCGAAAATTTTGATGGTTTCTCAACCATTCCTTAACATCAAACTCCCATATCTCGCGAACGGATTGACGAACTCGAGAAATTCCTGTTGCATCTGAAAGTAGAAACTCTCCCGATTACAACGGTATGTGTATTTTTGCCTTAGGCCATAGTAGTTATTGGGTTCGAGTATCAGACTTGCGAAAATTTTGATGGTTTCTCAACCATTTTTTAACTTCAAACTCCCATATCTCGCGAACGGATTGACGAACTCGAGAAACTCCTATTTCATCTGAAAGCAGAAACTCGCCCGATTACAACGGTATGTGTATTTTTGCCTTAGGCCATATGTAGTTATTGGTTTCGAGTATCAGACTTGCGAAAATTTTGATGGTTTCTCAACCATTCCTTAACTTCAAACTCCCATATCTCGCGAACGAATTGATGAACTCGAGAAATTCCTGTTGCATCTGAAAGTAGAAACTCGCCCGATTACAACGGTATATGTATTTTTCCCCTAGGGCATTGTAGTTATTGGTTTGGAGTATCAGACTTGCGAAAATTTTGATGGATTCTCAACCATTCCTTAACTTCAAACTCCCATATCTCGCGAACGGATTGACGAACTCGAGAAACTCCTATTTCATCTGAAAGCAGAAACTCGCCCGATTACAACGGTATGTGTATTTTTGCCTTAGGCCATATGTAGTTATTGGTTTCGAGTATCAGACTTGCGAAAATTTTGATGGTTTCTCAACCATTCCTTAACTTCAAACTCCCATATCTCGCGAACGGATTGACGAACTCGAGAAATTCCGGTTGCATCTGACAGTAGAAACTCTCCCGATTACAACGGTATGTGTATTTTTCCCCCAGGCCATTGTAGTTATTGGTTTCGAGTATCAGACTTGCGAAAATTTTGATGGTTTCTCAACCATTCCTTAACTTCAAACTCCCATATCTCGCAAACGGATTGACGAACTCGAGAAATTCCTGTTGCATCTGAAAGTAGAAACACACCCGATTACAATGGTGCGTGTACTTTTCCCCTAAGCCATACCAGTTATTGGTTTCAAGTATCTGACTTGCGAAAATTTTTATGGTTTCTCAAACATTCCTTAACTTCAAACTGCCATATCTCGCGAACGGATTGACGAACTCGAGAAATTCCTGTTGCATCTGAAAGTAGAAACTCGCCCGATTACAATGGTGTGTGTACTTTTCCCCTAGGCCATTCCAGTTATTGGTTTCGAGTATCAGACACGCGAAAATTTTAATGGTTTCTCAACCATTCCTTAACTTCAAACTCCCATATCTCGCGAACGGATTGACGAACTCGTGAAATTCCTGTTGCATCTGAAAGTAGAAACTCGCCCGATTACAATGGTGTGTGTACTTTTCCGCTAGGCCATTCCAGTTATTGGTTTCGAGTATCAGACTTGCGAAAATTTTGATGGTTTCTCAATCATTCCTTAATTTCAAACGCCCATATCTCGCGAACGGATTGACGAACTCGAGAAATTCCCGTTGCATCTGAAAGTAGAAACTCGCCCGATTACAACGGTATGTGTATTTTTGCCTTAGGCCATAGTAGTTATTGGTTTCGAGTATCAGACTTGCGAAAATTTTGATGGTTTCTCAACCATTTTTTAATTTCAAACTCCCATATCTCGCGAACGGATTGACGAACTCGAGAAACTCCTATTTCATCTGAAAGCAGAAACTCGCCCGATTACAACGGTATGTGTATTTTTGCCTTAGGCCATAGTAGTTATTTGTTTCGAGTACCAGACTTGCGAAAATTTTGATGGTTTCTCAACCATTTTTTAACTTCAAACTCCCATATCTCGCGAACGGATTGACGAACTCGAGAAACTCCTATTTCATCTGAAAGCAGAAACTCGCCCGATTACAACGGTATGTGTATTTTTGCCTTAGGCCATATGTAGTTATTGGTTTCGAGTATCAGACTTGCGAAAATTTTGATGGTTTCTCAACCATTCCTTAACTTCAAACTCCCATATCTCGCGAACGGATTGACGAACTCGAGAAATTCCGGTTGCATCTGACAGTAGAAACTCTCCCGATTACAACGGTATGTGTATTTTTCCCCAGGCCTTTGTAGTTATTGGTTTCGAGTATCATACTTGCGAAAATTTTGATGGATCCTCAACCATTCCTTAATTTCAAACTCCCATATCTCGCGAACGGATTGATGAGCTCGAGAAATTCCTGTTGCATCTGAAAGTAGAAACTCGCCCGATTACAATGGTGTGTGTACTTTTCCCCTAGGCCATTCCAGTTGTTGGTTTCGAGTATCAGACTTGCGAAAATTTTGAAGGTTCCTCAACCATTCCTTAACTTCAAACTCCCATATCTCGCGAACGGATAGACGAACTCGAGAAATTCCTGTTGCATCTGAAAGTAGAAACTCGCCCGATTACAACGGTATGTGTATTTTTCCCCCAGGCCATTGTAGTTATTTGTTTCGAGTATCAGACTTGCGAAAATTTTGATGGATCCTCAACCATTCCTTAACTTCAAACTCCCATATCTCGCGAACGAATTGATGAACTCGAGAAATTCCAGTTGCATCTGAAAGTAGAAACTCGCCCGATTACAATGGTGTGCGTACTTTTCCCCTAGGCCATTCCAGTTATTGGTTTCGAGTATCAGACTTGCGAAAATTTTGATGGTTTCTCAATCATTCCTTAATTTCAAACTCCCATATCTAGCGAACGGATTGACGAACTCGAGAAATTCCTGTTGCATCTGAAAGTAGAAACTCTCCCGATTACAACGGTATGTGTATTTTTCCCCCAGGCCTTTGTAGTTATTGGTTTCGAGTATCAGACTTGCGAAAATTTTGATGGTTTCTCAACCATTCCTTAACTTCAAACTCCCATATCTCGCGAACGGATTGACGAACTCGAGAAATTCCTGTTGCATCTGAAAGCACAAACTCGTCCGATTACAACGGTGTGTGTATTTTTGCCCTAGGCCATTCCAGTTATTGGTTTCGAGTATCATACTTGCGAAAATTTTGATGGATCCTCAACCATTCCTTAATTTCAAACTCCCATATCTCGCGAACGGATTGATGAGCTCGAGAAATTCCTGTTGCATCTGAAAGTAGAAACTCGCCCGATTACAATGGTGTGTGTACTTTTCCCCTAGGCCATTCCAGTTGTTGGTTTCGAGTATCAGACTTGCGAAAATTTTGAAGGTTCCTCAACCATTCCTTAACTTCAAACTCCCATATCTCGCGAACGGATAGACGAACTCGAGAAATTCCTGTTGCATCTGAAAGTAGAAACTCGCCCGATTACAACGGTATGTGTATTTTTCCCCCAGGCCATTGTAGTTATTTGTTTCGAGTATCAGACTTGCGAAAATTTTGATGGATCCTCAACCATTCCTTAACTTCAAACTCCCATATCTCGCGAACGAATTGATGAACTCGAGAAATTCCAGTTGCATCTGAAAGTAGAAACTCGCCCGATTACAATGGTGTGCGTACTTTTCCCCTAGGCCATTCCAGTTATTGGTTTCGAGTATCAGACTTGCGAAAATTTTGATGGTTTCTCAATCATTCCTTAATTTCAAACTCCCATATCTAGCGAACGGATTGACGAACTCGAGAAATTCCTGTTGCATCTGAAAGTAGAAACTCGCCCGATTACAACGGTATGTGTATTTATCCCCTAGGCCATTGTAGTTATTGGTTTCGAGTATCAGACTTGCGAAAATTTTGATTGATCCTCAACCATTCCTTAAATTCAAACTCCCATATCTCGCGAACGGATTGACGAACTCGAGAAATTCCTGTTGCATCTGAAAGCACAAACTCGTCCGATTACAACGGTGTGTGTATTTTTGCCCTAGGCCATTCCAGTTATTGGTTTCGAGTATCAGACTTGCGAAAATTTTGATGGTTTCTCAACCATTCCTTAACTTCAAACTCCCATATCTCGCGAACGGATTGACGAAATCGAGAAATTCCGGTTGCATCTGACAGTAGAAACTCTCCCGATTACAACGGTATGTGTATTTTTCCCCCAGGCCATTGTAGTTATTGGTTTCGAGTATCAGACTTGCAAAAATTTTGATGGTTTCTCAACCATTCCTTAACTTCAAACGCCCATATCTCGCGAACGGATTGACGAACTCGAGAAATTCCCGTTGCATCTGAAAGTAGAAACTCGCCTGATTACAACGGTATGTGTATTTTTGCCTTAGGCCATTGTAGTTATTTGTTTCGAGTATCAGACTTGCGAAAATTTTGATGGATCCTCAACCATTCCTTAACTTCAAACTCCCATATCTCGCGAACGAATTGATGAACTCGAGAAATTCCAGTTGCATCTGAAAGTAGAAACTCGCCCGATTACAATGGTGCGTGTACTTTTCCCCTAAGCCATACCAGTTATTGGTTTCAAGTATCTGACTTGCGAAAATTTTGATGGTTTCTCAAACATTCCTTAACTTCAAACTGCCATATCTCGCGAACGGATTGACGAACTCGAGAAATTCCTGTTGCATCTGAAAGTAGAAACTCGCCCGATTACAACGGTATGTGTATTTTTCCCCCAGGCCATTGTAGTTATTGGTTTCGAGTATCAGACTTGCAAAAATTTTGATGGTTTCTCAACCATTCCTTAACTTCAAACGCCCATATCTCGCGAACGGATTGACGAACTCGAGAAATTCCCGTTGCATCTGAAAGTAGAAACTCGCCTGATTACAACGGTATGTGTATTTTTGCCTTAGGCCATAGTAGTTATTGGTTTCGAGTATCAGACTTGCGAAAATTTTGATGGTTTCTCAACCATTTTTTAACTTCAAACTCCCATATCTCGCGAACGGATTGACGAACTCGAGAAACTCCTATTTCATCTGAAAGCAGAAACTCGCCCGATTACAACGGTATGTGTATTTTTGCCTTAGGCCATAGTAGTTATTGGTTTCGAGTATCAGACGTGCGAAAATTTTGATGGTTTCTCAACCATTTTTTAACTTCAAACTCCCATATCTCGCGAACGGATTGACGAACTCGAGAAACTCCTATTTCATCTGAAAGCAGAAACTCGCCCGATTACAACGGTATGTGTATTTTTGCCTTAGGCCATATGTAGTTATTGGTTTCGAGTATCAGACTTCCGAAAATTTTGATGGTTTCTCAACCATTCCTTAACTTCAAACTCCCATATCTCGCGAACGGATTGATGAACTCGAGAAATTCCTGTTGCATCTGAAAGTAGAAACTCGCCCGATTACAACGGTATATGTATTTTTCCCCGAGGGCATTGTAGTTATTGGTTTGGAGTATCAGACTTGCGAAAATTTTGATGGATTCTCAACCATTCCTTAACTTCAAACTCCCATATCTCGCGAACGGATTGACGAACTCGACAAATTCCTGTTGCATCTGAAAGTAGAAACTCGCCCGATTACAAAGGTGTGTGTACTTTTCCCCTAGGCCATTCCAGTTATTGGTTTCGAGTATCAGACACGCGAAAATTTTAATGGTTTCTCAACCATTCCTTAACTTCAAACTCCCATATATCGCGAACGGATTGACGAACTCGTGAAATTCCTGTTGCATCTGAAAGTAGAAACTCGCCCGATTACAATGGTGTGTGTACTTTTCCGCTAGGCCATTCCAGTTATTGGTTTCGAGTATCAGACTTGCGAAAATTTTGATGGTTTCTCAATCATTCCTTAATTTCAAACTCCCATATCTCGCGAACGGATTGACGAACTCGAGAAATTCCCGTTGCATCTGAAAGTAGAAACTCGCCCGATTACAACGGTATGTGTATTTTTGCCTTAGGCCATAGTAGTTATTTGTTTCGAGTACCAGACTTGCGAAAATTTTGATGGTTTCTCAACCATTTTTTAACTTCAAACTCCCATATCTCGCGAACGGATTGACGAACTCGAGAAACTCCTATTTCATCTGAAAGCAGAAACTCGCCCGATTACAACGGTATGTGTATTTTTGCCTTAGGCCATATGTAGTTATTGGTTTCGAGTATCAGACTTGCGAAAATTTTGATGGTTTCTCAACCATTCCTTAACTTCAAACTCCCATATCTCGCGAACGGATTGACGAACTCGAGAAATTCCGGTTGCATCTGACAGTAGAAACTCTCCCGATTACAACGGTATGTGTATTTTTCCCCAGGCCTTTGTAGTTATTGGTTTCGAGTATCATACTTGCGAAAATTTTGATGGATCCTCAACCATTCCTTAATTTCAAACTCCCATATCTCGCGAACGGATTGATGAGCTCGAGAAATTCCTGTTGCATCTGAAAGTAGAAACTCGCCCGATTACAATGGTGTGTGTACTTTTCCCCTAGGCCATTCCAGTTGTTGGTTTCGAGTATCAGACTTGCGAAAATTTTGAAGGTTCCTCAACCATTCCTTAACTTCAAACTCCCATATCTCGCGAACGGATAGACGAACTCGAGAAATTCCTGTTGCATCTGAAAGTAGAAACTCGCCCGATTACAACGGTATGTGTATTTTTCCCCCAGGCCATTGTAGTTATTTGTTTCGAGTATCAGACTTGCGAAAATTTTGATGGATCCTCAACCATTCCTTAACTTCAAACTCCCATATCTCGCGAACGAATTGATGAACTCGAGAAATTCCAGTTGCATCTGAAAGTAGAAACTCGCCCGATTACAATGGTGTGCGTACTTTTCCCCTAGGCCATTCCAGTTATTGGTTTCGAGTATCAGACTTGCGAAAATTTTGATGGTTTCTCAATCATTCCTTAATTTCAAACTCCCATATCTAGCGAACGGATTGACGAACTCGAGAAATTCCTGTTGCATCTGAAAGTAGAAACTCTCCCGATTACAACGGTATGTGTATTTTTCCCCCAGGCCTTTGTAGTTATTGGTTTCGAGTATCAGACTTGCGAAAATTTTGATGGTTTCTCAACCATTCCTTAACTTCAAACTCCCATATCTCGCAAACGGATTGACGAACTCGAGAAATTCCTGTTGCATCTGAAAGTAGAAACTCGCCCGATTACAACGGTATGTGTATTTATCCCCTAGGCCATTGTAGTTATTGGTTTCGAGTATCAGACTTGCGAAAATTTTGATTGATCCTCAACCATTCCTTAAATTCAAACTCCCATATCTCGCGAACGGATTGACGAACTCGAGAAATTCCTGTTGCATCTGAAAGCACAAACTCGTCCGATTACAACGGTGTGTGTATTTTTGCCCTAGGCCATTCCAGTTATTGGTTTCGAGTATCAGACTTGCGAAAATTTTGATGGTTTCTCAACCATTCCTTAACTTCAAACTCCCATATCTCGCGAACGGATTGACGAAATCGAGAAATTCCGGTTGCATCTGACAGTAGAAACTCTCCCGATTACAACGGTATGTGTATTTTTCCCCCAGGCCATTGTAGTTATTGGTTTCGAGTATCAGACTTGCGAAAATTTTGGTGGTTTCTCAACCATTCCTTAACTTCAAACTCCCATATCTCGCAAACGGATTGACGAACTCGAGAAATTCCTGTTGCATCTGAAAGTAGAAACACACCCGATTACAATGGTGCGTGTACTTTTCCCCTAAGCCATACCAGTTATTGGTTTCAAGTATCTGACTTGCGAAAATTTTGATGGTTTCTCAAACATTCCTTAACTTCAAACTGCCATATCTCGCGAACGGATTGACGAACTCGAGAAATTCCTGTTGCATCTGAAAGTAGAAACTCGCCCGATTACAACGGTATGTGTATTTTTCCCCCAGGCCATTGTAGTTATTGGTTTCGAGTATCAGACTTGCAAAAATTTTGATGGTTTCTCAACCATTCCTTAACTTCAAACGCCCATATCTCGCGAACGGATTGACGAACTCGAGAAATTCCCGTTGCATCTGAAAGTAGAAACTCGCCTGATTACAACGGTATGTGTATTTTTGCCTTAGGCCATAGTAGTTATTGGTTTCGAGTATCAGACTTGCGAAAATTTTGATGGTTTCTCAACCATTTTTTAACTTCAAACTCCCATATCTCGCGAACGGATTGACGAACTCGAGAAACTCCTATTTCATCTGAAAGCAGAAACTCGCCCGATTACAACGGTATGTGTATTTTTGCCTTAGGCCATAGTAGTTATTGGTTTCGAGTATCAGACGTGCGAAAATTTTGATGGTTTCTCAACCATTTTTTAACTTCAAACTCCCATATCTCGCGAACGGATTGACGAACTCGAGAAACTCCTATTTCATCTGAAAGCAGAAACTCGCCCGATTACAACGGTATGTGTATTTTTGCCTTAGGCCATATGTAGTTATTGGTTTCGAGTATCAGACTTCCGAAAATTTTGATGGTTTCTCAACCATTCCTTAACTTCAAACTCCCATATCTCGCGAACGGATTGACGAACTCGAGAAATTCCTGTTGCATCTGAAAGTAGAAACACACCCGATTACAACTGTGTGTGTATTTTTCCCCCAGGCCATTGTAGTTATTTGTTTCGAGTATCAAACTTGCGAAAATTTTGATGGTTTCTCAACCATTCCTTAACTTCAAACTCCCATATCTCGCAAACGGATTGACGAACTCGAGAAATTCCTGTTGCATCTGAAAGTAGAAACTCGCCCGATTACAATGGTGTGTGTACTTTCCCCTAGCCCATTCCAGTTATTGGTTTCGAGTATCAGACACGCGAAAATTTTAATGGTTTCTCAACCATTCCTTAACTTCAAACTCCCATATCTCGCGAACGGATTGACGAACTCGAATAATTCCTGTTGCATCTGAAAGTAGAAACTCGCCCGATTACAATGGTGTGTGTACTTTTCCGCTAGGCCATTCCAGTTATTGGTTTCGAGTATCAGACTTGCGAAAATTTTGATGGTTTCTCAACCATGCCTTAACTTCAAACTCCCATATCTCGCGAACGGATTGACGAACTCGTGAAATTCCTGTTGCATCTGAAAGTAGAGACACAACTGATTACAATGGGGTGTGTACTTTTCCCCTAAGCCATACCAGTTATTGGTTTCGAGTATCTGACTTGGGAAAATTTTGATGGTTTCTCAAACATTCCTTAACTTCAAACTCCCATATGTTGCGAACGGATTGACGAACTCGTGAAATTCCTGTTGCATCTGAAAGTAGAGACACAACTGATTACAATGATGTGTGTACTTTTCCCCTAGGCCATTCCAGTTATTGGTTTCGAGTATCAGACTCGCGAAAATTTTAATGGTTTCTCAACCATTCCTTAACTTCAAACTCCCATATCTCGCGAACGGATTGACGAACTCGAGAAATTCCTGTTGCATCTGAAAGTAGAAACTCGCCCGATTACAATGGTGTGTGTACTTTTCCCCTACGCCATTCCAGTTATTGGTTTCGAGTATCAGACTCGCGAAAATTGTAATGGTTTCTCAACCATTCCTTAACTTCAAACTCCCATATCTCGCGAACGGATTGACGAACTCGAGAAATTCCTGTTGCATCTGAATGTAGAAACTCGCCCGATTACAATGGTGTGTGTTCTTTCCCGCTAGGCCATTCCAGTTATTGGTTTCGAGTATCAGACATGCGAAAATTTTGATGGTTTCTCAATCATTCCTTAATTTCAAACTCCCATATCTCGCGAACGGATTGACGAACTCGAGAAATTCCTGTTGCATCTGAAAGTAGAAACACACCCGACTACAACGGTGTGTGTATTTTTCCCCCAGGCCATTGTAGTTATTGGTTTCGAGTATCAGACTTGCGAAAATTTTGATGGTTTCTCAACCATTCCTTAACTTCAAACTCCCATATCTCGCAAACGGATTGACGAACTCGAGAAATTCCTGTTGCATCTGAAAGTAGAAACTCACCCGATTACAACGGTATGTGTATTTTTCCCCCAGGCCATTGTAGTTATTGGTTTCGAGTATCAGACTTGCAAAAATTTTGATGGTTTCTCAACCATTCCTTAACTTCAAACGCCCACATCTCGCGAACGGATTGACGAACTCGAGAAATTCCCGTTGCATCTGAAAGTAGAAACTCGCCCGATTACAACGGTATGTGTATTTTTGCCTTAGGCCATAGTAGTTATTGGTTTCGAGTATCAGACTTGCGAAAATTTTGATGGTTTCTCAACCATTTTTTAACTTCAAACTCCCATATCTCGCGAACGGATTGACGAACTCGAGAAACTCCTATTTCATCTGAAAGCAGAAACTCGCCCGATTACAACGGTATGTGTATTTTTGCCTTAGGCCATAGTAGTTATTGGTTTCGAGTATCAGACTTGCGAAAATTTTGATGGTTTCTCAACCATTTTTTAACTTCAAACTCCCATATCTCGCGAACGGATTGACGAACTCGAGAAACTCCTATTTCATCTGAAAGCAGAAACTCGCCCGATTACAACGGTATGTGTATTTTTGCCTTAGGCCATATGTAGTTATTGGTTTCGAGTATCAGACTTGCGAAAATTTTGATGGTTTCTCAACCATTCCTTAACTTCAAACTCCCATATCTCGCGAACGAATTGATGAACTCGAGAAATTCCTGTTGCATCTGAAAGTAGAAACTCGCCCGATTACAACGGTATATGTATTTTTCCCCTAGGGCATTGTAGTTATTGGTTTGGAGTATCAGACTTGCGAAAATTTTGATGGATTCTCAACCATTCCTTAACTTCAAACTCCCATATCTCGCGAACGGATTGACGAACTCGACAAATTCCTGTTGCATCTGAAAGTAGAAACTCGCCCGATTACAATGGTGTGTGTACTTTTCCCCTAGGCCATTCCAGTTATTGGTTTCGAGTATCAGACACGCGAAAATTTTAATGGTTTCTCAACCATTCCTTAACTTCAAACTCCCATATCTCGCGAACGGTTTGACGAACTCGTGAAATTCCTGTTGCATCTGAAAGTAGAAACTCGCCCGATTACAATGGTGTGTGTACTTTTCCGCTAGGCCATTCCAGTTATTGGTTTCGAGTATCAGACTTGCGAAAATTTTGATGGTTTCTCAATCATTCCTTAATTTCAAACTCCCATATCTCGCGAACGGATTGACGAACTCGAGAAATTCCTGTTGCATCTGAAAGTAGAAACTCACCCTATTACAACGGTATGTGTATTTTTCCCCCAGGCCATTGTAGTTATTGGTTTCGAGTATCAGACTTGCAAAAATTTTGATGGTTTCTCAACCATTCCTTAACTTCAAACGCCCATATCTCGCGAACGGATTGACGAACTCGAGAAATTCCCGTTGCATCTGAAAGTAGAAACTCGCCCGATTACAACGGTATGTGTATTTTTGCCTTAGCTCATAGTAGTTATTTGTTTCGAGTACCAGACTTGCGAAAATTTTGATGGTTTCTCAACCATTTTTTAACTTCAAACTCCCATATCTCGCGAACGGATTGACGAACTCGAGAAACTCCTATTTCATCTGAAACCAGAAACTCGCCCGATTACAACGGTATGTGTATTTTTGCCTTAGGCCATAGTAGTTATTGATTTCGAGTATCAGACTTGCGAAAATTTTGATGGTTTCTCAACCATTTTTTAACTTCAAACTCCCATATCTCGCGAACGGATTGACGAACTCGAGAAACTCCTATTTCATCTGAAAGCAGAAACTCGCCCGATTACAACGGTATGTGTATTTTTGCCTTAGGCCATATGTAGTTATTGGTTTCGAGTATCAGACTTGCGAAAATTTTGATGGTTTCTCAACCATTCCTTAACTTCAAACTCCCATATCTCGCGAACGGATTGACGAACTCGAGAAATTCCGGTTGCATCTGACAGTAGAAACTCTCCCGATTACAACGGTATGTGTATTTTTCCCCAGGCCTTTGTAGTTATTGGTTTCGAGTATCATACTTGCGAAAATTTTGATGGATCCTCAACCATTCCTTAATTTCAAACTCCCATATCTCGCGAACGGATTGATGAGCTCGAGAAATTCCTGTTGCATCTGAAAGTAGAAACTCGCCCGATTACAATGGTGTGTGTACTTTTCCCCTAGGCCATTCCAGTTGTTGGTTTCGAGTATCAGACTTGCGAAAATTTTGAAGGTTCCTCAACCATTCCTTAACTTCAAACTCCCATATCTCGCGAACGGATAGACGAACTCGAGAAATTCCTGTTGCATCTGAAAGTAGAAACTCGCCCGATTACAATGGTGTGTGTACTTTCCCCTAGCCCATTCCAGTTATTGGTTTCGAGTATCAGACACGCGAAAATTTTAATGGTTTCTCAACCATTCCTTAACTTCAAACTCCCATATCTCGCGAACGGATTGACGAACTCGAGAAACTCCTATTTCATCTGAAAGCAGAAACTCGCCCGATTACAACGGTATGTGTATTTTTGCCTTAGGCCATATGTAGTTATTGGTTTCGAGTATCAGACTTGCGAAAATTTTGATGGTTTCTCAACCATTCCTTAACTTCAAACTCCCATATCTCGCGAACGGATTGACGAACTCGAGAAATTCCGGTTGCATCTGACAGTAGAAACTCTCCCGATTACAACGGTATGTGTATTTTTCCCCAGGCCTTTGTAGTTATTGGTTTCGAGTATCATACTTGCGAAAATTTTGATGGATCCTCAACCATTCCTTAATTTCAAACTCCCATATCTCGCGAACGGATTGATGAGCTCGAGAAATTCCTGTTGCATCTGAAAGTAGAAACTCGCCCGATTACAATGGTGTGTGTACTTTTCCCCTAGGCCATTCCAGTTGTTGGTTTCGAGTATCAGACTTGCGAAAATTTTGAAGGTTCCTCAACCATTCCTTAACTTCAAACTCCCATATCTCGCGAACGGATAGACGAACTCGAGAAATTCCTGTTGCATCTGAAAGTAGAAACTCGCCCGATTACAACGGTATGTGTATTTATCCCCTAGGCCATTGTAGTTATTGGTTTCGAGTATCAGACTTGCGAAAATTTTGATGGATCCTCAACCATTCCTTAAGTTCAAACTCCCATATTTCGCGAACGGATTGACGATCTCGAGAAATTCCTGTGGCATCTGAAAGCACAAACTCGTCCGATTACAACGGTGTGTGTACTTTTCCCCTAGGCCATTCCAGTTATTGGTTTCGAGTATCAGACTTGCGAAAATTTTGATGGTTTCTCAACCATTCCTTAACTTCAAACTCCCATATCTCGCGAACGGATTGACGAACTCGAGAAATTCCAGTTGCATCTGAAAGTAGAAACTCTCCCGAATACAACGGTATGTGTATTTTTCCCCCAGGCCATTGTAGTTATTTGTTTCGAGTATCAGACTTGCGAAAATTTTGATGGTTTCTCAACCATTCCTTAACTTCAAACTCCCATATCTCGCGAACGAATTGATGAACTCGAGAAATTCCAGTTGCATCTGAAAGTAGAAACTCGCCCGATTACAATGGTGTGCGTACTTTTCCCCTAGGCCATTCCAGTTATTGGTTTCGAGTATCAGACTTGCGAAAATTTTGATGGTTTCTCAACCATTCCTTAACTTCAAACTCCCATATCTCGCAAACGGATTGACGAACTCGAGAAATTCCTGTTGCATCTGAAAGTAGAAACTCGCCCGATTACAACGGTATGTGTATTTATCCCCTAGGCCATTGTAGTTATTGGTTTCGAGTATCAGACTTGCGAAAATTTTGATTGATCCTCAACCATTCCTTAAATTCAAACTCCCATATCTCGCGAACGGATTGACGAACTCGAGAAATTCCTGTTGCATCTGAAAGCACAAACTCGTCCGATTACAACGGTGTGTGTATTTTTGCCCTAGGCCATTCCAGTTATTGGTTTCGAGTATCAGACTTGCGAAAATTTTGATGGTTTCTCAACCATTCCTTAACTTCAAACTCCCATATCTCGCGAACGGATTGACGAAATCGAGAAATTCCGGTTGCATCTGACAGTAGAAACTCTCCCGATTACAACGGTATGTGTATTTTTCCCCCAGGCCATTGTAGTTATTGGTTTCGAGTATCAGACTTGCGAAAATTTTGGTGGTTTCTCAACCATTCCTTAACTTCAAACTCCCATATCTCGCAAACGGATTGACGAACTCGAGAAATTCCTGTTGCATCTGAAAGTAGAAACACACCCGATTACAATGGTGCGTGTACTTTTCCCCTAAGCCATACCAGTTATTGGTTTCAAGTATCTGACTTGCGAAAATTTTGATGGTTTCTCAAACATTCCTTAACTTCAAACTGCCATATCTCGCGAACGGATTGACGAACTCGAGAAATTCCTGTTGCATCTGAAAGTAGAAACTCGCCCGATTACAACGGTATGTGTATTTTTCCCCCAGGCCATTGTAGTTATTGGTTTCGAGTATCAGACTTGCAAAAATTTTGATGGTTTCTCAACCATTCCTTAACTTCAAACGACCATATCTCGCGAACGGATTGACGAACTCGAGAAATTCCCGTTGCATCTGAAAGTAGAAACTCGCCTGATTACAACGGTATGTGTATTTTTGCCTTAGGCCATAGTAGTTATTGGTTTCGAGTATCAGACTTGCGAAAATTTTGATGGTTTCTCAACCATTTTTTAACTTCAAACTCCCATATCTCGCGAACGGATTGACGAACTCGAGAAACTCCTATTTCATCTGAAAGCAGAAACTCGCCCGATTACAACGGTATGTGTATTTTTGCCTTAGGCCATAGTAGTTATTGGTTTCGAGTATCAGACGTGCGAAAATTTTGATGGTTTCTCAACCATTTTTTAACTTCAAACTCCCATATCTCGCGAACGGATTGACGAACTCGAGAAACTCCTATTTCATCTGAAAGCAGAAACTCGCCCGATTACAACGGTATGTGTATTTTTGCCTTAGGCCATATGTAGTTATTGGTTTCGAGTATCAGACTTCCGAAAATTTTGATGGTTTCTCAACCATTCCTTAACTTCAAACTCCCATATCTCGCGAACGGATTGACGAACTCGAGAAATTCCTGTTGCATCTGAAAGCAGAAACTCATCCGATTACAAAGGTATGTGTATTTTTGCCCTAGGCCATAGTAGTTATTGGTTTCGAGTATCAGACATGCGACAATTTTGATGGTTTCTCAACCATTCCTTGACTTCAAACTCCCATATCTCGCGAACGGATTGACGAACTCGACAAATTCCTGTTGCATCTGAAAGTAGAAACACACCCGATTACAACGGTGTGTGTATTTTTCCCCCAGGCCATTGTAGTTATTTGTTTCGAGTATCAAACTTGCGAAAATTTTGATGGTTTCTCAACCATTCCTTAACTTCAAACTCCCATATCTCGCAAACGGATTGACGAACTCGAGAAATTCCTGTTGCATCTGAAAGTAGAAACTCGCCCGATTACAATGGTGTGTGTACTTTCCCCTAGCCCATTCCAGTTATTGGTTTCGAGTATCAGACACGCGAAAATTTTAATGGTTTCTCAACCATTCCTTAACTTCAAACTCCCATATCTCGCGAACGGATTGACGAACTCGAGAAATTCCTGTTGCATCTGAAAGTAGAAACTCGCCCGATTACAATGGTGTGTGTACTTTTCCGCTAGGCCATTCCAGTTATTGGTTTCGAGTATCAGACTTGCGAAAATTTTGATGGTTTCTCAACCATGCCTTAACTTCAAACTCCCATATCTCGCGAACGGATTGACGAACTCGTGAAATTCCTGTTGCATCTGAAAGTAGAGACACAACTGATTACAATGGGGTGTGTACTTTTCCCCTAAGCCATACCAGTTATTGGTTTCGAGTATCTGACTTGCGAAAATTTTGATGGTTTCTCAAACATTCCTTAACTTCAAACTCCAATATCTTGCGAACGGATTGACGAACTCGTGAAATTCCTGTTGCATCTGAAAGTAGAGACACAACTGATTACAATGATGTGTGTACTTTTCCCCTAGGCCATTCCAGTTACTGGTTTCGAGTATCAGACTCGCGAAAATTTTAATGGTTTCTCAACCATTCCTTAACTTCAAACTCCCATATCTCGCGAACGGATTGACGAACTCGAGAAATTCCTGTTGCATCTGAAAGTAGAAACTCGCCCGATTACAATGGTGTGTGTACTTTTCCCCTACGCCATTCCAGTTATTGGTTTCGAGTATCAGACTCGCGAAAATTTTAATGGTTTCTCAACCATTCCTTAACTTCAAACTCCCATATCTCGCGAACGGATTGACGAACTCGAGAAATTCCTGTTGCATCTGAATGTAGAAACTCGCCCGATTACAATGGTGTGTGTTCTTTCCCGCTAGGCCATTCCAGTTATTGGTTTCGAGTATCAGACTTGCGAAAATTTTGATGGTTTCTCAACCATTCCTTAACTTCAAAATCCCATATCTCGCAAACGGATTGACGAACTCGAGAAATTCCTGTTGCATCTGAAAGTAGAAACTCGCCCGATTACAATGGTGTGTGTACTTTCCCCTAGCCCATTCCAGTTATTGGTTTCGAGTATCAGACACGCGAAAATTTTAATGGTTTCTCAACCATTCCTTAACTTCAAACCCCCATATCTCGCGAACGGATTGACGAACTCGAGAAATTCCTGTTGCATCTGAATGTAGAAACTCGCCCGATTACAATGGTGTGTGTTCTTTCCCGCTAGGCCATTCCAGTTATTGGTTTCGAGTATCAGACTTGCGAAAATTTTGATGGTTTCTCAACCATTCCTTAACTTCAAAATCCCATATCTCGCAAACGGATTGACGAACTCGAGAAATTCCTGTTGCATCTGAAAGTAGAAACTCGCCCGATTACAATGGTGTGTGTACTTTCCCCTAGCCCATTCCAGTTATTGGTTTCGAGTATCAGACACGCGAAAATTTTAATGGTTTCTCAACCATTCCTTAACTTCAAACTCCCATATCTCGCGAACGGATTGACGAACTCGAGAAATTCCTGTTGCATCTGAATGTAGAAACTCGCCCGATTACAATGGTGTGTGTTCTTTCCCGCTAGGCCATTCCAGTTATTGGTTTCGAGTATCAGACATGCGAAAATTTGGATGGTTTCTCAATCATTCCTTAATTTCAAAGTCCCATATCTCGCGAACGGATTGACGAACTCGAGAAATTCCTGTTGCATCTGAATGTAGAAACTCGCCCGATTACAATGGTGTGTGTTCTTTCCCGCTAGGCCATTCCAGTTATTGGTTTCGAGTATCAGACATGCGAAAATTTTAATGGTTTCTCAACCATTCCTTAACTTCAAACTCCCATATCTCGCGAACGGATTGACGAACTCGAGAAATTCCTGTTGCATCTGAAAGTAGAAACTCACCCGATTACAACGGTATGTGTATTTTTCCCCCAGGCCATTGTAGTTATTGGTTTCGAGTATCAGACTTGCAAAAATTTTGATGGTTTCTCAACCATTCCTTAACTTCAAACGCCCACATCTCGCGAACGGATTGACGAACTCGAGAAATTCCCGTTGCATCTGAAAGTAGAAACTCGCCCGATTACAACGGTATGTGTATTTTTGCCTTAGGCCATAGTAGTTATTGGTTTCGAGTATCAGACTTGCGAAAATTTTGATGGTTTCTCAACCATTTTTTAACTTCAAACTCCCATATCTCGCGAACGGATTGACGAACTCGAGAAACTCCTATTTCATCTGAAAGCAGAAACTCGCCCGATTACAACGGTATGTGTATTTTTGCCTTAGGCCATAGTAGTTATTGGTTTCGAGTATCAGACTTGCGAAAATTTTGATGGTTTCTCAACCATTTTTTAACTTCAAACTCCCATATCTCGCGAACGGATTGACGAACTCGAGAAACTCCTATTTCATCTGAAAGCAGAAACTCGCCCGATTACAACGGTATGTGTATTTTTGCCTTAGGCCATATGTAGTTATTGGTTTCGAGTATCAGACTTGCGAAAATTTTGATGGTTTCTCAACCATTCCTTAACTTCAAACTCCCATATCTCGCGAACGAATTGATGAACTCGAGAAATTCCTGTTGCATCTGAAAGTAGAAACTCGCCCGATTACAACGGTATATGTATTTTTCCCCTAGGGCATTGTAGTTATTGGTTTGGAGTATCAGACTTGCGAAAATTTTGATGGATTCTCAACCATTCCTTAACTTCAAACTCCCATATCTCGCGAACGGATTGACGAACTCGACAAATTCCTGTTGCATCTGAAAGTAGAAACTCGCCCGATTACAATGGTGTGTGTACTTTTCCCCTAGGCCATTCCAGTTATTGGTTTCGAGTATCAGACATGCGAAAATTTGGATGGTTTCTCAATCATTCCTTAATTTCAAAGTCCCATATCTCGCGAACGGATTG
This sequence comes from Ptiloglossa arizonensis, assembly GCF_051014685.1. Classification (NCBI taxonomy): domain Eukaryota; kingdom Metazoa; phylum Arthropoda; class Insecta; order Hymenoptera; family Colletidae; genus Ptiloglossa; species Ptiloglossa arizonensis. The sequence continues at coordinate 66,952 of NW_027478515.1, forward strand.
ACGAACTCGAGAAATTCCTGTTGCATCTGAATGTAGAAACTCGCCCGATTACAATGGTGTGTGTTCTTTCCCGCTAGGCCATTCCAGTTATTGGTTTCGAGTATCAGACGTGCGAAAATTTTAATGGTTTCTCAACCATTCCTTAACTTCAAACTCCCATATCTCGCGAACGGATTGACGAACTCGAGAAATTCCTGTTGCATCTGAAAGTAGAAACTCACCCGATTACAACGGTATGTGTATTTTTCCCCCAGGCCATTGTAGTTATTGGTTTCGAGTATCAGACTTGCAAAAATTTTGATGGTTTCTCAACCATTCCTTAACTTCAAACGCCCACATCTCGCGAACGGATTGACGAACTCGAGAAATTCCCGTTGCATCTGAAAGTAGAAACTCGCCCGATTACAACGGTATGTGTATTTTTGCCTTAGGCCATAGTAGTTATTGGTTTCGAGTATCAGACTTGCGAAAATTTTGATGGTTTCTCAACCATTTTTTAACTTCAAACTCCCATATCTCGCGAACGGATTGACGAACTCGAGAAACTCCTATTTCATCTGAAAGCAGAAACTCGCCCGATTACAACGGTATGTGTATTTTTGCCTTAGGCCATAGTAGTTATTGGTTTCGAGTATCAGACTTGCGAAAATTTTGATGGTTTCTCAACCATTTTTTAACTTCAAACTCCCATATCTCGCGAACGGATTGACGAACTCGAGAAACTCCTATTTCATCTGAAAGCAGAAACTCGCCCGATTACAACGGTATGTGTATTTTTGCCTTAGGCCATATGTAGTTATTGGTTTCGAGTATCAGACTTGCGAAAATTTTGATGGTTTCTCAACCATTCCTTAACTTCAAACTCCCATATCTCGCGAACGAATTGATGAACTCGAGAAATTCCTGTTGCATCTGAAAGTAGAAACTCGCCCGATTACAACGGTATATGTATTTTTCCCCTAGGGCATTGTAGTTATTGGTTTGGAGTATCAGACTTGCGAAAATTTTGATGGATTCTCAACCATTCCTTAACTTCAAACTCCCATATCTCGCGAACGGATTGACGAACTCGACAAATTCCTGTTGCATCTGAAAGTAGAAACTCGCCCGATTACAATGGTGTGTGTACTTTTCCCCTAGGCCATTCCAGTTATTGGTTTCGAGTATCAGACACGCGAAAATTTTAATGGTTTCTCAACCATTCCTTAACTTCAAACTCCCATATCTCGCGAACGGATTGACGAACTCGTGAAATTCCTGTTGCATCTGAAAGTAGAAACTCGCCCGATTACAATGGTGTGTGTACTTTTCCGCTAGGCCATTCCAGTTATTGGTTTCGAGTATCAGACTTGCGAAAATTTTGATGGTTTCTCAATCATTCCTTAATTTCAAACTCCCATATCTCGCGAACGGATTGACGAACTCGAGAAATTCCTGTTGCATCTGAAAGTAGAAACTCACCCTATTACAACGGTATGTGTATTTTTCCCCCAGGCCATTGTAGTTATTGGTTTCGAGTATCAGACTTGCAAAAATTTTGATGGTTTCTCAACCATTCCTTAACTTCAAACGCCCATATCTCGCGAACGGATTGACGAACTCGAGAAATTCCCGTTGCATCTGAAAGTAGAAACTCGCCCGATTACAACGGTATGTGTATTTTTGCCTTAGCTCATAGTAGTTATTTGTTTCGAGTACCAGACTTGCGAAAATTTTGATGGTTTCTCAACCATTTTTTAACTTCAAACTCCCATATCTCGCGAACGGATTGACGAACTCGAGAAACTCCTATTTCATCTGAAACCAGAAACTCGCCCGATTACAACGGTATGTGTATTTTTGCCTTAGGCCATAGTAGTTATTGATTTCGAGTATCAGACTTGCGAAAATTTTGATGGTTTCTCAACCATTTTTTAACTTCAAACTCCCATATCTCGCGAACGGATTGACGAACTCGAGAAACTCCTATTTCATCTGAAAGCAGAAACTCGCCCGATTACAACGGTATGTGTATTTTTGCCTTAGGCCATATGTAGTTATTGGTTTCGAGTATCAGACTTGCGAAAATTTTGATGGTTTCTCAACCATTCCTTAACTTCAAACTCCCATATCTCGCGAACGGATTGACGAACTCGAGAAATTCCGGTTGCATCTGACAGTAGAAACTCTCCCGATTACAACGGTATGTGTATTTTTCCCCAGGCCTTTGTAGTTATTGGTTTCGAGTATCATACTTGCGAAAATTTTGATGGATCCTCAACCATTCCTTAATTTCAAACTCCCATATCTCGCGAACGGATTGATGAGCTCGAGAAATTCCTGTTGCATCTGAAAGTAGAAACTCGCCCGATTACAATGGTGTGTGTACTTTTCCCCTAGGCCATTCCAGTTGTTGGTTTCGAGTATCAGACTTGCGAAAATTTTGAAGGTTCCTCAACCATTCCTTAACTTCAAACTCCCATATCTCGCGAACGGATAGACGAACTCGAGAAATTCCTGTTGCATCTGAAAGTAGAAACTCGCCCGATTACAATGGTGTGTGTACTTTCCCCTAGCCCATTCCAGTTATTGGTTTCGAGTATCAGACACGCGAAAATTTTAATGGTTTCTCAACCATTCCTTAACTTCAAACTCCCATATCTCGCGAACGGATTGACGAACTCGAGAAACTCCTGTTGCATCTGAAAGTAGAAACTCGCCCGATTACAACGGTATGTGTATTTATCCCCTAGGCCATTGTAGTTATTGGTTTCGAGTATCAGACTTGCGAAAATTTTGATGGATCCTCAACCATTCCTTAAGTTCAAACTCCCATATTTCGCGAACGGATTGACGATCTCGAGAAATTCCTGTGGCATCTGAAAGCACAAACTCGTCCGATTACAACGGTGTGTGTACTTTTCCCCTAGGCCATTCCAGTTATTGGTTTCGAGTATCAGACTTGCGAAAATTTTGATGGTTTCTCAACCATTCCTTAACTTCAAACTCCCATATCTCGCGAACGGATTGACGAACTCGAGAAATTCCAGTTGCATCTGAAAGTAGAAACTCTCCCGAATACAACGGTATGTGTATTTTTCCCCCAGGCCATTGTAGTTATTTGTTTCGAGTATCAGACTTGCGAAAATTTTGATGGTTTCTCAACCATTCCTTAACTTCAAACTCCCATATCTCGCGAACGAATTGATGAACTCGAGAAATTCCAGTTGCATCTGAAAGTAGAAACTCGCCCGATTACAATGGTGTGCGTACTTTTCCCCTAGGCCATTCCAGTTATTGGTTTCGAGTATCAGACTTGCGAAAATTTTGATGGTTTCTCAACCATTCCTTAACTTCAAACTCCCATATCTCGCAAACGGATTGACGAACTCGAGAAATTCCTGTTGCATCTGAAAGTAGAAACTCGCCCGATTACAACGGTATGTGTATTTATCCCCTAGGCCATTGTAGTTATTGGTTTCGAGTATCAGACTTGCGAAAATTTTGATTGATCCTCAACCATTCCTTAAATTCAAACTCCCATATCTCGCGAACGGATTGACGAACTCGAGAAATTCCTGTTGCATCTGAAAGCACAAACTCGTCCGATTACAACGGTGTGTGTATTTTTGCCCTAGGCCATTCCAGTTATTGGTTTCGAGTATCAGACTTGCGAAAATTTTGATGGTTTCTCAACCATTCCTTAACTTCAAACTCCCATATCTCGCGAACGGATTGACGAAATCGAGAAATTCCGGTTGCATCTGACAGTAGAAACTCTCCCGATTACAACGGTATGTGTATTTTTCCCCCAGGCCATTGTAGTTATTGGTTTCGAGTATCAGACTTGCGAAAATTTTGGTGGTTTCTCAACCATTCCTTAACTTCAAACTCCCATATCTCGCAAACGGATTGACGAACTCGAGAAATTCCTGTTGCATCTGAAAGTAGAAACACACCCGATTACAATGGTGCGTGTACTTTTCCCCTAAGCCATACCAGTTATTGGTTTCAAGTATCTGACTTGCGAAAATTTTGATGGTTTCTCAAACATTCCTTAACTTCAAACTGCCATATCTCGCGAACGGATTGACGAACTCGAGAAATTCCTGTTGCATCTGAAAGTAGAAACTCGCCCGATTACAACGGTATGTGTATTTTTCCCCCAGGCCATTGTAGTTATTGGTTTCGAGTATCAGACTTGCAAAAATTTTGATGGTTTCTCAACCATTCCTTAACTTCAAACGACCATATCTCGCGAACGGATTGACGAACTCGAGAAATTCCCGTTGCATCTGAAAGTAGAAACTCGCCTGATTACAACGGTATGTGTATTTTTGCCTTAGGCCATAGTAGTTATTGGTTTCGAGTATCAGACTTGCGAAAATTTTGATGGTTTCTCAACCATTTTTTAACTTCAAACTCCCATATCTCGCGAACGGATTGACGAACTCGAGAAACTCCTATTTCATCTGAAAGCAGAAACTCGCCCGATTACAACGGTATGTGTATTTTTGCCTTAGGCCATAGTAGTTATTGGTTTCGAGTATCAGACGTGCGAAAATTTTGATGGTTTCTCAACCATTTTTTAACTTCAAACTCCCATATCTCGCGAACGGATTGACGAACTCGAGAAACTCCTATTTCATCTGAAAGCAGAAACTCGCCCGATTACAACGGTATGTGTATTTTTGCCTTAGGCCATATGTAGTTATTGGTTTCGAGTATCAGACTTCCGAAAATTTTGATGGTTTCTCAACCATTCCTTAACTTCAAACTCCCATATCTCGCGAACGGATTGACGAACTCGAGAAATTCCTGTTGCATCTGAAAGCAGAAACTCATCCGATTACAAAGGTATGTGTATTTTTGCCCTAGGCCATAGTAGTTATTGGTTTCGAGTATCAGACATGCGACAATTTTGATGGTTTCTCAACCATTCCTTGACTTCAAACTCCCATATCTCGCGAACGGATTGACGAACTCGACAAATTCCTGTTGCATCTGAAAGTAGAAACACACCCGATTACAACGGTGTGTGTATTTTTCCCCCAGGCCATTGTAGTTATTTGTTTCGAGTATCAAACTTGCGAAAATTTTGATGGTTTCTCAACCATTCCTTAACTTCAAACTCCCATATCTCGCAAACGGATTGACGAACTCGAGAAATTCCTGTTGCATCTGAAAGTAGAAACTCGCCCGATTACAATGGTGTGTGTACTTTTCCGCTAGGCCATTCCAGTTATTGGTTTCGAGTATCAGACTTGCGAAAATTTTGATGGTTTCTCAACCATGCCTTAACTTCAAACTCCCATATCTCGCGAACGGATTGACGAACTCGTGAAATTCCTGTTGCATCTGAAAGTAGAGACACAACTGATTACAATGGGGTGTGTACTTTTCCCCTAAGCCATACCAGTTATTGGTTTCGAGTATCTGACTTGCGAAAATTTTGATGGTTTCTCAAACATTCCTTAACTTCAAACTCCAATATCTTGCGAACGGATTGACGAACTCGTGAAATTCCTGTTGCATCTGAAAGTAGAGACACAACTGATTACAATGATGTGTGTACTTTTCCCCTAGGCCATTCCAGTTACTGGTTTCGAGTATCAGACTCGCGAAAATTTTAATGGTTTCTCAACCATTCCTTAACTTCAAACTCCCATATCTCGCGAACGGATTGACGAACTCGAGAAATTCCTGTTGCATCTGAAAGTAGAAACTCGCCCGATTACAATGGTGTGTGTACTTTTCCCCTACGCCATTCCAGTTATTGGTTTCGAGTATCAGACTCGCGAAAATTTTAATGGTTTCTCAACCATTCCTTAACTTCAAACTCCCATATCTCGCGAACGGATTGACGAACTCGAGAAATTCCTGTTGCATCTGAATGTAGAAACTCGCCCGATTACAATGGTGTGTGTTCTTTCCCGCTAGGCCATTCCAGTTATTGGTTTCGAGTATCAGACTTGCGAAAATTTTGATCGTTTCTCAACCATTCCTTAACTTCAAAATCCCATATCTCGCAAACGGATTGACGAACTCGAGAAATTCCTGTTGCATCTGAAAGTAGAAACTCGCCCGATTACAATGGTGTGTGTACTTTCCCCTAGCCCATTCCAGTTATTGGTTTCGAGTATCAGACACGCGAAAATTTTAATGGTTTCTCAACCATTCCTTAACTTCAAACCCCCATATCTCGCGAACGGATTGACGAACTCGAGAAATTCCTGTTGCATCTGAATGTAGAAACTCGCCCGATTACAATGGTGTGTGTTCTTTCCCGCTAGGCCATTCCAGTTATTGGTTTCGAGTATCAGACATGCGAAAATTTGGATGGTTTCTCAATCATTCCTTAATTTCAAAGTCCCATATCTCGCGAACGGATTGACGAACTCGAGAAATTCCTGTTGCATCTGAATGTAGAAACTCGCCCGATTACAATGGTGTGTGTTCTTTCCCGCTAGGCCATTCCAGTTATTGGTTTCGAGTATCAGACTTGCGAAAATTTTGATGGTTTCTCAACCATTCCTTAACTTCAAAATCCCATATCTCGCAAACGGATTGACGAACTCGAGAAATTCCTGTTGCATCTGAAAGTAGAAACTCGCCCGATTACAATGGTGTGTGTACTTTCCCCTAGCCCATTCCAGTTATTGGTTTCGAGTATCAGACACGCGAAAATTTTAATGGTTTCTCAACCATTCCTTAACTTCAAACTCCCATATCTCGCGAACGGATTGACGAACTCGAGAAATTCCTGTTGCATCTGAATGTAGAAACTCGCCCGATTACAATGGTGTGTGTTCTTTCCCGCTAGGCCATTCCAGTTATTGGTTTCGAGTATCAGACATGCGAAAATTTGGATGGTTTCTCAATCATTCCTTAATTTCAAAGTCCCATATCTCGCGAACGGATTGACGAACTCGAGAAATTCCTGTTGCATCTGAATGTAGAAACTCGCCCGATTACAATGGTGTGTGTTCTTTCCCGCTAGGCCATTCCAGTTATTGGTTTCGAGTATCAGACATGCGAAAATTTGGATGGTTTCTCAATCATTCCTTAATTTCAAAGTCCCATATCTCGCGAACGGATTGACGAACTCGAGAAATTCCTGTTGCATCTGAATGTAGAAACTCGCCCGATTACAATGGTGTGTGTTCTTTCCCGCTAGGCCATTCCAGTTATTGGTTTCGAGTATCAGACTTGCGAAAATTTTGATGGTTTCTCAACCATTCCTTAACTTCAAAATCCCATATCTCGCAAACGGATTGACGAACTCGAGAAATTCCTGTTGCATCTGAAAGTAGAAACTCGCCCGATTACAATGGTGTGTGTACTTTCCCCTAGCCCATTCCAGTTATTGGTTTCGAGTATCAGACACGCGAAAATTTTAATGGTTTCTCAACCATTCCTTAACTTCAAACTCCCATATCTCGCGAACGGATTGACGAACTCGAGAAATTCCTGTTGCATCTGAATGTAGAAACTCGCCCGATTACAATGGTGTGTGTTCTTTCCCGCTAGGCCATTCCAGTTATTGGTTTCGAGTATCAGACATGCGAAAATTTGGATGGTTTCTCAATCATTCCTTAATTTCAAAGTCCCATATCTCGCGAACGGATTGACGAACTCGAGAAATTCCTGTTGCATCTGAATGTAGAAACTCGCCCGATTACAATGGTGTGTGTTCTTTCCCGCTAGGCCATTCCAGTTATTGGTTTCGAGTATCAGACATGCGAAAATTTTGATGGTTTCTCAATCATTCCTTAATTTCAAACTCCCATATCTCGCGAACGGATTGACGAACTCGAGAAATTCCCGTTGCATCTGAAAGTAGAAACACACCCGATTACAACGGTGTGTGTATTTTTCCCCCAGGCCATTGTAGTTATTGGTTTCGAGTATCAGACTTGCTAAAATTTTGATGGTTTCTCAACCATTCCTTAACTTCAAACTCCCATATCTCGCAAACGGATTGACGAACTCGAGAAATTCCTGTTGCATCTGAAAGTTGAAACACACCCGATTACAACGGTATGTGTATTTTTCCCCCAGGCCATTGTAGTTATTGGTTTCGAGTATCAGACTTGCGAAAATTTTGATGGTTTCTCAACCATTCCTTAACTTCAAACTCCCATATCTCGCGAACGGATTGACGAACTCGAGAAATTCCTGTTGCATCTGAAAGCAGAAACTCATCCGATTACAACGGTATGTGTATTTTTGCCCTGGGCCATAGTAGTTATTGGTTTCGAGTATCAGACATGCGACAATTTTGATGGTTTCTCAACCATTCCTTGACTTCAAACTCCCATATCTCGCGAACGGATTGACGAACTCGACAAATGCCTGTTGCATCTGAAAGTAGAAACACACCCGATTACAACGGTGTGTGTATTTTTCCCCCAGGCCATTGTAGTTATTTGTTTCGAGTATCAGACTTGCGAAAATTTTGATGGTTTCTCAACCATTCCTTAACTTCAAACTCCCATATCTCGCAAACGGATTGACGAACTCGAGAAATTCCTGTTGCATCTGAAAGTAGAAACTCGCCCGATTACAATGGTGTGTGTACTTTCCCCTAGTCCATTCCAGTTATTGGTTTCGAGTATCAGACACGCGAAAATTTTAATGGTTTCTCAACCATTCCTTAACTTCAAACTCCCATATCTCGCGAACGGATTGACGAACTCGAGAAATTCCTGTTGCATCTGAAAGTAGAAACTCGCCCGATTACAATTGTGTGTGTACTTTTCCGCTAGGCCATTCCAGTTATTGGTTTCGAGTATCAGACTTGCGAAAATTTTGATGGTTTCTCAACCATTCCTTAACTTCAAACTCCCATATCTCGCGAACGGATTGACGAACTCGAGAAATTCCTGTTGCATCTGAAAGTAGAAACTCGCCCGATTACAATGGTGTGTGTACTTTCCCCTAGCCCATTCCAGTTATTGGTTTCGAGTATCAGACACGCGAAAATTTTAATGGTTTCTCAACCATTCCTTAACTTCAAACTCCCATATCTCGCGAACGGATTGACGAACTCGAGAAATTCCTGTTGCATCTGAAAGTAGAAACTCGCCCGATTACAATGGTGTGTGTTCTTTCCCGCTAGGCCATTCCAGTTATTGGTTTCGAGTATCAGACATGCGAAAATTTGGATGGTTTCTCAATCATTCCTTAATTTCAAAGTCCCATATCTCGCGAACGGATTGACGAACTCGAGAAATTCCTGTTGCATCTGAATGTAGAAACTCGCCCGATTACAATGGTGTGTGTTCTTTCCCGCTAGGCCATTCCAGTTATTGGTTTCGAGTATCAGACATGCGAAAATTTTGATGGTTTCTCAATCATTCCTTAATTTCAAACTCCCATATCTCGCGAACGGATTGACGAACTCGAGAAATTCCCGTTGCATCTGAAAGTAGAAACACACCCGATTACAACGGTGTGTGTATTTTTCCCCCAGGCCATTGTAGTTATTGGTTTCGAGTATCAGACTTGCGAAAATTTTGATGGTTTCTCAACCATTCCTTAACTTCAAACTCCCATATCTCGCGAACGGATTGACGAACTCGAGAAATTCCTGTTGCATCTGAAAGCAGAAACTCATCCGATTACAACGGTATGTGTATTTTTGCCCTGGGCCATAGTAGTTATTGGTTTCGGGTATCAGACATGCGACAATTTTGATGGTTTCTCAACCATTCCTTGACTTCAAACTCCCATATCTCGCGAACGGATTGACGAACTCGACAAATTCCTGTTGCATCTGAAAGTAGAAACACACCCGATTACAACGGTGTGTGTATTTTTCCCCCAGGCCATTGTAGTTATTTGTTTCGAGTATCAAACTTGCGAAAATTTTGATGGTTTCTCAACCATTCCTTAACTTCAAACTCCCATATCTCGCAAACGGATTGACGAACTCGAGAAATTCCTGTTGCATCTGAAAGTAGAAACTCGCCCGATTACAATGGTGTGTGTACTTTCCCCTAGCCCATTCCAGTTATTGGTTTCGAGTATCTGACTTGCGAAAATTTTGATGGTTTCTCAAACATTCCTTAACTTCAAACTCCCATATCTTGCGAACGGATTGACGAACTCGTGAAATTCCTGTTGCATCTGAAAGTAGAGACACAACTGATTACAATGATGTGTGTACTTTTCCCCTAGGCCATTCCAGTTATTGGTTTCGAGTATCAGACTCGCGAAAATTTTAATGGTTTCTCAACCATTCCTTAACTTCAAACTCCCATATCTCGCGAACGGATTGACGAACTCGAGAAATTCCTGTTGCATCTGAAAGTAGAAACTCGCCCGATTACAATGGTGTGTGTACTTTTCCCCTACGCCATTCCAGTTATTGGTTTCGAGTATCAGACTCGCGAAAATTTTAATGGTTTCTCAACCATTCCTTAACTTCAAACTCCCATATCTCGCGAACGGATTGACGAACTCGAGAAATTCCTGTTGCATCTGAATGTAGAAACTCGCCCGATTACAATGGTGTGTGTTCTTTCCCGCTAGGCCATTCCAGTTATTGGTTTCGAGTATCAGACTTGCGAAAATTTTGATGGTTTCTCAACCATTCCTTAACTTCAAAATCCCATATCTCGCAAACGGATTGACGAACTCGAGAAATTCCTGTTGCATCTGAAAGTAGAAACTCGCCCGATTACAATGGTGTGTGTACTTTCCCCTAGCCCATTCCAGTTATTGGTTTCGTGTATCAGACACGCGAAAATTTTAATGGTTTCTCAACCATTCCTTAACTTCAAACTCCCATATCTCGCGAACGGATTGACGAACTCGAGAAATTCCTGTTGCATCTGAATGTAGAAACTCGCCTGATTACAATGGTGTGTGTTCTTTCCCGCTAGGCCATTCCAGTTATTGGTTTCGAGTATCAGACATGCGAAAATTTGGATGGTTTCTCAATCATTCCTTAATTTCCAAGTCCCATATCTCGCGAACGGATTGACGAACTCGAGAAATTCCTGTTGCATCTGAATGTAGAAACTCGCCCGATTACAATGGTGTGTGTTCTTTCCCGCTAGGCCATTCCAGTTATTGGTTTCGAGTATCAGACTTGCGAAAATTTTAATGGTTTCTCAACCATTCCTTAACTTCAAAATCCCATATCTCGCAAACGGATTGACGAACTCGAGAAATTCCTGTTGCATCTGAAAGTAGAAACTCGCCCGATTACAATGGTGTGTGTACTTTCCCCTAGCCCATTCCAGTTATTGGTTTCGAGTATCAGACACGCGAAAATTTTAATGGTTTCTCAACCATTCCTTAACTTCAAACTCCCATATCTCGCGAACGGATTGACGAACTCGAGAAATTCCTGTTGCATCTGAATGTAGAAACTCGCCCGATTACAATGGTGTGTGTTCTTTCCCGCTAGGCCATTCCAGTTATTGGTTTCGAGTATCAGACATGCGAAAATTTGGATGGTTTCTCAATCATTCCTTAACTTCAAACTCCCATATCTCGCAAACGGATTGACGAACTCGAGAAATTCCTGTTGCATCTGAAAGTAGAAACACACCCGATTACAACGGTATGTGTATTTTTCCCCCAGGCCATTGTAGTTATTGGTTTCGAGTATCAGATTTGCGAAAATTTTGATGGTTTCTCAACCATTCCTTAACTTCAAACTCCCATATCTCGCGAACGGATTGACGAACTCGAGAAATTCCTGTTGCATCTGAAAGCAGAAACTCATCCGATTACAACGGTATGTGTATTTTTGCCCTGGGCCATAGTAGTTATTGGTTTCGAGTATCAGACGTGCGACAATTTTGATGGTTTCTCAACCATTCCTTGACTTCAAACTCCCATATCTCGCGAACGGATTGACGAACTCGACAAATGCCTGTTGCATCTGAAAGTAGAAACACACCCGATTACAACGGTGTGTGTATTTTTCCCCCAGGCCATTGTAGTTATTTGTTTCGAGTATCAGACTTGCGAAAATTTTGATGGTTCCTCAACCATTCCTTAACTTCAAACTCCCATATCTCGCAAACGGATTGACGAACTCGAGAAATTCCTGTTGCATCTGAAAGTAGAAACTCGCCCGATTACAATGGTGTGTGTACTTTCCCCTAGTCCATTCCAGTTATTGGTTTCGAGTATCAGACACGCGAAAATTTTAATGGTTTCTCAACCATTCCTTAACTTCAAACTCCCATATCTCGCGAACGGATTGACGAACTCGAGAAATTCCTGTTGCATCTGAAAGTAGAAACTCGCCCGATTACAATGGTGTGTGTACTTTTCCGCTAGGCCATTCCAGTTATTGGTTTCGAGTATCAGACTTGCGAAAATTTTGATGGTTTCTCAACCATTCCTTAACTTCAAACTCCCATATCTCGCGAACGGATTGACGAACTCGAGAAATTCCTGTTGCATCTGAAAGTAGAAACTCGCCCGATTACAATGGTGTGTGTACTTTCCCCTAGCCCATTCCAGTTATTGGTTTCGAGTATCAGACACGCGAAAATTTTAATGGTTTCTCAACCATTCCTTAACTTCAAACTCCCATATCTCGCGAACGGATTGACGAACTCGAGAAATTCCTGTTGCATCTGAAAGTAGAAACTCGCCCGATTACAATGGTGTGTGTTCTTTCCCGCTAGGCCATTCCAGTTATTGGTTTCGAGTATCAGACATGCGAAAATTTGGATGGTTTCTCAATCATTCCTTAATTTCAAAGTCCCATATCTCGCGAACGGATTGACGAACTCGAGAAATTCCTGTTGCATCTGAATGTAGAAACTCGCCCGATTACAATGGTGTGTGTTCTTTCCCGCTAGGCCATTCCAGTTATTGGTTTCGAGTATCAGACATGCGAAAATTTTGATGGTTTCTCAATCATTCCTTAATTTCAAACTCCCATATCTCGCGAACGGATTGACGAACTCGAGAAATTCCCGTTGCATCTGAAAGTAGAAACACACCCGATTACAACGGTGTGTGTATTTTTCCCCCAGGCCATTGTAGTTATTGGTTTCGAGTATCAGACTTGCGAAAATTTTGATGGTTTCTCAACCATTCCTTAACTTCAAACTCCCATATCTCGCGAACGGATTGACGAACTCGAGAAATTCCTGTTGCATCTGAAAGCAGAAACTCATCCGATTACAACGGTATGTGTATTTTTGCCCTGGGCCATAGTAGTTATTGGTTTCGAGTATCAGACATGCGACAATTTTGATGGTTTCTCAACCATTCCTTGACTTCAAACTCCCATATCTCGCGAACGGATTGACGAACTCGACAAATGCCTGTTGCATCTGAAAGTAGAAACACACCCGATTACAACGGTGTGTGTATTTTTCCCCCAGGCCATTGTAGTTATTTGTTTCGAGTATCAGACTTGCGAAAATTTTGATGGTTTCTCAACCATTCCTTAACTTCAAACTCCCATATCTCGCAAACGGATTGACGAACTCGAGAAATTCCTGTTGCATCTGAAAGTAGAAACTCGCCCGATTACAATGGTGTGTGTACTTTCCCCTAGTCCATTCCAGTTATTGGTTTCGAGTATCAGACACGCGAAAATTTTAATGGTTTCTCAACCATTCCTTAACTTCAAACTCCCATATCTCGCGAACGGATTGACGAACTCGAGAAATTCCTGTTGCATCTGAAAGTAGAAACTCGCCCGATTACAATGGTGTGTGTACTTTTCCGCTAGGCCATTCCAGTTATTGGTTTCGAGTATCAGACTTGCGAAAATTTTGATGGTTTCTCAACCATTCCTTAACTTCAAACTCCCATATCTCGCGAACGGATTGACGAACTCGAGAAATTCCTGTTGCATCTGAAAGTAGAAACTCGCCCGATTACAATGGTGTGTGTACTTTCCCCTAGCCCATTCCAGTTATTGGTTTCGAGTATCAGACACGCGAAAATTTTAATGGTTTCTCAACCATTCCTTAACTTCAAACTCCCATATCTCGCGAACGGATTGACGAACTCGAGAAATTCCTGTTGCATCTGAAAGTAGAAACTCGCCCGATTACAATGGTGTGTGTTCTTTCCCGCTAGGCCATTCCAGTTATTGGTTTCGAGTATCAGACATGGGAAAATTTGGATGGTTTCTCAATCATTCCTTAATTTCAAAGTCCCATATCTCGCGAACGGATTGACGAACTCGAGAAATTCCTGTTGCATCTGAATGTAGAAACTCGCCCGATTACAATGGTGTGTGTTCTTTCCCGCTAGGCCATTCCAGTTATTGGTTTCGAGTATCAGACATGCGAAAATTTTGATGGTTTCTCAATCATTCCTTAATTTCAAACTCCCATATCTCGAGAACGGATTGACGAACTCGAGAAATTCCCGTTGCATCTGAAAGTAGAAACACACCCGATTACAACGGTGTGTGTATTTTTCCCCCAGGCCATTGTAGTTATTGGTTTCGAGTATCAGACTTGCGAAAATTTTGATGGTTTCTCAACCATTCCTTAACTTCAAACTCCCATATCTCGCAAACGGATTGACGAACTCGAGAAATTCCTGTTGCATCTGAAAGTAGAAACACACCCGATTACAACGGTATGTGTATTTTTCCCCCAGGCCATTGTAGTTATTGGTTTCGAGTATCAGACTTGCGAAAATTTTGATGGTTTCTCAACCATTCCTTAACTTCAAACTCCCATATCTCGCGAACGGATTGACGAACTCGAGAAATTCCTGTTGCATCTGAAAGCAGAAACTCATCCGATTACAACGGTATGTGTATTTTTGCCCTGGGCCATAGTAGTTATTGGTTTCGAGTATCAGACATGCGACAATTTTGATGGTTTCTCAACCATTCCTTGACTTCAAACTCCCATATCTCGCGAACGGATTGACGAACTCGACAAATTCCTGTTGCATCTGAAAGTATAAACACACCCGATTACAACGGTGTGTGTATTTTTCCCCCAGGCCATTGTAGTTATTTGTTTCGAGTATCAGACTTGCGAAAATTTTGATGGTTTCTCAACCATTCCTTAACTTCAAACTCCCATATCTCGCGAACGGATTGACGAACTCGAGAAATTCCTGTTGCATCTGAAAGTAGAAACTCGCCCGATTACAATGGTGTGTGTACTTTTCCGCTAGGCCATTCCAGTTATTGGTTTCGAGTATCAGACTTGCGAAAATTTTGATGGTTTCTCAACCATTCCTTAACTTCAAACTCCCATATCTCGCGAACGGATTGACGAACTCGAGAAACTCCTATTTCATCTGAAAGCAGAAACTCGCCCGATTACAACGGTATGTGTATTTTTGCCTTAGGCCATATGTAGTTATTGGTTTCGAGTATCAGACTTGCGAAAATTTTGATGGTTTCTCAACCATGCCTTAACTTCAAACTTCCATATCTCGCGAACGGATTGACGAACTCGTGAAATTCCTGTTGCATCTGAAAGTAGAGACACAACTGATTACAATGATGTGTGTACTTTTCCCCTAGGCCATTCCAGTTATTGGTTTCGAGTATCAGACCCGCGAAAATTTTAATGGTTTCTCATCCATTCCTTAACTTCAAACTCCCATATCTCGCGAACGGATTGACGAACTCGAGAAATTCCTGTTGCATCTGAAAGTAGAAACTCGCCCGATTACAATGGTGTGTGTCCTTTTCCCCTACGCCATTCCAGTTATTGGTTTCGAGTATCAGACTCGCGAAAATTGTAATGGTTTCTCAACCATTCCTTAACTTCAAACTCCCATATCTCGCGAACGGATTGACGAACTCGAGAAATTCCTGTTGCATCTGAAAGCAGAAACTCTCCCGATTACAACGGTATGTGTATTTTTCCCCCAGGCCATTGTAGTTATTTGTTTCGAGTATCAGACTTGCGAAAATTTTGATGGTTTCTCAACCATTCCTTAACTTCAAAATCCCATATCTCGCAAACGGATTGACGAACTCGAGAAATTCCTGTTGCATCTGAAAGTAGAAACTCGCCCGATTACAATGGTGTGTGTACTTTCCCCTAGCCCATTCCAGTTATTGGTTTCGAGTATCAGACACGCGAAGATATTAATGGTTTCTCAACCATTCCTTAACTTCAAACTCCCATATCTCGCGAACGGATTGACGAACTCGAGAAATTCCTGTTGCATCTGAAAGTAGAAACTCGCCCGATTACAATGGTGTGTGTACTTTTCCGCTAGGCCATTCCAGTTATTGGTTTCGAGTATCAGACTTGCGAAAATTTTTATGGTTTCTCAACCATTCCTTAACTTCAAACTCCCATATCTCGCAAACGGATTGACGAACTCGAGAAATTCCTGTTGCATCTGAAAGTATTATAGAAACTCGCCCGATTACAATGGTGTGTTTACTTTTCCCCTAGGCCATTCCAGTTATTGGTTTCGAGTATCAGACACGCGAAAATTTTAATGGTTTCTCAACCATTCCTTAACTTCAAACTCCCATATCTCGCGAACGGATCGACGAACTCGAGAAATTCCTGTTGCATCTGAAAGTAGAAACTCGCCCGATTACAATGGTGTGTGTACTTTTCCGCTAGGCCATTCCAGTTATTGGTTTCGAGTATCAGACTTGCGAAAATTTTGATGGTTTCTCAATCATTCCTTAACTTCAAACTCCCATATCTCGCGAACGGATTGACGAACTCGAGAAATTCCTGTTGCATCTGAAAGTAGAAACTCTCCCGATTACAACGGTATGTGTATTTTTCCCCCAGGCCATTGTAGTTATTTGTTTCGAGTATCAGACTTGCGAAAATTTTGATGGTTTCTCAACCATTCCTTAACTTCAAAATCCCATATCTCGCAAACGGATTGACGAACTCGAGAAATTCCTGTTGCATCTGAAAGTAGAAACTCGCCCGATTACAATGGTGTGTGTACTTTCCCCTAGCCCATTCCAGTTATTGGTTTCGAGTATCAGACACGCGAAGATTTTAATGGTTTCTCAACCATTCCTTAACTTCAAACTCCCATATCTCGCGAACGGATTGACGAACTCGAGAAATTCCTGTTGCATCTGAAAGTAGAAACTCGCCCGATTACAATGGTGTGTGTACTTTTCCGCTAGGCCATTCCAGTTATTGGTTTCGAGTATCAGACTTGCGAAAATTTTTATGGTTTCTCAACCATTCCTTAACTTCAAACTCCCATATCTCGCAAACGGATTGACGAACTCGAGAAATTCCTGTTGCATCTGAAAGTATTATAGAAACTCGCCCGATTACAATGGTGTGTTTACTTTTCCCCTAGGCCATTCCAGTTATTGGTTTCGAGTATCAGACACGCGAAAATTTTAATGGTTTCTCAACCATTCCTTAACTTCAAACTCCCATATCTCGCGAACGGATCGACGAACTCGAGAAATTCCTGTTGCATCTGAAAGTAGAAACTCGCCCGATTACAATGGTGTGTGTACTTTTCCGCTAGGCCATTCCAGTTATTGGTTTCGAGTATCAGACACGCGAAGATTTTAATGGTTTCTCAACCATTCCTTAACTTCAAACTCCCATATCTCGCGAACGGATTGACGAACTCGAGAAATTCCTGTTGCATCTGAAAGTAGAAACTATCCCGATTACAACGGTATGTGTATTTTTCCCCCAGGCCATTGTAGTTATTTGTTTCGAGTATCAGACTTGCGAAAATTTTGATGGTTTCTCAACCATTCCTTAACTTCAAAATCCCATATCTCGCAAACGGATTGACGAACTCGAGAAATTCCTGTTGCATCTGAAAGTAGAAACTCGCCCGATTACAATGGTGTGTGTACTTTCCCCTAGCCCATTCCAGTTATTGGTTTCGAGTATCAGACACGCGAAGATTTTAATGGTTTCTCAACCATTCCTTAACTTCAAACTCCCATATCTCGCGAACGGATTGACGAACTCGAGAAATTCCTGTTGCATCTGAAAGTAGAAACTCGCCCGATTACAATGGTGTGTGTACTTTTCCGCTAGGCCATTCCAGTTATTGGTTTCGAGTATCAGACTTGCGAAAATTTTGATGGTTTCTCAATCATTCCTTAATTTCAAACTCCCATATCTCGCGAACGGATTGACGAACTCGAGAAATTCCTGTTGCATCTGAAAGTAGAAACTCTCCCGATTACAACGGTATGTGTATTTTTCCCCCAGGCCATTGTAGTTATTGGTTTCGAGTATCAGACTTGCGAAAATTTTGATGGTTTCTCAACCATTCCTTAACTTCAAACTCCCATATCTCGCGAACGGATTGACGAACACGAGAAATTCCTGTTGGATCTGAAAGTAGAAACTCGCCCGATTACAACGGTATGTGTATTTTTGCCTTAGGCCATAGTAGTTATTGGTTTCGAGTATCAGACTTGCGAAAATTTTGATGGTTTCTCCACCATTCCTTAACTTCAAACTCCCATATCTCGCGAACGGATTGACGAACTCGAGAAACTCCTATTTCATCTGAAAGCAGAAACTCGCCCGATTACAACGGTATGTGTATTTTTGCCTTAGGCCATATGGAGTTATTGGTTTCGAGTATCAGACTTGCGAAAATTTTGATGGTTTCTCAACCATTCCTTAACTTCAAACTCCCATATCTCGCGAACGGATTGACGAACTCGTGAAATTCCTGTTGCATCTGAAAGTAGAGACACAACCGATTACAATGGTGTGTGTACTTTTCCCCTAAGCCATACCAGTTATTGGTTTCGAGCATCCGACTTGCGAAAATTTTGATGGTTTCTCAAACATTCCTTAACTTCAAACTCCCATATCTCGCGAACGGATTGACGAACTCGAGAAATTCCTGTTCGATCTGAAAGTAGAAACTCGCCCGATTACAATGGTGTGTGTACTTTTCCCCTAGGCCATTCCAGTTATTGGTTTCGAGTATCAGACTCGCGAAAATTTTAATGGTTTCTCAACCATTCCTTAACTTCAAACTCCCATATCTCGCGAACGGATTGACGAACTCGAGAAACTCCTATTTCATCTGAAAGCAGAAACTCGCCCGATTACAACGGTATGTGTATTTTTGCCTTAGGCCATATGGAGTTATTGGTTTCGAGTATCAGACTTGCGAAAATTTTGATGGTTTCTCAACCATTCCTTAACTTCGAACTCCCATATCTCGCAAACGGATTGACGATCTCGAGAAATTCCTGTTGCATCTGAAAGTAGAAACACACCCGATTACAATGGTGTGTGTACTCTTTCCCTAAGCCATACCAGTTATTGGTTTCGAGTTTCTGACTTGCGAAAATTTTTATGGTTTCTCAAACATTCCTTAACTTCAAACTCCCATATCTCGCGAACGGATTGACGAACTCGAGAAATTCCGGTTGCATCTGAAAGTAGAAACTCGCCCGATTACAATGGTGTGTGTACTTTTCCCCTAGGCCATTCCAGTTATTGGTTTCGAGTATCAGACTCGCGAAAATTTTAATGGTTTCTCAACCATTCCTTAACTTCAAACTCCCATATCTCGCGAACGGATTGACGAACTCGAGAAATTCCTGTTGCATCTGAAAGCAGAAACTCTCCCGATTACAACGGTATGTGTATTTTTCCCCCAGGCCATTGTAGTTATTTGTTTCGAGTATCAGACTTGCAAAAATTTTGATGGTTTCTCAACCATTCCTTAACTTCAAAATCCCATATCTCGCAAACGGATTGACGAACTCGAGAAATTCCTGTTGCATCTGAAAGTAGAAACTCGCCCGATTACAATGGTGTGTGTACTTTCCCCTAGCCCATTCCAGTTATTGGTTTCGAGTATCAGACACGCGAAGATTTTAATGGTTTCTCAACCATTCCTTAACTTCAAACTCCCATATCTCGCGAACGGATTGACGAACTCGAGAAATTCCGGTTGCATCTGAAAGTAGAAACTCGCCCGATTACAATGGTGTGTGTACTTTTCCGCTAGGCCATTCCAGTTATTGGTTTCGAGTATCAGACTTGCGAAAATTTTTATGGTTTCTCAACCATTCCTTAACTTCAAACTCCCATATCTCGCAAACGGATTGACGAACTCGAGAAATTCCTGTTGCATCTGAAAGTATTATAGAAACTCGCCCGATTACAATGGTGTGTTTACTTTTCCCCTAGGCCATTCCAGTTATTGGTTTCGAGTATCAGACACGCGAAAATTTTAATGGTTTCTCAACCATTCCTTAACTTCAAACTCCCATATCTCGCGAACGGATCGACGAACTCGAGAAATTCCTGTTGCATCTGAAAGTAGAAACTCGCCCGATTACAATGGTGTGTGTACTTTTCCGCTAGGCCATTCCAGTTATTGGTTTCGAGTATCAGACTTGCGAAAATTTTGATGGTTTCTCAATCATTCCTTAATTTCAAACTCCCATATCTCGCGAACGGATTGACGAACTCGAGAAATTCCTGTTGCATCTGAAAGTAGAAACTCTCCCGATTACAACGGTATGTGTATTTTTCCCCCAGGCCATTGTAGTTATTGGTTTCGAGTATCAGACTTGCGAAAATTTTGATGGTTTCTCAACCATTCCTTAACTTCAAACTCCCATATCTCGCGAACGGATTGACGAACTCGAGAAATTCCTGTTCGATCTGAAAGTAGAAACTCGCCCGATTACAATGGTGTGTGTACTTTTCCCCTAGGCCATTCCAGTTATTGGTTTCGAGTATCAGACTCGCGAAAATTTTAATGGTTTCTCAACCATTCCTTAACTTCAAACTCCCATATCTCGCGAACGGATTGACGAACTCGAGAAACTCCTATTTCATCTGAAAGCAGAAACTCGCCCGATTACAACGGTATGTGTATTTTTGCCTTAGGCCATATGGAGTTATTGGTTTCGAGTATCAGACTTGCGAAAATTTTGATGGTTTCTCAACCATTCCTTAACTTCGAACTCCCATATCTCGCAAACGGATTGACGATCTCGAGAAATTCCTGTTGCATCTGAAAGTAGAAACACACCCGATTTCAATGGTGTGTGTACTCTTTCCCTAAGCCATACCAGTTATTGGTTTCGAGTTTCTGACTTGCGAAAATTTTTATGGTTTCTCAAACATTCCTTAACTTCAAACTCCCATATCTCGCGAACGGATTGACGAACTCGAGAAATTCCGGTTGCATCTGAAAGTAGAAACTCGCCCGATTACAATGGTGTGTGTACTTTTCCCCTAGGCCATTCCAGTTATTGGTTTCGAGTATCAGACTCGCGAAAATTTTAATGGTTTCTCAACCATTCCTTAACTTCAAACTCCCATATCTCGCGAACGGATTGACGAACTCGAGAAATTCCTGTTGCATCTGAAAGCAGAAACTCTCCCGATTACAACGGTATGTGTATTTTTCCCCCAGGCCATTGTAGTTATTTGTTTCGAGTATCAGACTTGCGAAAATTTTGATGGTTTCTCAACCATTCCTTAACTTCAAAATCCCATATCTCGCAAACGGATTGACGAACTCGAGAAATTCCTGTTGCATCTGAAAGTAGAAACTCGCCCGATTACAATGGTGTGTGTACTTTCCCCTAGCCCATTCCAGTTATTGGTTTCGAGTATCAGACACGCGAAGATTTTAATGGTTTCTCAACCATTCCTTAACTTCAAACTCCCATATCTCGCGAACGGATTGACGAACTCGAGAAATTCCGGTTGCATCTGAAAGTAGAAACTCGCCCGATTACAATGGTGTGTGTACTTTTCCGCTAGGCCATTCCAGTTATTGGTTTCGAGTATCAGACTTGCGAAAATTTTTATGGTTTCTCAACCATTCCTTAACTTCAAACTCCCATATCTCGCAAACGGATTGACGAACTCGAGAAATTCCTGTAGCATCTGAAAGTATTATAGAAACTCGCCCGATTACAATGGTGTGTTTACTTTTCCCCTAGGCCATTCCAGTTATTGGTTTCGAGTATCAGACACGCGAAAATTTTAATGGTTTCTCAACCATTCCTTAACTTCAAACTCCCATATCTCGCGAACGGATCGACGAACTCGAGAAATTCCTGTTGCATCTGAAAGTAGAAACTCGCCCGATTACAATGGTGTGTGTACTTTTCCGCTAGGCCATTCCAGTTATTGGTTTCGAGTATCAGACTTGCGAAAATTTTGATGGTTTCTCAATCATTCCTTAATTTCAAACTCCCATATCTCGCGAACGGATTGACGAACTCGAGAAATTCCTGTTGCATCTGAAAGTAGAAACTCTCCCGATTACAACGGTATGTGTATTTTTCCCCCAGGCCATTGTAGTTATTGGTTTCGAGTATCAGACTTGCGAAAATTTTGATGGTTTCTCAACCATTCCTTAACTTCAAACTCCCATATCTCGCGAACGGATTGACGAACACGAGAAATTCCTGTTGGATCTGAAAGTAGAAACTCGCCCGATTACAACGGTATGTGTATTTTTCCCCCAGGCCATTGTAGTTATTTGTTTCGAGTATCAGACTTGCGAAAATTTTGATGGTTTCTCAACCATTCCTTAACTTCAAAATCCCATATCTCGCAAACGGATTGACGAACTCGAGAAATTCCTGTTGCATCTGAAAGTAGAAACTCGCCCGATTACAATGGTGTGTGTACTTTCCCCTAGCCCATTCCAGTTATTGGTTTCGAGTATCAGACACGCGAAGATTTTAATGGTTTCTCAACCATTCCTTAACTTCAAACTCCCATATCTCGCGAACGGATTGACGAACTCGAGAAATTCCTGTTGCATCTGAAAGTAGAAACTCGCCCGATTACAATGGTGTGTGTACTTTTCCGCTAGGCCATTCCAGTTATTGGTTTCGAGTATCAGACTTGCGAAAATTTTTATGGTTTCTCAACCATTCCTTAACTTCAAACTCCCATATCTCGCAAACGGATTGACGAACTCGAGAAATTCCTGTTGCATCTGAAAGTATTATAGAAACTCGCCCGATTACAATGGTGTGTTTACTTTTCCCCTAGGCCATTCCAGTTATTGGTTTCGAGTATCAGACACGCGAAAATTTTAATGGTTTCTCAACCATTCCTTAACTTCAAACTCCCATATCTCGCGAACGGATCGACGAACTCGAAAAATTCCTGTTGCATCTGAAAGTAGAAACTCGCCCGATTACAATGGTGTGTGTACTTTTCCGCTAGGCCATTCCAGTTATTGGTTTCGAGTATCAGACTTGCGAAAATTTTGATGGTTTCTCAATCATTCCTTAATTTCAAACTCCCATATCTCGCGAACGGATTGACGAACTCGAGAAATTCCTGTTGCATCTGAAAGTAGAAACTCTCCCGATTTCAACGGTATGTGTATTTTTCCCCCAGGCCATTGTAGTTATTTGTTTGGAGTATCAGACTTGCGAAAATTTTGATGGTTTCTCAACCATTCCTTAACTTCAAAATCCCATATCTCGCAAACGGATTGACGAACTCGAGAAATTCCTGTTGCATCTGAAAGTAGAAACTCGCCCGATTACAATGGTGTGTGTACTTTCCCCTAGCCCATTCCAGTTATTGGTTTCGAGTATCAGACACGCGAAGATTTTAATGGTTTCTCAACCATTCCTTAACTTCAAACTCCCATATCTCGCGAACGGATTGACGAACTCGAGAAATTCCTGTTGCATCTGAAAGTAGAAACTCGCCCGATTACAATGGTGTGTGTACTTTTCCGCTAGGCCATTCCAGTTATTGGTTTCGAGTATCAGACTTGCGAAAATTTTTATGGTTTCTCAACCATTCCTTAACTTCAAACTCCCATATCTCGCAAACGGATTGACGAACTCGAGAAATTCCTGTTGCATCTGAAAGTATTATAGAAACTCGCCCGATTACAATGGTGTGTTTACTTTTCCCCTAGGCCATTCCAGTTATTGGTTTCGAGTATCAGACACGCGAAAATTTTAATGGTTTCTCAACCATTCCTTAACTTCAAACTCCCATATCTCGCGAACGGATCGACGAACTCGAGAAATTCCTGTTGCATCTGAAAGTAGAAACTCGCCCGATTACAATGGTGTGTGTACTTTTCCGCTAGGCCATTCCAGTTATTGGTTTCGAGTATCAGACTTGCGAAAATTTTGATGGTTTCTCAATCATTCCTTAATTTCAAACTCCCATATCTCGCGAACGGATTGACGAACTCGAGAAATTCCTGTTGCATCTGAAAGTAGAAACTCTCCCGATTACAACGGTATGTGTATTTTTCCCCCAGGCCATTGTAGTTATTGGTTTCGAGTATCAGACTTGCGAAAATTTTGATGGTTTCTCAACCATTCCTTAACTTCAAACTCCCATATCTCGCGAACGGATTGACGAACACGAGAAATTCCTGTTGGATCTGAAAGTAGAAACTCGCCCGATTACAACGGTATGTGTATTTTTGCCTTAGGCCATAGTAGTTATTGGTTTCGAGTATCAGACTTGCGAAAATTTTGATGGTTTCTCCACCATTCCTTAACTTCAAACTCCCATATCTCGCGAACGGATTGACGAACTCGAGAAACTCCTATTTCATCTGAAAGCAGAAACTCGCCCGATTACAACGGTATGTGTATTTTTGCCTTAGGCCATATGGAGTTATTGGTTTCGAGTATCAGACTTGCGAAAATTTTGATGGTTTCTCAACCATTCCTTAACTTCAAACTCCCATATCTCGCGAACGGATTGACGAACTCGTGAAATTCCTGTTGCATCTGAAAGTAGAGACACAACCGATTACAATGGTGTGTGTACTTTTCCCCTAAGCCATACCAGTTATTGGTTTCGAGCATCCGACTTGCGAAAATTTTGATGGTTTCTCAAACATTCCTTAACTTCAAACTCCCATATCTCGCGAACGGATTGACGAACTCGAGAAATTCCTGTTCGATCTGAAAGTAGAAACTCGCCCGATTACAATGGTGTGTGTACTTTTCCCCTAGGCCATTCCAGTTATTGGTTTCGAGTATCAGACTCGCGAAAATTTTAATGGTTTCTCAACCATTCCTTAACTTCAAACTCCCATATCTCGCGAACGGATTGACGAACTCGAGAAACTCCTATTTCATCTGAAAGCAGAAACTCGCCCGATTACAACGGTATGTGTATTTTTGCCTTAGGCCATATGGAGTTATTGGTTTCGAGTATCAGACTTGCGAAAATTTTGATGGTTTCTCAACCATTCCTTAACTTCGAACTCCCATATCTCGCAAACGGATTGACGATCTCGAGAAATTCCTGTTGCATCTGAAAGTAGAAACACACCCGATTACAATGGTGTGTGTACTCTTTCCCTAAGCCATACCAGTTATTGGTTTCGAGTTTCTGACTTGCGAAAATTTTGATGGTTTCTCAAACATTCCTTAACTTCAAACTCCCATATCTCGCGAACGGATTGACGAACTCGAGAAATTCCTGTTGCATCTGAAAGTAGAAACTCGCCCGATTACAATGGTGTGTGTACTTTTCCCCTAGGCCATTCCAGTTATTGGTTTCGAGTATCAGACTCGCGAAAATTTTAATGGTTTCTCAACCATTCCTTAACTTCAAACTCCCATATCTCGCGAACGGATTGACGAACTCGAGAAATTCCTGTTGCATCTGAAAGCAGAAACTCTCCCGATTACAACGGTATGTGTATTTTTCCCCCAGGCCATTGTAGTTATTTGTTTCGAGTATCAGACTTGCGAAAATTTTGATGGTTTCTCAACCATTCCTTAACTTCAAAATCCCATATCTCGCAAACGGATTGACGAACTCGAGAAATTCCTGTTGCATCTGAAAGTAGAAACTCGCCCGATTACAATGGTGTGTGTACTTTCCCCTAGCCCATTCCAGTTATTGGTTTCGAGTATCAGACACGCGAAGATTTTAATGGTTTCTCAACCATTCCTTAACTTCAAACTCCCATATCTCGCGAACGGATTGACGAACTCGAGAAATTCCTGTTGCATCTGAAAGTAGAAACTCGCCCGATTACAATGGTGTGTGTACTTTTCCGCTAGGCCATTCCAGTTATTGGTTTCGAGTATCAGACTTGCGAAAATTTTGATGGTTTCTCAATCATTCCTTAATTTCAAACTCCCATATCTCGCGAACGGATTGACGAACTCGAGAAATTCCTGTTGCATCTGAAAGTAGAAACTCTCCCGATTACAACGGTATGTGTATTTTTCCCCCAGGCCATTGTAGTTATTGGTTTCGAGTATCAGACTTGCGAAAATTTTGATGGTTTCTCAACCATTCCTTAACTTCAAACTCCCATATCTCGCGAACGGATTGACGAACACGAGAAATTCCTGTTGGATCTGAAAGTAGAAACTCGCCCGATTACAACGGTATGTGTATTTTTGCCTTAGGCCATAGTAGTTATTGGTTTCGAGTATCAGACTTGCGAAAATTTTGATGGTTTCTCCACCATTCCTTAACTTCAAACTCCCATATCTCGCGAACGGATTGACGAACTCGAGAAACTCCTATTTCATTTGAAAGCAGAAACTCGCCCGATTACAACGGTATGTGTATTTTTGCCTTAGGCCATATGGAGTTATTGGTTTCGAGTATCAGACTTGCGAAAATTTTGATGGTTTCTCAACCATTCCTTAACTTCAAACTCCCATATCTCGCGAACGGATTGACGAACTCGTGAAATTCCTGTTGCATCTGAAAGTAGAGACACAACCGATTACAATGGTGTGTGTACTTTTCCCCTAAGCCATACCAGTTATTGGTTTCGAGCATCCGACTTGCGAAAATTTTGATGGTTTCTCAAACATTCCTTAACTTCAAACTCCCATATCTCGCGAACGGATTGACGAACTCGAGAAATTCCTGTTCGATCTGAAAGTAGAAACTCGCCCGATTACAATGGTGTGTGTACTTTTCCCCTAGGCCATTCCAGTTATTGGTTTCGAGTATCAGACTCGCGAAAATTTTAATGGTTTCTCAACCATTCCTTAACTTCAAACTCCCATATCTCGCGAACGGATTGACGAACTCGAGAAACTCCTATTTCATCTGAAAGCAGAAACTCGCCCGATTACAACGGTATGTGTATTTTTGCCTTAGGCCATATGGAGTTATTGGTTTCGAGTATCAGACTTGCGAAAATTTTGATGGTTTCTCAACCATTCCTTAACTTCGAACTCCCATATCTCGCAAACGGATTGACGATCTCGAGAAATTCCTGTTGCATCTGAAAGTAGAAACACACCCGATTACAATGGTGTGTGTACTCTTTCCCTAAGCCATACCAGTTATTGGTTTCGAGTTTCTGACTTGCGAAAATTTTTATGGTTTCTCAAACATTCCTTAACTTCAAACTCCCATATCTCGCGAACGGATTGACGAACTCGAGAAATTCCGGTTGCATCTGAAAGTAGAAACTCGCCCGATTACAATGGTGTGTGTACTTTTCCCCTAGGCCATTCCAGTTATTGGTTTCGAGTATCAGACTCGCGAAAATTTTAATGGTTTCTCAACCATTCCTTAACTTCAAACTCCCATATCTCGCGAACGGATTGACGAACTCGAGAAATTCCTGTTGCATCTGAAAGCAGAAACTCTCCCGATTACAACGGTATGTGTATTTTTCCCCCAGGCCATTGTAGTTATTTGTTTCGAGTATCAGACTTGCAAAAATTTTGATGGTTTCTCAACCATTCCTTAACTTCAAAATCCCATATCTCGCAAACGGATTGACGAACTCGAGAAATTCCTGTTGCATCTGAAAGTAGAAACTCGCCCGATTACAATGGTGTGTGTACTTTCCCCTAGCCCATTCCAGTTATTGGTTTCGAGTATCAGACACGCGAAGATTTTAATGGTTTCTCAACCATTCCTTAACTTCAAACTCCCATATCTCGCGAACGGATTGACGAACTCGAGAAATTCCGGTTGCATCTGAAAGTAGAAACTCGCCCGATTACAATGGTGTGTGTACTTTTCCGCTAGGCCATTCCAGTTATTGGTTTCGAGTATCAGACTTGCGAAAATTTTTATGGTTTCTCAACCATTCCTTAACTTCAAACTCCCATATCTCGCAAACGGATTGACGAACTCGAGAAATTCCTGTTGCATCTGAAAGTATTATAGAAACTCGCCCGATTACAATGGTGTGTTTACTTTTCCCCTAGGCCATTCCAGTTATTGGTTTCGAGTATCAGACACGCGAAAATTTTAATGGTTTCTCAACCATTCCTTAACTTCAAACTCCCATATCTCGCGAACGGATCGACGAACTCGAGAAATTCCTGTTGCATCTGAAAGTAGAAACTCGCCCGATTACAATGGTGTGTGTACTTTTCCGCTAGGCCATTCCAGTTATTGGTTTCGAGTATCAGACTTGCGAAAATTTTGATGGTTTCTCAATCATTCCTTAATTTCAAACTCCCATATCTCGCGAACGGATTGACGAACTCGAGAAATTCCTGTTGCATCTGAAAGTAGAAACTCTCCCGATTACAACGGTATGTGTATTTTTCCCCCAGGCCATTGTAGTTATTGGTTTCGAGTATCAGACTTGCGAAAATTTTGATGGTTTCTCAACCATTCCTTAACTTCAAACTCCCATATCTCGCGAACGGATTGACGAACTCGAGAAATTCCTGTTCGATCTGAAAGTAGAAACTCGCCCGATTACAATGGTGTGTGTACTTTTCCCCTAGGCCATTCCAGTTATTGGTTTCGAGTATCAGACTCGCGAAAATTTTAATGGTTTCTCAACCATTCCTTAACTTCAAACTCCCATATCTCGCGAACGGATTGACGAACTCGAGAAACTCCTATTTCATCTGAAAGCAGAAACTCGCCCGATTACAACGGTATGTGTATTTTTGCCTTAGGCCATATGGAGTTATTGGTTTCGAGTATCAGACTTGCGAAAATTTTGATGGTTTCTCAACCATTCCTTAACTTCGAACTCCCATATCTCGCAAACGGATTGACGATCTCGAGAAATTCCTGTTGCATCTGAAAGTAGAAACACACCCGATTTCAATGGTGTGTGTACTCTTTCCCTAAGCCATACCAGTTATTGGTTTCGAGTTTCTGACTTGCGAAAATTTTTATGGTTTCTCAAACATTCCTTAACTTCAAACTCCCATATCTCGCGAACGGATTGACGAACTCGAGAAATTCCGGTTGCATCTGAAAGTAGAAACTCGCCCGATTACAATGGTGTGTGTACTTTTCCCCTAGGCCATTCCAGTTATTGGTTTCGAGTATCAGACTCGCGAAAATTTTAATGGTTTCTCAACCATTCCTTAACTTCAAACTCCCATATCTCGCGAACGGATTGACGAACTCGAGAAATTCCTGTTGCATCTGAAAGCAGAAACTCTCCCGATTACAACGGTATGTGTATTTTTCCCCCAGGCCATTGTAGTTATTTGTTTCGAGTATCAGACTTGCGAAAATTTTGATGGTTTCTCAACCATTCCTTAACTTCAAAATCCCATATCTCGCAAACGGATTGACGAACTCGAGAAATTCCTGTTGCATCTGAAAGTAGAAACTCGCCCGATTACAATGGTGTGTGTACTTTCCCCTAGCCCATTCCAGTTATTGGTTTCGAGTATCAGACACGCGAAGATTTTAATGGTTTCTCAACCATTCCTTAACTTCAAACTCCCATATCTCGCGAACGGATTGACGAACTCGAGAAATTCCGGTTGCATCTGAAAGTAGAAACTCGCCCGATTACAATGGTGTGTGTACTTTTCCGCTAGGCCATTCCAGTTATTGGTTTCGAGTATCAGACTTGCGAAAATTTTTATGGTTTCTCAACCATTCCTTAACTTCAAACTCCCATATCTCGCAAACGGATTGACGAACTCGAGAAATTCCTGTAGCATCTGAAAGTATTATAGAAACTCGCCCGATTACAATGGTGTGTTTACTTTTCCCCTAGGCCATTCCAGTTATTGGTTTCGAGTATCAGACACGCGAAAATTTTAATGGTTTCTCAACCATTCCTTAACTTCAAACTCCCATATCTCGCGAACGGATCGACGAACTCGAGAAATTCCTGTTGCATCTGAAAGTAGAAACTCGCCCGATTACAATGGTGTGTGTACTTTTCCGCTAGGCCATTCCAGTTATTGGTTTCGAGTATCAGACTTGCGAAAATTTTGATGGTTTCTCAATCATTCCTTAATTTCAAACTCCCATATCTCGCGAACGGATTGACGAACTCGAGAAATTCCTGTTGCATCTGAAAGTAGAAACTCTCCCGATTACAACGGTATGTGTATTTTTCCCCCAGGCCATTGTAGTTATTGGTTTCGAGTATCAGACTTGCGAAAATTTTGATGGTTTCTCAACCATTCCTTAACTTCAAACTCCCATATCTCGCGAACGGATTGACGAACACGAGAAATTCCTGTTGGATCTGAAAGTAGAAACTCGCCCGATTACAACGGTATGTGTATTTTTCCCCCAGGCCATTGTAGTTATTTGTTTCGAGTATCAGACTTGCGAAAATTTTGATGGTTTCTCAACCATTCCTTAACTTCAAAATCCCATATCTCGCAAACGGATTGACGAACTCGAGAAATTCCTGTTGCATCTGAAAGTAGAAACTCGCCCGATTACAATGGTGTGTGTACTTTCCCCTAGCCCATTCCAGTTATTGGTTTCGAGTATCAGACACGCGAAGATTTTAATGGTTTCTCAACCATTCCTTAACTTCAAACTCCCATATCTCGCGAACGGATTGACGAACTCGAGAAATTCCTGTTGCATCTGAAAGTAGAAACTCGCCCGATTACAATGGTGTGTGTACTTTTCCGCTAGGCCATTCCAGTTATTGGTTTCGAGTATCAGACTTGCGAAAATTTTTATGGTTTCTCAACCATTCCTTAACTTCAAACTCCCATATCTCGCAAACGGATTGACGAACTCGAGAAATTCCTGTTGCATCTGAAAGTATTATAGAAACTCGCCCGATTACAATGGTGTGTTTACTTTTCCCCTAGGCCATTCCAGTTATTGGTTTCGAGTATCAGACACGCGAAAATTTTAATGGTTTCTCAACCATTCCTTAACTTCAAACTCCCATATCTCGCGAACGGATCGACGAACTCGAAAAATTCCTGTTGCATCTGAAAGTAGAAACTCGCCCGATTACAATGGTGTGTGTACTTTTCCGCTAGGCCATTCCAGTTATTGGTTTCGAGTATCAGACTTGCGAAAATTTTGATGGTTTCTCAATCATTCCTTAATTTCAAACTCCCATATCTCGCGAACGGATTGACGAACTCGAGAAATTCCTGTTGCATCTGAAAGTAGAAACTCTCCCGATTTCAACGGTATGTGTATTTTTCCCCCAGGCCATTGTAGTTATTTGTTTGGAGTATCAGACTTGCGAAAATTTTGATGGTTTCTCAACCATTCCTTAACTTCAAAATCCCATATCTCGCAAACGGATTGACGAACTCGAGAAATTCCTGTTGCATCTGAAAGTAGAAACTCGCCCGATTACAATGGTGTGTGTACTTTCCCCTAGCCCATTCCAGTTATTGGTTTCGAGTATCAGACACGCGAAGATTTTAATGGTTTCTCAACCATTCCTTAACTTCAAACTCCCATATCTCGCGAACGGATTGACGAACTCGAGAAATTCCTGTTGCATCTGAAAGTAGAAACTCGCCCGATTACAATGGTGTGTGTACTTTTCCGCTAGGCCATTCCAGTTATTGGTTTCGAGTATCAGACTTGCGAAAATTTTTATGGTTTCTCAACCATTCCTTAACTTCAAACTCCCATATCTCGCAAACGGATTGACGAACTCGAGAAATTCCTGTTGCATCTGAAAGTATTATAGAAACTCGCCCGATTACAATGGTGTGTTTACTTTTCCCCTAGGCCATTCCAGTTATTGGTTTCGAGTATCAGACACGCGAAAATTTTAATGGTTTCTCAACCATTCCTTAACTTCAAACTCCCATATCTCGCGAACGGATCGACGAACTCGAGAAATTCCTGTTGCATCTGAAAGTAGAAACTCGCCCGATTACAATGGTGTGTGTACTTTTCCGCTAGGCCATTCCAGTTATTGGTTTCGAGTATCAGACTTGCGAAAATTTTGATGGTTTCTCAATCATTCCTTAATTTCAAACTCCCATATCTCGCGAACGGATTGACGAACTCGAGAAATTCCTGTTGCATCTGAAAGTAGAAACTCTCCCGATTACAACGGTATGTGTATTTTTCCCCCAGGCCATTGTAGTTATTGGTTTCGAGTATCAGACTTGCGAAAATTTTGATGGTTTCTCAACCATTCCTTAACTTCAAACTCCCATATCTCGCGAACGGATTGACGAACACGAGAAATTCCTGTTGGATCTGAAAGTAGAAACTCGCCCGATTACAACGGTATGTGTATTTTTGCCTTAGGCCATAGTAGTTATTGGTTTCGAGTATCAGACTTGCGAAAATTTTGATGGTTTCTCCACCATTCCTTAACTTCAAACTCCCATATCTCGCGAACGGATTGACGAACTCGAGAAACTCCTATTTCATCTGAAAGCAGAAACTCGCCCGATTACAACGGTATGTGTATTTTTGCCTTAGGCCATATGGAGTTATTGGTTTCGAGTATCAGACTTGCGAAAATTTTGATGGTTTCTCAACCATTCCTTAACTTCAAACTCCCATATCTCGCGAACGGATTGACGAACTCGTGAAATTCCTGTTGCATCTGAAAGTAGAGACACAACCGATTACAATGGTGTGTGTACTTTTCCCCTAAGCCATACCAGTTATTGGTTTCGAGCATCCGACTTGCGAAAATTTTGATGGTTTCTCAAACATTCCTTAACTTCAAACTCCCATATCTCGCGAACGGATTGACGAACTCGAGAAATTCCTGTTCGATCTGAAAGTAGAAACTCGCCCGATTACAATGGTGTGTGTACTTTTCCCCTAGGCCATTCCAGTTATTGGTTTCGAGTATCAGACTCGCGAAAATTTTAATGGTTTCTCAACCATTCCTTAACTTCAAACTCCCATATCTCGCGAACGGATTGACGAACTCGAGAAACTCCTATTTCATCTGAAAGCAGAAACTCGCCCGATTACAACGGTATGTGTATTTTTGCCTTAGGCCATATGGAGTTATTGGTTTCGAGTATCAGACTTGCGAAAATTTTGATGGTTTCTCAACCATTCCTTAACTTCGAACTCCCATATCTCGCAAACGGATTGACGATCTCGAGAAATTCCTGTTGCATCTGAAAGTAGAAACACACCCGATTACAATGGTGTGTGTACTCTTTCCCTAAGCCATACCAGTTATTGGTTTCGAGTTTCTGACTTGCGAAAATTTTGATGGTTTCTCAAACATTCCTTAACTTCAAACTCCCATATCTCGCGAACGGATTGACGAACTCGAGAAATTCCTGTTGCATCTGAAAGTAGAAACTCGCCCGATTACAATGGTGTGTGTACTTTTCCCCTAGGCCATTCCAGTTATTGGTTTCGAGTATCAGACTCGCGAAAATTTTAATGGTTTCTCAACCATTCCTTAACTTCAAACTCCCATATCTCGCGAACGGATTGACGAACTCGAGAAATTCCTGTTGCATCTGAAAGCAGAAACTCTCCCGATTACAACGGTATGTGTATTTTTCCCCCAGGCCATTGTAGTTATTTGTTTCGAGTATCAGACTTGCGAAAATTTTGATGGTTTCTCAACCATTCCTTAACTTCAAAATCCCATATCTCGCAAACGGATTGACGAACTCGAGAAATTCCTGTTGCATCTGAAAGTAGAAACTCGCCCGATTACAATGGTGTGTGTACTTTCCCCTAGCCCATTCCAGTTATTGGTTTCGAGTATCAGACACGCGAAGATTTTAATGGTTTCTCAACCATTCCTTAACTTCAAACTCCCATATCTCGCGAACGGATTGACGAACTCGAGAAATTCCTGTTGCATCTGAAAGTAGAAACTCGCCCGATTACAATGGTGTGTGTACTTTTCCGCTAGGCCATTCCAGTTATTGGTTTCGAGTATCAGACTTGCGAAAATTTTGATGGTTTCTCAATCATTCCTTAATTTCAAACTCCCATATCTCGCGAACGGATTGACGAACTCGAGAAATTCCTGTTGCATCTGAAAGTAGAAACTCTCCCGATTACAACGGTATGTGTATTTTTCCCCCAGGCCATTGTAGTTATTGGTTTCGAGTATCAGACTTGCGAAAATTTTGATGGTTTCTCAACCATTCCTTAACTTCAAACTCCCATATCTCGCGAACGGATTGACGAACACGAGAAATTCCTGTTGGATCTGAAAGTAGAAACTCGCCCGATTACAACGGTATGTGTATTTTTGCCTTAGGCCATAGTAGTTATTGGTTTCGAGTATCAGACTTGCGAAAATTTTGATGGTTTCTCCACCATTCCTTAACTTCAAACTCCCATATCTCGCGAACGGATTGACGAACTCGAGAAACTCCTATTTCATTTGAAAGCAGAAACTCGCCCGATTACAACGGTATGTGTATTTTTGCCTTAGGCCATATGGAGTTATTGGTTTCGAGTATCAGACTTGCGAAAATTTTGATGGTTTCTCAACCATTCCTTAACTTCAAACTCCCATATCTCGCGAACGGATTGACGAACTCGTGAAATTCCTGTTGCATCTGAAAGTAGAGACACAACCGATTACAATGGTGTGTGTACTTTTCCCCTAAGCCATACCAGTTATTGGTTTCGAGCATCCGACTTGCGAAAATTTTGATGGTTTCTCAAACATTCCTTAACTTCAAACTCCCATATCTCGCGAACGGATTGACGAACTCGAGAAATTCCTGTTCGATCTGAAAGTAGAAACTCGCCCGATTACAATGGTGTGTGTACTTTTCCCCTAGGCCATTCCAGTTATTGGTTTCGAGTATCAGACTCGCGAAAATTTTAATGGTTTCTCAACCATTCCTTAACTTCAAACTCCCATATCTCGCGAACGGATTGACGAACTCGAGAAACTCCTATTTCATCTGAAAGCAGAAACTCGCCCGATTACAACGGTATGTGTATTTTTGCCTTAGGCCATATGGAGTTATTGGTTTCGAGTATCAGACTTGCGAAAATTTTGATGGTTTCTCAACCATTCCTTAACTTCAAACTCCCATATCTCGCGAACGGATTGACGAACTCGAGAAAATCCTGTTGCATCTGAAAGTAGAAACTCGCCCGATTACAATGATGTGTGTACTCTTCCCCTAGGCCATTCCAGTTATTGGTTTCGTGTATCAGACTCGCGAAAATTTTAATGGTTTCTCAACCATTCCTTAACTTCGAACTCCCATATCTCGCAAACGGATTGACGATCTCGAGAAATTCCTGTTGCATCTGAAAGTAGAAACACACCCGATTACAATGGTGTGTGTACTCTTTCCCTAAGCCATACCAGTTATTGGTTTCGAGTTTCTGACTTGCGAAAATTTTGATGGTTTCTCAAACATTCCTTAACTTCAAACTCCCATATCTCGCGAACGGATTGACGAACTCGAGAAATTCCTGTTCGAACTGAAAGTAGAAACTCGCCCGATTACAATGGTGTGTGTACTTTTCCCCTAGGCCATTCCAGTTATTGGTTTCGAGTATCAGACTCGCGAAAATTTTAATGGTTTCTCAACCATTCCTTAACTTCAAACTCCCATATCTCGCAAACGGATTGACGATCTCGAGAAATTCCTGTTGCATCTGAAAGTAGAAACACACCCGATTACAATGGTGTGTGTACTTTTCCCCTAAGCCATACCAGTTATTGGTTTCGAGTTTCGGACTTGCGAAAATTTTGATGGTTTCTCAAACATTCCTTAACTTCAAACTCCCATATCTCGCGAACGGATTGACGAACTCGAGAAATTCCTGTTGCATCTGAAAGTAGAAACTCGCCCGATTACAATGGTGTGTGTACTTTCCCGCTAGGCCATTCCAGTTATTGGTTTCGAGTATCAGACTTGCGAAAATTTTGATGGTTTCTCAACCATTCCTTAACTTCAAACTCCCATATCTCGCGAACGGATTGACGAACTCTAGAAATTCGTGTTGCATCTTAAAGTAGAAACTCGCCCGATTACAACGGTATATGTATTTTTCCCCTAGGCCATTGCAGTTGTTGGTTTCGAGTATCAGACATGCGAAAATTTTGATGGTTTCTCAACCATTCCTTAACTTCAAACTCCCATATCTCATAAACGGATTGACGAACTCGAGAAATTCCTGTTGCATCTGAAAGTAGAAACACACCCGATTACAATGGCGTGTGCACTTTCCCCCTAAGCCATACCAGTTATTGGTTTCGAGTATCCGACTTGCGAAAATTTTGATGGTTTCTCAACCATTCCTTAACTTCAAACTCCCATATCTCGCGACCGGATTGATGAACTCGAGAAATTCCTGTTGCATCTGAAAGTAGAAACTCGCCCGATTACAACGGTATGTGTATTTATCCCCTAGGCCGTTGTAGTTATTGGTTTCGAGTATTAGACTTGCGAAAATTTTGATGGATCCTCAACCATTCCTTAAATTCAAACTCCCATATCTCGCGAACGGATTGACGAACTCGAGAAATTCCTGTTGCATCTGAAAGCACAAACTCGTCCGATTACAACGGTATGTGTGTTTTTGCCTTAGGCCATATGGAGTTATTGGTTTCGAGTATCAGACTTGCGAAAATTTTGATGGTTTCTCAACCATTCCTTAACTTCAAACTCCCATATCTCGCGAACGGATTGACGAACTCGAGAAACTCCTATTTCATCTGAAAGCAGAAACTCGCCCGATTACAACGGTATGTGTATTTTTGCCATAGGCCATATGGAGTTATTGGTTTCGAGTATCAGACTTGCGAAAATTTTGATGGTTTCTCAACCATTCCTTAACTTCAAACTCCCATATCTCGCGAACGGATTGACGAACTCGAGAAAATCCTGTTGCATCTGAAAGTAGAAACTCGCCCGATTACAATGATGTGTGTACTCTTCCCCTAGGCCATTCCAGTTATTGGTTTCGTGTATCAGACTCGCGAAAATTTTAATGGTTTCTCAACCATTCCTTAACTTCAAACTCCCATATCTCGCAAACGGATTGACGATCTCGAGAAATTCCTGTTGCATCTGAAAGTAGAAACACACCCGATTACAATGGTGTGTGTACTTTTTCCCTAAGCCATACCAGTTATTGGTTTCGAGTTTCTGACTTGCGAAAATTTTGATGGTTTCTCAAACATTCCTTAACTTCAAACTCCCATATCTCGCGAACGGATTGACGAACTCGAGAAATTCCTGTTCGATCTGAAAGTAGAAACTCGCCCGATTACAATGGTGTGTGTACTTTTCCCCTAGGCCATTCCAGTTATTGGTTTCGAGTATCAGACTCGCGAAAATTTTAATGGTTTCTCAACCATTCCTTAACTTCAAACTCCCATATCTCGCAAACGGATTGACGATCTCGAGAAATTCCTGTTGCATCTGAAAGTAGAAACACACCCGATTACAATGGTGTGTGTACTTTTCCCCTAAGCCATACCAGTTATTGGTTTCGAGTTTCTGACTTGCGAAAATTTTGATGGTTTCTCAAACATTCCTTAACTTCAAACTCCCATATCTCGCGAACGGATTGACGAACTCGAGAAATTCCTGTTGCATCTGAAAGTAGAAACTCGCCCGATTACAATGGTGTGTGTACTTTCCCGCTAGGCCATTCCAGTTATTGGTTTCGAGTATCAGACTTGCGAAAATTTTGATGGTTTCTCAATCATTCCTTAATTTCAAACTCCCATATCTCGCGAACGGATTGACGAACTCGAGAAATTCCTGTTGCATCTGAAAGTAGAAACTCTCCCGATTACAACGGTATGTGTATCTTTCCCCCAGGCCATTGTAGTTATTGGTTTCGAGTATCAGACATGCGAAAATTTTGATGGATTCTCAACCATTCCTTAACTTCAAACTCCCATATCTCGCAAACGGATTGACGAACTCGAGAAATTCCTGTTGCATCTGAAAGCAGAAACTCGCCCGATTACAACGGTATGTGTATTTTTGCCCTAGGCCATAGTAGTTGTTGGTTTGGAGTGTCAGACATGCGACAATTTTGATGGTTTCTCAACCATTCCTTAACTTCAAACTCCCATATCTCGCGAACGGATTGACGAACTCTAGAAATTCGTGTTGCATCTTAAAGTAGAAACACACCCGATTACAATGGTGTGTGTACTTTTCCCCTAAGCCATACCAGTTATTGGTTTCGAGTTTCTGACTTGCGAAAATTTTGATGGTTTCTCAAACATTCCTTAACTTCAAACTCCCATATCTCGCGAACGGATTGACGAACTCGAGAAATTCCTGTTGCATCTGAAAGTAGAAACTCGCCCGATTACAATGGTGTGTGTACTTTCCCGCTAGGCCATTCCAGTTATTGGTTTCGAGTATCAGACTTGCGAAAATTTTGATGGTTTCTCAATCATTCCTTAATTTCAAACTCCCATATCTCGCGAACGGATTGACGAACTCGAGAAATTCCTGTTGCATCTGAAAGTAGAAACTCTCCCGATTACAACGGTATGTGTATCTTTCCCCCAGGCCATTGTAGTTATTGGTTTCGAGTATCAGACATGCGAAAATTTTGATGGATTCTCAACCATTCCTTAACTTCAAACTCCCATATCTCGCAAACGGATTGACGAACTCGAGAAATTCCTGTTGCATCTGAAAGCAGAAACTCGCCCGATTACAACGGTATGTGTATTTTTGCCCTAGGCCATAGTAGTTGTTGGTTTGGAGTGTCAGACATGCGACAATTTTGATGGTTTCTCAACCATTCCTTAACTTCAAACTCCCATATCTCGCGAACGGATTGACGAACTCTAGAAATTCGTGTTGCATCTTAAAGTAGAAACTCGCCCGATTACAACGGTATATGTATTTTTCCCCTAGGCCATTGCAGTTGTTGGTTTCGAGTATCAGACATGCGAAAATTTTGATGGTTTCTCAACCATTCCTTAACTTCAAACTCCCATATCTCATAAACGGATTGACGAACTCGAGAAATTCCTTTTGCATCTGAAAGTAGAAACACACCCGATTACAATGGCGTGTGCACTTTCCCCCTAAGCCATACCAGTTATTGGTTTCGAGTATCCGACTTGCGAAAATTTTGATGGTTTCTCAACCATTCCTTAACTTCAAACTCCCATATCTCGCGACCGGATTGATGAACTCGAGAAATTCCTGTTGCATCTGAAAGTAGAAACTCGCCCGATTACAACGGTATGTGTATTTATCCCCTAGGCCATTGTAGTTATTGGTTTCGAGTATTAGACTTGCGAAAATTTTGATGGATACTCAACCATTCCTTAAATTCAAACTCCCATATCTCGCGAACGGATTGACGAACTCGAGAAATTCCTGTTGCATCTGAAAGTAGAAACTCGACTGGTTACAACGGTATGTGTATTTATCCCCTAGGCCGTTGTAGTTATTGGTTTCGAGTATTAGACTTGCGAAAATTTTGATGGATCCTCAACCATTCCTTAAATTCAAACTCCCATATCTCGCGAACGGATTGACGAACTCGAGAAATTCCTGTTGCATCTGAAAGCACAAACTCGTCCGATTACAACGGTATGTGTATTTTTGCCTTAGGCCATATGGAGTTATTGGTTTCGAGTATCAGACTTGCGAAAATTTTGATGGTTTCTCAACCATTCCTTAACTTCAAACTCCCATATCTCGCGAACGGATTGACGAACTCGAGAAACTCCTATTTCATCTGAAAGCAGAAACTCGCCCGATTACAACGGTATGTGTATTTTTGCCTTAGGCCATATGGAGTTATTGGTTTCGAGTATCAGACTTGCGAAAATTTTGATGGTTTCTCAACCATTCCTTAACTTCAAACTCCCATATCTCGCGAACGGATTGACGAACTCGAGAAAATCCTGTTGCATTTGAAAGTAGAAACTCGCCCGATTACAATGATGTGTGTACTCTTCCCCTAGGCCATTCCAGTTATTGGTTTCGTGTATCAGACTCGCGAAAATTTTAATGGTTTCTCAACCATTCCTTAACTTCAAACTCCCATATCTCGCAAACGGATTGACGATCTCGAGAAATTCCTGTTGCATCTGAAAGTAGAAACACACCCGATTACAATGGTGTGTGTACTTTTTCCCTAAGCCATACCAGTTATTGGTTTCGAGTTTCTGACTTGC
The DNA here is from genome assembly GCF_051014685.1 of Ptiloglossa arizonensis. Taxonomy (NCBI): domain Eukaryota; kingdom Metazoa; phylum Arthropoda; class Insecta; order Hymenoptera; family Colletidae; genus Ptiloglossa; species Ptiloglossa arizonensis. The sequence continues at coordinate 107,110 of NW_027478515.1, forward strand.
GAAAATTTTGATGGTTTCTCAATCATTCCTTAATTTCAAACTCCCATATCTCGCGAACGGATTGACGAACTCGAGAAATTCCTGTTGCATCTGAAAGTAGAAACTCTCCCGATTACAACGGTATGTGTATCTTTCCCCCAGGCCATTGTAGTTATTGGTTTCGAGTATCAGACATGCGAAAATTTTGATGGTTTCTCAACCATTCCTTAGCTTCAAACTCCCATATCTCGCAAACGGATTGACGAACTCGAGAAATTCCTGTTGCATCTGAAAGCAGAAACTCGCCCGATTACAACGGTATGTGTATTTTTGCCCTAGGCCATAGTAGTTGTTGGTTTGGAGTGTCAGACATGCGACAATTTTGATGGTTTCTCAATCATTCCTTAATTTCAAACTCCCATATCTCGCGAACGGATTGACGAACTCGAGAAATTCCTGTTGCATCTGAAAGTAGAAACTCTCCCGATTACAACGGTATGTGTATCTTTCCCCCAGGCCATTGTAGTTATTGGTTTCGAGTATCAGACATGCGAAAATTTTGATGGTTTCTCAACCATTCCTTAGCTTCAAACTCCCATATCTCGCGAACGGATTGACGAACTCTAGAAATTCGTGTTGCATCTTAAAGTAGAAACTCGCCCGATTACAACGGTATATGTATTTTTCCCCTAGGCCATTGCAGTTGTTGGTTTCGAGTATCAGACATGCGAAAATTTTGATGGTTTCTCAACCATTCCTTAACTTCAAACTCCCATATCTCATAAACGGATTGACGAACTCGAGAAATTCCTGTTGCATCTGAAAGTAGAAACACACCCGATTACAATGGCGTGTGCACTTTCCCCCTAAGCCATACCAGTTATTGGTTTCGAGTATCCGACTTGCGAAAATTTTGATGGTTTCTCAACCATTCCTTAAATTCAAACTCCCATATCTCGCGAACGGATTGACGAACTCGAGAAATTCCTGTTGCATCTGAAAGTAGAAACTCGACTGGTTACAACGGTATGTGTATTTATCCCCTAGGCCGTTGTAGTTATTGGTTTCGAGTATTAGACTTGCGAAAATTTTGATGGATCCTCAACCATTCCTTAAATTCAAACTCCCATATCTCGCGAACGGATTGACGAACTCGAGAAATTCCTGTTGCATCTGAAAGCACAAACTCGTCCGATTACAACGGTGAGTGTATTTTTGCCCTAGGCCATTGTAGTTATTGGTTTCGAGTATCCGACTTGCGAAAATTTTGATGGTTTCTCAACCATTCCTTAACTTCAAACTCCCATATCTCGCGAACGGATTGATGAACTCGAGAAATTCCTGTTGCATCTGAAAGTAGAAACTCGCCCGATTACAATGGTGTGTGTTTTTTCCCCTAGGCCATTCCAGTTATTGGTTCGAGTATCAGACTTGCGAAAATTTTGATGGTTTCTCAACCATTCCTTAACTTCAAACTCCCATATCTCGCGAACGGATTGACGAACTCGAGAAATTCCAGTTGCATCTGAAAGTAGAAACTCTCCCGATTACAACGGTATGTGTATTTTTCCCCCAGGCCATTGTAGTTATTGGTTTCGAGTATCAGACTTGCGAAAATTTTGATGGTTTCTCAACCATTCCTTAACTTCAAACTCCCATATCTCGCGAACGGATTGACGAACTCGAGAAATTCGTGTTGCATCTGAAAGTAGAAACACACCCGATTACAATGGTGTGTGTACTTTTCCCCTAAGCCATACCAGTTATTGGTTTCGAGTATCTGACTTGCGAAAATTTTGATGGTTTCTCAAACATTCCTTAACTTCAGACTCCCATATCTCGCGAACGGATTGACGAACACGAGAAATTCCTGTTGCATCTGAAAGCAGAAACTCGCCCGATTACAATGGTGTGTGTACTTTTCCCCTAGGCCATTCCAGTTATTGGTTTCGAGTATCAGACTTGCGAAAATTTTGATGGTTTCTCAACCATTCCTTAACTTTAAACTCCCATATCTCGCGAACGGATTGACGAACTCGAGAAACTCCTGTTGCATCTGAAAGCAGAAACTCGCCCGATTACAATGGTGTGTGTACTTTTCCTCTAAGCCATTCTAGTTATTGGTTTCGAGTATCCGACTTGCGAAAATTTTGATGGTTTCTCAACCATTCCATAACTTCAAACTCCCATATCTCGCGAACGGATTGACGAACTCGAGAAATTCCTGTTGCACTCGAAAGTAGAAACTCGCCGATTACAATGGTGTGTGTATTTTTGCCCTAGGCCATAGTAGTTATTGGTTTCGAGTATCAGACTTGCGAAAATTTTGATGGTTTCTCAACCATTCCTTAATTTCAAACTCCCATATCTCGCGAACGGATTGACGAACTCGAGAAATTCCTGTTGCATCTGAAAGTAGAAACTCACCCGATTACAACGGTATGTGTATTTTTGCCCTAGGCCATAGTAGTTATTGGTTTCGAGTATCAGACTTGCGAAAATATTGATGGTTTCTCAACCATTCCTTAACTTTAAACTCCCATATCTCGCGAACGGATTGACGAACTCGAGAAATTCCTGTTGCATCTGAAAGTAGAAACTCACCCGATTACAATAGTGTGTGTACTTTTCCTCTAAGCCATACTAGTTATTGGTTTCGAGTATCCGACTTGCGAAAATTTTGATGGTTTCTCAACCATTCCCTAACTTCAAACTCCCATATCTCGCGAACGGATTGACGAACTCGAGAAATTCCTGTTGCACTCGAAAGTAGAAACTCGCCGATTACAATGGTGTGTGTACTTTTCCCCTAAGCCATTCTAGTTATTGGTTTCGAGTATCCGACTTGCGAAAATTTTGATGGTTTCTCAACCATTCGATAACTTCAAACTCCCATACCTCGCGAACGGATTGACGAACTCGAGAAATTTCTGTTGCATCTGAAAGTAGAAACTCGCCGATTACAATGGTGTGTGTACTTTTCCCCTAACCAATCTAGTTATTGGTTTCGAGTATCCAACTTGCGAAAATTTTGATAGTTTCTCAACCATTCCTTAACTACAAACTCCCATATCTCGCGAACGGATTGACGAACTCGAGAAATTCATGTTGCATCTGAAAGCAGAAACTCGCCCGACTACAGTGGTGTGTGTACTTTTCCCCTAAGCCATTCCAGTTATTGGTTTCGAGTATCAGACTTGCGAAAATTTTGATGGTTTCTCAACCATTCCTTAACTTCAAACTCCCATATCTCGCGAACGGATTGACGAACTCGAGAAATTCCTGTTGCATCTGAAAGTAGAAACTCACCCGATTACAACGGTATGTGTGTTTTTGCCCTAGGCCATAGTAGTTATTGGTTTCGAGTATCAGACTTGCGAAAATTTTGATGGTTTCTCAACCATTCCTTAACTTTAAACTCCCATATCTCGCGAACGGATTGACGAACTCGAGAAATTCCTGTTGCATCTGAAAGTAGAAACTCACCCGATTAGAATAGTGTGTGTACTTTTCCTCTAAGCCATTCCAGTTATTGGTTTCGAGTATCCGACTTGCGAAAATTTTGATGGTTTCTCAACCATTCCTTAACTTCAAACTCCCATATCTCGCGAACGGATTGACGAACTCGAGAAATTCCTGTTGCATCTGAAAGCAGAAACTAGCCCGATTACAACGGTATGTGTATTTTTGCCCTAGGCTATAGTAGTTATTGGTTTCGAGTATCAGACTTGCGAAAATTTTGATGGTTTCTCAACCATTCCTTAACTTTAAACTCCCATATCTCGCGAACGGATTGACGAACTCGAGAAATTCCTGTTGCATCTGAAAGTAGAAACTCACCCGTTTACAATAGTGTGTGTACTTTTCCTCTAAGCCATTCTAGTTATTGGTTTCGAGTATCCAACTTGCGAAAATTTTGATGGATTCTCAACCATTCCATAACTTCAAACTCCCATATCTCGCGAACGGATTGACGAATTCGATAAATTCCTGTTGCACTCGAAAGTAGAAACTCGCCGATTACAATGGTGTGTGTACTTTTCCCCTAAGCCATTCTAGTTATTGGTTTCGTGTATCCGACTTGCGAAAATTTTGATTGTTTCTCAACCATTCCTTAACTTCAAACTCCCATATCTCGCGAACGGATTGACGAACTCGAGAAATTCGTGTTGCATCTGAAAGTAGAAACACACCCGATTACAATGGTGTGTGTACTTTTCCCCTAAGCCATACCAGTTATTGGTTTCGATTATCTGACTTGCGAAAATTTTGATGGTTTCTCAAACATTCCTTAACTTCAGACTCCCATATCTCGCGAACGGATTGACGAACACGAGAAATTCCTGTTGCATCTGAAAGCAGAAACTCGCCCGATTACAATGGTGTGTGTACTTTTCCCCTAGGCCATTCCAGTTATTGGTTTCGAGTATCAGACTTGCGAAAATTTTGATGGTTTCTCAACCATTCCTTAACTTTAAACTCCCATATCTCGCGAACGGATTGACGAACTCGAGAAATTCCTGTTGCATCTGAAAGTAGAAACTCACCCGATTACAATAGTGTGTGTACTTTTCCTCTAAGCCATTCTAGTTATTGGTTTCGAGTATCCGACTTGCGAAAATTTTGATGGTTTCTCAACCATTCCATAACTTCAAACTCCCATATCTCGCGAACGGATTGACGAACTCGAGAAATTCCTGTTGCACTCGAAAGTAGAAACTCGCCGATTACAATGGTGTGTGTATTTTTGCCCTAGGCCATAGTAGTTATTGGTTTCGAGTATCAGACTTGCGAAAATTTTGATGGTTTCTCAACCATTCCTTAATTTCAAACTCCCATATCTCGCGAACGGATTGACGAACTCGAGAAATTCCTGTTGCATCTGAAAGTAGAAACTCACCCGATTACAACGGTATGTGTATTTTTGCCCTAGGCCATAGTAGTTATTGGTTTCGAGTATCAGACTTGCGAAAATATTGATGGTTTCTCAACCATTCCTTAACTTTAAACTCCCATATCTCGCGAACGGATTGACGAACTCGAGAAATTCCTGTTGCATCTGAAAGTAGAAACTCACCCGATTACAATAGTGTGTGTACTTTTCCTCTAAGCCATTCCAGTTATTGGTTTCGAGTATCCGACTTGCGAAAATTTTGATGGTTTCTCAACCATTCCTTAACTTCAAACTCCCATATCTCGCGAACGGATTGACGAACTCGAGAAATTCCTGTTGCATCTGAAAGCAGAAACTAGCCCGATTACAACGGTATGTGTATTTTTGCCCTAGGCTATAGTAGTTATTGGATTCGAGTATCAGACTTGCGAAAATTTTGATGGTTTCTCAACCATTCCTTAACTTTAAACTCCCATATCTCGCGAACGGATTGACGAACTCGAGAAATTCCTGTTGCATCTGAAAGTAGAAACTCACCCGATTACAATAGTGTGTGTACTTTTCCTCTAAGCCATTCTAGTTATTGGTTTCGAGTATCCAACTTGCGAAAATTTTGATGGATTCTCAACCATTCCATAAATTCAAACTCCCATATCTCGCGAACGGATTGACGAATTCGATAATTTCCTGTTGCACTCGAAAGTAGAAACTCGCCGATTACAATGGTGTGTGTACTTTTCCCCTAAGCCATTCTAGTTATTGGTTTCGTGTATCCGACTTGCGAAAATTTTGATTGTTTCTCAACCATTCCTTAACTTCAAACTCCCATATCTCGCGAACGGATTGACGAACTCGAGAAATTCGTGTTGCATCTGAAAGCAGAAACTCGCCCGATTACAATGGTGTGTGTACTTTTCCCCTAGGCCATTCCAGTTATTGGTTTCGAGTATCAGACTTGCGAAAATTTTGATGGTTTCTCAACCATTCCTTAACTTTAAACTCCCATATCTCGCGAACGGATTGACGAACTCGAGAAATTCCTGTTGCATCTGAAAGTAGAAACTCACCCGATTACAATAGTGTGTGTACTTTTCCTCTAAGCCATTCTAGTTATTGGTTTCGAGTATCCGACTTGCGAAAATTTTGATGGTTTCTCAACCATTCCATAACTTCAAACTCCCATATCTCGCGAACGGATTGACGAACTCGAGAAATTCCTGTTGCACTCGAAAGTAGAAACTCGCCGATTACAATGGTGTGTGTATTTTTGCCCTAGGCCATAGTAGTTATTGGTTTCGAGTATCAGACTTGCGAAAATTTTGATGGTTTCTCAACCATTCCTTAATTTCAAACTCCCATATCTCGCGAACGGATTGACGAACTCGAGAAATTCCTGTTGCATCTGAAAGTAGAAACTCACCCGATTACAACGGTATGTGTATTTTTGCCCTAGGCCATAGTAGTTATTGGTTTCGAGTATCAGACTTGCGAAAATTTTGATGGTTTCTCAACCATTCCTTAACTTTAAACTCCCATATCTCGCGAACGGATTGACGAACTCGAGAAATTCCTGTTGCATCTGAAAGTAGAAACTCACCCGATTACAATAGTGTGTGTACTTTTCCTCTAAGCCATACCAGTTATTGGTTTCGAGTATCCGACTTGCGAAAATTTTGATGGTTTCTCAACCATTCCCTAACTTCAAACTCCCATATCTCGCGAACGGATTGACGAACTCGAGAAATTCCTGTTGCACTCGAAAGTAGAAACTCGCCGATTACAATGGTGTGTGTACTTTTCCCCTAAGCCATTCTAGTTATTGGTTTCGAGTATCCGACTTGCGAAAATTTTGATGGTTTCTCAACCATTCGATAACTTCAAACTCCCATACCTCGCGAACGGATTGACGAACTCGAGAAATTTCTGTTGCATCTGAAAGTAGAAACTCGCCGATTACAATGGTGTGTGTACTTTTCCCCTAACCAATCTAGTTATTGGTTTAGAGTATCCGACTTGCGAAAATTTTGATGGTTTCTCAACCATTCCTTAACTACAAACTCCCATATCTCGCGAACGGATTGACGAACTCGAGAAATTCCTGTTGCATCTGAAAGCAGAAACTCGACCGACTACAGTGGTGTGTGTACTTTTCCCCTAAGCCATTCCAGTTATTGGTTTCGAGTATCAGACTTGCGAAAATTTTGATGGTTTCTCAACCATTCCTTAACTTCAAACTCCCATATCTCGCGAACGGATTGACGAACTCGAGAAATTCCTGTTGCATCTGAAAGTAGAAACTCACCCGATTACCACGGTATGTGTGTTTTTGCCCTAGGCCATAGTAGTTATTGGTTTCGAGTATCAGACTTGCGAAAATTTTGATGGTTTCTCAACCATTCCTTAACTTTAAACTCCCATATCTCGCGAACGGATTGACGAACTCGAGAAATTCCTGTTGCATCTGAAAGTAGAAACTCACCCGATTAGAATAGTGTGTGTACTTTTCCTCTAAGCCATTCTAGTTATTGGTTTCGAGTATCCAACTTGCGAAAATTTTGATGGATTCTCAACCATTCCATAACTTCAAACTCCCATATCTCGCGAACGGATTGACGAACTCGATAAATTCCTGTTGCACTCGAAAGTAGAAACTCGCCGATTACAATGGTGTGTGTACTTTTCCCCTAAGCCATTCTAGTTATTGGTTTCGTGTATCCGACTTGCGAAAATTTTGATTGTTTCTCAACCATTCGATAACTTCAAACTCCCATATCTCGAGAACGGATTGACGAACTCGAGAAATTCCTGTTGCATCTGAAAGTAGAAACTCGCCGATTACAATGGTGTGTGTACTTTTCCCCTAAGCCAATCTAGTTATTGGTTTCGAGTATCCGACTTGCGAAAATTTTGATGGCTTCTCAACCATCCCATAACTTCAAACTCCCATATCTCGCGAACGGATTGACGAACACGAGAAATTCCTGTTGCATCTGAAAGCAGAAACTCGCCCGATTACAATGGTGTGTGTACTTTTCCCCTAGGCCATTCCAGTTATTGGTTTCGAGTATCAGACTTGCGAAAACTTTGATGGTTCCTCTACCATTCCTTAACTTCAAACTCCCATATCTCGCGAACGGATTGACGAACTCGAGAAACTCCAATTGCATCTGAGAGCAGAAACTCCCCCGATTACAACGTTATGTGTATTTTTCTCTTAGGCCATAGTAGTTATTGGTTTCGAGTATCAAACTTGCGAAAATATTGATGATTTCTCAACCATTCCTTAACTTCAAACTCCCATATCTCGCAAACGGATTGACGAACTCGAGAAATTCCTGTTGCATCTGAAAGTAGAAACTCGCCCGATTACAACGGTATGTGTATTTTTCCCCCAGGCCATTGTAGTTATTGGTTTCGAGTATCAGACTTGCGAAAATTTTGATGGTTTCTCAACCATTCCTTAACTTCAAACTCCCATATCTCGCGAACGGATTGATGAACTCGAGAAATTCCTGTTGCATCTGAAAGTAGAAACTCGCCCGATTACAATGGTGTGTGTTTTTTCCCCTAGGCCATTCCAGTTATTGGTTCGAGTATCAGACTTGCGAAATTTTGATGGTTTCTCAACCATTCCTTAACTTCAAACTCCCATATCTCGCGAACGGATTGACGAACTCGAGAAATTCCAGTTGCACCTGAATGTAGAAACTCTCCCGATTACAACGGTATGTGTATTTTTCCCCCAGGCCATTGTAGTTATTGGTTTCGAGTATCAGACTTGCGAAAATTTTGATGGTTTCTCAACCATTCCTTAACTTCAAACTCCCATATCTCGCGAACGGATTGACGAACTCGAGAAATTCGTGTTGCATCTGAAAGTAGAAACACACCCGATTACAATGGTGTGTGTACTTTTCCCCTAAGCCATACCAGTTATTGGTTTCGAGTATCTGACTTGCGAAAATTTTGATGGTTTCTCAAACATTCCTTAACTTCAGACTCCCATATCTCGCGAACGGATTGACGAACACGAGAAATTCCTGTTGCACCTGAAAGCAGAAACTCGCCCGATTACAATGGTGTGTGTACTTTTCCCCTAGGCCATTCCAGTTATTGGTTTCGAGTATCAGACTTGCGAAAATTTTGATGGTTTCTCAACCATTCCTTAACTTTAAACTCCCATATCTCGGGAACGGATTGACGAACTCGAGAAATTCCTGTTGCATCTGAAAGTAGAAACTCACCCGATTACAATAGTGTGTGTACTTTTCCTCTAAGCCATTCTAGTTATTGGTTTCGAGTATCCGACTTGCGAAAATTTTGATGGTTTCTCAACCATTCCATAACTTCAAACTCCCATATCTCGCGAACGGATTGACGAACTCGAGAAATTCCTGTTGCACTCGAAAGTAGAAACTCGCCGATTACAATGGTGTGTGTATTTTTGACCTAGGCCATAGTAGTTATTGGTTTCGAGTATCAGACTTGCGAAAATTTTGATGGTTTCTCAACCATTCCTTAATTTCAAACTCCCATATCTCGCGAACGGATTGACGAACTCGAGAAATTCCTGTTGCATCTGAAAGTAGAAACTCACCCGATTACAACGGTATGTGTATTTTTGCCCTAGGCCATAGTAGTTATTGGTTTCGAGTATCAGACTTGCGAAAATTTTGATGGTTTCTCAACCATTCCTTAACTACAAACTCCCATATCTCGCGAACGGATTGACGAACTCGAGAAATTCCTGTTGCATCTGAAAGTAGAAACTCACCCGATTACAATAGTGTGTGTACTTTTCCTCTAAGCCATACTAGTTATTGGTTTCGAGTATCCGACTTGCGAAAATTTTGATGGTTTCTCAACCATTCCCTAACTTCAAACTCCCATATCTCGCGAACGGATTGACGAACTCGAGAAATTCCTGTTGCACTCGAAAGTAGAAACTCGCCGATTACAATGGTGTGTGTACTTTTCCCCTAAGCCATTCTAGTTATTGGTTTCGAGTATCCGACTTGCGAAAATTTTGATGGTTTCTCAACCATTCGATAACTTCAAACTCCCATACCTCGCGAACGGATTGACGAACTCGAGAAATTCCTGTTGCATCTGAAAGTAGAAACTCGCCGATTACAATGGAGTGTGTACTTTTCCCCTAACCAATCTAGTTATTGGTTTCGAGTATCCGACTTGCGAAAATTTTGATGGTTTCTCAACCATTCCTTAACTACAAACTCCCATATCTCGCGAACGGATTGACGAACTCGAGAAATTCCTGTTGCATCTGAAAGCAGAAACTCGCCCGACTACAGTGGTGTTTGTACTTTTCCCCTAGGCCATTCCAGTTATTGGTTTCGAGTATCAGACTTGCGAAAATTTTGATGGTTTCTCAACCATTCCTTAACTTCAAATTCCCATATCTCGCGAACGGATTGACGAACTCGAGAAATTCCTGTTGCATCTGAAAGTAGAAACTCACCCGATTACAACGGTATGTGTGTTTTTGCCCTAGGCCATAGTAGTTATTGGTTTCGAGTATCAGACTTGCGAAAATTTTGATGGTTTCTCAACCATTCCTTAAATTTAAACTCCCATATCTCGCGAACGGATTGACGAACTCGAGAAATTCCTGTTGCATCTGAAAGTAGAAACTCACGCGATTAGAATAGTGTGTGTACTTTTCCTCTAAGCCATTCCAGTTATTGGTTTCGAGTATCCGACTTGCGAAAATTTTGATGGTTTCTCAACCATTCCTTAACTTCAAACTCCCATATCTCGCGAACGGATTGACGAACTCGAGAAATTCCTGTTGCATCTGAAAGCAGAAACTAGCCCGATTACAACGGTATGTGTATTTTTGCCCTAGGCTATAGTAGTTATTGGTTTCGAGTATCACACTTGCGAAAATTTTGATGGTTTCTCAACCATTCCTTAACTTTAAACTCCCATATCTCGCGAACGGATTGACGAACTCGAGAAATTCCTGTTGCATCTGAAAGTAGAAACTCACCCGATTACAACGGTATGTGTATTTTTGCCCTAGGCCATAGTAGTTATTGGTTTCGAGTATCAGACTTGCGAAAATTTTGATGGTTTCTCAACCATTCCTTAACTTTAAACTCCCATATCTCGCGAACGGATTGACGAACTCGAGAAATTCCTGTTGCATCTGAAAGTAGAAACTCGCCCGATTACAACGGTATGTGTATTTATCTCCAAGGCCATTGTAGTTATTGGTTTCGAGTATCAGACTTGCGAAAATTTTGATGGATCCTCAACCATTCCTTAACTTCAAACTCCCATATCTCGCGAACGGATTGACGAACTCGAGAAATTCCTGTTGCATCTGAAAGTAGAAACTCACCCGATTACAATGGTGTGTGTACTTTTCCCATAAGCCATTCCAGTTATTGGTTTCGAGTATCCGACTTGCGAAAATTTTCATGGTTTCTCAACCATTCCTTAACTTCAAACTCCCATATCTCGCGAACGGATTGACGAACTCGAGATATTCCTGTTGCATCTGAAAGTAGAAACTCGCCCGATTACAATGGTGTGTAATACTTTTCCCCTAGGCCATTCCAGTTATTGGTTTCAGGTATCAGACTCGCGAAAATTTTAATGGTTTTTCAACCATTCCTGAACTTCAAACTCCCATATCTCGCGAACGGATTCACGAACTCGAGAAATTCCTGTTGCATCTGAAAGCAGAAACTCGTCCGATTACAACGGTACGTGTATTCTTGCCCTAGGCCATAGAAGTTATTGGTTTCGAGTATCAGACTTGCGAAAATTTTGATGGTTTCTTAACCATTCCTTAACTTCAAACTCCCATATCTCGCGAACGGATTGACGAATTCGAGAAACTCCTATTGCATCTGAAAGCAGAAACACGCCCGATTACAACGGTATGTGTATTTTTGCCTTAGGCCATATGTAGTTATCGGTTTCGAGTATCAGACTTGCGAAAATTTTGATGGTTTCTCAACCATTCCTTAACTTTAAACTCCCATATCTCGCGAACGGATTGACGAACTCGAGAAATTCCTGTTGCATCTGAAAGTAGAAACTCACCCGATTACAATAGTGTGTGTACTTTTCCCATAAGCCATTCTAGTTATTGGTTTCGAGTATCCGACTTGCGAAAATTTTGATGGTTTCTCAACCATTCGATAACTTCAAACTCCCATACCTCGCGAACGTGTTGACGAACTCGAGAAACTCCAATTGCATCTGAGAGCAGAAACTCGCCCGATTACAACGGTATGTGTATTTTTGCCTTAGGCCATAGTAGTTATTGGTTTCGAGTATCAGACTTGCGAAAATTTTGATGGTTTCTCAACCATTCCTTAAGTTTAAACTCCCATATCTCGCGAACGGATTGACGAACTCGAGAAATTCCTGTTGCATCTGAAAGTAGAAACTCACCCGATTACAATGGTGTGTGTACTTTTCCCCTAAGCCATTCCAGTTATTGGTTTCGAGTATCCGACTTGCGAAAATTTTGATGGTTTCTCAACCATTCCTTAACTTCAAACTCCCATATCTCGCGAACGGATTGACGAACTCAACAAATTCCTGTTACATCTGAAATTCGAAACTCGCCCGATTACAACGGTATGTGTATTTTTGCCCTAGGCCATAGTAGTTATTGGTTTCGAGTATCAGACTTGCGAAAATTTTGATGGTTTCTCAACCATTCCTTAACTTCAAGCTCCCATATCTCGCGAACGGATTGACGAACTCGAGAAATTCCTGTTGCATCTGAAAGCAGAAACTCGCCGATTACAATGGTGTGTGTACTTTTCCCCTAAGCCATTCTGGTTATTGGTTTCGAGTATCCGACTTGCGAAAATTTTGATGGTTTCTCAACAATTCCATAACTTCAAACTCCCATATCTCGCGAACGGTTTGACGAACTCCAGAAATTCCTGTTGCATCTGGAAGCAGAAACTCGCCCGCTTACAATGGTGTGTGTACTTTTCCCCTAGGCCATTCCAGTTATTGGTTTCGAGTATCAGACTTGCGAAAATTTTGATGGTTCCTCTACCATTCCTTAACTTCAAACTCCCATATCTCGCGAACGGATTGACGAACTCGAGAAATTCCTGTTGCATCTCGAAGTAGAAACTCACCCGATTACACTGGTGTGTGTACTTTTCCCATAAGCCATTCCAGTTATTGGTTTCGAGTATCCGACTTGCGGAAATTTTGATGGTTTCTCAACCATTCCTTAACTTCAAACTCCCATATCTCGCGAACGGATTGACGAACTCCAGAAATTCCTGTTGCATCTGAAAGTAGAAACTCGCCGATTACAATGGTGTGTGTACTTTTCCCCTAAGCCATTCTAGTTATTGGTTTCGAGTATCCGACTTGCGAAAATTTTGATGGTTTCTCAACCATTCCATAACTTCAAACTCCCATATCTCGCGAACGGATTGACGAACTCGAGAAATTCCTGTTGCATCTGAAAGTAGAAACTCACCCGATTACAACGGTATGTGTATTTTTGCCCTAGGCCATAGTAGTTATTGGTTTCGAGTATCAGACTTGCGAAAATTTTGATGGTTTCTCAACCATTCCTTAACTTTAAACTCCCATATCTCGCGAACGGATTCACGAACTCGAGAAATTCCTGTTGCATCTGAAAGCAGAAACTCGCCCGACTACAGTGGTGTGTGTACTTTTCCCCTAGGCCATTCCAGTTATTGGTTTCGAGTATCAGACTTGCGAAAATTTTGATGGTTTCTCAACCATTCCTTAACTTCAAATTCCCATATCTCGCGAACGGATTGACGAACTCGAGAAATTCCTGTTGCATCTGAAAGTAGAAACTCACCCGATTACAACGGTATGTGTGTTTTTGCCCTAGGCCATAGTAGTTATTGGTTTCGAGTATCAGACTTGCGAAAATTTTGATGGTTTCTCAACCATTCCTTAAATTTAAACTCCCATATCTCGCGAACGGATTGACGAACTCGAGAAATTCCTGTTGCATCTGAAAGTAGAAACTCACCCGATTAGAATAATGTGTGTACTTTTCCTCTAAGCCATTCCAGTTATTGGTTTCGAGTATCCGACTTGCGAAAATTTTGATGGTTTCTCAACCATTCCTTAACTTCAAACTCCCATATCTCGCGAACGGATTGACGAACTCGAGAAATTCCTGTTGCATCTGAAAGCAGAAACTAGCCCGATTACAACGGTATGTGTATTTTTGCCCTAGGCTATAGTAGTTATTGGTTTCGAGTATCACACTTGCGAAAATTTTGATGGTTTCTCAACCATTCCTTAACTTTAAACTCCCATATCTCGCGAACGGATTGACGAACTCGAGAAATTCCTGTTGCATCTGAAAGTAGAAACTCACCCGATTACAATAGTGTGTGTACTTTTCCTCTAAGCCATTCTAGTTATTGGTTTCGAGTATCCAACTTGCGAAAATTTTGATGGCTTCTCAACCATCCCATAACTTCAAACTCCCATATCTCGCGAACGGATTGACGAACACGAGAAATTCCTGTTGCATCTGAAAGCAGAAACTCGCCCGATTACAATGGTGTGTGTACTTTTCCCCTAGGCCATTCCAGTTATTGGTTTCGAGTATCAGACTTGCGAAAATTTTGATGGTTTCTCAACCATTCCTTAACTTTAAACTCCCATATCTCGCGAACGGATTGACGAACTCGAGAAATTCCTGTTGCATCTGAAAGTAGAAACTCACCCGATTACAATAGTGTGTGTACTTTTCCTCTAAGCCATTCTAGTTATTGGTTTCGAGTATCCGACTTGCGAAAATTTTGATGGTTTCTCAACCATTCCATAACTTCAAACTCCCATATCTCGCGAACGGATTGACGAACTCGAGAAATTCCTGTTGCACTCGAAAGTAGAAACTCGCCGATTACAATGGTGTGTGTATTTTTGCCCTAGGCCATAGTAGTTATTGGTTTCGAGTATCAGACTTGCGAAAATTTTGATGGTTTCTCAACCATTCGATAACTTCAAACTCCCATATCTCGAGAACGGATTGACGAACTCGAGAAATTCCTGTTGCATCTGAAAGTAGAAACTCGCCGATTACAATGGTGTGTATACTTTTCCCCTAAGCCAATCTAGTTATTGGTTTCGAGTATCCGACTTGCGAAGATTTTGATGGTTTCTCAACCATTCCCTAACTTCAAACTCCCATATCTCGCGAACGGATTGACGAACTCGAGAAATTCCTGTTGCACTCGAAAGTAGAAACTCGCCGATTACAATGGTGTGTGTACTTTTCCCCTAAGCCATTCTAGTTATTGGTTTCGAGTATCCGACTTGCGAAAATTTTGATGGTTTCTCAACCATTCGATAACTTCAAACTCCCATACCTCGCGAACGGATTGACGAACTCGAGAAATTCCTGTTGCATCTGAAAGTAGAAACTCGCCGATTACAATGGTGTGTGTACTTTTCCCCTAACCAATCTAGTTATTGGTTTCGAGTATCCGACTTGCGAAAATTTTGATGGTTTCTCAACCATTCCTTAACTACAAACTCCCATATCTCGCGAACGGATTGACGAACTCGAGAAATTCCTGTTGCATCTGAAAGCACAAACTCGCCCGACTACAGTGGTGTGTGTACTTTTCCCCTAAGCCATTCCAGTTATTGGTTTCGAGTATCAGACTTGCGAAAATTTTGATGGTTTCTCAACCATTCCTTAACTTCAAACTCCCATATCTCGCGAACGGATTGACGAACTCGAGAAATTCCTGTTGCATCTGAAAGTAGAAACTCACCCGATTACAACGGTATGTGTGTTTTTGCCCTAGGCCATAGTAGTTATTGGTTTCGAGTATCAGACTTGCGAAAATTTTGATGGTTTCTCAACCATTCCTTAACTTTAAACTCCCATATCTCGCGAACGGATTGACGAACTCGAGAAATTCCTGTTGCATCTGAAAGTAGAAACTCACCCGATTAGAATAGTGTGTGTACTTTTCCTCTAAGCCATTCCAGTTATTGGTTTCGAGTATCCGACTTGCGAAAATTTTGATGGTTTCTCAACCATTCCTTAACTTCAAACTCCCATATCTCGCGAACGGATTGACGAACTCGAGAAATTCCTGTTGCATCTGAAAGCAGAAACTAGCCCGATTACAACGGTATGTGTATTTTTGCCCTAGGCTATAGTAGTTATTGGTTTCGAGTATCAGACTTGCGAAAATTTTGATGGTTTCTCAACCATTCCTTAACTTTAAACTCCCATATCTCGCGAACGGATTGACGAACTCGAGAAATTCCTGTTGCATCTGAAAGTAGAAACTCACCCGATTACAATAGTGTGTGTACTTTTCCTCTAAGCCATTCTAGTTATTGGTTTCGAGTATCCAACTTGCGAAAATTTTGATGGATTCTCAACCATTCCATAACTTCAAACTCCCATATCTCGCGAACGGATTGACGAACTCGATAAATTCCTGTTGCACTCGAAAGTAGAAACTCGCCGATTACAATGGTGTGTGTACTTTTCCCCTAAGCCATTCTAGTTATTGGTTTCGTGTATCCGACTTGCGAAAATTTTGATTGTTTCTCAACCATTCGATAACTTCAAACTCCCATATCTCGAGAACGGATTGACGAACTCGAGAAATTCCTGTTGCATCTGAAAGTAGAAACTCGCCGATTACAATGGTGTGTGTACTTTTCCCCTAAGCCAATCTAGTTATTGGTTTCGAGTATCCGACTTGCGAAAATTTTGATGGCTTCTCAACCATCCCATAACTTCAAACTCCCATATCTCGCGAACGGATTGACGAACACGAGAAATTCCTGTTGCATCTGAAAGCAGAAACTCGCCCGATTACAATGGTGTGTGTACTTTTCCCCTAGGCCATTCCAGTTATTGGTTTCGAGTATCAGACTTGCGAAAACTTTGATGGTTCCTCTACCATTCCTTAACTTCAAACTCCCATATCTCGCGAACGGATTGACGAACTCGAGAAACTCGAATTGCATCTGAGAGCAGAAACTCCCCCGATTACAACGTTATGTGTATTTTTGTCTTAGGCCATAGTAGTTATTGGTTTCGAGTATCAAACTTGCGAAAATATTTATGATTTCTCAACCATTCCTTAACTTCAAACTCCCATATCTCGCGAACGGATTGACGAACTCGAGAAATTCCTGTTGCATCTGAAAGTAGAAACTCGCCGATTACAATGGTGTGTGTACTTTTCCCCTAAGCCATCCTAGTTATTGGTTTCGAGTATCCGACTTGCGAAAATTTTGATGGTTTCTCAACCATTCCATAACTTCAAACTCCCATATCTCGCGAACGGATTGACGAACTCGAGAAATTCCTGTTGCATCTGAAAGCAGAAACTCGCCCGATTACAATGGTGTGTGTACTTTTCCCCTAGGCCATTCCAGTTATTGGTTTCGAGTATCAGACTTGCGAAAATTTTGATGGTTTCTCAACCATTCCTTAACTTCAAACTCCCATATCTCGCGAACGGATTGACGAACTCGAGAAATTCCTGTTGCATCTGAAAGTATAAACTCACCCGATTACAACGGTATGTGTATTTTTGCCCTAGGCCATAGTAGTTATTGGTTTCGAGTATCAGACTTGCGAAAATTTTGATGGTTTCTCAACCATTCCTTAACTTTAAACTCCCATATCTCGCGAACGGATTGACGAACTCGAGAAATTCCTGTTGCATCTGAAAGTAGAAACTCACCCGATTACAATAGTGTGTGTACTTTTCCTCTAAGCCATTCTAGTTATTGGTTTCGAGT
Source organism: Ptiloglossa arizonensis (assembly GCF_051014685.1). Taxonomy (NCBI): domain Eukaryota; kingdom Metazoa; phylum Arthropoda; class Insecta; order Hymenoptera; family Colletidae; genus Ptiloglossa; species Ptiloglossa arizonensis. The sequence goes on from NW_027478515.1 coordinate 124,769, forward strand.
ATCCAACTTGCGAAAATTTTGATGGATTCTCAACCATTCCATAACTTCAAACTCCCATATCTCGCGAACGGATTGACGAACTCGATAAATTCCTGTTGCACTCGAAAGTAGAAACTCGCCGATTACAATGGTGTGTGTACTTTTCCCCTAAGCCATTCTAGTTATTGGTTTCGTGTATCCGACTTGCGAAAATTTTGATTGTTTCTCAACCATTCGATAACTTCAAACTCCCATATCTCGAGAACGGATTGACGAACTCGAGAAATTCCTGTTGCATCTGAAAGTAGAAACTCGCCGATTACAATGGTGTGTGTACTTTTCCCCTAAGCCAATCTAGTTATTGGTTTCGAGTATCCGACTTGCGAAAATTTTGATGGCTTCTCAACCATCCCATAACTTCAAACTCCCATATCTCGCGAACGGATTGACGAACACGAGAAATTCCTGTTGCATCTGAAAGCAGAAACTCGCCCGATTACAATGGTGTGTGTACTTTTCCCCTAGGCCATTCCAGTTATTGGTTTCGAGTATCAGACTTGCGAAAACTTTGATGGTTCCTCTACCATTCCTTAACTTCAAACTCCCATATCTCGCGAACGGATTGACGAACTCGAGAAACTCGAATTGCATCTGAGAGCAGAAACTCCCCCGATTACAACGTTATGTGTATTTTTGTCTTAGGCCATAGTAGTTATTGGTTTCGAGTATCAAACTTGCGAAAATATTTATGATTTCTCAACCATTCCTTAACTTCAAACTCCCATATCTCGCGAACGGATTGACGAACTCGAGAAATTCCTGTTGCATCTGAAAGTAGAAACTCGCCGATTACAATGGTGTGTGTACTTTTCCCCTAAGCCATCCTAGTTATTGGTTTCGAGTATCCGACTTGCGAAAATTTTGATGGTTTCTCAACCATTCCATAACTTCAAACTCCCATATCTCGCGAACGGATTGACGAACTCGAGAAATTCCTGTTGCATCTGAAAGCAGAAACTCGCCCGATTACAATGGTGTGTGTACTTTTCCCCTAGGCCATTCCAGTTATTGGTTTCGAGTATCAGACTTGCGAAAATTTTGATGGTTTCTCAACCATTCCTTAACTTCAAACTCCCATATCTCGCGAACGGATTGACGAACTCGAGAAATTCCTGTTGCATCTGAAAGTATAAACTCACCCGATTACAACGGTATGTGTATTTTTGCCCTAGGCCATAGTAGTTATTGGTTTCGAGTATCAGACTTGCGAAAATTTTGATGGTTTCTCAACCATTCCTTAACTTTAAACTCCCATATCTCGCGAACGGATTGACGAACTCGAGAAATTCCTGTTGCATCTGAAAGTAGAAACTCGCCCGATTACAACGGTATGTGTATTTATCTCCAAGGCCATTGTAGTTATTGGTTTCGAGTATCAGACTTGCGAAAATTTTGATGGATCCTCAACCATTCCTTAACTTCAAACTCCCATATCTCGCGAACGGATTGACGAACTCGAGAAATTCCTGTTGCATCTGAAAGTAGAAACTCACCCGATTACAATGGTGTGTGTACTTTTCCCATAAGCCATTCCAGTTATTGGTTTCGAGTATCCGACTTGCGAAAATTTTCATGGTTTCTCAACCATTCCTTAACTTCAAACTCCCATATCTCGCGAACGGATTGACGAACTCGAGATATTCCTGTTGCATCTGAAAGTAGAAACTCGCCCGATTACAATGGTGTGTAATACTTTTCCCCTAGGCCATTCCAGTTATTGGTTTCAGGTATCAGACTCGCGAAAATTTTAATGGTTTTTCAACCATTCCTGAACTTCAAACTCCCATATCTCGCGAACGGATTCACGAACTCGAGAAATTCCTGTTGCATCTGAAAGCAGAAACTCGTCCGATTACAACGGTACGTGTATTCTTGCCCTAGGCCATAGAAGTTATTGGTTTCGAGTATCAGACTTGCGAAAATTTTGATGGTTTCTTAACCATTCCTTAACTTCAAACTCCCATATCTCGCGAACGGATTGACGAATTCGAGAAACTCCTATTGCATCTGAAAGCAGAAACACGCCCGATTACAACGGTATGTGTATTTTTGCCTTAGGCCATATGTAGTTATCGGTTTCGAGTATCAGACTTGCGAAAATTTTGATGGTTTCTCAACCATTCCTTAACTTTAAACTCCCATATCTCGCGAACGGATTGACGAACTCGAGAAATTCCTGTTGCATCTGAAAGTAGAAACTCACCCGATTACAATAGTGTGTGTACTTTTCCCATAAGCCATTCTAGTTATTGGTTTCGAGTATCCGACTTGCGAAAATTTTGATGGCTTCTCAACCATTCGATAACTTCAAACTCCCATACCTCGCGAACGTGTTGACGAACTCGAGAAACTCCAATTGCATCTGAGAGCAGAAACTCGCCCGATTACAACGGTATGTGTATTTTTGCCTTAGGCCATAGTAGTTATTGGTTTCGAGTATCAGACTTGCGAAAATTTTGATGGTTTCTCAACCATTCCTTAAGTTTAAACTCCCATATCTCGCGAACGGATTGACGAACTCGAGAAATTCCTGTTGCATCTGAAAGTAGAAACTCACCCGATTACAATGGTGTGTGTACTTTTCCCCTAAGCCATTCCAGTTATTGGTTTCGAGTATCCGACTTGCGAAAATTTTGATGGTTTCTCAACCATTCCTTAACTTCAAACTCCCATATCTCGCGAACGGATTGACGAACTCAACAAATTCCTGTTACATCTGAAATTCGAAACTCGCCCGATTACAACGGTATGTGTATTTTTGCCCTAGGCCATAGTAGTTATTGGTTTCGAGTATCAGACTTGCGAAAATTTTGATGGTTTCTCAACCATTCCTTAACTTCAAGCTCCCATATCTCGCGAACGGATTGACGAACTCGAGAAATTCCTGTTGCATCTGAAAGCAGAAACTCGCCGATTACAATGGTGTGTGTACTTTTCCCCTAAGCCATTCTAGTTATTGGTTTCGAGTATCCGACTTGCGAAAATTTTGATGGTTTCTCAACAATTCCATAACTTCAAACTCCCATATCTCGCGAACGGATTGACGAACTCCAGAAATTCCTGTTGCATCTGGAAGCAGAAACTCGCCCGCTTACAATGGTGTGTGTACTTTTCCCCTAGGCCATTCCAGTTATTGGTTTCGAGTATCAGACTTGCGAAAATTTTGATGGTTCCTCTACCATTCCTTAACTTCAAACTCCCATATCTCGCGAACGGATTGACGAACTCGAGAAATTCCTGTTGCATCTCGAAGTAGAAACTCACCCGATTACAATGGTGTGTAATACTTTTCCCCTAGGCCATTCCAGTTATTGGTTTCAGGTATCAGACTCGCGAAAATTTTAATGGTTTTTCAACCATTCCTGAACTTCAAACTCCCATATCTCGCGAACGGATTCACGAACTCGAGAAATTCCTGTTGCATCTGAAAGCAGAAACTCGTCCGATTACAACGGTACGTGTATTCTTGCCCTAGGCCATAGAAGTTATTGGTTTCGAGTATCAGACTTGCGAAAATTTTGATGGTTTCTTAACCATTCCTTAACTTCAAACTCCCATATCTCGCGAACGGATTGACGAATTCGAGAAACTCCTATTGCATCTGAAAGCAGAAACACGCCCGATTACAACGGTATGTGTATTTTTGCCTTAGGCCATATGTAGTTATCGGTTTCGAGTATCAGACTTGCGAAAATTTTGATGGTTTCTCAACCATTCCTTAACTTTAAACTCCCATATCTCGCGAACGGATTGACGAACTCGAGAAATTCCTGTTGCATCTGAAAGTAGAAACTCACCCGATTACAATAGTGTGTGTACTTTTCCCATAAGCCATTCTAGTTATTGGTTTCGAGTATCCGACTTGCGAAAATTTTGATGGCTTCTCAACCATTCGATAACTTCAAACTCCCATACCTCGCGAACGTGTTGACGAACTCGAGAAACTCCAATTGCATCTGAGAGCAGAAACTCGCCCGATTACAACGGTATGTGTATTTTTGCCTTAGGCCATAGTAGTTATTGGTTTCGAGTATCAGACTTGCGAAAATTTTGATGGTTTCTCAACCATTCCTTAAGTTTAAACTCCCATATCTCGCGAACGGATTGACGAACTCGAGAAATTCCTGTTGCATCTGAAAGTAGAAACTCACCCGATTACAATGGTGTGTGTACTTTTCCCCTAAGCCATTCCAGTTATTGGTTTCGAGTATCCGACTTGCGAAAATTTTGATGGTTTCTCAACCATTCCTTAACTTCAAACTCCCATATCTCGCGAACGGATTGACGAACTCAACAAATTCCTGTTACATCTGAAATTCGAAACTCGCCCGATTACAACGGTATGTGTATTTTTGCCCTAGGCCATAGTAGTTATTGGTTTCGAGTATCAGACTTGCGAAAATTTTGATGGTTTCTCAACCATTCCTTAACTTCAAGCTCCCATATCTCGCGAACGGATTGACGAACTCGAGAAATTCCTGTTGCATCTGAAAGCAGAAACTCGCCGATTACAATGGTGTGTGTACTTTTCCCCTAAGCCATTCTAGTTATTGGTTTCGAGTATCCGACTTGCGAAAATTTTGATGGTTTCTCAACAATTCCATAACTTCAAACTCCCATATCTCGCGAACGGATTGACGAACTCCAGAAATTCCTGTTGCATCTGGAAGCAGAAACTCGCCCGCTTACAATGGTGTGTGTACTTTTCCCCTAGGCCATTCCAGTTATTGGTTTCGAGTATCAGACTTGCGAAAATTTTGATGGTTCCTCTACCATTCCTTAACTTCAAACTCCCATATCTCGCGAACGGATTGACGAACTCGAGAAATTCCTGTTGCATCTCGAAGTAGAAACTCACCCGATTACAATGGTGTGTGTACTTTTCCCATAAGCCATTCCAGTTATTGGTTTCGAGTATCCGACTTGCGAAAATTTTGATGGCTTCTCAACCATTCCTTAACTTCAAACTCCCATATCTCGCGAACGGATTGACGAACTCCAGAAATTCCTGTTGCATCTGAAAGTAGAAACTCGCCGATTACAATGGTGTGTGTACTTTTCCCATAAGCCATTCCAGTTATTGGTTTCGAGTATCCGACTTGCGAAAATTTTCATGGTTTCTCAACCATTCCTTAACTTCAAACTCCCATATCTCGCGAACGGATTGACGAACTCGAGATATTCCTGTTGCATCTGAAAGTAGAAACTCGCCCGATTACAATGGTGTGTAATACTTTTCCCCTAGGCCATTCCAGTTATTGGTTTCAGGTATCAGACTCGCGAAAATTTTAATGGTTTTTCAACCATTCCTGAACTTCAAACTCCCATATCTCGCGAACGGATTCACGAACTCGAGAAATTCCTGTTGCATCTGAAAGCAGAAGCTCGTCCGATTACAACGGTACGTGTATTCTTGCCCTAGGCCATAGAAGTTATTGGTTTCGAGTATCAGACTTGCGAAAATTTTGATGGTTTCTTAACCATTCCTTAACTTCAAACTCCCATATCTCGCGAACGGATTGACGAATTCGAGAAACTCCTATTGCATCTGAAAGCAGAAACACGCCCGATTACAACGGTATGTGTATTTTTGCCTTAGGCCATATGTAGTTATCGGTTTCGAGTATCAGACTTGCGAAAATTTTGATGGTTTCTCAACCATTCCTTAACTTTAAACTCCCATATCTCGCGAACGGATTGACGAACTCGAGAAATTCCTGTTGCATCTGAAAGTAGAAACTCACCCGATTACAATAGTGTGTGTACTTTTCCCATAAGCCATTCTAGTTATTGGTTTCGAGTATCCGACTTGCGAAAATTTTGATGGCTTCTCAACCATTCGATAACTTCAAACTCCCATACCTCGCGAACGTGTTGACGAACTCGAGAAACTCCAATTGCATCTGAGAGCAGAAACTCGCCCGATTACAACGGTATGTGTATTTTTGCCTTAGGCCATAGTAGTTATTGGTTTCGAGTATCAGACTTGCGAAAATTTTGATGGTTTCTCAACCATTCCTTAAGTTTAAACTCCCATATCTCGCGAACGGATTGACGAACTCGAGAAATTCCTGTTGCATCTGAAAGTAGAAACTCACCCGATTACAATGGTGTGTGTACTTTTCCCCTAAGCCATTCCAGTTATTGGTTTCGAGTATCCGACTTGCGAAAATTTTGATGGTTTCTCAACCATTCCTTAACTTCAAACTCCCATATCTCGCGAACGGATTGACGAACTCAACAAATTCCTGTTACATCTGAAATTCGAAACTCGCCCGATTACAACGGTATGTGTATTTTTGCCCTAGGCCATAGTAGTTATTGGTTTCGAGTATCAGACTTGCGAAAATTTTGATGGTTTCTCAACCATTCCTTAACTTCAAGCTCCCATATCTCGCGAACGGATTGACGAACTCGAGAAATTCCTGTTGCATCTGAAAGCAGAAACTCGCCGATTACAATGGTGTGTGTACTTTTCCCCTAAGCCATTCTAGTTATTGGTTTCGAGTATCCGACTTGCGAAAATTTTGATGGTTTCTCAACAATTCCATAACTTCAAACTCCCATATCTCGCGAACGGATTGACGAACTCCAGAAATTCCTGTTGCATCTGGAAGCAGAAACTCGCCCGCTTACAATGGTGTGTGTACTTTTCCCCTAGGCCATTCCAGTTATTGGTTTCGAGTATCAGACTTGCGAAAATTTTGATGGTTCCTCTACCATTCCTTAACTTCAAACTCCCATATCTCGCGAACGGATTGACGAACTCGAGAAATTCCTGTTGCATCTCGAAGTAGAAACTCACCCGATTACAATGGTGTGTGTACTTTTCCCATAAGCCATTCCAGTTATTGGTTTCGAGTATCCGACTTGCGAAAATTTTGATGGTTTCTCAACCATTCCTTAACTTCAAACTCCCATATCTCGCGAACGGATTGACGAACTCCAGAAATTCCTGTTGCATCTGAAAGTAGAAACTCGCCGATTACAATGGTGTGTGTACTTTTCCCCTAAGCCATTCTAGTTATTGGTTTCGAGTATCCGACTTGCGAAAATTTTGATGGTTTCTCAACCATTCCATAACTTCAAACTCCCATATCTCGCGAACGGATTGACGAACTCGAGAAATTCCTGTTGCATCTGAAAGTAGAAACTCACCCGATTACAACGGTATGTGTATTTTTGCCCTAGGCCATAGTAGTTATTGGTTTCGAGTATCCGACTTGCGAAAATTTTGATGGTTTCTCAACCATTCGATAACTTCAAACTCCCATACCTCGCGAACGGATTGACGAACTCGAGAAATTCCTGTTGCATCTGAAAGTAGAAACTCGCCGATTACAATGGTGTGTGTACTTTTCCCCTAAGCCAATCTAGTTATTGGTTTCGAGTATCCGACTTGCGAAAATTTTGATGGTTTCTCAACCATTCCATAACTTCAAACTCCCATATCTCGCGAACGGATTGACGAACTCGAGAAATTCCTGTTGCACTCGAAAGTAGAAACTCGCCGATTACAATGGTGTGTGTACTTTTCCCCTAAGCCATTCTAGTTATTGGTTTCGAGTATCCGACTTGCGAAAATTTTGATGGTTTCTCAACCATTCGATAACTTCAAACTCCCATACCTCGCGAACGGATTGACGAACTCGAGAAATTCCTGTTGCATCTGAAAGTAGAAACTCGCCGATTACAATGGTGTGTGTACTTTTCCCCTAAGCCAATCTAGTTATTGGTTTCGAGTATCCGACTTGCGAAAATTTTGATGGTTTCTCAACCATTCCTTAACTTCAAACTCCCATATCTCGCGAACGGATTGACGAACTCGAGAAATTCCTGTTGCATCTGAAAGCAGAAACTCGCCGATTACAATGGTGTGTGTACTTTTCCCCTAAGCCATTCTAGTTATTGGTTTCGAGTATCCGACTTGCGAAAATTTTGATAGTTTCTCAACCATTCCTTAACTACAAACTCCCATATCTCGCGAACGGATTGACGAACTCGAGAAATTCCTGTTGCATCTGAAAGCAGAAACTCGCCCGATTACAGTGGTGTGTGTACTTTTCCCCTAGGCCATTCCAGTTATTGGTTTCGAGTATCAGACTTGCGAAAATTTTGATGGTTTCTCAACCATTCCTTAACTTCAAACTCCCATATCTCGCGAACGGATTGACGAACTCGAGAAATTCCTGTTGCACTCGAAAGTAGAAACTCGCCGATTACAATGGTGTGTGTACTTTTCCCCTAAGCCATTCTAGTTATTGGTTTCGAGTATCCGACTTGCGAAAATTTTGATGGTTTCTCAACCATTCGATAACTTCAAACTCCCATACCTCGCGAACGGATTGACGAACTCGAGAAATTCCTGTTGCATCTGAAAGTAGAAACTCACCCGATTACAACGGCATGTGTATTTTTGCCCTAGGCCATAGTAGTTATTGGTTTCGAGTATCAGACTTGTGAAAATTTTGATGGTTTCTCAACCATTCCTTAACTTTAAACTCCCATATCTCGCGAACGGATTGACGAACTCGAGAAATTCCTGTTGCATCTGAAAGTAGAAACTCACCCGATTACAATAGTGTGTGTACTTTTCCTCTAAGCCATTCTAGTTATTGGTTTCGAGTATCCGACTTGCGAAAATTTTGATGGTTTCTCAACCATTCCATAACTTCAAACTCCCATATCTCGCGAACGGATTGACGAACTCGAGAAATTCCTGTTGCATCTGAAAGCAGAAACTCGCCGATTACAATGGTGTGTGTACTTTTCCCCTAAGCCATTCTAGTTATTGGTTTCGAGTATCCGACTTGCGAAAATTTTGATGGTTTCTCAACCATTCCTTAACTACAAACTCCCATATCTCGCGAACGGATTGACGAACTCGAGAAATTCCTGTTGCATCTGAAAGCAGAAACTCGCCCGATTACAGTGGTGTGTGTACTTTTCCCCTAAGCCAATCTAGTTATTGTTTTCGAGTATCCGACTTGCGAAAATTTTGATGGTGTTCTCAACCATTCGATAACTTCAAACTCCCATACCTCGCGAACTGATTGACGAACTCGAGAAATTCCTGTTGCATCTGAAAGTAGAAACTCGCCGATTACAACGGTATGTGTGTTTTTGCCCTAGGCCATAGTAGTTATTGGTTTCGAGTATCAGACTTGCGAAAATTTTGATGGTTTCTCAACCATTCCTTAACTTTAAACTCCCATATCTCGCGAACGGATTGACGAACTCGAGAAATTCCTGTTGCATCTGAAAGTAGAAACTCACCCGATTACAATAGTGTGTGTACTTTTCCTCTAAGCCATTCTAGTTATTGGTTTCGAGTATCCGACTTGCGAAAATTTTGATGGTTTCTCAACCATTCCATAACTTCAAACTCCCATATCTCGCGAACGGATTGACGAACTCGAGAAATTCCTGTTGCACTCGAAAGTAGAAACTCGCCGATTACAATTGTGTGTGTACTTTTCCCCTAAGCCATTCTAGTTATTGGTTTCGAGTATCCGACTTGCGAAAATTTTGATGGTTTCTCAACCATTCGATAACTTCAAACTCCCATACCTCGCGAACGGATTGACGAACTCGAGAAATTCCTGTTGCATCTGAAAGTAGAAACTCGCCGATTACAATGGTGTGAGTACTTTTCCCCTAAGCCATTCTAGTTATTGGTTTCGAGTATCCGGCTTGCGAAAATTTTGATGGTTTCTCAACCATTCGATAACTTCAAACTCCCATACCTCGCGAACGGATTGACGAACTCGAGAAATTCCTGTTGCATCTGAAAGTAGAAACTCGCCGATTACAATGGTGTGTGTACTTTTCCCCTAAGCCAATCTAGTTATTGGTTTCGAGTATCCGACTTGCGAAAATTTTGATGGTTTCTCAACCATTCCATAACTTCAAACTCCCATATCTCGCGAACGGATTGACGAACTCGAGAAATTCCTGTTGCACTCGAAAGTAGAAACTCGCCGATTACAATGGTGTGTGTACTTTTCCCCTAAGCCATTCTAGTTATTGGTTTCGAGTATCCGACTTGCGAAAATTTTGATGGTTTCTCAACCATTCGATAACTTCAAACTCCCATACCTCGCGAACGGATTGACGAACTCGAGAAATTCCTGTTGCATCTGAAAGTAGAAACTCGCCGATTACAACGGTATGTGTGTTTTTGCCCTAGGCCATAGTAGTTATTGGTTTCGAGTATCAGACTTGCGAAAATTTTGATGGTTTCTCAACCATTCCTTAACTTTAAACTCCCATACCTCGCGAACGGATTGACGAATTCGAGAAATTCCTGTTGCATCTGAAAGTAGAAACTCACCCGATTAGAATAGTGTGTGTACTTTTCCTCTAAGCCATTCCAGTTATTGGTATCGAGTATCCGACTTGCGAAAATTTTGATGGTTTCTCAACCATTCCTTAACTTCAAACTCCCATATCTCGCGAACGGATTGACGAACTCGAGAAATTCCTGTTGCATCTGAAAGCAGAAACTAGCCCGATTACAACGGTATGTGTATTTTTGCCCTAGGCTATAGTAGTTATTGGTTTCGAGTATCAGACGTGCGAAAATTTTGATGGTTTCTCAACCATTCCTTAACTTCAAACTCCCATATCTCGTGAACGGATTGACGAACTCGAGAAATTCCTGTTGCATCTGAAAGCAGAAACTCGCCGATTACAATGGTGTGTGTACTTTTCCCCTAAGCCATTCTAGTTATTGGTTTCGAGTATCCGACTTGCGAAAATTTTGATGGTTTCTCTACCATTCCTTAACTTCAAACTCCCATATCTCGCGAACGGATTGACGAACTCGAGAAACTCCAATTGCATCTGAGAGCAGAAACTCGCCCGATTACAACGGTATGTGTATTTTTACCTTAGGCCATGGTAGTTATTGGTTTCGAGTATCAGACTTGCGAAAATTTTGGTGGTTCCTCAACCATTCCTTAACTTCAAACTCCCATATCTCGCGAACGGATTGACGAACTCGAGAAATTCCTGTTGCATCTGAAAGCAGAAACTCGCCGATTAGAATGGTGTGTGTACTTTACCCCTAAGCCATTCTAGTTATTGGTTTCGAGTATTAAACTTGCGAAAGTTTTGATGATTTCTCAACCATTCCTTAACTTCAAACTCCCATATCTCGCGAACGGATTGACGAACTCAACAAATTCCTGTTGCATCTGAAATTAGAAACTCACCCGATTACAACGGTATGTGTATTTTTGCCCTAGGCCATAGTAGTTATTGGTTTCGAGTATCAGACTTGCGAAAATTTTGATGGTTTCTCAACCATTCCTTAACTTTAAACTCCCATATCTCGCGAACGGATTGACGAACTCGAGAAATTCCTGTTGCATCTGAAAGTAGAAACTCACCCGATTTCACCGGTATGTGTGTTTTTGCCCTAGGCCATAGTAGTTATTGGTTTCGAGTATCAGACTTGCGAAAATTTTGATGGTTTCTCAACCATTCCTTAACTTCAAACTCCCATATCTCGCGAACGGATTGACGAACTCGAGATATTCCTGTTGCATCTGAAAGTAGAAACTCGCCCGATTACAATGGTGTGTAATACTTTTCCCCTAGGCCATTCCAGTTATTGGTTTCAGGTAACAGACTCGCGAAAATTTTAAAGTTTTTTCAACCATTCCTGAACTTCAAACTCCCATATCTCGCGAACGGATTCACGAACTCGAGAAATTCCTGTTGCATCTGAAAGCAGAAACTCGTCCGATTACAACGGTATGTGTATTCTTGCCCTAGGCCATAGAAGTTATTGGTTTCGAGTATCAGACTTGCGAAAATTTTGATGGTTTCTTAATCATTCCTTAACTTCAAACTCCCATATCTCGCGAACGGATTGACGAATTCGAGAAACTCCTATTGCATCTGAAAGCAGAAACACGCGCGATTACAATGGTGTGTGTACTTTTCCCCTAAGCCATTCTAGTTATTGGTTTCGAGTATCCGACTTGCGAAAATTTTGATGGTTTCTCAACTATTCCATAACTTCAAACTCCCATATCTCGCGAACGGATTGACGAACTCGAGAAATTCCTGTTGCATCTGAAAGCAGAAACTGGCCCGATTACAATGGTGTGTGTACTTTTCCCCTGGGCCATTCGAGTTATTGGTTTCGAGTATCAGACTTGCGAAAATTTTGATGGTTTCTCAACCATTCCTTAACTTCAAACTCCCATATCTCGCGAACGGATTGACGAACTCGAGAAATTCCTGTTGCATCTGAAAGTAGAAACTCACCCGATTGCAACGGTATGTGTATTTTTGCCCTAGGCCATAGTAGTTATTGGTTTCGAGTATCAGACTTGCGAAAATTTTGATGGTTTCTCAACCATTCCTTAACTTTAAACTCCCATATCTCGCGAACGGATTGACGAACTCGAGAAATTCCTGTTGCATCTGAGAGTAGAAACTCACCCGATTACAATAGTGTGTGTACTTTTCCTCTAAGCCATTCTAGTTATTGGTTTCGAGTATCCGACTTGCGAAAATTTTGATGGTTTCTCAACCATTCCATAACTTCAAACTCCCATACCTCGCGAACGGATTGACGAACTCGAGAAATTCCTGTTGCATCTGAAAGTAGAAACTCGCCGATTACAATGGTATGTGTACTTTTCCCCTAAGCCAATCTAGTTATTGGTTTCGAGTATCCGACTTGCGAAAATTTTGATGGTTTCTCAACCATTCCTTAACTTCAAACTCCCATATCTCGCGAACGGATTGACGAACTCGAGAAATTCCTGTTGCATCTGAAAGCAGAAACTCGCCGATTACAATGGTGTGTGTACTTTTCCCCTAAGCCATTCTAGTTATTGGTTTCGAGTATCCGACTTGCGAAAATTTTGATGGTTTCTCAATCATTCCTTAACTTCAAACTCCCATATCTCGCGAACGGATTGACGAACTCGAGAAATTCCTGTTGCATCTGAAAGTAGAAACTCACCCGATTAGAATAGTGTGTGTACTTTTCCTCTAAGCCATTCCAGTTATTGGTTTCGAGTATCCGACTTGCGAAAATTTTGATGGTGTTCTCAACCATTCCTTAACTTCAAACTCCCATATCTCGCGAACGGATTGACGAACTCGAGAAATTCCTGTTGCATCTGAAAGCAGAAACTCGCCGATTACAATGTTGTGTGTACTTTTCCCCTAAGCCATTCTAGTTATTGGTTTCGAGTATCCGACTTGCGAAAATTTTGATAGTTTCTCGACCATTCCTTAACTACAAACTCCCATATCTCGCGAACGGATTGACGAACTCGAGAAATTCCTTTGCATCTGAAAGCAGAAACTCGCCCGATTACAGTGGTGTGTGTACTTTTCCCCTAGGCCTTTCCAGTTATTGGTTTCGAGTATCAGACTTGCGAAAATTTTGATGGTTTCTCAATCATTCCTTAACTTCAAACTCCCATATCTCGCGAACGGATTGACGAACTCGAGAAATTCCTGTTGCATCTGAAAGTAGAAACTCACCCGATTACAATGGTGTGTAATACTTTTCCCCTAGGCCATTCCAATTATTGGTTTCGAGTATCCGACTTGCGTAAATTTTGATGGTTTCTCAACCATTCCTTAACTTCAAACTCCCATATCTCGCGAACGGATTGACGAACTCCAGAAATTCCTGTTGCATCTGAAAGTAGAAACTCGCCGATTACAATGGTGTGTGTACTTTTCCCCTAAGCCATTCTAGTTATTGGTTTCGAGTATCCGACTTGCGAAAATTTTGATGGTTTCTCAACCATTCCATAACTTCAAACTCCCATATCTCGCGAACGGATTGACGAACTCGAGAAATTCCTGTTGCATCTGAAAGTAGAAACTCACCCGATTACAACGGTATGTGTATTTTTGCCCTAGGCCATAGTAGTTATTGGTTTCGAGTATCCGACTTGCGAAAATTTTGATGGTTTCTCAACCATTCGATAACTTCAAACTCCCATATCTCGCGAACGGATTGACGAACTCGAGAAATTCCTGTTGCATCTGAAAGTAGAAACTCACCCGATTACAATGGTGTGTGTACTTTTCCCATAAGCCATTCCAGTTATTGGTTTCGAGTATCCGACTTGCGAAAATTTTCATGGTTTCTCAACCATTCCTTAACTTCAAACTCCCATATCTCGCGAACGGATTGACGAACTCGAGATATTCCTGTTGCATCTGAAAGTAGAAACTCGCCCGATTACAATGGTGTGTGTACTTTTCCCATAAGCCATTCCAGTTATTGGTTTCGAGTATCCGACTTGCGAAAATTTTCATGGTTTCTCAACCATTCCTTAACTTCAAACTCCCATATCTCGCGAACGGATTGACGAATTCGAGATATTCCTGTTGCATCTGAAAGTAGAAACTCGCCCGATTACAATGGTGTGTAATACTTTTCCCCTGGGCCATTCCAGTTATTGGTTTCAGGTATCAGACTCGCGAAAATTTTAATGGTTTTTCAACCATTCCTGAACTTCAAACTCCCATATCTCGCGAACGGATTCACGAACTCGAGAAATTCCTGTTGCATCTGAAAGCAGAAACTCGTCCGATTACAACGGTACGTGTATTCTTGCCCTAGGCCATAGAAGTTATTGGTTTCGAGTATCAGACTTGCGAAAATTTTGATGGTTTCTTAACCATTCCCTAACTTCAAACTCCCATATCTCGCGAACGGATTGACGAATTCGAGAAACTCCTATTGCATCTGAAAGCAGAAACACGCCCGATTACAACGGTATGTGTATTTTTGCCTTAGGCCATATGTAGTTATCGGTTTCGAGTATCAGACTTGCGAAAATTTTGATGGTTTCTCAACCATTCCTTAACTTTAAACTCCCATATCTCGCGAACGGATTGACGAACTCGAGAAATTCCTGTTGCATCTGAAAGTAGAAACTCACCCGATTACAATAGTGTGTGTACTTTTCCCATAAGCCATTCTAGTTATTGGTTTCGAGTATCCGACTTGCGAAAATTTTGATGGCTTCTCAACCATTCGATAACTTCAAACTCCCATACCTCGCGAACGTGTTGACGAACTCGAGAAACTCCAATTGCATCTGAGAGCAGAAACTCGCCCGATTACAACGGTATGTGTATTTTTGCCTTAGGCCATAGTAGTTATTGGTTTCGAGTATCAGACTTGCGAAAATTTTGATGGTTTCTCAACCATTCCTTAAGTTTAAACTCCCATATCTCGCGAACGGATTGACGAACTCGAGAAATTCCTGTTGCATCTGAAAGTAGAAACTCACCCGATTACAATGGTGTGTGTACTTTTCCCCTAAGCCATTCCAGTTATTGGTTTCGAGTATCCGACTTGCGAAAATTTTGATGGTTTCTCAACCATTCCTTAACTTCAAACTCCCATATCTCGCGAACGGATTGACGAACTCAACAAATTCCTGTTACATCTGAAATTCGAAACTCGCCCGATTACAACGGTATGTGTATTTTTGCCCTAGGCCATAGTAGTTATTGGTTTCGAGTATCAGACTTGCGAAAATTTTGATGGTTTCTCAACCATTCCTTAACTTCAAGCTCCCATATCTCGCGAACGGATTGACGAACTCGAGAAATTCCTGTTGCATCTGAAAGCAGAAACTCGCCGATTACAATGGTGTGTGTACTTTTCCCCTAAGCCATTCTAGTTATTGGTTTCGAGTATCCGACTTGCGAAAATTTTGATGGTTTCTCAACAATTCCATAACTTCAAACTCCCATATCTCGCGAACGGATTGACGAACTCCAGAAATTCCTGTTGCATCTGGAAGCAGAAACTCGCCCGCTTACAATGGTGTGTGTACTTTTCCCCTAGGCCATTCCAGTTATTGGTTTCGAGTATCAGACTTGCGAAAATTTTGATGGTTCCTCTACCATTCCTTAACTTCAAACTCCCATATCTCGCGAACGGATTGACGAACTCGAGAAATTCCTGTTGCATCTCGAAGTAGAAACTCACCCGATTACAATGGTGTGTGTACTTTTCCCATAAGCCATTCCAGTTATTGGTTTCGAGTATCCGACTTGCGAAAATTTTGATGGTTTCTCAACCATTCCTTAACTTCAAACTCCCATATCTCGCGAACGGATTGACGAACTCCAGAAATTCCTGTTGCATCTGAAAGTAGAAACTCGCCGATTACAATGGTGTGTGTACTTTTCCCCTAAGCCATTCTAGTTATTGGTTTCGAGTATCCGACTTGCGAAAATTTTGATGGTTTCTCAACCATTCCATAACTTCAAACTCCCATATCTCGCGAACGGATTGACGAACTCGAGAAATTCCTGTTGCATCTGAAAGTAGAAACTCACCCGATTACAACGGTATGTGTATTTTTGCCCTAGGCCATAGTAGTTATTGGTTTCGAGTATCCGACTTGCGAAAATTTTGATGGTTTCTCAACCATTCGATAACTTCAAACTCCCATACCTCGCGAACGGATTGACGAACTCGAGAAATTCCTGTTGCATCTGAAAGTAGAAACTCGCCGATTACAATGGTGTGTGTACTTTTCCCCTAAGCCAATCTAGTTATTGGTTTCGAGTATCCGACTTGCGAAAATTTTGATGGTTTCTCAACCATTCCATAACTTCAAACTCCCATATCTCGCGAACGGATTGACGAACTCGAGAAATTCCTGTTGCACTCGAAAGTAGAAACTCGCCGATTACAATGGTGTGTGTACTTTTCCCCTAAGCCATTCTAGTTATTGGTTTCGAGTATCCGACTTGCGAAAATTTTGATGGTTTCTCAACCATTCGATAACTTCAAACTCCCATACCTCGCGAACGGATTGACGAACTCGAGAAATTCCTGTTGCATCTGAAAGTAGAAACTCGCCGATTACAATGGTGTGTGTACTTTTCCCCTAAGCCAATCTAGTTATTGGTTTCGAGTATCCGACTTGCGAAAATTTTGAT
The DNA here is from genome assembly GCF_051014685.1 of Ptiloglossa arizonensis. NCBI lineage: Eukaryota > Metazoa > Arthropoda > Insecta > Hymenoptera > Colletidae > Ptiloglossa > Ptiloglossa arizonensis. The sequence goes on from NW_027478515.1 coordinate 141,764, forward strand.
GGTTTCTCAACCATTCCTTAACTTCAAACTCCCATATCTCGCGATCGGATTGACGAACTCGAGAAATTCCTGTTGCATCTGAAAGCAGAAACTCGCCGATTACAATGGTGTGTGTACTTTTCCCCTAAGCCATTCTAGTTATTGGTTTCGAGTATCCGACTTGCGAAAATTTTGATAGTTTCTCAACCATTCCTTAACTACAAACTCCCATATCTCGCGAACGGATTGACGAACTCGAGAAATTCCTGTTGCATCTGAAAGCAGAAACTCGCCCGATTACAGTGGTGTGTGTACTTTTCCCCTAGGCCATTCCAGTTATTGGTTTCGAGTATCAGACTTGCGAAAATTTTGATGGTTTCTCAACCATTCCTTAACTTCAAACTCCCATATCTCGCGAACGGATTGACGAACTCGAGAAATTCCTGTTGCACTCGAAAGTAGAAACTCGCCGATTACAATGGTGTGTGTACTTTTCCCCTAAGCCATTCTAGTTATTGGTTTCGAGTATCCGACTTGCGAAAATTTTGATGGTTTCTCAACCATTCGATAACTTCAAACTCCCATACCTCGCGAACGGATTGACGAACTCGAGAAATTCCTGTTGCATCTGAAAGTAGAAACTCACCCGATTACAACGGCATGTGTATTTTTGCCCTAGGCCATAGTAGTTATTGGTTTCGAGTATCAGACTTGCGAAAATTTTGATGGTTTCTCAACCATTCCTTAACTTTAAACTCCCATATCTCGCGAACGGATTGACGAACTCGAGAAATTCCTGTTGCATCTGAAAGTAGAAACTCACCCGATTACAATAGTGTGTGTACTTTTCCTCTAAGCCATTCTAGTTATTGGTTTCGAGTATCCGACTTGCGAAAATTTTGATGGTTTCTCAACCATTCCATAACTTCAAACTCCCATATCTCGCGAACGGATTGACGAACTCGAGAAATTCCTGTTGCATCTGAAAGCAGAAACTCGCCGATTACAATGGTGTGTGTACTTTTCCCCTAAGCCATTCTAGTTATTGGTTTCGAGTATCCGACTTGCGAAAATTTTGATGGTTTCTCTACCATTCCTTAACTTCAAACTCCCATATCTCGCGAACGGATTGACGAACTCGAGAAACTCCAATTGCATCTGAGAGCAGAAACTCGCCCGATTACAACGGTATGTGTATTTTTGCCTTAGGCCATAGTAGTTATTGGTTTCGAGTATCAGACTTGCGAAAATTTTGGTGGTTCCTCAACCATTCCATAACTTCAAACTCCCATATCTCGCGAACGGATTGACGAACTCGAGAAATTCCTGTTGCACTCGAAAGTAGAAACTCGCCGATTACAATGGTGTGTGTACTTTTCCCCTAAGCCATTCTAGTTATTGGTTTCGAGTATCCGACTTGCGAAAATTTTGATGGTTTCTCAACCATTCGATAACTTCAAACTCCCATACCTCGCGAACGGATTGACGAACTCGAGAAATTCCTGTTGCATCTGAAAGTAGAAACTCGCCGATTACAATGGTGTGTGTACTTTTCCCCTAAGCCAATCTAGTTATTGGTTTCGAGTATCCGACTTGCGAAAATTTTGATGGTTTCTCAACCATTCCTTAACTTTAAACTCCCATATCTCGCGAACGGATTGACGAACTCGAGAAATTCCTGTTGCATCTGAAAGTAGAAACTCACCCGATTACAATAGTGTGTGTACTTTTCCCATAAGCCATTCTAGTTATTGGTTTCGAGTATCCGACTTGCGAAAATTTTGATGGTTTCTCAACCATTCGATAACTTCAAACTCCCATACCTCGCGAACGTGTTGACGAACTCGAGAAACTCCAATTGTATCTGAGAGCAGAAACTCGCCCGATTACAACGGTATGTGTATTTTTGCCTTAGGCCATAGTAGTTATTGGTTTCGAGTATCAGACTTGCGAAAATTTTGATGGTTTCTCAACCATTCCTTAAGTTTAAACTCCCATATCTCGCGAACGGATTGACGAACTCGAGAAATTCCTGTTGCATCTGAAAGTAGAAACTCACCCGATTACAATGGTGTGTGTACTTTTCCCCTAAGCCATTCCAGTTATTGGTTTCGAGTATCCGACTTGCGAAAATTTTGATGGTTTCTCAACCATTCCTTAACTTCAAACTCCCATATCTCGCGAACGGATTGACGAACTCAACAAATTCCTGTTACATCTGAAATTCGAAACTCGCCCGATTACAACGGTATGTGTATTTTTGCCCTAGGCCATAGTAGTTATTGGTTTCGAGTATCAGACTTGCGAAAATTTTGATGGTTTCTCAACCATTCCTTAACTTCAAGCTCCCATATCTCGCGAACGGATTGACGAACTCGAGAAATTCCTGTTGCATCTGAAAGCAGAAACTCGCCGATTACAATGGTGTGTGTACTTTTCCCCTAAGCCATTCTAGTTATTGGTTTCGAGTATCCGACTTGCGAAAATTTTGATGGTTTCTCAACAATTCCATAACTTCAAACTCCCATATCTCGCGAACGGATTGACGAACTCCAGAAATTCCTGTTGCATCTGGAAGCAGAAACTCGCCCGCTTACAATGGTGTGTGTACTTTTCCCCTAGGCCATTCCAGTTATTGGTTTCGAGTATCAGACTTGCGAAAATTTTGATGGTTCCTCTACCATTCCTTAACTTCAAACTCCCATATCTCGCGAACGGATTGACGAACTCGAGAAATTCCTGTTGCATCTCGAAGTAGAAACTCACCCGATTACAATGGTGTGTGTACTTTTCCCATAAGCCATTCCAGTTATTGGTTTCGAGTATCCGACTTGCGAAAATTTTGATGGTTTCTCAACCATTCCTTAACTTCAAACTCCCATATCTCGCGAACGGATTGACGAACTCCAGAAATTCCTGTTGCATCTGAAAGTAGAAACTCGCCGATTACAATGGTGTGTGTACTTTTCCCCTAAGCCATTCTAGTTATTGGTTTCGAGTATCCGACTTGCGAAAATTTTGATGGTTTCTCAACCATTCCATAACTTCAAACTCCCATATCTCGCGAACGGATTGACGAACTCGAGAAATTCCTGTTGCATCTGAAAGTAGAAACTCACCCGATTACAACGGTATGTGTATTTTTGCCCTAGGCCATAGTAGTTATTGGTTTCGAGTATCCGACTTGCGAAAATTTTGATGGTTTCTCAACCATTCGATAACTTCAAACTCCCATACCTCGCGAACGGATTGACGAACTCGAGAAATTCCTGTTGCATCTGAAAGTAGAAACTCGCCGATTACAATGGTGTATGTACTTTTCCCCTAAGCCAATCTAGTTATTGGTTTCGAGTATCCGACTTGCGAAAATTTTGATGGTTTCTCAACCATTCCTTAACTTCAAACTCCCATATCTCGCGAACGGATTGACGAACTCGAGAAACTCCAATTGCATCTGAGAGCAGAAACTCGCCCGATTACAACGGTATGTGTATTTTTGCCTTAGGCCATAGTAGTTATTGGTTTCGAGTATCAGACTTGCGAAAATTTTGGTGGTTCCTCAACCATTCCATAACTTCAAACTCCCATATCTCGCGAACGGATTGACGAACTCGAGAAATTCCTGTTGCACTCGAAAGTAGAAACTCGCCGATTACAATGGTGTGTGTACTTTTCCCCTAAGCCATTCTAGTTATTGGTTTCGAGTATCCGACTTGCGAAAATTTTGATGGTTTCTCAACCATTCGATAACTTCAAACTCCCATACCTCGCGAACGGATTGACGAACTCGAGAAATTCCTGTTGCATCTGAAAGTAGAAACTCGCCGATTACAATGGTGTGTGTACTTTTCCCCTAAGCCAATCTAGTTATTGGTTTCGAGTATCCGACTTGCGAAAATTTTGATGGTTTCTCAACCATTCCTTAACTTTAAACTCCCATATCTCGCGAACGGATTGACGAACTCGAGAAATTCCTGTTGCATCTGAAAGTAGAAACTCACCCGATTACAATAGTGTGTGTACTTTTCCCATAAGCCATTCTAGTTATTGGTTTCGAGTATCCGACTTGCGAAAATTTTGATGGTTTCTCAACCATTCGATAACTTCAAACTCCCATACCTCGCGAACGTGTTGACGAACTCGAGAAACTCCAATTGTATCTGAGAGCAGAAACTCGCCCGATTACAACGGTATGTGTATTTTTGCCTTAGGCCATAGTAGTTATTGGTTTCGAGTATCAGACTTGCGAAAATTTTGATGGTTTCTCAACCATTCCTTAAGTTTAAACTCCCATATCTCGCGAACGGATTGACGAACTCGAGAAATTCCTGTTGCATCTGAAAGTAGAAACTCACCCGATTACAATGGTGTGTGTACTTTTCCCCTAAGCCATTCCAGTTATTGGTTTCGAGTATCCGACTTGCGAAAATTTTGATGGTTTCTCAACCATTCCATAACTTCAAACTCCCATATCTCGCGAACGGATTGACGAACTCGAGAAATTCCTGTTGCATCTGAAAGCAGAAACTCGCCGATTACAATGGTGTGTGTACTTTTCCCCTAAGCCATTCTAGTTATTGGTTTCGAGTATCCGACTTGCGAAAATTTTGATGGTTTCTCTACCATTCCTTAACTTCAAACTCCCATATCTCGCGAACGGATTGACGAACTCGAGAAACTCCAATTGCATCTGAGAGCAGAAACTCGCCCGATTACAACGGTATGTGTATTTTTGCCTTAGGCCATAGTAGTTATTGGTTTCGAGTATCAGACTTGCGAAAATTTTGGTGGTTCCTCAACCATTCCATAACTTCAAACTCCCATATCTCGCGAACGGATTGACGAACTCGAGAAATTCCTGTTGCACTCGAAAGTAGAAACTCGCCGATTACAATGGTGTGTGTACTTTTCCCCTAAGCCATTCTAGTTATTGGTTTCGAGTATCCGACTTGCGAAAATTTTGATGGTTTCTCAACCATTCGATAACTTCAAACTCCCATACCTCGCGAACGGATTGACGAACTCGAGAAATTCCTGTTGCATCTGAAAGTAGAAACTCGCCGATTACAATGGTGTGTGTACTTTTCCCCTAAGCCAATCTAGTTATTGGTTTCGAGTATCCGACTTGCGAAAATTTTGATGGTTTCTCAACCATTCCTTAACTTTAAACTCCCATATCTCGCGAACGGATTGACGAACTCGAGAAATTCCTGTTGCATCTGAAAGTAGAAACTCACCCGATTACAATAGTGTGTGTACTTTTCCCATAAGCCATTCTAGTTATTGGTTTCGAGTATCCGACTTGCGAAAATTTTGATGGTTTCTCAACCATTCGATAACTTCAAACTCCCATACCTCGCGAACGTGTTGACGAACTCGAGAAACTCCAATTGTATCTGAGAGCAGAAACTCGCCCGATTACAACGGTATGTGTATTTTTGCCTTAGGCCATAGTAGTTATTGGTTTCGAGTATCAGACTTGCGAAAATTTTGATGGTTTCTCAACCATTCCTTAAGTTTAAACTCCCATATCTCGCGAACGGATTGACGAACTCGAGAAATTCCTGTTGCATCTGAAAGTAGAAACTCACCCGATTACAATGGTGTGTGTACTTTTCCCCTAAGCCATTCCAGTTATTGGTTTCGAGTATCCGACTTGCGAAAATTTTGATGGTTTCTCAACCATTCCTTAACTTCAAACTCCCATATCTCGCGAACGGATTGACGAACTCAACAAATTCCTGTTACATCTGAAATTCGAAACTCGCCCGATTACAACGGTATGTGTATTTTTGCCCTAGGCCATAGTAGTTATTGGTTTCGAGTATCAGACTTGCGAAAATTTTGATGGTTTCTCAACCATTCCTTAACTTCAAGCTCCCATATCTCGCGAACGGATTGACGAACTCGAGAAATTCCTGTTGCATCTGAAAGCAGAAACTCGCCGATTACAATGGTGTGTGTACTTTTCCCCTAAGCCATTCTAGTTATTGGTTTCGAGTATCCGACTTGCGAAAATTTTGATGGTTTCTCAACAATTCCATAACTTCAAACTCCCATATCTCGCGAACGGATTGACGAACTCCAGAAATTCCTGTTGCATCTGGAAGCAGAAACTCGCCCGCTTACAATGGTGTGTGTACTTTTCCCCTAGGCCATTCCAGTTATTGGTTTCGAGTATCAGACTTGCGAAAATTTTGATGGTTCCTCTACCATTCCTTAACTTCAAACTCCCATATCTCGCGAACGGATTGACGAACTCGAGAAATTCCTGTTGCATCTCGAAGTAGAAACTCACCCGATTACAATGGTGTGTGTACTTTTCCCATAAGCCATTCCAGTTATTGGTTTCGAGTATCCGACTTGCGAAAATTTTGATGGTTTCTCAACCATTCCTTAACTTCAAACTCCCATATCTCGCGAACGGATTGACGAACTCCAGAAATTCCTGTTGCATCTGAAAGTAGAAACTCGCCGATTACAATGGTGTGTGTACTTTTCCCCTAAGCCATTCTAGTTATTGGTTTCGAGTATCCGACTTGCGAAAATTTTGATGGTTTCTCAACCATTCCATAACTTCAAACTCCCATATCTCGCGAACGGATTGACGAACTCGAGAAATTCCTGTTGCATCTGAAAGTAGAAACTCACCCGATTACAACGGTATGTGTATTTTTGCCCTAGGCCATAGTAGTTATTGGTTTCGAGTATCCGACTTGCGAAAATTTTGATGGTTTCTCAACCATTCGATAACTTCAAACTCCCATACCTCGCGAACGGATTGACGAACTCGAGAAATTCCTGTTGCATCTGAAAGTAGAAACTCGCCGATTACAATGGTGTGTGTACTTTTCCCCTAAGCCAATCTAGTTATTGGTTTCGAGTATCCGACTTGCGAAAATTTTGATGGTTTCTCAACCATTCCTTAACTTCAAACTCCCATATCTCGCGAACGGATTGACGAACTCGAGAAACTCCAATTGCATCTGAGAGCAGAAACTCGCCCGATTACAACGGTATGTGTATTTTTGCCTTAGGCCATAGTAGTTATTGGTTTCGAGTATCAGACTTGCGAAAATTTTGGTGGTTCCTCAACCATTCCATAACTTCAAACTCCCATATCTCGCGAACGGATTGACGAACTCGAGAAATTCCTGTTGCACTCGAAAGTAGAAACTCGCCGATTACAATGGTGTGTGTACTTTTCCCCTAAGCCATTCTAGTTATTGGTTTCGAGTATCCGACTTGCGAAAATTTTGATGGTTTCTCAACCATTCGATAACTTCAAACTCCCATACCTCGCGAACGGATTGACGAACTCGAGAAATTCCTGTTGCATCTGAAAGTAGAAACTCGCCGATTACAATGGTGTGTGTACTTTTCCCCTAAGCCAATCTAGTTATTGGTTTCGAGTATCCGACTTGCGAAAATTTTGATGGTTTCTCAACCATTCCTTAACTTTAAACTCCCATATCTCGCGAACGGATTGACGAACTCGAGAAATTCCTGTTGCATCTGAAAGTAGAAACTCACCCGATTACAATAGTGTGTGTACTTTTCCCATAAGCCATTCTAGTTATTGGTTTCGAGTATCCGACTTGCGAAAATTTTGATGGTTTCTCAACCATTCGATAACTTCAAACTCCCATACCTCGCGAACGTGTTGACGAACTCGAGAAACTCCAATTGTATCTGAGAGCAGAAACTCGCCCGATTACAACGGTATGTGTATTTTTGCCTTAGGCCATAGTAGTTATTGGTTTCGAGTATCAGACTTGCGAAAATTTTGATGGTTTCTCAACCATTCCTTAAGTTTAAACTCCCATATCTCGCGAACGGATTGACGAACTCGAGAAATTCCTGTTGCATCTGAAAGTAGAAACTCACCCGATTACAATGGTGTGTGTACTTTTCCCCTAAGCCATTCCAGTTATTGGTTTCGAGTATCCGACTTGCGAAAATTTTGATGGTTTCTCAACCATTCCTTAACTTCAAACTCCCATATCTCGCGAACGGATTGACGAACTCAACAAATTCCTGTTACATCTGAAATTCGAAACTCGCCCGATTACAACGGTATGTGTATTTTTGCCCTAGGCCATAGTAGTTATTGGTTTCGAGTATCAGACTTGCGAAAATTTTGATGGTTTCTCAACCATTCCTTAACTTCAAGCTCCCATATCTCGCGAACGGATTGACGAACTCGAGAAATTCCTGTTGCATCTGAAAGCAGAAACTCGCCGATTACAATGGTGTGTGTACTTTTCCCCTAAGCCATTCTAGTTATTGGTTTCGAGTATCCGACTTGCGAAAATTTTGATGGTTTCTCAACAATTCCATAACTTCAAACTCCCATATCTCGCGAACGGATTGACGAACTCCAGAAATTCCTGTTGCATCTGGAAGCAGAAACTCGCCCGCTTACAATGGTGTGTGTACTTTTCCCCTAGGCCATTCCAGTTATTGGTTTCGAGTATCAGACTTGCGAAAATTTTGATGGTTCCTCTACCATTCCTTAACTTCAAACTCCCATATCTCGCGAACGGATTGACGAACTCGAGAAATTCCTGTTGCATCTCGAAGTAGAAACTCACCCGATTACAATGGTGTGTGTACTTTTCCCATAAGCCATTCCAGTTATTGGTTTCGAGTATCCGACTTGCGAAAATTTTGATGGTTTCTCAACCATTCCTTAACTTCAAACTCCCATATCTCGCGAACGGATTGACGAACTCCAGAAATTCCTGTTGCATCTGAAAGTAGAAACTCGCCGATTACAATGGTGTGTGTACTTTTCCCCTAAGCCATTCTAGTTATTGGTTTCGAGTATCCGACTTGCGAAAATTTTGATGGTTTCTCAACCATTCCATAACTTCAAACTCCCATATCTCGCGAACGGATTGACGAACTCGAGAAATTCCTGTTGCATCTGAAAGTAGAAACTCACCCGATTACAACGGTATGTGTATTTTTGCCCTAGGCCATAGTAGTTATTGGTTTCGAGTATCCGACTTGCGAAAATTTTGATGGTTTCTCAACCATTCGATAACTTCAAACTCCCATACCTCGCGAACGGATTGACGAACTCGAGAAATTCCTGTTGCATCTGAAAGTAGAAACTCGCCGATTACAATGGTGTGTGTACTTTTCCCCTAAGCCAATCTAGTTATTGGTTTCGAGTATCCGACTTGCGAAAATTTTGATGGTTTCTCAACCATTCCATAACTTCAAACTCCCATATCTCGCGAACGGATTGACGAACTCGAGAAATTCCTGTTGCACTCGAAAGTAGAAACTCGCCGATTACAATGGTGTGTGTACTTTTCCCCTAAGCCATTCTAGTTATTGGTTTCGAGTATCCGACTTGCGAAAATTTTGATGGTTTCTCAACCATTCGATAACTTCAAACTCCCATACCTCGCGAACGGATTGACGAACTCGAGAAATTCCTGTTGCATCTGAAAGTAGAAACTCGCCGATTACAATGGAGTGTGTACTTTTCCCCTAAGCCAATCTAGTTATTGGTTTCGAGTATCCGACTTGCGAAAATTTTGATGGTTTCTCAACCATTCCTTAACTTCAAACTCCCATATCTCGCGAACGGATTGACGAACTCGAGAAATTCCTGTTGCATCTGAAAGCAGAAACTCGCCGATTACAATGGTGTGTGTACTTTTCCCCTAAGCCATTCTAGTTATTGGTTTCGAGTATCCGACTTGCGAAAATTTTGATAGTTTCTCAACCATTCCTTAACTGCAAACTCCCATATCTCGCGAACGGATCGACGAACTCGAGAAATTCCTGTTGCATCTGAAAGCAGAAACTCGCCCGATTACAGTGGTGTGTGCACTTTTCCCCTAGGCCATTCCAGTTATTGGTTTCGAGTATCAGACTTGCGAAAATTTTGATGGTTTCTCAACCATTCCTTAACTTCAAACTCCCATATCTCGCGAACGGATTGACGAACTCGAGAAATTCCTGTTGCACTCGAAAGTAGAAACTCGCCGATTACAATGGTGTGTGTACTTTCCCCTAAGCCATTCTAGTTATTGGTTTCGAGTATCCGACTTGCGAAAATTTTGATGGTTTCTCAACCATTCGATAACTTCAAACTCCCATACCTCGCGAACGGATTGACGAACTCGAGAAATTCCTGTTTCATCTGAAAGTAGAAACTCACCCGATTACAACGGCATGTGTATTTTTGCCCTAGGCCATAGTAGTTATTGGTTTCGAGTATCAGACTTGCGAAAATTTTGATGGTTTCTCAACCATTCCTTAACTTTAAACTCCCATATCTCGCGAACGGATTGACGAACTCGAGAAATTCCTGTTGCATCTGAAAGTAGAAACTCACCCGATTACAATAGTGTGTGTACTTTTCCTCTAAGCCATTCTAGTTATTGGTTTCGAGTATCCGACTTGCGAAAATTTTGATGGTTTCTCAACCATTCCATAACTTCAAACTCCCATATCTCGCGAACGGATTGACGAACTCGAGAAATTCCTGTTGCATCTGAAAGCAGAAACTCGCCGATTACAATGGTGTGTGTACTTTTCCCCTAAGCCATTCTAGTTATTGGTTTCGAGTATCCGACTTGCGAAAATTTTGATGGTTTCTCTACCATTCCTTAACTTCAAACTCCCATATCTCGCGAACGGATTGACGAACTCGAGAAACTCCAATTGCATCTGAGAGCAGAAACTCGCCCGATTACAACGGTATGTGTATTTTTGCCTTAGGCCATAGTAGTTATTGGTTTCGAGTATCAGACTTGCGAAAATTTTGGTGGTTCCTCAACCATTCCATAACTTCAAACTCCCATATCTCGCGAACGGATTGACGAACTCGAGAAATTCCTGTTGCACTCGAAAGTAGAAACTCGCCGATTACAATGGTGTGTGTACTTTTCCCCTAAGCCATTCTAGTTATTGGTTTCGAGTATCCGACTTGCGAAAATTTTGATGGTTTCTCAACCATTCCTTAACTACAAACTCCCATATCTCGCGAACGGATTGACGAACTCGAGAAATTCCTGTTGCATCTGAAAGCAGAAACTCGCCCGATTACAGTGGTGTGTGTACTTTTCCCCTAAGCCAATCTAGTTATTGTTTTCGAGTATCCGACTTGCGAAAATTTTGATGGTGTTCTCAACCATTCGATAACTTCAAACTCCCATACCTCGCGAACTGATTGACGAACTCGAGAAATTCCTGTTGCATCTGAAAGTAGAAACTCGCCGATTACAACGGTATGTGTGTTTTTGCCCTAGGCCATAGTAGTTATTGGTTTCGAGTATCAGACTTGCGAAAATTTTGATGGTTTCTCAACCATTCCTTAACTTTAAACTCCCATATCTCGCGAACGGATTGACGAACTCGAGAAATTCCTGTTGCATCTGAAAGTAGAAACTCACCCGATTACAATAGTGTGTGTACTTTTCCTCTAAGCCATTCTAGTTATTGGTTTCGAGTATCCGACTTGCGAAAATTTTGATGGTTTCTCAACCATTCCATAACTTCAAACTCCCATATCTCGCGAACGGATTGACGAACTCGAGAAATTCCTGTTGCACTCGAAAGTAGAAACTCGCCGATTACAATTGTGTGTGTACTTTTCCCCTAAGCCATTCTAGTTATTGGTTTCGAGTATCCGACTTGCGAAAATTTTGATGGTTTCTCAACCATTCGATAACTTCAAACTCCCATACCTCGCGAACGGATTGACGAACTCGAGAAATTCCTGTTGCATCTGAAAGTAGAAACTCGCCGATTACAATGGTGTGAGTACTTTTCCCCTAAGCCATTCTAGTTATTGGTTTCGAGTATCCGGCTTGCGAAAATTTTGATGGTTTCTCAACCATTCGATAACTTCAAACTCCCATACCTCGCGAACGGATTGACGAACTCGAGAAATTCCTGTTGCATCTGAAAGTAGAAACTCGCCGATTACAATGGTGTGTGTACTTTTCCCCTAAGCCAATCTAGTTATTGGTTTCGAGTATCCGACTTGCGAAAATTTTGATGGTGTTCTCAACCATTCGATAACTTCAAACTCCCATACCTCGCGAACTGATTGACGAACTCGAGAAATTCCTGTTGCATCTGAAAGTAGAAACTCGCCGATTACAACGGTATGTGTGTTTTTGCCCTAGGCCATAGTAGTTATTGGTTTCGAGTATCAGACTTGCGAAAATTTTGATGGTTTCTCAACCATTCCTTAACTTTAAACTCCCATATCTCGCGAACGGATTGACGAACTCGAGAAATTCCTGTTGCATCTGAAAGTAGAAACTCACCCGATTACAATAGTGTGTGTACTTTTCCTCTAAGCCATTCTAGTTATTGGTTTCGAGTATCCGACTTGCGAAAATTTTGATGGCTTCTCAACCATTCCATAACTTCAAACTCCCATATCTCGCGAACGGATTGACGAACTCGAGAAATTCCTGTTGCACTCGAAAGTAGAAACTCGCCGATTACAATTGTGTGTGTACTTTTCCCCTAAGCCATTCTAGTTATTGGTTTCGAGTATCCGACTTGCGAAAATTTTGATGGTTTCTCAACCATTCGATAACTTCAAACTCCCATACCTCGCGAACGGATTGACGAACTCGAGAAATTCCTGTTGCATCTGAAAGTAGAAACTCGCCGATTACAATGGTGTGAGTACTTTTCCCCTAAGCCATTCTAGTTATTGGTTTCGAGTATCCGGCTTGCGAAAATTTTGATGGTTTCTCAACCATTCGATAACTTCAAACTCCCATACCTCGCGAACGGATTGACGAACTCGAGAAATTCCTGTTGCATCTGAAAGTAGAAACTCGCCGATTACAATGGTGTGTGTACTTTTCCCCTAAGCCAATCTAGTTATTGGTTTCGAGTATCCGACTTGCGAAAATTTTGATGGTTTCTCAACCATTCCATAACTTCAAACTCCCATATCTCGCGAACGGATTGACGAACTCGAGAAATTCCTGTTGCACTCGAAAGTAGAAACTCGCCGATTACAATGGTGTGTGTACTTTTCCCCTAAGCCATTCTAGTTATTGGTTTCGAGTATCCGACTTGCGAAAATTTTGATGGTTTCTCAACCATTCGATAACTTCAAACTCCCATACCTCGCGAACGGATTGACGAACTCGAGAAATTCCTGTTGCATCTGAAAGTAGAAACTCGCCGATTACAACGGTATGTGTGTTTTTGCCCTAGGCCATAGTAGTTATTGGTTTCGAGTATCAGACTTGCGAAAATTTTGATGGTTTCTCAACCATTCCTTAACTTTAAACTCCCATACCTCGCGAACGGATTGACGAATTCGAGAAATTCCTGTTGCATCTGAAAGTAGAAACTCACCCGATTAGAATAGTGTGTGTACTTTTCCTCTAAGCCATTCCAGTTATTGGTATCGAGTATCCGACTTGCGAAAATTTTGATGGTTTCTCAACCATTCCTTAACTTCAAACTCCCATATCTCGCGAACGGATTGACGAACTCGAGAAATTCCTGTTGCATCTGAAAGCAGAAACTAGCCCGATTACAACGGTATGTGTATTTTTGCCCTAGGCTATAGTAGTTATTGGTTTCGAGTATCAGACATGCGAAAATTTTGATGGTTTCTCAACCATTCCTTAACTTCAAACTCCCATATCTCGTGAACGGATTGACGAACTCGAGAAATTCCTGTTGCATCTGAAAGCAGAAACTCGCCGATTACAATGGTGTGTGTACTTTTCCCCTAAGCCATTCTAGTTATTGGTTTCGAGTATCCGACTTGCGAAAATTTTGATGGTTTCTCTACCATTCCTTAACTTCAAACTCCCATATCTCGCGAACGGATTGACGAACTCGAGAAACTCCAATTGCATCTGAGAGCAGAAACTCGCCCGATTACAACGGTATGTGTATTTTTGCCTTAGGCCATAGTAGTTATTGGTTTCGAGTATCAGACTTGCGAAAATTTTGGTGGTTCCTCAACCATTCCTTAACTTCAAACTCCCATATCTCGCGAACGGATTGACGAACTCGAGAAATTCCTGTTGCATCTGAAAGCAGAAACTCGCCGATTAGAATGGTGTGTGTACTTTACCCCTAAGCCATTCTAGTTATTGGTTTCGAGTATTAAACTTGCGAAAGTTTTGATGATTTCTCAACCATTCCTTAACTTCAAACTCCCATATCTCGCGAACGGATTGACGAACTCAACAAATTCCTGTTGCATCTGAAATTAGAAACTCACCCGATTACAACGGTATGTGTATTTTTGCCCTAGGCCATAGTAGTTATTGGTTTCGAGTATCAGACTTGCGAAAATTTTGATGGTTTCTCAACCATTCCTTAACTTTAAACTCCCATATCTCGCGAACGGATTGACGAACTCGAGAAATTCCTGTTGCATCTGAAAGTAGAAACTCACCCGATTTCACCGGTATGTGTGTTTTTGCCCTAGGCCATAGTAGTTATTGGTTTCGAGTATCAGACTTGCGAAAATTTTGATGGTTTCTCAACCATTCCTTAACTTCAAACTCCCATATCTCGCGAACGGATTGACGAACTCGAGATATTCCTGTTGCATCTGAAAGTAGAAACTCGCCCGATTACAATGGTGTGTAATACTTTTCCCCTAGGCCATTCCAGTTATTGGTTTCAGGTAACAGACTCGCGAAAATTTTAAAGTTTTTTCAACCATTCCTGAACTTCAAACTCCCATATCTCGCGAACGGATTCACGAACTCGAGAAATTCCTGTTGCATCTGAAAGCAGAAACTCGTCCGATTACAACGGTATGTGTATTCTTGCCCTAGGCCATAGAAGTTATTGGTTTCGAGTATCAGACTTGCGAAAATTTTGATGGTTTCTTAATCATTCCTTAACTTCAAACTCCCATATCTCGCGAACGGATTGACGAATTCGAGAAACTCCTATTGCATCTGAAAGCAGAAACACGCGCGATTACAATGGTGTGTGTACTTTTCCCCTAAGCCATTCTAGTTATTGGTTTCGAGTATCCGACTTGCGAAAATTTTGATGGTTTCTCAACTATTCCATAACTTCAAACTCCCATATCTCGCGAACGGATTGACGAACTCGAGAAATTCCTGTTGCATCTGAAAGCAGAAACTGGCCCGATTACAATGGTGTGTGTACTTTTCCCCTGGGCCATTCGAGTTATTGGTTTCGAGTATCAGACTTGCGAAAATTTTGATGGTTTCTCAACCATTCCTTAACTTCAAACTCCCATATCTCGCGAACGGATTGACGAACTCGAGAAATTCCTGTTGCATCTGAAAGTAGAAACTCACCCGATTGCAACGGTATGTGTATTTTTGCCCTAGGCCATAGTAGTTATTGGTTTCGAGTATCAGACTTGCGAAAATTTTGATGGTTTCTCAACCATTCCTTAACTTCAAACTCCCATATCTCGCGAACGGATTGACGAACTCGAGAAATTCCTGTTGCATCTGAGAGTAGAAACTCACCCGATTACAATAGTGTGTGTACTTTTCCTCTAAGCCATTCTAGTTATTGGTTTCGAGTATCCGACTTGCGAAAATTTTGATGGTTTCTCAACCATTCCATAACTTCAAACTCCCATACCTCGCAAACGGATTGACGAACTCGAGAAATTCCTGTTGCATCTGAAAGTAGAAACTCGCCGATTACAATGGTATGTGTACTTTTCCCCTAAGCCAATCTAGTTATTGGTTTCGAGTATCCGACTTGCGAAAATTTTGATGGTTTCTCAACCATTCCTTAACTTCAAACTCCCATATCTCGCGAACGGATTGACGAACTCGAGAAATTCCTGTTGCATCTGAAAGCAGAAACTCGCCGATTACAATGGTGTGTGTACTTTTCCCCTAAGCCATTCTAGTTATTGGTTTCGAGTATCCGACTTGCGAAAATTTTGATGGTTTCTCAATCATTCCTTAACTTCAAACTCCCATATCTCGCGAACGGATTGACGAACTCGAGAAATTCCTGTTGCATCTGAAAGTAGAAACTCACCCGATTAGAATAGTGTGTGTACTTTTCCTCTAAGCCATTCCAGTTATTGGTTTCGAGTATCCGACTTGCGAAAATTTTGATGGTGTTCTCAACCATTCCTTAACTTCAAACTCCCATATCTCGCGAACGGATTGACGAACTCGAGAAATTCCTGTTGCATCTGAAAGCAGAAACTCGCCGATTACAATGGTGTGTGTACTTTTCCCCTAAGCCATTCTAGTTATTGGTTTCGAGTATCCGACTTGCGAAAATTTTGATAGTTTCTCAACCATTCCTTAACTACAAACTCCCATATCTCGCGAACGGATTGACGAACTCGAGAAATTCCTGTTGCATCTGAAAGCAGAAACTCGCCCGATTACAGTGGTGTGTGTACTTTTCCCCTAGGCCTTTCCAGTTATTGGTTTCGAGTATCAGACTTGCGAAAATTTTGATGGTTTCTCAATCATTCCTTAACTTCAAACTCCCATATCTCGCGAACGGATTGACGAACTCGAGAAATTCCTGTTGCATCTGAAAGTAGAAACTCACCCGATTACAATGGTGTGTAATACTTTTCCCCTAGGCCATTCCAGTTATTGGTTTCGAGTATCCGACTTGCGTAAATTTTGATGGTTTCTCAACCATTCCTTAACTTCAAACTCCCATATCTCGCGAACGGATTGACGAACTCGAGAAATTCCTGTTGCATCTGAAAGCAGAAACTAGCCCGATTACAACGGTATGTGTATTTTTGCCCTAGGCTATAGTAGTTATTGGTTTCGAGTATCAGACTTGCGAAAATTTTGATGGTTTCTCAACCATTCCTTAACTTCAAACTCCCATATCTCGCGAACGGATTGACGAACTCGAGAAATTCCTGTTACATCTGAAAGCAGAAACTCGCCCGATTACAGTGGTGCGTGTACTTTTCCCCTAGGCCATTCCAGTTATTGGTTTCGAGTATCAGACTTGCGAAAATTTTGATGGTTTCTGTTGCATCTGAAAGTAGAAACTCACCCGATTAGAATAGTGTGTGTACTTTTCCTCTAAGCCATTCCAGTTATTGGTTTCGAGTATCCGACTTGCGAAAATTTTGATGGTTTCTCCACCATTCCTTAACTTCAAACTCCCATATCTCGCGAACGGATTGACGAACTCGAGAAATTCCTGTTGCATCTGAAAGCAGAAACTAGCCCGATTACAACGGTATGTGTATTTTTGCCCTAGGCTATAGTAGTTATTGGTTTCGAGTATCAGACTTGCGAAAATTTTGATGGTTTCTCAACAATTCCTTAACTTCAAACTCCCATATCTCGCGAACGGATTGACGAACTCGAGAAATTCCTGTTGCATCTGAAAGTAGAAACTCACCCGATTACAACGGTATGTGTATTTTTGCCTTAGGCAATAGTAGTTATTGGTTTCGAGTATCTGACTTGCGAAAATTTTGATGGTTTCTCAACCATTCCTTAACTTCAAACTCCCATATCTCTAGAACGGATTGACGAACTCGAGAAATTCCGGTTGCATCTGAAAGTAGAAACTGAACCGATTACAATGGTGTGTGTACTTTTCCCCTAGGACATTCCAGTTATTGGTATCGAGTATCAGACTTGCGAAAGTTTTGATGGTTTCTCAACCATTCCTTAACTTCAAACTCCCATATCTCGCGAACGGATTGACGAACTCGAGAAATTCCTGTTGCATCTGAAAGTAGAAACTCACCCGATTACAACGGTATGTGTATTTTTGCCCTAGGCCATTCTAGTTATTGGTTTCGAGTATCCGACTTGCGAAAATTTTGATGGTTTCTCAATCATTCCTTAACTTCAAACTCCCATATCTCGCGAACGGATTGACGAACTCGAGAAATTCCTGTTGCATCTGAAAGTAGAAACTCACCCGATTAGAATAGTGTGTGTACTTTTCCTCTAAGCCATTCCAGTTATTGGTTTCGAGTATCCGACTTGCGAAAATTTTGATGGTGTTCTCAACCATTCCTTAACTTCAAACTCCCATATCTCGCGAACGGATTGACGAACTCGAGAAATTCCTGTTGCATCTGAAAGCAGAAACTCGCCGATTACAATGGTGTGTGTACTTTTCCCCTAAGCCATTCTAGTTATTGGTTTCGAGTATCCGACTTGCGAAAATTTTGATAGTTTCTCAACCATTCCTTAACTACAAACTCCCATATCTCGCGAACGGATTGACGAACTCGAGAAATTCCTGTTGCATCTGAAAGCAGAAACTCGCCCGATTACAGTGGTGTGTGTACTTTTCCCCTAGGCCTTTCCAGTTATTGGTTTCGAGTATCAGACTTGCGAAAATTTTGATGGTTTCTCAATCATTCCTTAACTTCAAACTCCCATATCTCGCGAACGGATTGACGAACTCGAGAAATTCCTGTTGCATCTGAAAGTAGAAACTCACCCGATTACAATGGTGTGTAATACTTTTCCCCTAGGCCATTCCAGTTATTGGTTTCGAGTATCCGACTTGCGTAAATTTTGATGGTTTCTCAACCATTCCTTAACTTCAAACTCCCATATCTCGCGAACGGATTGACGAACTCGAGAAATTCCTGTTGCATCTGAAAGCAGAAACTAGCCCGATTACAACGGTATGTGTATTTTTGCCCTAGGCTATAGTAGTTATTGGTTTCGAGTATCAGACTTGCGAAAATTTTGATGGTTTCTCAACCATTCCTTAACTTCAAACTCCCATATCTCGCGAACGGATTGACGAACTCGAGAAATTCCTGTTACATCTGAAAGCAGAAACTCGCCCGATTACAGTGGTGCGTGTACTTTTCCCCTAGGCCATTCCAGTTATTGGTTTCGAGTATCAGACTTGCGAAAATTTTGATGGTTTCTCAATCATTCCTTAACTTCAAACTCCCATATCTCGCGAACGGATTGACGAACTCGAGAAATTCCTGTTGCATCTGAAAGTAGAAACTCACCCGATTAGAATAGTGTGTGTACTTTTCCTCTAAGCCATTCCAGTTATTGGTTTCGAGTATCCGACTTGCGAAAATTTTGATGGTTTCTCCACCATTCCTTAACTTCAAACTCCCATATCTCGCGAACGGATTGACGAACTCGAGAAATTCCTGTTGCATCTGAAAGCAGAAACTAGCCCGATTACAACGGTATGTGTATTTTTGCCCTAGGCTATAGTAGTTATTGGTTTCGAGTATCAGACTTGCGAAAATTTTGATGGTTTCTCAACAATTCCTTAACTTCAAACTCCCATATCTCGCGAACGGATTGACGAACTCGAGAAATTCCTGTTGCATCTGAAAGTAGAAACTCACCCGATTACAACGGTATGTGTATTTTTGCCTTAGGCAATAGTAGTTATTGGTTTCGAGTATCTGACTTGCGAAAATTTTGATGGTTTCTCAACCATTCCTTAACTTCAAACTCCCATATCTCTAGAACGGATTGACGAACTCGAGAAATTCCGGTTGCATCTGAAAGTAGAAAATGAACCGATTACAATGGTGTGTGTACTTTTCCCCTAGGACATTCCAGTTATTGGTTTCGAGTATCAGACTTGCGAAAGTTTTGATGGTTTCTCAACCATTCCTTAACTTCAAACTCCCATATCTCGCGAACGGATTGACGAACTCGAGAAATTCCTGTTGCATCTGAAAGTAGAAACTCACCCGATTACAACGGTATGTGTATTTTTGCCCTAGGTCATAGTAGTTATTGGTTTCGAGTATCAGACTTGCGAAAATTTTGATTGTTTCTCAACCATTCCTTAACTTTAAACTCCCATATCTCGCGAACGGATTGACGAACTCGAGAAATTCCTGTTGCATCTGAATGTAGAAACTCGCCCGATTACAATGGTGTGTGTACTTTTCTCCTAGGACATTCCAGTTATTGGTTTCGAGTATCAGACTTGCGAAAATTTTGATGGTTTCTCAACCATTCCTTAACTTCAAACTCCCATATCTCGCGAACGGATTGACGAACTCGAGAAATTCCTGTTGCATCTGAAAGTAGAAACTCACCCGATTACAACAGAATGTGTATTTTTGCCCTAGGCCATAGTAGTTATTGGTTACGAGTATCAGACTTGCGAAAATTTTGATGGTTTCTCAACCATTCCTTAACTTTAAACTCCCATATCTCGCGAACGGATTGACGAACTCGACAAATTCCTGTTACATCTGAAAGTCGAAACTCGCACGATTACAATGGTGTGTGTACTGTCCCCTAGGCCACTCCAGTTATTGGTTTCGAGTATCAGACTTGCGAAAATTTTGATGGTTTCTCAACCATTCCTTAACTTCAAACTCCCATATCTCGCGAACGGATTGACGAACTCCAGAAACTCCAATTGCATCTGAAAGCGGAAACTCGCCCGATTACAACGGTATGTGTATTTTTGCCTTAGGCCATAGTAGTTATTGGTTTCGAGTATCAGACTTGCGGAAATTTTGATGGTTTCTCAACCATTCCTTAACCTCAAACTCCCATATCTCGCGAACGGATTGACGAACTCGAGAAATTCCTGTTGCATCTGAAAGTAGAAACTCACCCGATTACAATGGTTTGTGTAGTTTTCCCCTAAGCCATTCCAGTTATTGGTTTCGAGTATCCGACTTTCGAAAATTTTGATGGTTTCTCAAGCATTCCTTAACTTCAAACTCCCATATCTCGCGAACGGATTGACGAACTCGAGAAATTCCTGTTGCATCTGAAAGTAGAAACACACCCGATTACAATGGTGTGTGTACTTTTCCCCTAAGCCATACCAGTTATTGGTTTCGATTATACGACTTGCGAAAATTTTGATGGTTTCTCAACCATTCCTTAACTTCAAACTCCCATATCTCGCGAACGGATTGACGAACTCGAGAAATTCCTGTTGCATCTGAAAGTAGAAACTCACCCGATTACAACGGTATGTGTATTTTTGCCCTAGGCCATAGTAGTTATTGGTTTCGAGTATCAGACTTGCGAAAATTTTGATTGTTTCTCAACCATTCCTTAATTTTACACTCCCATATCTCGCGAACGGATTGACGAACTCGAGAAATTCCTGTTGCATCTGAATGTAGAAACTCGCCCGATTACAATGGTGTGTGTACTTTTCTCCTAGGACATTCCAGTTATTGGTTTCGAGTATCAGACTTGCGAAAATTTTGATGGTTTCTCAACCATTCCTTAACTTCAAACTCCCATATCTCGCGAACGGATTGACGAACTCGAGAAATTCCTGTTGCATCTGAAAGTAGAAACTCACCCGATTACAACAGAATGTGTATTTTTGCCCTAGGCCATAGTAGTTATTGGTTACGAGTATCAGACTTGCGAAAATTTTGATGGTTTCTCAACCATTCCTTAACTTTAAACTCCCATATCTCGCGAACGGATTGACGAACTCGACAAATTCCTGTTACATCTGAAAGTCGAAACTCGCACGATTACAATGGTGTGTGTACTGTCCCCTAGGCCACTCCAGTTATTGGTTTCGAGTATCAGACTTGCGAAAATTTTGATGGTTTCTCAACCATTCCTTAACTTCAAACTCCCATATCTCGCGAACGGATTGACGAACTCCAGAAACTCCAATTGCATCTGAAAGCGGAAACTCGCCCGATTACAACGGTATGTGTATTTTTGCCTTAGGCCATAGTAGTTATTGGTTTCGAGTATCAGACTTGCGGAAATTTTGATGGTTTCTCAACCATTCCTTAACCTCAAACTCCCATATCTCGCGAACGGATTGACGAACTCGAGAAATTCCTGTTGCATCTGAAAGTAGAAACTCACCCGATTACAATGGTTTGTGTACTTTTCCCCTAAGCCATTCCAGTTATTGGTTTCGAGTATCCGACTTTCGAAAATTTTGATGGTTTCTCAAGCATTCCTTAACTTCAAACTCCCATATCTCGCGAACGGATTGACGAACTCGAGAAATTCCTGTTGCATCTGAAAGTAGAAACACACCCGATTACAATGGTGTGTGTACTTTTCCCCTAAGCCATACCAGTTATTGGTTTCGATTATACGACTTGCGAAAATTTTGATGGTTTCTCAACCATTCCTTAACTTCAAACTCCCATATCTCGCGAACGGATTGACGAACTCGAGAAATTCCTGTTGCATCTGAAAGTAGAAACTCGCCCGATTACAATGGCGTGTGTACTTTTCACCTAGGCCATTCCAGTTATTGGTTTCGAGTATCAGACTTGCGAAAATTTTGATAGTTTCTCAACCATTCCTTAACTTCAAACTCCCATATCTCGCGAACGGATTGACGAACTCGAGAAATTCCTATTGCATCTGAAAGCAGAAACTCGCCCGATTACAACGGTATGTGTATTATAGCCTTAGGCCATAGTAGTTATTGGTTTCGAGTATCAGACTTGCGAAAATTTTGATGGTTTCTCAACCATTCCTTAACTTCAAACTCCCATATCTCGCGAACGGATTGACGAACTCGAGAAATTCCTGTTGCATTTGAAAGCAGAAACTCGTCCGATTACAACGGTTTGTGTATTTTTCCACTAGGCCATAGTAGTTATTCGTTTCGAGTATCAGACTTGCGAAAATTTTAATGGTTTCTCAACCTTTCCTTAACTTCAAACTCCCATATCTCGCGAACGGATTTACGAACTCGAGAAATTCCTGTTGCATCTGAAAGCAGAAACTCGTCCGATTACAACGGTATGTGTATTTTTGCCCTAGGCCAATGTAGTTATTGGTGTCAAGTATCAGACTTGCGAAAATTTTGATGGTTTCTCAACCATGCCTTAACTTCAAACTCCCACATCTCGCGAACGGATTGACGAACTCGAGAAATTCCTGTTGCATCTGAAAGCAGAATCTCGCCCCATTACAACGGTATGTGTATTTTTGCCTTAGGCCATAGTAGCTATTGGTTTCGAGCGTCAGACTTACGAAAATTTTGATGGTTTCTCAACCATTCCTTAACTTCAAACTCCCATATCTCGCGAACGGATTGACGAACTCTAGAAATTCGTGTTGCATCTGAAAGTAGAAACTCACCCGATTACAATGGTTTGTGTACTTTTCCCCTAAGCCATTCCAGTTATTGGTTTCGAGTATCAGACTTGCGAAAATTTTGATGGTTTCTCAACCATTCCTTAACTTTAAACTCCCATATCTCGCGAACGGATTGACGAACTCGAGAAATTCCTGTTGCATCTGAAAGTAGAAACTCACCCGATTACAATAGTGTGTGTACTTTTCCTCTAAGCCATTCTAGTTATTGGTTTCGATTATACGACTTGCGAAAATTTTGATGGTTTCTCAACCATTCCTTAACTTCAAACTCCCATATCTCGCGAACGGATTGACGAACTCGAGAAATTCCTGTTGCATCTGAAAGCAGAAACTCGCCGATTACAATGGTGTGTGTACTTTTCCCCTAAGCCATTCTAGTTATTGGTTTCGAGTATCCGACTTGCGAAAATTTTGATGGTTTCTCAACAATTCCTTAACTTCAAACTCCCATATCTCGCGAACGGATTGACGAACTCGAGAAATTCCTTTTGCATCTGAAAGTAGAAACTCACCCGATTACAACGGTATGTGTATTTTTGCCTTAGGCAATAGTAGTTATTGGTTTCGAGTATCTGACTTGCGAAAATTTTGATGGTTTCTCAACCATTCCTTAACTTCAAACTCCCATATCTCGCGAACGGATTGACGAACTCGAGAAATTCCGGTTGCATCTGAAAGTAGAAACTGAACCGATTACAATGGTGTGTGTACTTTTCCCCTAGGACATTCCAGTTATTGGTTTCGAGTATCAGACTTGCGAAAGTTTTGATGGTTTCTCAACCATTCCTTAACTTCAAACTCCCATATCTCGCGAACGGATTGACGAACTCGAGAAATTCCTGTTGCATCTGAAAGTAGAAACTCACCCGATTACAACGGTATGTGTATTTTTGCCCTAGGCCATAGTAGTTATTGGTTTCGAGTATCAGACTTGCGAAAATTTTGATTGTTTCTCAACCATTCCTTAACTTTAAACTCCCATATCTCGCGAACGGATTGACGAACTCGAGAAATTCCTGTTGCATGTGAATGTAGAAACTCGCCCGATTACAATGGTGTGTGTACTTTTCTCCTAGGACATTCCAGTTATTGGTTTCGAGTATCAGACTTGCGAAAATTTTGATGGTTTCTCAACCATTCCTTAACTTCAAACTCCCATATCTCGCGAACGGATTGACGAACTCGACAAATTCCTGTTACATCTGAAAGTCGAAACTCGCACGATTACAATGGTGTGTGTACTGTCCCCTAGGCCACTCCAGTTATTGGTTTCGAGTATCAGACTTGCGAAAATTTTGATGGTTTCTCAACCATTCCTTAATTTCAAACTCCCATATCTCGCGAACGGATTGACGAACTCCAGAAACTCCAATTGCATCTGAAAGCGGAAACTCGCCCGATTACAACGGTATGTGTATTTTTGCCTTAGGCCATAGTAGTTATTGGTCTCGAGTATCAGACTTGCGGAAATTTTGATGGTTTCTCAACCATTCCTTAACCTCAAACTCCCATATCTCGCGAACGGATTGACGAACTCGAGAAATTCCTGTTGCATCTGAAAGTAGAAACTCACCCGATTACAATGGTTTGTGTACTTTTCCCCTAAGCCATTCCAGTTATTGGTTTCGAGTATCCGACTTTCGAAAATTTTGATGGTTTCTCAAGCATTCCTTAACTTCAAACTCCCATATCTCGCGAACGGATTGACGAACTCGAGAAATTCCTGTTGCATCTGAAAGTAGAAACACACCCGATTACAATGGTGTGTGTACTTTTCCCATAAGCCATACCAGTTATTGGTTTCGATTATACGACTTGCGAAAATTTTGATGGTTTCTCAACCATTCCTTAAATTCAAACTCCCATATCTCGCGAACGGATTGACGAACTCGAGAAATTCCTGTTGCATCTGAAAGTAGAAACTCGCCCGATTACAATGGCGTGCGTACTTTTCACCTAGGCCATTCCAGTTATTGGTTTCGAGTATCAGACTTGCGAAAATTTTGATAGTTTCTCAACCATTCCTTAACTTCAAACTCCCATATCTCGCGAACGGATTGACGAACTCGAGAAATTCCTATTGCATCTGAAAGCAGAAACTCACCCGATTACAACAGAATGTGTACTTTTCCCCTAAGCCATACCAGTTATTGGTTTCGATTATACGACTTGCGAAAATTTTGATGGTTTCTCAACCATTCCTTAACTTCAAACTCCCATATCTCGCGAACGGATTGACGAACTCGAGAAATTCCTGTTGCATCTGAAAGTAGAAACTCGCCCGATTACAATGGCGTGTGTACTTTTCACCTAGGCCATTCCAGTTATTGGTTTCGAGTATCAGACTTGCGAAAATTTAGATAGTTTCTCAACCATTCCTTAACTTCAAACTCCCATATCTCGCGAACGGATTGACGAACTCGAGAAATTCCTATTGCATCTGAAAGCAGAAACTCGCCCGATTACAAAGGTATGTGTATTATAGCCTTAGGCCATAGTAGTTATTGGTTTCGAGTATCAGACTTGCGAAAATTTTGATGGTTTCTCAACCATTCCTTAACTTCAAACTCCCATATCTCGCGAACGGATTGACGAACTCGAGAAATTCCTGTTGCATTTGAAAGCAGAAACTCGTCCGATTACAACGGTATGTGTATTTTTCCACTAGGCTATAGTAGTTATTCGTTTCGAGTATCAGACTTGCGAAAATTTTAATGGTTTCTCAACCTTTCCTTAACTTCAAACTCCCATATCTCGCGAACGGATTTACGAACTCGAGAAATTCCTGTTGCATCTGAAAGCAGAAACTAGCCCGATTACAACGGTATGTGTATTTTTGCCCTAGGCTATAGTAGTTATTGGTTTCGAGTATCAGACTTGCGAAAATTTTGATGGTTTCTCAACCATTCCTTAACTTCAAACTCCCATATCTCGCGAACGGATTGACGAACTCGAGAAATTCCTGTTACATCTGAAAGCAGAAACTCGCCCGATTACAGTGGTGCGTGTACTTTTCCCCTAGGCCATTCCAGTTATTGGTTTCGAGTATCAGACTTGCGAAAATTTTGATGGTTTCTCAATCATTCCTTAACTTCAAACTCCCATATCTCGCGAACGGATTGACGAACTCGAGAAATTCCTGTTGCATCTGAAAGTAGAAACTCACCCGATTAGAATAGTGTGTGTACTTTTCCTCTAAGCCATTCCAGTTATTGGTTTCGAGTATCCGACTTGCGAAAATTTTGATGGTTTCTCCACCATTCCTTAACTTCAAACTCCCATATCTCGCGAACGGATTGACGAACTCGAGAAATTCCTGTTGCATCTGAAAGCAGAAACTAGCCCGATTACAACGGTATGTGTATTTTTGCCCTAGGCTATAGTAGTTATTGGTTTCGAGTATCAGACTTGCGAAAATTTTGATGGTTTCTCAACAATTCCTTAACTTCAAACTCCCATATCTCGCGAACGGATTGACGAACTCGAGAAATTCCTGTTGCATCTGAAAGTAGAAACTCACCCGATTACAACGGTATGTGTATTTTTGCCTTAGGCAATAGTAGTTATTGGTTTCGAGTATCTGACTTGCGAAAATTTTGATGGTTTCTCAATCATTCCTTAACTTCAAACTCCCATATCTCGCGAACGGATTGACGAACTCGAGAAATTCCTGTTGCATCTGAAAGTAGAAACTCACCCGATTACAATGGTGTGTAATACTTTTCCCCTAGGCCATTCCAGTTATTGGTTTCGAGTATCCGACTTGCGTAAATTTTGATGGTTTCTCAACCATTCCTTAACTTCAAACTCCCATATCTCGCGAACGGATTGACGAACTCGAGAAATTCCTGTTGCATCTGAAAGCAGAAACTAGCCCGATTACAACGGTATGTGTATTTTTGCCCTAGGCTATAGTAGTTATTGGTTTCGAGTATCAGACTTGCGAAAATTTTGATGGTTTCTCAACCATTCCTTAACTTCAAACTCCCATATCTCGCGAACGGATTGACGAACTCGAGAAATTCCTGTTACATCTGAAAGCAGAAACTCGCCCGATTACAGTGGTGCGTGTACTTTTCCCCTAGGCCATTCCAGTTATTGGTTTCGAGTATCAGACTTGCGAAAATTTTGATAGTTTCTCAATCATTCCTTAACTTCAAACTCCCATATCTCGCGAACGGATTGACGAACTCGAGAAATTCCTGTTGCATCTGAAAGTAGAAACTCACCCGATTAGAATAGTGTGTGTACTTTTCCTCTAAGCCATTCCAGTTATTGGTTTCGAGTATCCGACTTGCGAAAATTTTGATGGTTTCTCCACCATTCCTTAACTTCAAACTCCCATATCTCGCGAACGGATTGACGAACTCGAGAAATTCCTGTTGCATCTGAAAGCAGAAACTAGCCCGATTACAACGGTATGTGTATTTTTGCCCTAGGCTATAGTAGTTATTGGTTTCGAGTATCAGACTTGCGAAAATTTTGATGGTTTCTCAACAATTCCTTAACTTCAAACTCCCATATCTCGCGAACGGATTGACGAACTCGAGAAATTCCTGTTGCATCTGAAAGTAGAAACTCACCCGATTACAACGGTATGTGTATTTTTGCCTTAGGCAATAGTAGTTATTGGTTTCGAGTATCTGACTTGCGAAAATTTTGATGGTTTCTCAACCATTCCTTAACTTCAAACTCCCATATCTCTAGAACGGATTGACGAACTCGAGAAATTCCGGTTGCATCTGAAAGTAGAAAATGAACCGATTACAATGGTGTGTGTACTTTTCCCCTAGGACATTCCAGTTATTGGTTTCGAGTATCAGACTTGCGAAAGTTTTGATGGTTTCTCAACCATTCCTTAACTTCAAACTCCCATATCTCGCGAACGGATTGACGAACTCGAGAAATTCCTGTTGCATCTGAAAGTAGAAACTCACCCGATTACAACGGTATGTGTATTTTTGCCCTAGGTCATAGTAGTTATTGGTTTCGAGTATCAGACTTGCGAAAATTTTGATTGTTTCTCAACCATTCCTTAACTTTAAACTCCCATATCTCGCGAACGGATTGACGAACTCGAGAAATTCCTGTTGCATCTGAAAGTAGAAACTCGCCCGATTACAATGGCGTGCGTACTTTTCACCTAGGCCATTCCAGTTATTGGTTTCGAGTATCAGACTTGCGAAAATTTTGATAGTTTCTCAACCATTCCTTAACTTCAAACTCCCATATCTCGCGAACGGATTGACGAACTCGAGAAATTCCTATTGCATCTGAAAGCAGAAACTCACCCGATTACAACAGAATGTGTACTTTTCCCCTAAGCCATACCAGTTATTGGTTTCGATTATACGACTTGCGAAAATTTTGATGGTTTCTCAACCATTCCTTAACTTCAAACTCCCATATCTCGCGAACGGATTGACGAACTCGAGAAATTCCTGTTGCATCTGAAAGTAGAAACTCGCCCGATTACAATGGCGTGTGTACTTTTCACCTAGGCCATTCCAGTTATTGGTTTCGAGTATCAGACTTGCGAAAATTTAGATAGTTTCTCAACCATTCCTTAACTTCAAACTCCCATATCTCGCGAACGGATTGACGAACTCGAGAAATTCCTATTGCATCTGAAAGCAGAAACTCGCCCGATTACAAAGGTATGTGTATTATAGCCTTAGGCCATAGTAGTTATTGGTTTCGAGTATCAGACTTGCGAAAATTTTGATGGTTTCTCAACCATTCCTTAACTTCAAACTCCCATATCTCGCGAACGGATTGACGAACTCGAGAAATTCCTGTTGCATTTGAAAGCAGAAACTCGTCCGATTACAACGGTATGTGTATTTTTCCACTAGGCTATAGTAGTTATTCGTTTCGAGTATCAGACTTGCGAAAATTTTAATGGTTTCTCAACCTTTCCTTAACTTCAAACTCCCATATCTCGCGAACGGATTTACGAACTCGAGAAATTCCTGTTGCATCTGAAAGCAGAAACTAGCCCGATTACAACGGTATGTGTATTTTTGCCCTAGGCTATAGTAGTTATTGGTTTCGAGTATCAGACTTGCGAAAATTTTGATGGTTTCTCAACCATTCCTTAACTTCAAACTCCCATATCTCGCGAACGGATTGACGAACTCGAGAAATTCCTGTTACATCTGAAAGCAGAAACTCGCCCGATTACAGTGGTGCGTGTACTTTTCCCCTAGGCCATTCCAGTTATTGGTTTCGAGTATCAGACTTGCGAAAATTTTGATGGTTTCTCAATCATTCCTTAACTTCAAACTCCCATATCTCGCGAACGGATTGACGAACTCGAGAAATTCCTGTTGCATCTGAAAGTAGAAACTCACCCGATTAGAATAGTGTGTGTACTTTTCCTCTAAGCCATTCCAGTTATTGGTTTCGAGTATCCGACTTGCGAAAATTTTGATGGTTTCTCCACCATTCCTTAACTTCAAACTCCCATATCTCGCGAACGGATTGACGAACTCGAGAAATTCCTGTTGCATCTGAAAGCAGAAACTAGCCCGATTACAACGGTATGTGTATTTTTGCCCTAGGCTATAGTAGTTATTGGTTTCGAGTATCAGACTTGCGAAAATTTTGATGGTTTCTCAACAATTCCTTAACTTCAAACTCCCATATCTCGCGAACGGATTGACGAACTCGAGAAATTCCTGTTGCATCTGAAAGTAGAAACTCACCCGATTACAACGGTATGTGTATTTTTGCCTTAGGCAATAGTAGTTATTGGTTTCGAGTATCTGACTTGCGAAAATTTTGATGGTTTCTCAATCATTCCTTAACTTCAAACTCCCATATCTCGCGAACGGATTGACGAACTCGAGAAATTCCTGTTGCATCTGAAAGTAGAAACTCACCCGATTACAATGGTGTGTAATACTTTTCCCCTAGGCCATTCCAGTTATTGGTTTCGAGTATCCGACTTGCGTAAATTTTGATGGTTTCTCAACCATTCCTTAACTTCAAACTCCCATATCTCGCGAACGGATTGACGAACTCGAGAAATTCCTGTTGCATCTGAAAGCAGAAACTAGCCCGATTACAACGGTATGTGTATTTTTGCCCTAGGCTATAGTAGTTATTGGTTTCGAGTATCAGACTTGCGAAAATTTTGATGGTTTCTCAACCATTCCTTAACTTCAAACTCCCATATCTCGCGAACGGATTGACGAACTCGAGAAATTCCTGTTACATCTGAAAGCAGAAACTCGCCCGATTACAGTGGTGCGTGTACTTTTCCCCTAGGCCATTCCAGTTATTGGTTTCGAGTATCAGACTTGCGAAAATTTTGATAGTTTCTCAATCATTCCTTAACTTCAAACTCCCATATCTCGCGAACGGATTGACGAACTCGAGAAATTCCTGTTGCATCTGAAAGTAGAAACTCACCCGATTAGAATAGTGTGTGTACTTTTCCTCTAAGCCATTCCAGTTATTGGTTTCGAGTATCCGACTTGCGAAAATTTTGATGGTTTCTCCACCATTCCTTAACTTCAAACTCCCATATCTCGCGAACGGATTGACGAACTCGAGAAATTCCTGTTACATCTGAAAGCAGAAACTAGCCCGATTACAACGGTATGTGTATTTTTGCCCTAGGCTATAGTAGTTATTGGTTTCGAGTATCAGACTTGCGAAAATTTTGATGGTTTCTCAACAATTCCTTAACTTCAAACTCCCATATCTCGCGAACGGATTGACGAACTCGAGAAATTCCTGTTGCATCTGAAAGTAGAAACTCACCCGATTACAACGGTATGTGTATTTTTGCCTTAGGCAATAGTAGTTATTGGTTTCGAGTATCTGACTTGCGAAAATTTTGATGGTTTCTCAACCATTCCTTAACTTCAAACTCCCATATCTCTAGAACGGATTGACGAACTCGAGAAATTCCGGTTGCATCTGAAAGTAGAAAATGAACCGATTACAATGGTGTGTGTACTTTTCCCCTAGGACATTCCAGTTATTGGTTTCGAGTATCAGACTTGCGAAAGTTTTGATGGTTTCTCAACCATTCCTTAACTTCAAACTCCCATATCTCGCGAACGGATTGACGAACTCGAGAAATTCCTGTTGCATCTGAAAGTAGAAACTCACCCGATTACAACGGTATGTGTATTTTTGCCCTAGGTCATAGTAGTTATTGGTTTCGAGTATCAGACTTGCGAAAATTTTGATTGTTTCTCAACCATTCCTTAACTTTAAACTCCCATATCTCGCGAACGGATTGACGAACTCGAGAAATTCCTGTTGCATCTGAATGTAGAAACTCGCCCGATTACAATGGTGTGTGTACTTTTCTCCTAGGACATTCCAGTTATTGGTTTCGAGTATCAGACTTGCGAAAATTTTGATGGTTTCTCAACCATTCCTTAACTTCAAACTCCCATATCTCGCGAACGGATTGACGAACTCGAGAAATTCCTGTTGCATCTGAAAGTAGAAACTCACCCGATTACAACAGAATGTGTATTTTTGCCCTAGGCCATAGTAGTTATTGGTTACGAGTATCAGACTTGCGAAAATTTTGATGGTTTCTCAACCATTCCTTAACTTTAAACTCCCATATCTCGCGAACGGATTGACGAACTCGACAAATTCCTGTTACATCTGAAAGTCGAAACTCGCACGATTACAATGGTGTGTGTACTGTCCCCTAGGCCACTCCAGTTATTGGTTTCGAGTATCAGACTTGCGAAAATTTTGATGGTTTCTCAACCATTCCTTAACTTCAAACTCCCATATCTCGCGAACGGATTGACGAACTCCAGAAACTCCAATTGCATCTGAAAGCGGAAACTCGCCCGATTACAACGGTATGTGTATTTTTGCCTTAGGCCATAGTAGTTATTGGTTTCGAGTATCAGACTTGCGGAAATTTTGATGGTTTCTCAACCATTCCTTAACCTCAAACTCCCATATCTCGCGAACGGATTGACGAACTCGAGAAATTCCTGTTGCATCTGAAAGTAGAAACTCACCCGATTACAATGGTTTGTGTAGTTTTCCCCTAAGCCATTCTAGTTATTGGTTTCGAGTATCCGACTTTCGAAAATTTTGATGGTTTCTCAAGCATTCCTTAACTTCAAACTCCCATATCTCGCGAACGGATTGACGAACTCGAGAAATTCCTGTTGCATCTGAAAGTAGAAACACACCCGATTACAATGGTGTGTGTACTTTTCCCCTAAGCCATACCAGTTATTGGTTTCGATTATACGACTTGCGAAAATTTTGATGGTTTCTCAACCATTCCTTAACTTCAAACTCCCATATCTCGCGAACGGATTGACGAACTCGAGAAATTCCTGTTGCATCTGAAAGTAGAAACTCACCCGATTACAACGGTATGTGTATTTTTGCCCTAGGCCATAGTAGTTATTGGTTTCGAGTATCAGACTTGCGAAAATTTTGATTGTTTCTCAACCATTCCTTAATTTTACACTCCCATATCTCGCGAACGGATTGACGAACTCGAGAAATTCCTGTTGCATCTGAATGTAGAAACTCGCCCGATTACAATGGTGTGTGTACTTTTCTCCTAGGACATTCCAGTTATTGGTTTCGAGTATCAGACTTGCGAAAATTTTGATGGTTTCTCAACCATTCCTTAACTTCAAACTCCCATATCTCGCGAACGGATTGACGAACTCGAGAAATTCCTGTTGCATCTGAAAGTAGAAACTCACCCGATTACAACAGAATGTGTATTTTTGCCCTAGGCCATAGTAGTTATTGGTTACGAGTATCAGACTTGCGAAAATTTTGATGGTTTCTCAACCATTCCTTAACTTTAAACTCCCATATCTCGCGAACGGATTGACGAACTCGACAAATTCCTGTTACATCTGAAAGTCGAAACTCGCACGATTACAATGGTGTGTGTACTGTCCCCTAGGCCACTCCAGTTATTGGTTTCGAGTATCAGACTTGCGAAAATTTTGATGGTTTCTCAACCATTCCTTAACTTCAAACTCCCATATCTCGCGAACGGATTGACGAACTCCAGAAACTCCAATTGCATCTGAAAGCGGAAACTCGCCCGATTACAACGGTATGTGTATTTTTGCCTTAGGCCATAGTAGTTATTGGTTTCGAGTATCAGACTTGCGGAAATTTTGATGGTTTCTCAACCATTCCTTAACCTCAAACTCCCATATCTCGCGAACGGATTGACGAACTCGAGAAATTCCTGTTGCATCTGAAAGTAGAAACTCACCCGATTACAATGGTTTGTGTACTTTTCCCCTAAGCCATTCCAGTTATTGGTTTCGAGTATCCGACTTTCGAAAATTTTGATGGTTTCTCAAGCATTCCTTAACTTCAAACTCCCATATCTCGCGAACGGATTGACGAACTCGAGAAATTCCTGTTGCATCTGAAAGTAGAAACACACCCGATTACAATGGTGTGTGTACTTTTCCCCTAAGCCATACCAGTTATTGGTTTCGATTATACGACTTGCGAAAATTTTGATGGTTTCTCAACCATTCCTTAACTTCAAACTCCCATATCTCGCGAACGGATTGACGAACTCGAGAAATTCCTGTTGCATCTGAAAGTAGAAACTCGCCCGATTACAATGGCGTGTGTACTTTTCACCTAGGCCATTCCAGTTATTGGTTTCGAGTATCAGACTTGCGAAAATTTTGATAGTTTCTCAACCATTCCTTAACTTCAAACTCCCATATCTCGCGAACGGATTGACGAACTCGAGAAATTCCTATTGCATCTGAAAGCAGAAACTCGCCCGATTACAACGGTATGTGTATTATAGCCTTAGGCCATAGTAGTTATTGGTTTCGAGTATCAGACTTGCGAAAATTTTGATGGTTTCTCAACCATTCCTTAACTTCAAACTCCCACATCTCGCGAACGGATTGACGAACTCGAGAAATTCCTGTTGCATCTGAAAGCAGAATCTCGCCCCATTACAACGGTATGTGTATTTTTGCCTTAGGCCATAGTAGCTATTGGTTTCGAGCGTCAGACTTACGAAAATTTTGATGGTTTCTCAACCATTCCTTAACTTGAAACTCCCATATCTCGCGAACGGATTGACGAACTCGAGAAATTCCTGCTGCATCTGAAAGTAGAAACTCGCCCGATTACAATGGCGTGTGTACTTTTCCCCTAGGCCATTCCAGTTATTGGTTTCCAGTATCCGACTTGCGAAAATTTTGATGGTTTCTCAACCATTCCTTAACTTCAAACTCCCATATCTCGCGAACGGATTGACGAACCCAACAAATTCCTGTTACATCTGAAATTCGAAACTCGCCCGATTACAACGGTATGTGTATTTTTGCCCTAGGCCATAGTAGTTATTGGTTTCGAGTATCAGACTTGCGAAAATTTTGATGGTTTCTCAACCATTCCTTAACTTCAAACTCCCATATCTCGCGAACAGATTGACGAACTCGAGAAATTCCTTTTGCATCTGAAAGCAGAATCTCGCCCCATTACAACGGCATGTGTATTTTTGACTTAGGCCCTAGTAGTTATTGGTTTCGAGTATCAGACTTGCGAAAATTTTGATGGTTTCTCAACCATTTTTTAACTTCAAACTCCCATATCTCGCGAACGGATTGACGAACTCGAGAAACTCCTATTTCATCTGAAAGCAGAAACTCGCCCGATTACAACGGTATGTGTATTTTTGCCTTAGGCCATATGTAGTTATTGGTTTCGAGTATCAGACTTGCGAAAATTTTGATGGTTTCTCAACCATTCCTTAGCTTCAAACTCCCATATCTCGCGAACGAATTGATGAACTCGAGAAATTCCTGTTGCATCTGAAAGTAGAAACTCGCCCGATTACAACGGTATATGTATTTTTCCCCTAGGGCATTGTAGTTATTGGTTTGGAGTATCAGACTTGCGAAAATTTTGATGGTTTCTCAACCATTCCTTAACTTCAAACTCCCATATCTCGCAAACGGATTGACGAACTCGAGAAATTCCTGTTGCATCTGAAAGTAGAAACTCGCCCGATTACAATGGTGTGTGTACTTTCCCCTAGCCCATTCCAGTTATTGGTTTCGAGTATCAGACACGCGAAAATTTTAATGATTTCTCAACCATTCCTTAACTTCAAACTCCCATATCTCGCGAACGGATTGACGAACTCGAGAAATTCCTGTTGCATCTGAAAGTAGAAACTCGCCCGATTACAATGGTGTGTGTACTTTTCCGCTAGGCCATTCCAGTTATTGGTTTCGAGTATCAGACTTGCGAAAATTTTGATGGTTTCTCAACCATTCCTTAAATTCAAACTCCCATATCTCGCGAACGGATTGACGAACTCGAGAAACTCCTATTTCATCTGAAAGCAGAAACTCGCCCGATTACAACGGTATGTGTATTTTTGCCTTAGGCCATATGTAGTTATTGGTTTCGAGTATCAGACTTGCGAAAATTTTGATGGTTTCTGAACCATGCCTTAACTTCAAACTCCCATATCTCGCGAACGGATTGACGAACTCGTGAAATTCCTGTTGCATCTGAAAGTAGAGACACAACTGATTACAATGGGGTGTGTACTTTTCCCCTAAGCCATACCAGTTATTGGTTTCGAGTATCTGACTTGCGAAAATTTTGATGGTTTCTCAAACATTCCTTAACTTCAAACTCCCATATCTCGCGAACGGATTGACGAACTCGTGAAATTCCTGTTGCATCTGAAAGTAGAGACACAACTGATTACAATGATGTGTGTACTTTTCCCCTAGGCCATTCCAGTTATTGGTTTCGAGTATCAGACTCGCGAAAATTTTAATGGTTTCTCAACCATTCCTTAACTTCAAACTCCCATATCTCGCGAACGGATTGACGAACTCGAGAAATTCCTGTTGCATCTGAAAGTAGAAACTCGCCCGATTACAATGGTGTGTGTACTTTTCCCCTACGCCATTCCAGTTATTGGTTTCGAGTATCAGACTCGCGAAAATTTTAATGGTTTCTCAACCATTCCTTAACTTCAAACTCCCATATCTCGCGAACGGATTGACGAACTCGAGAAATTCCTGTTGCATCTGAATGTAGAAACTCGCCCGATTACAATGGTGTGTGTTCTTTCCCGCTAGGCCATTCCAGTTA
Organism: Ptiloglossa arizonensis; assembly: GCF_051014685.1. Classification (NCBI taxonomy): domain Eukaryota; kingdom Metazoa; phylum Arthropoda; class Insecta; order Hymenoptera; family Colletidae; genus Ptiloglossa; species Ptiloglossa arizonensis. The sequence goes on from NW_027478515.1 coordinate 177,910, forward strand.
TTGGTTTCGAGTATCAGACATGCGAAAATTTTGATGGTTTCTCAATCATTCCTTAATTTCAAACTCCCATATCTCGCGAACGGATTGACGAACTCGAGAAATTCCTGTTGCATCTGAAAGTAGAAACACAACCGATTACAACGGTGTGTGTATTTTTCCCCCAGGCCATTGTAGTTATTGGTTTCGAGTATCAGACTTGCGAAAATTTTGATGGTTTCTCAACCATTCCTTAACTTCAAACTCCCATATCTCGCAAACGGATTGACGAACTCGAGAAATTCCTGTTGCATCTGAAAGTAGAAACACACCCGATTACAACGGTATGTGTATTTTTCCCCCAGGCCATTGTAGTTATTGGTTTCGAGTATCAGACTTGCGAAAATTTTGATGGTTTCTCAACCATTCCTTAACTTCAAACTCCCATATCTCGCGAACGGATTGTCGAACTCGAGAAATTCCTGTTGCATCTGAAAGCAGAAACTCATCCGATTACAACGGTATGTGTATTTTTGCCCTAGGCCGTAGTAGTTATTGGTTTCGAGTATCAGACATGCGACAATTTTGATGGTTTCTCAACCATTCCTTGACTTCAAACTCCCATATCTCGCGAACGGATTGACGAACTCGACAAATTCCTGTTGCATCTGAAAGTAGAAACTCGCCCGATTACAATGGTGTGTGTACTTTTCCCCTAGGGCATGACAGTTATTGGTTTCGAATATCAGACTTGCGAAAATTTTGATGGTTTCTCAACCATTCCTTAACTTCAAACTCCCATATCTCGCGAACGGATTGACGAAATCGAGAAATTCCAGTTGCATCTGAAAGTAGAAACTCTCCCAATTACAACGGTATGTGTATTTTTCCCCCAGGCCATTGTAGTTATTTGTTTCGAGTATCAGACTTGCGAAAATTTTGATGGTTTCTCAACCATTCCTTAACTTCAAAATCCCATATCTCGAAAACGGATTGACGAACTCGAGAAATTCCTGTTGCATCTGAAAGTAGAAACTCGCCCGATTACAATGGTATGTGTACTTTCCCCTAGCCCATTCCAGTTATTGGTTTCGAGTATCAGACACGCGAAAATTTTAATGGTTTCTCAACCATTCCTTAACTTCAAACTCCCATATCTCGCGAACGGATTGACGAACTCGAGAAATTCCTGTTGCATCTGAATGTAGAAACTCGCCCGATTACAATGGTGTGTGTTTTTTCCCGCTAGGCCATTCCAGTTATTGGTTTCGAGTATCAGACATGCGAAAATTTTGATGGTTTCTCAATCATTCCTTAATTTCAAACTCCCATATCTCGCGAACGGATTGACGAACTCGAGAAATTCCCGTTGCATCTGAAAGTAGAAACACACCCGATTACAACGGTGTGTGTATTTTTCCCCCAGGCCATTGTAGTTATTGGTTTCGAGTATCAGACTTGCGAAAATTTTGATGGTTTCTCAACCATTCCTTAACTTCAAACTCCCATATCTCGCAAACGGATTGACGAACTCGAGAAATTCCTGTTGCATCTGAAAGTAGAAACACACCCGATTACAACGGTATGTGTACTTTCCCCTAGCCCATTCCAGTTATTGGTTTCGAGTATCAGACACGCGAAAATTTTAATGGTTTCTCAACCATTCCTTAATTTCAAACTCCCATATCTCGCGAACGGATTGACGAACTCGAGAAATTCCTGTTGCATCTGAATGTAGAAACTCGCCCGATTACAATGGTGTGTGTTCTTTCCCGCTAGGCCATTCCAGTTATTGGTTTCGAGTATCAGACATGCGAAAATTTGGATGGATTCTCAATCATTACTTAATTTCAAAGTCCCATATCTCGCGAACGGATTGACGAACTCGAGAAATTCCTGTTGCATCTGAATGTAGAAACTCGCCCGATTACAATGGGGTGTGTTCTTTCCCGCTAGGCCATTCCAGTTATTGGTTTCGAGTATCAGACATGCGAAAATTTTGATGGTTTCTCAATCATTCCTTAATTTCAAACTCCCATATCTCGCGAACGGATTGACGAACTCGAGAAATTCCCGTTGCATCTGAAAGTAGAAACACACCCGATTACAACGGTGTGTGTATTTTTCCCCCAGGCCATTGTAGTTATTGGTTTCGAGTATCAGACTTGCGAAAATATTGATGGTTTCTCAACCATTCCTTAACTTCAAACTCCCATATCTCGCAAACGGATTAACGAACTCGAGAAATTCCTGTTGCATCTGAAAGTAGAAACACACCAGATTACAACGGTATGTGTATTTTTCCCCCAGGCCATTGTAGTTATTGGTTTCGAGTATCAGACTTGCGAAAATTTTGATGGTTTCTCAACCATTCCTTAACTTCAAACTCCCATATCTCGCGAACGGATTGACGAACTCGAGAAATTCCTGTTGCATCTGAAAGCAGAAACTCATCCGATTACAATGGTGTGTGTACTTTTCCCCTAAGCCATTCTAGTTATTGGTTTCGAGTATCCGACTTGCGAAAATTTTGATGGTTTCTCAACCATTCCTTAACTTCAAACTCCCATATCTCGCGAACGGATTGACGAACTCGAGAAACTCCTATTTCATCTGAAAGCAGAAAGTCGCCCGATTACAACCGTATGTGTATTTTTGCCTTAGGCCATATATAGTTATTGGTTTCGAGTATCAGACTTGCGAAAATTTTGATGGTTTCTCAACCATGCCTTAACTTCAAACTCCCATATCTCGCGAACGGATTGACGAACTCGTGAAATTCCTGTTGCATCTGAAAGTAGAGACACAACTGATTACAATGGGGTGTGTACTTTTCCCCTAAGCCATACCAGTTATTGGTTTCGAGTATCTGACTTGCGAAAATTTTGATGGTTTCTCAAACATTCCTTAACTTCAAACTCCCATATCTCGCAAACGGATTGACGAACTCGAGAAATTCCTGTTGCATCTGAAAGCAGAAACACACCCGATTACAACGGTATGTGTATTTTTCCCCCAGGCCATTGTAGTTATTGGTTTCGAGTATCAGACTTGCGAAAATTTTGATGGTTTCTCAACCATTCCTTAACTTCAAACTCCCATATCTCGCGAACGGATTGACGAACTCGAGAAATTCCTGTTGCATCTGAAAGCAGAAACTCATCCGATTACAACGGTATGTGTATTTTTCCCCCAGGCCATTGTAGTTATTTGTTTCGAGTATCAGACTTGCGAAAATTTTGATGGTTTCTCAACCATTCCTTAACTTCAAAATCCCGTATCTCGCAAACGGATTGACGAACTCGAGAAATTCCTGTTGCATCTGAAAGTAGAAACTCGCCCGATTACAATGGTGTGTGTACTTTCCCCTAGCCCATTCCAGTTATTGGTTTCGAGTATCAGACACGCGAAAATTTTAATGGTTTCTCAACCATTCCTTAACTTCATACTCCCATATCTCGCGAACGGATTGACGAACTTGAGAAATTCCTGTTGCATCTGAAAGTAGAAACTCGCCCGATTACAATGGTGTGTGTACTTTTCCCCTAGGCCATTCCAGTTATTGGTTTCGAGTATCAGACTTGCGAAAATTTTGATGGTTTCTCAACCATTCCTTAACTTCAAACTCCCATATCTCGCGAACGGATTGACGAACTCGAGAAACTCCTATTTCATCTGAAAGCAGAAACTCGCCCGATTACAACGGTATGTGTATTTTTGCCTTAGGCCATATGGAGTTATTGGTTTCGAGTATCAGACTTGCGAAAATTTTGATGGTTTCTCAACCATTCCTTAACTTCAAACTCCCATATCTCGCGAACGGATTGACGAACTCGTGAAATTCCTGTTGCATCTGAAAGTAGAAACTCTCCCGATTACAACGGTATGTGTATCTTTCCCCCAGGCCATTGTAGTTATTGGTTTCGAGTATCAGACATGCGAAAATTTTGATGGTTTCTCAACCATTCCTTAACTTCAAACTCCCATATCTCGCGAACGGATTGACGAACTCGAGAAACTCCTATTTCATCTGAAAGCAGAAACTCGCCCGATTAAACGGTATGTGTATTTTTGCCTTAGGCCATATGGAGTTATTGGTTTCGAGTATCAGACTTGCGAAAATTTTGATGGTTTCTCAACCATTCCTTAACTTCAAACTCCCATATCTCGCGAACGGATTGACGAACTCGAGAAAATCCTGTTGCATCTGAAAGTAGAAACTCGCCCGATTACAATGATGTGTGTACTCTTCCCCTAGGCCATTCCAGTTATTGGTTTCGTGTATCAGTCTCGCGAAAATTTTAATGGTTTCTCAACCATTCCTTAACTTCAAACTCCCATATCTCGCAAACGGATTGACGATCTCGAGAAATTCCTGTTGCATCTGAAAGTAGAAACACACCCGATTACAATGGTGTGTGTACTTTTTCCCTAAGCCATACCAGTTATTGGTTTCGAGTTTCTGATTTGCGAAAATTTTGATGGTTTCTCAAACATTCCTTAACTTCAAACTCCCATATCTCGCGAACGGATTGACGAACTCGAGAAATTCCTGTTCGATCTGAAAGTAGAAACTCGCCCGATTACAATGGTGTGTGTACTTTTCCCCTAAGCCATACCAGTTATTGGTTTCGAGTTTCTGACTTGCGAAAATTTTGATGGTTTCTCAAACATTCCTTAACTTCAAACTCCCATATCTCGCGAACGGATTGACGAAATCGAGAAATTCCTGTTGCATCTGAAAGTAGAAACTCGCCCGATTACAACGGTATGTGTATTTTTGCCTTAGGCCATATGGAGTTATTGGTTTCGAGTATCAGACTTGCGAAAATTTTGATGGTATCTCAACCATTCCTTAACTTCAAACTCCCATATCTCGCGAACGGATTGACGAACTCGTGAAATTCCTGTTGCATCTGAAAGTAGAAACTCTCCCGATTACAACGGTATGTGTATTTTTCCCCCAGGCCATTGTAGTTATTTGTTTCGAGTATCAGACTTGCGAAAATTTTGATGGTTTCTCAACCATTCCTTAAATTCAAAATCCCATATCTCGCAAACGGATTGACGAACTCGAGAAATTCCTGTTGCATCTGAAAGTAGAAACTCGCCCGATTACAATGGTATGTGTACTTTCCCCTAGCCCATTCCAGTTATTGGTTTCGAGTATCAGACACGCGAAAATTTTAATGGTTTCTCAACCATTCCTTAACTTCAAACACCCATATCTCGCGAACGGATTGACGAACTCGAGAAATTCCTGTTGCATCTGAATGTAGAAACTCGCCCGATTACAATGGTGTGTGTTCTTTCCCGCTAGGCCATTCCAGTTATTGGTTTCGAGTATCAGACATGCGAAAATTTGGATGGTTTCTCAATCATTCCTTAATTTCAAAGTCCCATATCTCGCGAACGGATTGACGAACTCGAGAAATTCCTGTTGCATCTGAATGTAGAAACTCGCCCGATTACAATGGTGTGTGTTTTTTCCCGCTAGGCCATTCCAGTTATTGGTTTCGAGTATCAGACATGCGAAAATTTTGATGGTTTCTCAATCATTCCTTAATTTCAAACTCCCATATCTCGCGAACGGATTGACGAACTCGAGAAATTCCCGTTGCATCTGAAAGTAGAAACACAGCCGATTACAACGGTGTGTGTATTTTTCCCCCAGGCCATTGTAGTTATTGGTTTCGAGTATCAGACTTGCGAAAATTTTGATGGTTTCTCAACCATTCCTTAACTTCAAACTCCCATATCTCGCAAACGGATTGACGAACTCGAGAAATTCCTGTTGCATCTGAAAGTAGAAACGCACCCGATTACAACGGTATGTGTACTTTCCCCTAGCCCATTCCAGTTATTGGTTTCGAGTATCAGACACGCGAAAATTTTAATGGTTTCTCAACCATTCCTTAACTTCAAACTCCCATATCTCGCGAACGGATTGACGAACTCGAGAAATTCCTGTTGCATCTGAATGTAGAAACTCGCCCGATTACAATGGTGTGTGTTCTTTCCCGCTAGGCCATTCCAGTTATTGGTTTCGAGTATCAGACATGCGAAAATTTGGATGGATTCTCAATCATTCCTTAATTTCAAAGTCCCATATCTCGCGAACGGATTGACGAACTCGAGAAATTCCTGTTGCATCTGAAAGTAGAAACTCGCCCGATTACAATGGTGTGTGTACTTTTCCCCTAGGCCATTCCAGTTATTGGTTTCGAGTATCAGACACGCGAAAATTTTAATGGTTTCTCAATCATTCCTTAATTTCAAACTCCCATATCTCGCGAACGGATTGACGAACTCGAGAAATTCCCGTTGCATCTGAAAGTAGAAACACAGCCGATTACAACGGTGTGTGTATTTTTCCCCCAGGCCATTGTAGTTATTGGTTTCGAGTATCAGACTTGCGAAAATTTTGATGGTTTCTCAACCATTCCTTAACTTCAAACTCCCATATCTCGCGAACGGATTGACGAACTCGTGAAATTCCTGTTGCATCTGAAAGTAGAAACTCTCCCGATTACAACGGTATGTGTATCTTTCCCCCAGGCCATTGTAGTTATTGGTTTCGAGTATCAGACATGCGAAAATTTTGATGGTTTCTCAACCATTCCTTAACTTCAAACTCCCATATCTCGCGAACGGATTGACGAACTCGAGAAACTCCTATTTCATCTGAAAGCAGAAACTCGCCCGATTAAACGGTATGTGTATTTTTGCCTTAGGCCATATGGAGTTATTGGTTTCGAGTATCAGACTTGCGAAAATTTTGATGGTTTCTCAACCATTCCTTAACTTCAAACTCCCATATCTCGCGAACGGATTGACGAACTCGAGAAAATCCTGTTGCATCTGAAAGTAGAAACTCGCCCGATTACAATGATGTGTGTACTCTTCCCCTAGGCCATTCCAGTTATTGGTTTCGTGTATCAGTCTCGCGAAAATTTTAATGGTTTCTCAACCATTCCTTAACTTCAAACTCCCATATCTCGCAAACGGATTGACGATCTCGAGAAATTCCTGTTGCATCTGAAAGTAGAAACACACCCGATTACAATGGTGTGTGTACTTTTTCCCTAAGCCATACCAGTTATTGGTTTCGAGTTTCTGATTTGCGAAAATTTTGATGGTTTCTCAAACATTCCTTAACTTCAAACTCCCATATCTCGCGAACGGATTGACGAACTCGAGAAATTCCTGTTCGATCTGAAAGTAGAAACTCGCCCGATTACAATGGTGTGTGTACTTTTCCCCTAAGCCATACCAGTTATTGGTTTCGAGTTTCTGACTTGCGAAAATTTTGATGGTTTCTCAAACATTCCTTAACTTCAAACTCCCATATCTCGCGAACGGATTGACGAACTCGAGAAATTCCTGTTGCATCTGAAAGTAGAAACTCGCCCGATTACAACGGTATGTGTATTTTTGCCTTAGGCCATATGGAGTTATTGGTTTCGAGTATCAGACTTGCGAAAATTTTGATGGTATCTCAACCATTCCTTAACTTCAAACTCCCATATCTCGCGAACGGATTGACGAACTCGTGAAATTCCTGTTGCATCTGAAAGTAGAAACTCTCCCGATTACAACGGTATGTGTATTTTTCCCCCAGGCCATTGTAGTTATTTGTTTCGAGTATCAGACTTGCGAAAATTTTGATGGTTTCTCAACCATTCCTTAAATTCAAAATCCCATATCTCGCAAACGGATTGACGAACTCGAGAAATTCCTGTTGCATCTGAAAGTAGAAACTCGCCCGATTACAATGGTATGTGTACTTTCCCCTAGCCCATTCCAGTTATTGGTTTCGAGTATCAGACACGCGAAAATTTTAATGGTTTCTCAACCATTCCTTAACTTCAAACTCCCATATCTCGCGAACGGATTGACGAACTCGAGAAATTCCTGTTGCATCTGAATGTAGAAACTCGCCCGATTACAATGGTGTGTGTTCTTTCCCGCTAGGCCATTCCAGTTATTGGTTTCGAGTATCAGACATGCGAAAATTTGGATGGTTTCTCAATCATTCCTTAATTTCAAAGTCCCATATCTCGCGAACGGATTGACGAACTCGAGAAATTCCTGTTGCATCTGAATGTAGAAACTCGCCCGATTACAATGGTGTGTGTTTTTTTCCCGCTAGGCCATTCCAGTTATTGGTTTCGAGTATCAGACATGCGAAAATTTTGATGGTTTCTCAATCATTCCTTAATTTCAAACTCCCATATCTCGCGAACGGATTGACGAACTCGAGAAATTCCCGTTGCATCTGAAAGTAGAAACACAGCCGATTACAACGGTGTGTGTATTTTTCCCCCAGGCCATTGTAGTTATTGGTTTCGAGTATCAGACTTGCGAAAATTTTGATGGTTTCTCAACCATTCCTTAACTTCAAACTCCCATATCTCGCAAACGGATTGACGAACTCGAGAAATTCCTGTTGCATCTGAAAGTAGAAACGCACCCGATTACAACGGTATGTGTACTTTCCCCTAGCCCATTCCAGTTATTGGTTTCGAGTATCAGACACGCGAAAATTTTAATGGTTTCTCAACCATTCCTTAACTTCAAACTCCCATATCTCGCGAACGGATTGACGAACTCGAGAAATTCCTGTTGCATCTGAATGTAGAAACTCGCCCGATTACAATGGTGTGTGTTCTTTCCCGCTAGGCCATTCCAGTTATTGGTTTCGAGTATCAGACATGCGAAAATTTGGATGGATTCTCAATCATTCCTTAATTTCAAAGTCCCATATCTCGCGAACGGATTGACGAACTCGAGAAATTCCTGTTGCATCTGAATGTAGAAACTCGCCCGATTACAATGGGGTGTGTTCTTTCCCGCTAGGCCATTCCAGTTATTGGTTTCGAGTATCAGACATGCGAAAATTTTGATGGTTTCTCAATCATTCCTTAACTTCAAACTCCCATATCTCGCGAACGGATTGACGAACTCGAGAAATTCCCGTTGCATCTGAAAGTAGAAACACACCCGATTACAACGGTGTGTGTATTTTTCCCCCAGGCCATTGTAGTTATTGGTTTCGAGTATCAGACTTGCGAAAATATTGATGGTTTCTCAACCATTCCTTAACTTCAAACTCCCATATCTCGCAAACGGATTGACGAACTCGAGAAATTCCTGTTGCATCTGAAAGTAGAAACACACCAGATTACAACGGTATGTGTATTTTTCCCCCAGGCCATTGTAGTTATTGGTTTCGAGTATCAGACTTGCGAAAATTTTGATGGTTTCTCAACCATTCCTTAACTTCAAACTCCCATATCTCGCGAACGGATTGACGAACTCGAGAAATTCCTGTTGCATCTGAAAGCAGAAACTCATCCGATTACAACGGTATGTGTATTTTTGCCCTGGGCCATAGTAGTTATTGGTTTCGAGTATCAGACATGCGACAATTTTGATGGTTTCTCAACCATTCCTTGACTTCAAACTCCCATATCTCGCGAACGGATTGACGAACTCGACAAATTCCTGTTGCATCTGAAAGTAGAAACACACCCGATTACAACGGTGTGTGTATTTTTCCCCCAGGCCATTGTAGTTATTTGTTTCGAGTATCAGACTTGCGAAAATTTTGATGGTTTCTCAACCATTCCTTAACTTCAAACTCCCATATCTCGCAAACGGATTGACGAACTCGAGAAATTCCTGTTGCATCTGAATGTAGAAACTCGCCCGATTACAATGGTGTGTGTACTTTCCCCTTGCCCATTCCAGTTATTGGTTTCGAGTATCAGACACGCGAAAATTTTAATGGTTTCTCAACCATTCCTTAACTTCAAACTCCCATATCTCGCAAACGGATTGACGATCTCGAGAAATTCCTGTTGCATCTGAAAGTAGAAACACACCCGATTACAATGGTGTGTGTACTTTTCCGCTAGGCCATTCCAGTTATTGGTTTCGAGTATCAGACTTGCGAAAATTTTGATGGTTTCTCAACCATTCCTTAACTTCAAACTCCCATATCTCGCGAACGGATTGACGAACTCGAGAAACTCCTATTTCATCTGAAAGCAGAAAGTCGCCCGATTACAACGGTATGTGTATTTTTGCCTTAGGCCATATATAGTTATTGGTTTCGAGTATCAGACTTGCGAAAATTTTGATGGTTTCTCAACCATGCCTTAACTTCAAACTCACATATCTCGCGAACGGATTGACGAACTCGTGAAATTCCTGTTGCATCTGAAAGTAGAGACACAACTGATTACAATGGGGTGTGTACTTTTCCCCTAAGCCATACCAGTTATTGGTTTCGAGTATCTGACTTGCGAAAATTTTGATGGTTTCTCAAACATTCCTTAACTTCAAACTCCCATATCTCGCAAACGGATTGACGAACTCGAGAAATTCCTGTTGCATCTGAAAGTAGAAACACACCCGATTACAACGGTATGTGTATTTTTCCCCCAGGCCATTGTAGTTATTGGTTTCGAGTATCAGACTTGCGAAAATTTTGATGGTTTCTCAACCATTCCTTAACTTCAAACTCCCATATCTCGCGAACGGATTGACGAACTCGAGAAATTCCTGTTGCATCTGAAAGCAGAAACTCATCCGATTACAACGGTATGTGTATTTTTGCCCTAGGCCATAGTAGTTATTGGTTTCCAGTATCAGACATGCGACAATTTTGTTGGTTTCTCAACCATTCCTTGACTTCAAACTCCCATATCTCGCGAACGGATTGACGAACTCGACAAATTCCTGTTGCATCTGAAAGTAGAAACTCGCCCGATTACAACGGTATGTGTATTTTTCCCCCAGGCCATTGTAGTTATTTGTTTCGAGTATCAGACTTGCGAAAATTTTGATGGTTTCTCAACCATTCCTTAACTTCAAAATCCCATATCTCGCAAACGGATTGACGAACTCGAGAAATTCCTGTTGCATCTGAAAGTAGAAACTCGCCCGATTACAATGGTGTGTGTACTTTCCCCTAGCCCATTCCAGTTATTGGTTTCGAGTATCAGACACGCGAAAATTTTAATGGTTTCTCAACCATTCCTTAACTTCATACTCCCATATCTCGCGAACGGATTGACGAACTTGAGAAATTCCTGTTGCATCTGAAAGTAGAAACTCGCCCGATTACAATGGTGTGTGTACTTTTCCCCTAGGCCATTCCAGTTATTGGTTTCGAGTATCAGACACGCGAAAATTTTAATGGTTTCTCAACCATTCCTTAACTTCAAACTCCCATATCTCGCGAACGGATTGACGAACTCGAGAAACTCCTATTTCATCTGAAAGCAGAAACTCGCCCGATTACAACGGTATGTGTATTTTTGCCTTAGGCCATATGGAGTTATTGGTTTCGAGTATCAGACTTGCGAAAATTTTGATGGTTTCTCAACCATTCCTTAACTTCAAACTCCCATATCTCGCGAACGGATTGACGAACTCGTGAAATTCCTGTTGCATCTGAAAGTAGAAATTCTCCCGATTACAACGGTATGTGTATCTTTCCCCCAGGCCATTGTAGTTATTGGTTTCGAGTATCAGACATGCGAAAATTTTGATGGTTTCTCAACCATTCCTTAACTTCAAACTCCCATATCTCGCGAACGGATTGACGAACTCGAGAAACTCCTATTTCATCTGAAAGCAGAAACTCGCCCGATTACAACGGTATGTGTATTTTTGCCTTAGGCCATATGGAGTTATTGGTTTCGAGTATCAGACTTGCGAAAATTTTGATGGTTTCTCAACCATTCCTTAACTTCAAACTCCCATATCTCGCGAACGGATTGACGAACTCGAGAAAATCCTGTTGCATCTGAAAGTAGAAACTCGCCCGATTACAATGATGTGTGTACTCTTCCCCTAGGCCATTCCAGTTATTGGTTTCGTGTATCAGACTCGCGAAAATTTTAATGGTTTCTCAACCATTCCTTAACTTCAAACTCCCATATCTCGCAAACGGATTGACGATCTCGAGAAATTCCTGTTGCATCTGAAAGTAGAAACACACCCGATTACAATGGTGTGTGTACTTTTTCCCTAAGCCATACCAGTTATTGGTTTCGAGTTTCTGATTTGCGAAAATTTTGATGGTTTCTCAAACATTCCTTAACTTCAAACTCCCATATCTCGCGAACGGATTGACGAACTCGAGAAATTCCTGTTCGATCTGAAAGTAGAAACTCGCCCGATTACAATGGTGTGTGTACTTTTCCCCTAGGCCATTCCAGTTATTGGTTTCGAGTATCAGACTCGCGAAAATTTTAATGGTTTCTCAATCATTCCTTAATTTCAAACTCCCATATCTCGCGAACGGATTGACGAACTCGAGAAATTCCTGTTGCATCTGAAAGTAGAAACTCGCCCGATTACAACGGTGTGTGTTCTTTCCCGCTAGGCCATTCCAGTTATTGGTTTCGAGTATCAGACTTGCGAAAATTTTGATGGTTTCTCAATCATTCCTTAATTTCAAACTCCCATATCTCGCGAACGGATTGACGAACTCGAGAAATTCCTGTTGCATCTGAAAGTAGAAACTCTCCCGATTACAACGGTATGTGTATCTTTCCCCCAGGCCATTGTAGTTATTGGTTTCGAGTATCAGACATGCGAAAATTTTGATGGTTTCTCAACCATTCCGTAACTTCAAACTCACATATCTCGCAAACGGATTGACGAACTCGAGAAATTCCTGTTGCATCTGAAAGCAGAAGCTCGCCCGATTACAACGGTATGTGTATTTTTGCCCTAGGCCATAGTAGTTGTTGGTTTGGAGTGTCAAACATGCGACAATTTTGATGGTTTCTCAACCATTCCTTAACTTCAAACTCCCATATCTCGCGAACGGATTGACGAACTCGACAAATTCCTGTTGCATCTGAAAGTAGAAACACACCCGATTACAACGGTGTGTGTATTTTTCCCCCAGGCCATTGTAGTTATTTGTTTCGAGTATCAGACTTGCGAAAATTTTGATGGTTTCTCAACCATTCCTTAACTTCAAACTCCCATATCTCGCAAACGGATTGACGAACTCGAGAAATTCCTGTTGCATCTGAAAGTAGAAACACACCAGATTACAACGGTATGTGTATTTTTCCCCCAGGCCATTGTAGTTATTGGTTTCGAGTATCAGACTTGCGAAAATTTTGATGGTTTCTCAACCATTCCTTAACTTCAAACTCCCATATCTCGCGAACGGATTGACGAACTCGAGAAATTCCTGTTGCATCTGAAAGCAGAAACTCATCCGATTACAACGGTATGTGTATTTTTGCCCTGGGCCATAGTAGTTATTGGTTTCGAGTATCAGACATGCGACAATTTTGATGGTTTCTCAACCATTCCTTGACTTCAAACTCCCATATCTCGCGAACGGATTGACGAACTCGACAAATTCCTGTTGCATCTGAAAGTAGAAACACACCCGATTACAACGGTGTGTGTATTTTTCCCCCAGGCCATTGTAGTTATTTGTTTCGAGTATCAGACTTGCGAAAATTTTGATGGTTTCTCAACCATTCCTTAACTTCAAACTCCCATATCTCGCAAACGGATTGACGAACTCGAGAAATTCCTGTTGCATCTGAATGTAGAAACTCGCCCGATTACAATGGTGTGTGTACTTTCCCCTTGCCCATTCCAGTTATTGGTTTCGAGTATCAGACACGCGAAAATTTTAATGGTTTCTCAACCATTCCTTAACTTCAAACTCCCATATCTCGCAAACGGATTGACGATCTCGAGAAATTCCTGTTGCATCTGAAAGTAGAAACACACCCGATTACAATGGTGTGTGTACTTTTCCGCTAGGCCATTCCAGTTATTGGTTTCGAGTATCAGACTTGCGAAAATCATGATGGTTTCTCAACCATTCCTTAACTTCAAACTCCCATATCTCGCGAACGGATTGACGAACTCGAGAAACTCCTATTTCATCTGAAAGCAGAAACTCGCCCGATTACAACGGTATGTGTATTTTTGCCTTAGGCCATATGGAGTTATTGGTTTCGAGTATCAGACTTGCGAAAATTTTGATGGTTTCTCAACCATTCCTTAACTTCAAACTCCCATATCTCGCGAACGGATTGACGAACTCGAGAAATTCCTGTTGCATCTGAAAGCAGAAAGTCGCCCGATTACAACGGTATGTGTATTTTTGCCTTAGGCCATATATAGTTATTGGTTTCGAGTATCAGACTTGCGAAAATTTTGATGGTTTCTCAACCATGCCTTAACTTCAAACTCCCATATCTCGCGAACGGATTGACGAACTCGTGAAATTCCTGTTGCATCTGAAAGTAGAGACACAACTGATTACAATGGGGTGTGTACTTTTCCCCTAAGCCATACCAGTTATTGGTTTCGAGTATCTGACTTGCGAAAATTTTGATGGTTTCTCAAACATTCCTTAACTTCAAACTCCCATATCTCGCAAACGGATTGACGAACTCGAGAAATTCCTGTTGCATCTGAAAGTAGAAACACACCCGATTACAACGGTATGTGTATTTTTCCCCCAGGCCATTGTAGTTATTGGTTTCGAGTATCAGACTTGCGAAAATTTTGATGGTTTCTCAACCATTCCTTAACTTCAAACTCCCATATCTCGCGAACGGATTGACGAACTCGAGAAATTCCTGTTGCATCTGAAAGCAGAAACTCATCCGATTACAACGGTATGTGTATTTTTGCCCTAGGCCATAGTAGTTATTGGTTTCGAGTATCAGACATGCGACAATTTTGTTGGTTTCTCAACCATTCCTTGACTTCAAACTCCCATATCTCGCGAACGGATTGACGAACTCGACAAATTCCTGTTGCATCTGAAAGTAGAAACTCGCCCGATTACAACGGTATGTGTATTTTTCCCCCAGGCCATTGTAGTTATTTGTTTCGAGTATCAGACTTGCGAAAATTTTGATGGTTTCTCAACCATTCCTTAACTTCAAAATCCCATATCTCGCAAACGGATTGACGAACTCGAGAAATTCCTGTTGCATCTGAAAGTAGAAACTCGCCCGATTACAATGGTGTGTGTACTTTCCCCTAGCCCATTCCAGTTATTGGTTTCGAGTATCAGACACGCGAAAATTTTAATGGTTTCTCAACCATTCCTTAACTTCATACTCCCATATCTCGCGAACGGATTGACGAACTTGAGAAATTCCTGTTGCATCTGAAAGTAGAAACTCGCCCGATTACAATGGTGTGTGTACTTTTCCCCTAGGCCATTCCAGTTATTGGTTTCGAGTATCAGACACGCGAAAATTTTAATGGTTTCTCAACCATTCCTTAACTTCAAACTCCCATATCTCGCGAACGGATTGACGAACTCGAGAAACTCCTATTTCATCTGAAAGCAGAAACTCGCCCGATTACAACGGTATGTGTATTTTTGCCTTAGGCCATATGGAGTTATTGGTTTCGAGTATCAGACTTGCGAAAATTTTGATGGTTTCTCAACCATTCCTTAACTTCAAACTCCCATATCTCGCGAACGGATTGACGAACTCGTGAAATTCCTGTTGCATCTGAAAGTAGAAACTCTCCCGATTACAACGGTATGTGTATCTTTCCCCCAGGCCATTGTAGTTATTGGTTTCGAGTATCAGACATGCGAAAATTTTGATGGTTTCTCAACCATTCCTTAACTTCAAACTCCCATATCTCGCGAACGGATTGACGAACTCGAGAAACTCCTATTTCATCTGAAAGCAGAAACTCGCCCGATTACAACGGTATGTGTATTTTTGCCTTAGGCCATATGGAGTTATTGGTTTCGAGTATCAGACTTGCGAAAATTTTGATGGTTTCTCAACCATTCCTTAACTTCAAACTCCCATATCTCGCGAACGGATTGACGAACTCGAGAAAATCCTGTTGCATCTGAAAGTAGAAACTCGCCCGATTACAATGATGTGTGTACTCTTCCCCTAGGCCATTCCAGTTATTGGTTTCGTGTATCAGACTCGCGAAAATTTTAATGGTTTCTCAACCATTCCTTAACTTCAAACTCCCATATCTCGCAAACGGATTGACGATCTCGAGAAATTCCTGTTGCATCTGAAAGTAGAAACACACCCGATTACAATGGTGTGTGTACTTTTTCCCTAAGCCATACCAGTTATTGGTTTCGAGTTTCTGATTTGCGAAAATTTTGATGGTTTCTCAAACATTCCTTAACTTCAAACTCCCATATCTCGCGAACGGATTGACGAACTCGAGAAATTCCTGTTCGATCTGAAAGTAGAAACTCGCCCGATTACAATGGTGTGTGTACTTTTCCCCTAGGCCATTCCAGTTATTGGTTTCGAGTATCAGACTCGCGAAAATTTTAATGGTTTCTCAACCATTCCTTAACTTCAAACTCCCATATCTCGCAAACGGATTGACGATCTCGAGAAATTCCTGTTGCATCTGAAAGTAGAAACACACCCGATTACAATGGTGTGTGTACTTTCCCCTAAGCCATACCAGTTATTGGTTTCGAGTTTCTGACTTGCGAAAATTTTGATGGTTTCTCAAACATTCCTTAACTTCAAACTCCCATATCTCGCGAACGGATTGACGAACTCGAGAAATTCCTGTTGCATCTGAAAGTAGAAACTCGCCCGATTACAACGGTGTGTGTTCTTTCCCGCTAGGCCATTCCAGTTATTGGTTTCGAGTATCAGACTTGCGAAAATTTTGATGGTTTCTCAATCATTCCTTAATTTCAAACTCCCATATCTCGCGAACGGATTGACGAACTCGAGAAATTCCTGTTGCATCTGAAAGTAGAAACTCTCCCGATTACAACGGTATGTGTATCTTTCCCCCAGGCCATTGTAGTTATTGGTTTCGAGTATCAGACATGCGAAAATTTTGATGGTTTCTCAACCATTCCTTAACTTCAAACTCACATATCTCGCAAACGGATTGACGAACTCGAGAAATTCCTGTTGCATCTGAAAGCAGAAGCTCGCCCGATTACAACGGTATGTGTATTTTTGCCCTAGGCCATAGTAGTTGTTGGTACGGAGTGTCAGACATGCGACAATTTTGATGGTTTCTCAACCATTCCTTAACTTCAAACTCCCATATCTCATAAACGGATTGACGAACTCGAGAAATTCCTGTTGCATCTGAAAGTAGAAACACACCCGATTACAATGGCGTGTGCACTTTCCCCCTAAGCCATACCAGTTATTGGTTTCGAGTATCCGACTTGCGAAAATTTTGATGGTTTCTCAACCATTCCTTAACTTCAAACTCCCATATCTCGCGACCGGATTGATGAACTCGAGAAATTCCTGTTGCATCTGAAAGTAGAAACTCGCCCGATTACAACGGTATGTGTATTTATCCCCTAGGCCATTGTAGTTATTGGTTTCGAGTATTAGACTTGCGAAAATTTTGATGGATACTCAACCATTCCTTAAATTCAAACTCCCATATCTCGCGAACGGATTGACGAACTCGAGAAATTCCTGTTGCATCTGAAAGTAGAAACTCGACTGGTTACAACGGTATGTGTATTTATCCCCTAGGCCGTTGTAGTTATTGGTTTCGAGTATTAGACTTGCGAAAATTTTGATGGATCCTCAACCATTCCTTAAATTCAAACTCCCATATTTCGCGAACGGATTGACGAACTCGAGAAATTCCTGTGGCATCTGAAAGTAGAAACTCTCCCGATTACAACGGTATGTGTATTTTTCCCCCAGGCCTTTGTAGTTATTGGTTTCGAGTATCATACTTGCGAAAATTTTGATGGATCCTCAACCATTCCTTAATTTCAAACTCCCATATCTCGCGAACGGATTGATGAGCTCGAGAAATTCCTGTTGCATCTGAAAGTAGAAACTCGCCCGATTACAATGGTGTGTGTACTTTTCCCCTAGGCCATTCCAGTTGTTGGTTTCGAGTATCAGACTTGCGAAAATTTTGATGGTTTCTCAACCATTCCTTAACTTCAAACTCCCATATCTCGCGAACGGATTGATGAACTCGAGAAATTCCTGTTGCATCTGAAAGTAGAAACTCGCCCGATTACAATGGTGTGTGTTTTTTCCCCTAGGCCATTCCAGTTATTGGTTTCGAGTATCAGACTTGCGAAAATTTTGATGGTTTCTCAACCATTCCTTAACTTCAAACTCCCATATCTCGCGAACGGATTGACGAACTCGAGAAATTCCAGTTGCATCTGAAAGTAGAAACTCTCCCGATTACAACGGTATGTGTATTTTTCCCCCAGGCCATTGTAGTTATTGGTTTCGAGTATCAGACTTGCGAAAATTTTGATGGTTTCTCAACCATTCCTTAACTTCAAACTCCCATATCTCGCGAACGGATTGACGAACTCGAGAAATTCGTGTTGCATCTGAAAGTAGAAACTCGCCCGATTACAACGGTATATGTATTTTTCCCCTAGGGCATTGTAGTTATTGGTTTGGAGTATCAGACTTGCGAAAATTTTGATGGTTTCTCAACCATTCCTTAACATCAAACTCCCATATCTCGCAAACGGATTGACGAACTCGACAAATTCTTGTTGCATCTCAAAGTAGAAACTCGCCCGATTACAATGGTGTGTGTACTTTTCCCCTAGGCCATTCCAGTTATTGGTTTCGAGTATCAGACTTGCGAAAATTTTGATTGATCCTCAACCATTCCTTAAATTCAAACTCCCATATTTCGCGAACGGATTGACGAACTCGAGAAATTCCTGTGGCATCTGAAAGTAGAAACTCTCCCGATTACAACGGTATGTGTATTTTTCCCCCAGGCCTTTGTAGTTATTGGTTTCGAGTATCATACTTGCGAAAATTTTGATGGATCCTCAACCATTCCTTAATTTCAAACTCCCATATCTCGCGAACGGATTGATGAGCTCGAGAAATTCCTGTTGCATCTGAAAGTAGAAACTCGCCCGATTACAATGGTGTGTGTACTTTTCCCCTAGGCCATTCCAGTTGTTGGTTTCGAGTATCAGACTTGCGAAAATTTTGAAGGTTCCTCAACCATTCCTTAACTTCAAACTCCCATATCTCGCGAACGGATAGACGAACTCGAGAAATTCCTGTTGCATCTGAAAGTAGAAACTCGCCCGATTACAACGGTATGTGTATTTATCCCCTAGGCCATTGTAGTTATTGGTTTCGAGTATCAGACTTGCGAAAATTTTGATGGATCCTCAACCATTCCTTAAGTTCAAACTCCCATATTTCGCGAACGGATTGACGATCTCGAGAAATTCCTGTGGCATCTGAAAGCACAAACTCGTCCGATTACAACGGTGTGTGTACTTTTCCCCTAGGCCATTCCAGTTATTGGTTTCGAGTATCAGACTTGCGAAAATTTTGATGGTTTCTCAACCATTCCTTAACTTCAAACTCCCATATCTCGCGAACGGATTGACGAACTCGAGAAATTCCAGTTGCATCTGAAAGTAGAAACTCTCCCGATTACAACGGTATGTGTATTTTTCCCCCAGGCCATTGTAGTTATTTGTTTCGAGTATCAGACTTGCGAAAATTTTGATGGTTTCTCAACCATTCCTTAACTTCAAACTCCCATATCTCGCGAACGAATTGATGAACTCGAGAAATTCCTGTTGCATCTGAAAGTAGAAACTCGCCCGATTACAATGGTGTGCGTACTTTTCCCCTAGGCCATTCCAGTTATTGGTTTCGAGTATCAGACTTGCGAAAATTTTGATGGTTTCTCAATCATTCCTTAATTTCAAACTCCCATATCTAGCGAACGGATTGACGAACTCGAGAAATTCCTGTTGCATCTGAAAGTAGAAACTCTCCCGATTACAACGGTATGTGTATTTTTCCCCCAGGCCTTTGTAGTTATTGGTTTCGAGTATCAGACTCGCGAAAATTTTGATGGTTTCTCAACCATTCCTTAATTCCATACTCCCATATCTCGCAAACGGATTGACGAACTCGAGAAATTCCTGTTGCATCTGAAAGTAGAAACACACCCGATTACAATGGCGTGTGCACTTTCCCCCTAAGCCATACCAGTTATTGGTTTCGAGTATCCGACTTGCGAAAATTTTGATGGTTTCTCAACCATTCCTTAACTTCAAACTCCCATATCTCGCGAACGGATTGATGAACTCGAGAAATTCCTGTTGCATCTGAAAGTAGAAACTCGCCCGATTACAACGGTATGTGTATTTATCCCCTAGGCCATTGTAGTTATTGGTTTCGAGTATCAGACTTGCGAAAATTTTGATTGATCCTCAACCATTCCTTAAATTCAAACTCCCATATCTCGCGAACGGATTGACGAACTCGAGAATTTCCTGTTGCATCTGAAAGTAGAAACTCTCCCGATTACAACGGTATGTGTATTTTTCCCCCAGGCCATTGTAGTTATTGGTTTCGAGTATCAGACATGCGACAATTTTGATGGTTTCTCAACCATTCCCTAACTTGAAACTCCCATACCTCGCGAAAGGATTGACGAACTCTAGAAATTCGTGTTGCATCTGAAAGTAGAAACTCGCCCGATTACAACGGTATATGTATTTTTCCCCCAGGCCATTGTAGTTATTTAGTTCGAGTATCAGACTTGCGAAAATTTTGATGGTTTCTCAACCATTCCTTAACATCAAGCTCCCATATCTCGAAAACGGATTGACGAACTCGAGAAATTCCTGTTGCATCTGAAAGTAGAAACACGCCCGATTACAATGGTGTGTGTACTTTTCCCCTAGGCCATTCCAGTTATTGGTTTCGAGTATCAGACTTGCGAAAATTTTGATGGTTTCTCAACCATTCCTTAACTTCAAACTCCCATATCTCGCGAACGGATTGACGAACTCGAGAAATTCCTGTTGCATCTGAAAGCAGAAACTCGTCCGATTACAACGGTGTACGTATTTTTCCCCTAGGGCATTGTAGTTATTGGTTTCGAGTATCAGACTTGCGAAAATTTTGATGGATTCTCAACCATTCCCTAACTTCAAACTCCCATATCTCGCGAACGGATTGACGAACTCGAGAATTTCCTGTTGCATGTGAAAGTAGAAACTCTCCCGATTACAACGGAATGTGTATTTTTCCCCCAGGCCATTGTAGTTATTGGTTTCGAGTATCAGACATGCGACAATTTTGATGGTTTCTCAACCATTCCTTAACTTGAAACTCCCATACCTCGCGAAAGGATTGACGAACTCTAGAAATTCGTGTTGCATCTGAAAGTAGAAACTCGCCCGATTACAACGGTATATGTATTTTTCCCCCAGGCCATTGTAGTTATTTAGTTCGAGTATCAGACTTGCGAAAATTTTGATGGTTTCTCAACCATTCCTTAACATCAAGCTCCCATATCTCGAAAACGGATTGACGAACTCGAGAAATTCCTGTTGCATCTGAAAGTAGAAACACGCCCGATTACAATGGTGTGTGTACTTTTCCCCTAGGCCATTCCAGTTATTGGTTTCGAGTATCAGACTTGCGAAAATTTTGATGGTTTCTCACACATTCCTTAACTTCAAACTCCCATATCTCGCGAACGGATTGACGAACTCGAGAAATTCCTGTTGCATCTGAAAGCAGAAACTCGTCCGATTACAACGGTGTACGTATTTTTCCCCTAGGGCACTGTAGTTATTGGTTTCGAGTATCAGACTTGCGAAAATTTTGATGGATCCTCAACCATTCCTTAAGTTCAAACTCCCATATTTCGCGAACGGATTGACGATCTCGAGAAATTCCTGTGGCATCTGAAAGCACAAACTCGTCCGATTACAACGGTGTGTGTACTTTTCCCCTAGGCCATTCCAGTTATTGGTTTCGAGTATCAGACTTGCGAAAATTTTGATGGTTTCTCAACCATTCCTTAACTTCAAACTCCCATATCTCGCGAACGGATTGACGAACTCGAGAAATTCCAGTTGCATCTGAAAGTAGAAACTCTCCCGATTACAACGGTATGTGTATTTTTCCCCCAGGCCATTGTAGTTATTTGTTTCGAGTATCAGACTTGCGAAAATTTTGATGGTTTCTCAACCATTCCTTAACTTCAAACTCCCATATCTCGCGAACGAATTGATGAACTCGAGAAATTCCTGTTGCATCTGAAAGTAGAAACTCGCCCGATTACAATGGTGTGCGTACTTTTCCCCTAGGCCATTCCAGTTATTGGTTTCGAGTATCAGACTTGCGAAAATTTTGATGGTTTCTCAATCATTCCTTAATTTCAAACTCCCATATCTAGCGAACGGATTGACGAACTCGAGAAATTCCTGTTGCATCTGAAAGTAGAAACTCTCCCGATTACAACGGTATGTGTATTTTTCCCCCAGGCCTTTGTAGTTATTGGTTTCGAGTATCAGACTCGCGAAAATTTTGATGGTTTCTCAACCATTCCTTAATTCCATACTCCCATATCTCGCAAACGGATTGACGAACTCGAGAAATTCCTGTTGCATCTGAAAGTAGAAACACACCCGATTACAATGGCGTGTGCACTTTCCCCCTAAGCCATACCAGTTATTGGTTTCGAGTATCCGACTTGCGAAAATTTTGATGGTTTCTCAACCATTCCTTAACTTCAAACTCCCATATCTCGCGAACGGATTGATGAACTCGAGAAATTCCTGTTGCATCTGAAAGTAGAAACTCGCCCGATTACAACGGTATGTGTATTTATCCCCTAGGCCATTGTAGTTATTGGTTTCGAGTATCAGACTTGCGAAAATTTTGATTGATCCTCAACCATTCCTTAAATTCAAACTCCCATATCTCGCGAACGGATTGACGAACTCGAGAATTTCCTGTTGCATCTGAAAGTAGAAACTCTCCCGATTACAACGGTATGTGTATTTTTCCCCCAGGCCATTGTAGTTATTGGTTTCGAGTATCAGACATGCGACAATTTTGATGGTTTCTCAACCATTCCCTAACTTGAAACTCCCATACCTCGCGAAAGGATTGACGAACTCTAGAAATTCGTGTTGCATCTGAAAGTAGAAACTCGCCCGATTACAACGGTATATGTATTTTTCCCCCAGGCCATTGTAGTTATTTAGTTCGAGTATCAGACTTGCGAAAATTTTGATGGTTTCTCAACCATTCCTTAACATCAAGCTCCCATATCTCGAAAACGGATTGACGAACTCGAGAAATTCCTGTTGCATCTGAAAGTAGAAACACGCCCGATTACAATGGTGTGTGTACTTTTCCCCTAGGCCATTCCAGTTATTGGTTTCGAGTATCAGACTTGCGAAAATTTTGATGGTTTCTCAACCATTCCTTAACTTCAAACTCCCATATCTCGCGAACGGATTGACGAACTCGAGAAATTCCTGTTGCATCTGAAAGCAGAAACTCGTCCGATTACAACGGTGTACGTATTTTTCCCCTAGGGCATTGTAGTTATTGGTTTCGAGTATCAGACTTGCGAAAATTTTGATGGATTCTCAACCATTCCCTAACTTCAAACTCCCATATCTCGCGAACGGATTGACGAACTCGAGAATTTCCTGTTGCATCTGAAAGTAGAAACTCTCCCGATTACAACGGAATGTGTATTTTTCCCCCAGGCCATTGTAGTTATTGGTTTCGAGTATCAGACATGCGACAATTTTGATGGTTTCTCAACCATTCCTTAACTTGAAACTCCCATACCTCGCGAAAGGATTGACGAACTCTAGAAATTCGTGTTGCATCTGAAAGTAGAAACTCGCCCGATTACAACGGTATATGTATTTTTCCCCCAGGCCATTGTAGTTATTTAGTTCGAGTATCAGACTTGCGAAAATTTTGATGGATTCTCAACCATTCCTTAACATCAAACTCCCATATCTCGCGAACGGATTGACGAACTCGAGAAATTTCTGTTGCATCTGAAAGTAGAAACTCGCCCGATTACAATGGTGTGTGTACTTTTCCCCTAGGCCATTGTAGTTATTGGTTTCGAGTATCAGACTTGCGAAAATTTTGATGGATCCTCAACCATTCCTTAAATTCAAACTCCCATATTTCGCGAACGGATTGACGAACTCGAGAAATTCCTGTGGCATCTGAAAGTAGAAACTCTCCCGATTACAAGGGTATGTGTATTTTTCCCCCAGGCCATTGTAGTTATTTGTTTCGAGTATCAGACTTGCGAAAATTTTGATGGTTTCTCAACCATTCCTTAACTTCAAACTCCCATATCTCGCGAACTAATTGATGAACTCGAGAAATTCCTGTTGCATCTGAAAGTAGAAACTCACCCGATTACAATGGTGTGCGTACTTTTCCCCTAGGCCATTCCAGTTATTGGTTTCGAGTATTAGACTTGCGAAAATTTTGATTGTTTCTCAATCATTCCTTAATTTCAAACTCCCATATCTAGCGAACGGATTGACGAACTCGAGAAATTCCTGTTGCATCTGAAAGTAGAAACTCTCCCGATTACAACGGTATGTGTATTTTTCCCCCAGGCCTTTGTAGTTATTGGTTTCGAGTATCAGACTTGCGAAAATTTTGATGGTTTCTCAACCATTACTTAACTTCAAACTCCCATATCTCGCAAACGGATTGACGAACTCGAGAAATTCCTGTTGCATCTGAAAGTAGAAACACACCCGATTACAATGGCGTTTGCACTTTCCCCCTAAGCCATACCAGTTATTGGTTTCGAGTATCCGACTTGCGAAAATTTTGATGGTTTCTCAACCATTCCTTAACTTCAAACTCCCATATCTCGCGAACGGATAGATGAACTCGAGAAATTCCTGTTGCATCTGAAAGTAGAAACTCGCCAGATTACAACGGTATGTGTATTTTTCCCCTAGGGCACTGTAGTTATTGGTTTCGAGTATCAGACTTGCGAAAATTTTGATGGATTCTCAACCATTCCTTAACATCAAACTCCCATATCTCGCGAACGGATTGACGAACTCGAGAAATTTCTGTTGCATCTGAAAGTAGAAACTCGCCCGATTACAATGGTGTGTGTACTTTTCCCCTAGGCCATTGTAGTTATTGGTTTCGAGTATCAGACTTGCGAAAATTTTGATGGATCCTCAACCATTCCTTAAATTCAAACTCCCATATTTCGCGAACGGATTGACGAACTCGAGAAATTCCTGTGGCATCTGAAAGTAGAAACTCTCCCGATTACAAGGGTATGTGTATTTTTCCCCCAGGCCATTGTAGTTATTTGTTTCGAGTATCAGACTTGCGAAAATTTTGATGGTTTCTCAACCATTCCTTAACTTCAAACTCCCATATCTCGCGAACTAATTGATGAACTCGAGAAATTCCTGTTGCATCTGAAAGTAGAAACTCACCCGATTACAATGGTGTGCGTACTTTTCCCCTAGGCCATTCCAGTTATTGGTTTCGAGTATTAGACTTGCGAAAATTTTGATTGTTTCTCAATCATTCCTTAATTTCAAACTCCCATATCTAGCGAACGGATTGACGAACTCGAGAAATTCCTGTTGCATCTGAAAGTAGAAACTCTCCCGATTACAACGGTATGTGTATTTTTCCCCCAGGCCTTTGTAGTTATTGGTTTCGAGTATCAGACTTGCGAAAATTTTGATGGTTTCTCAACCATTACTTAACTTCAAACTCCCATATCTCGCAAACGGATTGACGAACTCGAGAAATTCCTGTTGCATCTGAAAGTAGAAACACACCCGATTACAATGGCGTTTGCACTTTCCCCCTAAGCCATACCAGTTATTGGTTTCGAGTATCCGACTTGCGAAAATTTTGATGGTTTCTCAACCATTCCTTAACTTCAAACTCCCATATCTCGCGAACGGATAGATGAACTCGAGAAATTCCTGTTGCATCTGAAAGTAGAAACTCGCCAGATTACAACGGTATGTGTATTTATCCCCTAGGCCATTGTAGTTATTGGTTTCGAGTATCAGACTTGCGAAAATTTTGTTTGATCCTCAACCATTCCTTAAATTCAAACTCCCATATCTCGCGAACGGATTGACGAACTCGAGAAATTCCAGTTGCATCTGAAAGTAGAAACTCTCCCGATTACAACGGTGTGTGTATTTTTCCCCCAGGCCATTGTAGTTATTGGTTTCGAGTATCAGACTTGCGAAAATTTTGATGGTTTCTCAACCATTCCTTAACTTCAAACTCCCATATCTTGCGAACGGATTGACGAACTCGAGAAATTCCTGTTGCATCTGAAAGCAGAAACTCGTCCGATTACAACGGTATGCGTATTTTTGCCCTAGGCCATAGTAGTTATTGGTTTCGAGTATCAGACATGCGACAATTTTGATGGTTTCTCAACCATTCCTTAACTTCAAACTCCCATACCTCGCGAAAGGATTGACGAACTCTAGAAATTCGTGTTGCATCTGAAAGTAGAAACTCGCCCGATTACAACGGTATATGTATTTTTCCCCCAGGCCATTGTAGTTATTTATTTCGAGTACCAGACTTGCGAAAATTTTGATGGTTTCTCAACCATTCCTTAACATCAAACTCCCATATCTCGAAAACGGATTGACGAACTCGAGAAATTCCTGTTGCATCTGAAAGTAGAAACACGCCCGATTACAATGGTGTGTGTACTTTTCCCCTAGGCCATTCCAGTTATTGGTTTCGAGTATCAGACTTGCGAAAATTTTGATGGTTTCTCAACCATTCCTTAACTTCAAACTCCCATATCTCGCGAACGGATTGACGAACTCTAGAAATTCGTGTTGCATCTTAAAGTAGAAACTCGCCCGATTACAACGGTATATGTATTTTTCCCCTAGGCCATTGTAGATATTGGTTTCGAGTATCAGACTTGCGAAAATTTTGATGGGTTCTCAACCACTCCTTAACTTCAAACTCCCATTTCTCGCGAACGGATTGACGAACTCGAGAAATTCCTGTGGCATCTGAAAGTAGAAACTCTCCCGATTACAACGGTATGTGTATTTTTCCCCCAGGCCTTTGTAGTTATTGGTTTCGAGTATCATACTTGCGAAAATTTTGATGGATCCTCAACCATTCCTTAACTTCAAACTCCCATATCTCGCGAACGGATTGATGAACTCGAGAAATTCCTGTTGCATCTGAAAGTAGAAACTCGCCCGATTACAATGGTGTGTGTACTTTTCCCCTAGGCCATTCCAGTTGTTGGTTTTGAGTATCAGACTTGCGAAAATTTTGATGGTTTCTCAACCATTCCTTAACTTCAAACTCCCATATCTTGCGAACGGATTGACGAACTCGAGAAATTCCAGTTGCATCTGAAAGTAGAAACTCTCCCGATTAAAACGGTATGTGTATTTTTCCCCCAGGCCATTGTAGTTATTTGTTTCGAGTATCAGACTTGCGAAAATTTTGATGGTTTCTCAACCATTCCTTAACTTCAAACTCCCGTATCTCGCGAACGAATTGATGAACTCGAGAAATTCCTGTTGCACCTGAAAGTAGAAACTCGCCCGATTACAATGGTGTGCGTACTTTTCCCCTAGGCCATTCCAGTTATTGGTTTCGAGTATCAGACTTGCGAAAATTTTGATGGTTTCTCAACCATTCCTTAACTTCAAACTCCCATATCTCGCAAACGGATTGACGAACTCGAGAAATTCCTGTTGCATCTGATAGTAGAAATACACCCGATTACAATGGCGTGTGCACTTTCCCCCTAAGCCATACCAGTTATTGGTTTCGAGTATCCGACTTGCGAAAATTTTGATGGTTTCTCAACCATTCCTTAACTTCAAACTCCCATATCTCGCGAACGGATTGATAAACTCGAGAAATTCCTGTTGCATCTGAAAGTAGAAACTCGCCCGATTACAACGGTGTGTGTATTTATCCCCTAGGCCATTGTAGTTATTGGTTTCGAGTATCAGACTTGCGAAAATTTTGATTGATCCTCAACCATTCCTTAAATTCAAACTCCCATATCTCGCGAACGGATTGACGAACTCGAGAAATTCCTGTTGCATCTGAAAGCACAAACTCGTCCGATTACAACGGTGTGTGTATTTTTGCCCTAGGCCATTCCAGTTATTGGTTTCGAGTATCAGACTTGCGAAAATTTTGATGGATTCTCAACCATTCCTTAAATTCAAACTCCCATATCTCGCGAACGGATTGACGAACTCGAGAAATTCCAGTTGCATCTGAAAGTAGAAACTCTCCCGATTACAACGGTATGTGTATTTTTCCCCCAGGCCATTGTAGTTATTGGTTTCGAGTATCAGACTTGCGAAAATTTTGATGGTTTCTCAACCATTCCTTAATATCAAACTCCCATACCTCGCGTACGGATTGACGAACTCGAGAAATTCCTGTGCATCTGAAAGCAGAAACTCGTCCGATTACAACGGTATGTGTATTTTTGCCCTAGGCCATAGTAGTTATTGGTTTCGAGTATCAGACATGCGACAATTTTGATGGTTTCTCAACCATTCCTTAACTTCAAACTTCCATATCTTGCGAACGGATTGACGAACTCTAGAAATTCGTGTTGCATCTTAAAGTAGAAACTCGCCCAATTACAACGGTATCTGTATTTTTCCCCTAGGCCATTGTAGTTATTGGTTTCGAGTATCAGACTTGCGAAAATTTTGATGGAATCTCAACCATTCCTTAACTTCAAGCTCCCATATCTCGCGAACGGATTGACGAACTCGATTATTTCCTGTTGCATCTGAAAGTAGAAACTCTCCCAATTACAACGCTATGTGTATTTTTCCCCTAGGCCATAGTAGTAATTGGTTTCGAGTATCAGACTTGCGAAAATTTTGATGGTTTCTCAACCATTCCTTAACTTCAAACTCCCATACCTCGCGAACGGATTGACGACCTCGAGAAATTCCTTTTGCATCTGAAAGCAGAAACTCGCCCGATTACAATGGTGTGTGGACTTTTCCCCTAGGCCATTCCAGTTATTGGTTTCGAGTATCCGACTTGCGAAAATTTTGATGGTTTCTCAACCATTCCTTAACTTCAAACTCCCATACCTCGCGAACGGATTGACGACCTCGAGAAATTCCTTTTGCATCTGAAAGCAGAAACTCGCCCGATTACAATGGTGTGTGGACTTTTCCCCTAGGCCATTCCAGTTATTGGTTTCAAGTATCAGACTTCCGAAAATTTTGATGGATTCTCAACCATTCCTTAACTTTAAACTCCCATATCTCGCGAACGGATTGACGAACTCGAGAAATTCCTGTTGCATCTGAAAGTAGAAACTCACCCGATTACAATGGTGTGTGTACTTTTACCCTAAGCCATTCCAGTTATTGGTTTCGAGTATCCGACTTGCGAAAATTTTGATGGTTTCTCAACCATGACTTAACTTCAAACTCCCATATCTCGCGAACGGATTGACGAACTCGAGATATTCCTGTTGCATCTGAAAGTAGAAACTCGCCCGATTACAATGGTGTGTAATACTTTTCCCCTAGACCATTCCAGTTATTGGTTTCCGGTATCAGACTCGCGAAAATTTTAATGGTTTTTCAACCATTCCTCAACTTCAAACTCCCATATCTCGCGAACGGATTCACGAACTCGAGAAATTCCTGTTGCACCTGAAAGCAGAAACTCGTCCGATTACAACGGTATGTGTATTCTTGCCCTAGGCCATAGTAGTTATTCGTTTCGAGTATCAGACTTGCGAAAATTTTGATGGTTTCTCAACCATTCCTTAACTTCAAACTCCCATAGCTCGCGAACGGATTGACGAATTCGAGAAGCTCCTATTGCATCTGAAAGCAGAAACACGCCCGATTACAACGGTAAGTGTATTTTTGCCTTAGGCCATATGTAGTTATTGGTTTCGAGTATCAGACTTGCGAAAATTTTGATGGTTTCTCAACCATTCCTTAACTTCAAACTCCCATATCTCGCGAACGGATTGACGAACTCGAGAAACTCCAATTGCATCTGAGAGCAGAAACTCGCCTGATTACAACGGTATGTGTATTTTTGCCTTAGGCCATAGTAGTTATTGGTTTCGAGTATCAGACTTGCGAAAATTTTGATGGTTTCTCAACCATTCCTTAACTTCATACTCCCATATCTCGCGAACGGATTGACGAACTCGTGAAATTCCTGTTGCATCTGAAAGCAGAAAATCACCCGATTACAATGGTGTGTGTACTTTTCCCCTAGGACATTCCAGTTATTGGTTTCGAGTATCAGACTTGCGAAAATTTTGATGGTTTCTCAACCATTCCTTAACTTCAAACTCCCATATCTCGCGAACGGATTGACGAACTCGAGAAGTTCCTGTTGCATCTGAAAGTAGAAACTCACCCGATTACAACGGTATGTGTATTTTTGCCCTAGGCCATAGTAGTTATTGGTTTCGAGTATCAGACTTGCGAAAATTTTGATGGTTTCTCAACCATTCCTTAAGTTTAAACTCCCATATCTCGCGAACGGATTGACGAACTCGAGAAATTCCTGTTGCATCTGAAAGAAGAAACTCACCCGATTACAATAGTGTGTGTACTTTTCCCCTAGGCCATTCCAGTTGTTGGTTTCGAGTATCAGACTTGCCAAAATTTTGATGGTTTCTCAACCATTCCTTAACTTCAAACTCCCATATCTTGCGAACGGATTGACGAACTCGAGAAATTCCAGTTGCATCTGAAAGTAGAAACTCTCCCGATTAAAACGGTATGTGTATTTTTCCCCCAGGCCATTGTAGTTATTTGTTTCGAGTATCAGACTTGCGAAAATTTTGATGGTTTCTCAACCATTCCTTAACTTCAAACTCCCGTATCTCGCGAACGAATTGATGAACTCGAGAAATTCCTGTTGCACCTGAAAGTAGAAACTCGCCCGATTACAATGGTGTGCGTACTTTTCCCCTAGGCCATTCCAGTTATTGGTTTCGAGTATCAGACTTGCGAAAATTTTGATGGTTTCTCAACCATTCCTTAACTTCAAACTCCCATATCTCGCAAACGGATTGACGAACTCGAGAAATTCCTGTTGCATCTGATAGTAGAAACACTCCCGATTACAATGGCGTGTGCACTTTCCCCCTAAGCCATACCAGTTATTGGTTTCGAGTATCCGACTTGCGAAAATTTTGATGGTTTCTCAACCATTCCTTAACTTCAAACTCCCATATCTCGCGAACGGATTGATAAACTCGAGAAATTCCTGTTGCATCTGAAAGTAGAAACTCGCCCGATTACAACGGTGTGTGTATTTATCCCCTAGGCCATTGTAGTTATTGGTTTCGAGTATCAGACTTGCGAAAATTTTGATTGATCCTCAACCATTCCTTAAATTCAAACTCCCATATCTCGCGAACGGATTGACGAACTCGAGAAATTCCTGTTGCATCTGAAAGCACAAACTCGTCCGATTACAACGGTGTGTGTATTTTTGCCCTAGGCCATTCCAGTTATTGGTTTCGAGTATCAGACTTGCGAAAATTTTGATGGATTCTCAACCATTCCTTAAATTCAAACTCCCATATCTCGCGAACGGATTGACGAACTCGAGAAATTCCAGTTGCATCTGAAAGTAGAAACTCTCCCGATTACAACGGTATGTGTATTTTTCCCCCAGGCCATTGTAGTTATTGGTTTCGAGTATCAGACTTGCGAAAATTTTGATGGTTTCTCAACCATTCCTTAATATCAAACTCCCATACCTCGCGTACGGATTGACGAACTCGAGAAATTCCTGTGCATCTGAAAGCAGAAACTCGTCCGATTACAACGGTATGTGTATTTTTGCCCTAGGCCATAGTAGTTATTGGTTTCGAGTATCAGACATGCGACAATTTTGATGGTTTCTCAACCATTCCTTAACTTCAAACTTCCATATCTTGCGAACGGATTGACGAACTCTAGAAATTCGTGTTGCATCTTAAAGTAGAAACTCGCCCAATTACAACGGTATCTGTATTTTTCCCCTAGGCCATTGTAGTTATTGGTTTCGATTATCCGACTTGCGAAAATTTTGATGGTTTCTCAACCATGACTTAACTTCAAACTCCCATATCTCGCGAACGGATTGACGAACTCGAGATATTCCTGTTGCATCTGAAAGTAGAAACTCGCCCGATTACAATGGTGTGTAATACTTTTCCCCTAGACCATTCCAGTTATTGGTTTCCGGTATCAGACTCGCGAAAATTTTAATGGTTTTTCAACCATTCCTCAACTTCAAACTCCCATATCTCGCGAACGGATTCACGAACTCGAGAAATTCCTATTGCATCTGAAAGCAGAAACACGCCCGATTACAACGGTAAGTGTATTTTTGCCTTAGGCCATATGTAGTTATTGGTTTCGAGTATCAGACTTGCGAAAATTTTGATGGTTTCTCAACCATTCCTTAACTTCAAACTCCCATATCTCGCGAACGGATTGACGAACTCGAGAAACTCCAATTGCATCTGAGAGCAGAAACTCGCCTGATTACAACGGTATGTGTATTTTTGCCTTAGGCCATAGTAGTTATTGGTTTCGAGTATCAGACTTGCGAAAATTTTGATGGTTTCTCAACCATTCCTTAACTTCATACTCCCATATCTCGCGAACGGATTGACGAACTCGAGAAATTCCTGTTGCATCTGAAAGCAGAAAATCACCCGATTACAATGGTGTGTGTACTTTTCCCCTAGGACATTCCAGTTATTGGTTTCGAGTATCAGACTTGCGAAAATTTTGATGGTTTCTCAACCATTCCTTAACTTCAAACTCCCATATCTCGCGAACGGATTGACGAACTCGAGAAATTCCTGTTGCATCTGAAAGAAGAAACTCACCCGATTACAATAGTGTGTGTACTTTTCCTCTAAGCCATTCTAGTTATTGGTTTCGAGTATCCAACTTGCGAAAATTTTGGTGGTTTCTCAACCATTCCATAACTTCAAACTCCCATATCTCGCGAACGGATTGACGAACTCGATAAATTCCTGTTGCACTCGAAAGTAGAAACTCGCCGATTACAATGGTGTGTGTACTTTTCCCCTAAGCCATTCTAGTTATTGGTTTCAGGAATCAAACTTGCGAAAATTTTGATGGTTTCTCAACCATTCCTTAACTTCATACTCCCATATCTCGCGAACGGATTGACGAACTCGAGAAATTCCTGTTGCATCTGAAAGCAGAAAATCACCCGATTACAATGGTGTGTGTACTTTTCCCCTAGGACATACCAGTTATTGGTTTCGAGTATCAGACTTGCGAAAATTTTGATGGTTTCTCAACCATTCCTTAACTTCAAACTCCCATATCTCGCGAACGGATTGACGAACTCGAGAAGTTCCTGTTGCATCTGAAAGTAGAAACTCACCCGATTACAACGGTATGTGTATTTTTGCCCTAGGCCATAGTAGTTATTGGTTTCGAGTATCAGACTTGCGAAAATTTTGATGGTTTCCCAACCATTCCTTAACTTTAAACTCCCATATCTCGCGAACGGATTGACGAACTCGAGAAATTCCTGTTGCATCTGAAAGAAGAAACTCACCCGATTACAATAGTGTGTGTACTTTTCCTCTAAGCTATTCTAGTTATTGGTTTCGAGTATCCAACTTGCGAAAATTTTGGTGGTTTCTCAACCATTCCATAACTTCAAACTCCCATATCTCGCGAACGGATTGACGAACTCGATAAATTCCTGTTGCACTCGAAAGTAGAAACTCGCCGATTACAATGGTGTGTGTACTTTTCCCCTAAGCCATTCTAGTTATTGGTTTCAGGAATCAAACTTGCGAAAATTTTGATGGTTTCTCAACCATTCGATAACTTCAAACTCCCATATCTCGAGAACGGATTGACGAACTCGAGAAATTCCTGTTGCATCTGAAAGTAGAAACTCGCCGATTACAATGGTGTGTGTACTTTTCCCCTAAGCCAATCTAGTTATTGGTTTCGAGTATCCGACTTGCGAAAATTTTGATGGTTTCTCAACCATCCCATAACTTCAAACTCCCATATCTCGCGAACGGATTGACGAACTCGAGAAATTCCTGTTGCAACTGAAAGCAGAAACTCACCCGATTACAATGGTGTGTGTACTTTTCCCCTAGGCCATTCCAGTTATTGTTTTCGAGTATCAGACTTGCGAAAATTTTGACGGTTCCTCTTACATTCCTTAACTTCAAACTTCCATATCTCGCGAGCGGATTGACGAACTCGAGAAACTCCAATTGCATCTGAGAGCAGAAACTCCCCCGATTACAACGTTATGTGTATTTTTGTCTTAGGCCATAGTAGTTATTGTTTTCGAGTATCAAACTTGCTAAAATTTTGATGATTTCTCAACCATTCCTTAACTTCAAACTACCATATCTCGCAAACAGATTGACGAACTCGAGAAATTCCTGTTGCACCTGAAAGTAGAAACTCACCCGATTACAATGGTGTGTGTACTTTTCCCATAAGCCATTCCAGTTATTGGTTTCGGGTATCCGACTTGCGAAAATTTTGATGGTTTCTCAACCATTCCTTAACTTCAAACTCCCATATCTCGCGAACGGATTGACGAACTCGAGATATTCATGTTGCATCTGAAAGTAGAAACACGCCCGATTACAATGGTTTGTGTACTTTTCCCCTAGGCCATTCCAGTTATTGGTTTCGAGTATCAGACTTGCGAAAATTTTGATGGTTTCTCAAACATTCCTTAACTTCAAACTCCCATATCTCGCGAACGGATTGACGAACTCGAGAAATTCCTGTTGCATCTGAAAGCAGAAACTCGTCCGATTACAACGGTGTACGTATTTTTCCCCTAGGGCATTGTAGTTATTGGTTTCGAGTATCAGACTTGCGAAAATTTTGATGGATTCTCAACCATTCCCTAACTTCAAACTCCCATATCTCGCGAACGGATTGACGAACTCGACAAATTCCTGTTGCATCTGAAAGTAGAAACTCTCCCGATTACAACGGTATGTGTATTTTTCCCCCAGGCCTTTGTAGTTATTGGTTTCGAGTATCAGACTTGCGAAAATTTTGATGGTTTCTCAACCATTCCTTAATTCCATACTCCCATATCTCGCAAACGGATTGACGAACTCGAGAAATTCCTGTTGCATCTGAAAGTAGAAACACACCCGATTACAATGGCGTGTGCACTTTCCCCCTAAGCCATACCAGTTATTGGTTTCGAGTATCCGACTTGCGAAAATTTTGATGGTTTCTCAACCATTCCTTAACTTCAAACTCCCATATCTCGCGAACGGATTGATGAACTCGAGAAATTCCTGTTGCATCTGAAAGTAGAAACTCGCCCAATTACAACGGTATGTGTATTTATCCCCTAGGCCATTGTAGTTATTGGTTTCGAGTATCAGACTTGCGAAAATTTTGATTGATCCCCAACCATTCCTTAAATTCAAACTCCATATCTCGCGAACGGATTGACGAACTCGAGAATTTCCTGTTGCATCTGAAAGTAGAAACTCTCCCGATTACAACGGTATGTGTATTTTTCCCCCAGGCCATTGTAGTTATTGGTTTCGAGTATCAGACATGCGACAATTTTGATGGTTTCTCAACCATTCCTTAACTTGAAACTCCCATACCTCGCGAAAGGATTGACGAACTCTAGAAATTCGTGTTGCATCTGAAAGTAGAAACTCGCCCGATTACAACGGTATATGTATTTTTCCCCCAGGCCATTGTAGTTATTTAGTTCGAGTATCAGACTTGCGAAAATTTTGATGGTTTCTCAACCATTCCTTAACATCAAGCTCCCATATCTCGAAAACGGATTGACGAACTCGAGAAATTCCTGATGCATCTGAAAGTAGAAACACGCCCGATTACAATGGTGTGTGTACTTTTCCCCTAGGCCATTCCAGTTATTGGTTTCGAGTATCAGACTTGCGAAAATTTTGATGGTTTCTCAAACATTCCTTAACTTCAAACTCCCATATCTCGCGAACGGATTGACGAACTCGAGAAATTCCTGTTGCATCTGAAAGCAGAAACTCGTCCGATTACAACGGTATGCGTATTTTTGCCCTAGGCCATAGTAGTTATTGGTTTCGAGTATCAGACATGCGACAATTTTGATGGTTTCTCAACCATTCCTTAACATCAAACTCCCATATCTCGAAAACGGATTGACGAACTCGAGAAATTCCTGTTGCATCTGAAAGTAGAAACACGCCCGATTACAATGGTGTGTGTACTTTTCCCCTAGGCCATTCCAGTTATTGGTTTCGAGTATCAGACTTGCGAAAATTTTGATGGTTTCTCAACCATTCCTTAACTTCAAACTCCCATATCTCGCGAACGGATTCACGAACTCGAGAAATTCCTGTTGCATCTGAAAGCAGAAACTCGTCCGATTACAACGGTGTACGTATTTTTCCCCTAGGGCATTGTAGTTATTGGTTTCGAGTATCAGACTTGCGAAAATTTTGATGGTTTCTCAAACATTCCTTAACTTCAAACTCCCATATCTCGCGAACGGATTGACGAACTCGAGAAATTCCTGTTGCATCTGAAAGCAGAAACACGTCCGATTACAACGGTGTACGTATTTTTCCCCCAGGCCTTTGTAGTTATTGGTTTCGAGTATCAGACTTGCGAAAATTTTGATGGTTTCTCAACCATTCCTTAATTCCATACTCCCATATCTCGCAAACGGATTGACGAACTCGAGAAATTCCTGTTGCATCTGAAAGTAGAAACACACCCGATTACAATGGCGTGTGCACTTTCCCCCTAATCCATACCAGTTATTGGTTTCGAGTATCCGACTTGCGAAAATTTTGATGGTTTCTCAACCATTCCTTAACTTCAAACTCCCATATCTCGCGAACGGATAGATGAACTCGAGAAATTCCTGTTGCATCTGAAAGTAGAAACTCGCCAGATTACAATGGTGTGTGTACTTTTCCCCTAGGCCATTGTAGTTATTGGTTTCGAGTATCAGACTTGCGAAAATTTTTATGGATCCTCAACCATTCCTTAAATTCAAACTCCCATATTTCGCGAACGGATTGACGAACTCGAGAAATTCCTGTGGCATCTGAAAGTAGAAACTCTCCCGATTACAAGGGTATGTGTATTTTTCCCCCAGGCCATTGTAGTTATTTGTTTCGAGTATCAGACCTGCGAAAATTTTGATGGTTTCTCAACCATTCCTTAACTTCAAACTCCCATATCTCGCGAACTAATTGATGAACTCGAGAAATTCCTGTTGCATCTGAAAGTAGAAACTCACCCGATTACAATGGTGTGCGTACTTTTCCCCTAGGCCATTCCAGTTATTGGTTTCGAGTATTAGACTTGCGAAAATTTTGATTGTTTCTCAATCATTCCTTAATTTCAAACTCCCATATCTAGCGAACGGATTGACGAACTCGAGAAATTCCTGTTGCATCTGAAACTAGAAACTCTCCCGATTACAACGGTATGTGTATTTTTCCCCCAGGCCTTTGTAGTTATTGGTTTCGAGTATCAGACTTGCGAAAATTTTGATGGTTTCTCAACCATTACTTAACTTCAAACTCCCATATCTCGCAAACGGATTGACGAACTCGAGAAATTCCTGTTGCATCTGAAAGTAGAAACACACCCGATTACAATGGCGTTTGCACTTTCCCCCTAAGCCATACCAGTTATTGGTTTCGAGTATCCGACTTGCGAAAATTTTGATGGTTTCTCAACCATTCCTTAACTTCAAACTCCCATATCTCGCGAACGGATAGATGAACTCGAGAAATTCCTGTTGCATCTGAAAGTAGAAACTCGCCAGATTACAACGGTATGTGTATTTATCCCCTAGGCCATTGTAGTTATTGGTTTCGAGTATCAGACTTGCGAAAATTTTGTTTGATCCTCAACCATTCCTTAAATTCAAACTCCCATATCTCGCGAACGGATTGACGAACTCGAGAAATTCCAGTTGCATCTGAAAGTAGAAACTCTCCCGATTACAACGGTGTGTGTATTTTTCCCCCAGGCCATTGTAGTTATTGGTTTCGAGTATCAGACTTGCGAAAATTTTGATGGTTTCTCAACCATTCCTTAACTTCAAACTCCCATATCTTGCGAACGGATTGACGAACTCGAGAAATTCCTGTTGCATCTGAAAGCAGAAACTCGTCCGATTACAACGGTATGCGTATTTTTGCCCTAGGCCATAGTAGTTATTGGTTTCGAGTATCAGACATGCGACAATTTTGATGGTTTCTCAACCATTCCTTAACTTCAAACTCCCATACCTCGCGAAAGGATTGACGAACTCTAGAAATTCGTGTTGCATCTGAAAGTAGAAACTCGCCCGATTACAACGGTATATGTATTTTTCCCCCAGGCCATTGTAGTTATTTATTTCGAGTACCAGACTTGCGAAAATTTTGATGGTTTCTCAACCATTCCTTAACATCAAACTCCCATATCTCGAAAACGGATTGACGAACTCGAGAAATTCCTGTTGCATCTGAAAGTAGAAACACGCCCGATTACAATGGTGTGTGTACTTTTCCCCTAGGCCATTCCAGTTATTGGTTTCGAGTATCAGACTTGCGAAAATTTTGATGGTTTCTCAACCATTCCTTAACTTCAAACTCCCATATCTCGCGAACGGATTCACGAACTCGAGAAATTCCTGTTGCATCTGAAAGCAGAAACTCGTCCGATTACAACGGTGTGTGTATTTTTGCCCTAGGCCATAGTAGTTATTGGTTTCGAGTATCAGACATGCGACAGTTTTGATGGTTTCTCAACCATTCCTTAACTTCAAACTCCCATATCTCGCGAACGGATTGACGAACTCTAGAAATTCGTGTTGCATCTTAAAGTAGAAACTCGCCCGATTACAACGGTATATGTATTTTTCCCCTAGGCCATTGTAGATATTGGTTTCGAGTATCAGACTTGCGAAAATTTTGATGGGTTCTCAACCACTCCTTAACTTCAAACTCCCATTTCTCGCGAACGGATTGACGAACTCGAGAAATTCCTGCGGCATCTGAAAGTAGAAACTCTCCCGATTACAACGGTATGTGTATTTTTCCCCCAGGCCTTTGTAGTTATTGGTTTCGAGTATCATACTTGCGAAAATTTTGATGGATCCTCAACCATTCCTTAACTTCAAACTCCCATATCTCGCGAACGGATTGATGAACTCGAGAAATTCCTGTTGCATCTGAAAGTAGAAACTCGCCCGATTACAATGGTGTGTGTACTTTTCCCCTAGGCCATTCCAGTTGTTGGTTTCGAGTATCAGACTTGCGAAAATTTTGATGGTTTCTCAACCATTCCTTAACTTCAAACTCCCATATCTTGCGAACGGATTGACGAACTCGAGGAATTCCAGTTGCATCTGAAAGTAGAAACTCGCCCGATTACAATGGTGTGCGTACTTTTCCCCTAGGCCATTCCAGTTATTGGTTTCGAGTATCAGACTTGCGAAAATTTTGATGGTTTCTCAACCATTCCTTAACTTCAAACTCCCGTATCTCGCGAACGAATTGATGAACTCGAGAAATTCCTGTTGCACCTGAAAGTAGAAACTCGCCCGATTACAATGGTGTGCGTACTTTTCCCCTAGGCCATTCCAGTTATTGGTTTCGAGTATCAGACTTGCGAAAATTTTGATGGTTTCTCAACCATTCCTTAACTTCAAACTCCCATATCTCGCAAACGGAATGACGAACTCGAGAAATTCCTGTTGCATCTGATAGTAGAAACACACCCGATTACAATGGCGTGTGCACTTTCCCCTTAAGCCATACCAGTTATTGGTTTCGAGTATCCGACTTGCGAAAATTTTGATGGTTTCTCAACCATTCCTTAACTTCAAACTCCCATATCTCGCGAACGGATTGATAAACTCGAGAAATTCCTGTTGCATCTGAAAGTAGAAACTCGCCCGATTACAACGGTGTGTGTATTTATCCCCTAGGCCATTGTAGTTATTGGTTTCGAGTATCAGACTTGCGAAAATTTTGATTGATCCTCAACCATTCCTTAAATTCAAACTCCCATATCTCGCGAACGGATTGACGTACTCGAGAAATTCCTGTTGCATCTGAAAGCACAAACTCGTCCGATTACAACGGTGTGTGTATTTTTGCCCTAGGCCATTCCAGTTATTGGTTTCGAGTATCAGACTTGCGAAAATTTTGATGGATTCTCAACCATTCCTTAAATTCAAACTCCCATATCTCGCGAACGGATTGACGAACTCGAGAAATTCCAGTTGCATCTGAAAGTAGAAACTCTCCCGATTACAACGGTATGTGTATTTTTCCCCCAGGCCATTGTAGTTATTGGTCTCGAGTATCAGACTTGCGAAAATTTTGATGGTTTCTCAACCATTCCTTAATATCAAACTCCCATACCTCGCGTACGGATTGACGAACTCTAGAAATTCCTGTGCATCTGAAAGCAGAAACTCGTCCGATTACAACGGTATGTGTATTTTTGCCCTAGGCCATAGTAGTTATTGGTTTCGAGTATCAGACATGCGACAATTTTGATGGTTTCTCAACCATTCCTTAACTTCAAACTTCCATACCTCGCGAACGGATTGACGACCTCGAGAAATTCCTTTTGCATCTGAAAGCAGAAACTCGCCCGATTACAATGGTGTGTGGACTTTTCCCCTAGGCCATTCCAGTTATTGGTTTCAAGTATCAGACTTCCGCAAATTTTGATGGATTCTCAACCATTCCTTAACTTTAAACTCCCATATCTCGCGAACGGATTGACGAACTCGAGAAATTCCTGTTGCATCTGAAAGTAGAAACTCACCCGATTACAATGGTGTGTGTACTTTTACCCTAAGCCATTCCAGTTATTGGTTTCGAGTATCCGACTTGCGAAAATTTTGATGGTTTCTCAACCATGACTTAACTTCAAACTCCCATATCTCGCGAACGGATTGACGAACTCGAGATATTCCTGTTGCATCTGAAAGTAGAAACTCGCCCGATTACAATGGTGTGTAATACTTTTCCCCTAGACCATTCCAGTTATTGGTTTCCGGTATCAGACTCGCGAAAATTTTAATGGTTTTTCAACCATTCCTCAACTTCAAACTCCCATATCTCGCGAACGGATTGACGAACTCGAGAAACTCCGATTGCATCTGAGAGCAGAAACTCGCCTGATTACAACGGTATGTGTATTTTTGCCTTAGGCCATAGTAGTTATTGGTTTCGAGTATCAGACTTGCGAAAATTTTGATGGTTTCTCAACCATTCCTTAACTTCATACTCTCATATCTCGCGAACGGATTGACGAACTCGAGAAATTCCTGTTGCATCTGAAAGCAGAAAATCACCCGATTACAATGGTGTGTGTACTTTTCCCCTAGGACATTCCAGTTATTGGTTTCGAGTATCAGACTTGCGAAAATTTTGATGGTTTCTCAACCATTCCTTAACTTCAAACTCCCATATCTCGCGAACGGATTGACGAACTCGAGAAGTTCCTGTTGCATCTGAAAGTAGAAACTCACCCGATTACAACGGTATGTGTATTTTTGCCCTAGGCCATAGTAGTTATTGGTTTCGAGTATCAGACTTGCGAAAATTTTGATGGTTTCTCAACCATTCCTTAACTTTAAACTCCCATATCTCGCGAACGGATTGACGAACTCGAGAAATTCCTGTTGCATCTGAAAGAAGAAACTCACCCGATTACAATAGTGTGTGTACTTTTCCTCTAAGCCATTCTAGTTATTGGTTTCGAGTATCCAACTTGCGAAAATTTTGGTGG
Organism: Ptiloglossa arizonensis; assembly: GCF_051014685.1. NCBI lineage: Eukaryota > Metazoa > Arthropoda > Insecta > Hymenoptera > Colletidae > Ptiloglossa > Ptiloglossa arizonensis. The sequence goes on from NW_027478515.1 coordinate 219,539, forward strand.
TTTCTCAACCATTCCATAACTTCAAACTCCCATATCTCGCGAACGGATTGACGAACTCGATAAATTCCTGTTGCACTCGAAAGTAGAAACTCGCCGATTACAATGGTGTGTGTACTTTTCCCCTAAGCCATTCTAGTTATTGGTTTCAGGAATCAAACTTGCGAAAATTTTAATGGTTTCTCAACCATTCCTTAACTTCATACTCCCATATCTCGCGAACGGATTGACGAACTCGAGAAATTCCTGTTGCATCTGAAAGCAGAAAATCACCCGATTACAATGGTGTGTGTACTTTTCCCCTAGGACATACCAGTTATTGGTTTCGAGTATCAGACTTGCGAAAATTTTGATGGTTTCTCAACCATTCCTTAACTTCAAACTCCCATATCTCGCGAACGGATTGACGAACTCGAGAAGTTCCTGTTGCATCTGAAAGTAGAAACTCACCCGATTACAACGGTATGTGTATTTTTGCCCTAGGCCATAGTAGTTATTGGTTTCGAGTATCAGACTTGCGAAAATTTTGATGGTTTCCCAACCATTCCTTAACTTTAAACTCCCATATCTCGCGAACGGATTGACGAACTCGAGAAATTCCTGTTGCATCTGAAAGAAGAAACTCACCCGATTACAATAGTGTGTGTACTTTTCCTCTAAGCCATTCTAGTTATTGGTTTCGAGTATCCAACTTGCGAAAATTTTGGTGGTTTCTCAACCATTCCATAACTTCAAACTCCCATATCTCGCGAACGGATTGACGAACTCGATAAATTCCTGTTGCACTCGAAAGTAGAAACTCGCCGATTACAATGGTGTGTGTACTTTTCCCCTAAGCCATTCTAGTTATTGGTTTCAGGAATCAAACTTGCGAAAATTTTGATGGTTTCTCAACCATTCGATAACTTCAAACTCCCATATCTCGAGAACGGATTGACGAACTCGAGAAATTCCTGTTGCATCTGAAAGTAGAAACTCGCCGATTACAATGGTGTGTGTACTTTTCCCCTAAGCCAATCTAGTTATTGGTTTCGAGTATCCGACTTGCGAAAATTTTGATGGTTTCTCAACCATCCCATAACTTCAAACTCCCATATCTCGCGAACGGATTGACGAACTCGAGAAATTCCTGTTGCAACTGAAAGCAGAAACTCACCCGATTACAATGGTGTGTGTACTTTTCCCCTAGGCCATTCCAGTTATTGTTTTCGAGTATCAGACTTGCGAAAATTTTGACGGTTCCTCTTACATTCCTTAACTTCAAACTTCCATATCTCGCGAGCGGATTGACGAACTCGAGAAACTCCAATTGCATCTGAGAGCAGAAACTCCCCCGATTACAACGTTATGTGTATTTTTGTCTTAGGCCATAGTAGTTATTGTTTTCGAGTATCAAACTTGCGAAAATTTTGATGATTTCTCAACCATTCCTTAACTTCAAACTACCATATCTCGCAAACAGATTGACGAACTCGAGAAATTCCTGTTGCACCTGAAAGTAGAAACTCACCCGATTACAATGGTGTGTGTACTTTTCCCATAAGCCATTCCAGTTATTGGTTTCGGGTATCCGACTTGCGAAAATTTTGATGGTTTCTCAACCATTCCTTAACTTCAAACTCCCATATCTCGCGAACGGATTGACGAACTCGAGATATTCATGTTGCATCTGAAAGTAGAAACTCGCCCGATTACAATGGTGTATAATACTTTTCCCCTAGGCCATTCCAGTTATAGGTTTCAGGTATCAGACTCGCGAAAATTTTAATGTTTTTTCAACCATTCCTGAACTTCAAACTCCCATATCTCGCGAACGGATTCACGAACTCGAGAAATTCCTGTTGCATCTGAAAGCAGAAACTCGTCCGATTACAACGGTACGTGTATTCTTGCCCTATGCCATAGAAGTTATTGGTTTCGAGTATCAGACTTGCGAAAATTTTGATGGTTTCTTAACCATTCCTTAACTTCAAACTCCCATATCTCGCGAACGGATTGACGAACTCGAGAAATTCCTGTTGCATCTGAAAGTAGAAACTCGCCGATTACAATGGTGTGTGTACTTTTCCCCTAAGCCATTCTAGTTATTGGTTTCGAGTATCCGACTTGCGAAAATTTTGATGGTTTCTCAACCATTCCATAACTTCAAACTCCCACATCTCGCGAACGGATTGACGAACTCGAGAAATTCCTGTTGCATCTGAAAGCAGAAACTCGCCCGATTACAATGGTGTGTGTATTTTTGCCCTAGGCCATAGTAGTTATTGGTTTCGAGTATCAGACTTGCGAAAATTTTGATGGTTTCTCAACCATTCCTTATCTTTAAACTCCCATATCTCGCGAACGGATTGACGAACTCGAGAAATTCCTGTTGCATCTGAAAGTAGAAACTCACCCGATTACAATGGTGTGTGTACTTTTACCCTAAGCCATTCCAGTTATTGCTTTCGAGTATCCGACTTGCGAAAATTTTGATGGTTTCTCAACCATGACTTAACTTCAAACTCCCATATCTCGCTAACGGATTGACGAACTCGAGATGTTCCTGTTGCATCTGAAAGTAGAAACTCGCCCGATTACAATGGTGTGTAATACTTTTCCCCTAGACCATTCCAGTTATTGGTTTCCGGTATCAGACTCGCGAAAATTTTAATGGTTTTTCAAGCATTCCTCAACTTCAAACTCCCATATCTCGCGAACGGATTCACGAACTCGAGAAATTCCTGTTGCATCTGAAAGCAGAAACTCGTCCGATTACAACGGTATGTGTATTCTTACCCTAGGCCATAGTAGTTATTGGTTTCGAGTATCAGACTTGCGAAAATTTTGATGGTTTCTCAACCATTCCTTAACTTCAAACTCCCATATCTCGCGAACGGATTGACGAACTCGAGAAACTCCAATTGCATCTGAGAGCAGAAACTCGCCTGATTACAACGATATGTGTATTTTTGCCTTAGGCCATAGTATAATAGTTATTGGTTTCGAGTATCAGACTTGCCAAAATTTTGATTGTTTCTCAACCATTCCTTAACTTTAAACTCCCATATCTCGCGAACGGATTGACGAACTCGAGAAATTCCTGTTGCAGTCGAAAGTAGAAACTCGCCGATTACAATGGTGTGTGTACTTTTCCCCTAAGCCATTCTAGTTATTGGTTTCGAGTATCCGACTTGCGAAAATTTTGATGGTTTCTCAACCATCCCATAACTTCAAACTCCCATATCTCGCGAACGGATTGACGAACTCGAGAAATTCCTGTTGCAACTGAAAGCAGAAACTCGCCCGATTACAATGGTGTGTGTACTTTTCCCCTAGGCCATTCCTGTTATTGTTTTCGAGTATCAGACTTGCGAAAATTTTGATGGTTCCTCTACCATTCCTTAACTTCAAACTCCCATATCTCGCGAGCGGATTGACGAACTCGAGAAACTCCAATTGCATCTGAGAGCAGAAACTCCCCCGATTACAACGTTATGTGTGTTTTTGTCTTAGGCCATAGTAGTTATTGTTTTCGAGTATCAAACTTGCGAAAATTTTGATGGTTTCTCAACCATTCCTTAACTTCAAACTCCCATATCTCGCGAACGGATTGACGAACTCGAGAAATTCCTGTTGCAACTGAAAGCAGAAACTCGCCCGATTACAATGGTGTGTGTACTTTTCCCCTAGGCCATTCCTGTTATTGTTTTCGAGTATCAGACTTGCGAAAATTTTGATGGTTTCTCAACCATTCCTTAACTTCAAACTCCCATATCTCGCGAACGGATTGACGAACTCGAGAAACTCCAATTGCATCTGAGAGCAGAAACTCGCCTGATTACAACGGTATGTGTATTTTTGCCTTAGGCCATAGTAGTTATTGCTTTCGAGTATCAGACTTGCGAAAATTTTGATGGTTTCTCAACCATTCCTTAACTTCATACTCCCATATCTCGCGAACGGATTGACGAACTCGAGAAATTCCTGTTGCATCTGAAAGCAGAAAATCACCCGATTACAATGGTGTGTGTACTTTTCCCCTAGGACATTCCAGTTATTGGTTTCGAGTATCAGACTTGCGAAAATTTTGATGGTTTCTCAACCATTCCATAACTTCAAACTCCCATATCTCGCGAACGGATTGACGAACTCGATAAATTCCTGTTGCACTCGAAAGTAGAAACTCGCCGATTACAATGGTGTGTGTACTTTTCCCCTAAGCCATTCTAGTTATTGGTTTCGAGTATCCGACTTGCGAAAATTTTGATGGTTTCTCAACCATTCGATAACTTCAAACTCCCATATCTCGAGAACGGATTGACGAACTCGAGAAATTCCTGTTGCATCTGAAAGTAGAAACTCGCCGATTACAATGGTGTGTGTACTTTTCCCCTAAGCCAATCTAGTTATTGGTTTCGAGTGTCCGACTTGCGAAAATTTTGATGGTTTCTCAACCATCCCATAACTTCAAACTCCCATATCTCGCGAACGGATTGACGAACTCGAGAAATTCCTGTTGCAACTGAAAGCAGAAACTCACCCGATTACAATGGTGTGTGTACTTTTCCCCTAGGCCATTCCAGTTATTGTTTTCGAGTATCAGACTTGCGAAAATTTTGATGGTTCCTCTTACATTCCTTAACTTCAAACTCCCATATCTCGCGAGCGGATTGACGAACTCGAGAAACTCCAATTGCATCTGAGAGCAGAAACTCCCCCGATTACAACGTTATGTGTATTTTTGCCTTAGGCCATAGTAGTTATTGTTTTCGAGTATCAAACTTGCGAAAATTTTGATGATTTCTCAACCATTCCTTAACTTCAAACTACCATATCTCGCAAACAGATTGACGAACTCGAGAAATTCCTGTTGCACCTGAAAGTAGAAACTCACCCGATTACAATGGTGTGTGTACTTTTCCCATAAGCCATTCCAGTTATTGGTTTCGGGTATCCGACTTGCGAAAATTTTGATGGTTTCTCAACCATTCCTTAACTTCAAACTCCCATATCTCGCGAACGGATTGACGAACTCGAGATATTCATGTTGCATCTGAAAGTAGAAACTCGCCCGATTACAATGGTGTGTAATACTTTTCCCCTAGGCCATTCCAGTTGTAGGTTTCAGGTATCAGACTCGCGAAAATTTTAATGGTTTTTCAACCATTCCTGAACTTCAAACTCCCATATCTCGCGAACGGATTCACGAACTCGAGAAATTCCTGTTGCATCTGAAAGCAGAAACTCGTCCGATTACAACGGTACGTGTATTCTTGCCCTAGGCCATAGAAGTTATTGGTTTCGAGTATCAGACTTGCGAAAATTTTGATGGTTTCTTAACCATTCCTTAACTTCAAACTCCCATATCTCGCGAACGGATTGACGAACTCGAGAAATTCCTGTTGCATCTGAAAGTAGAAACTCGCCGATTACAATGGTGTGTGTACTTTTCCCCTAAGCCATTCTAGTTATTGGTTTCGAGTATCCGACTTGCGAAAATTTTGATGGTTTCTCAACCATTCCATAACTTCAAACTCCCATATCTCGCGAACGGATTGACGAACTCGAGAAATTCCTGTTGCATCTGAAAGCAGAAACTCGCCCGATTACAATGGTGTGTGTACTTTTCCCCTAGGCCATTCCAGTTATTGGTTTCGAGTATCAGACTTGCGAAAATTTTGATGGTTTCTCAACCATTCCTTAACTTCAAACTCCCATATCTCGCGAACGGATTGACGAACTCGAGAAATTCCTGTTGCATCTGAAAGTAGAAACTCACCCGATTACAATGGTGTGTGTACTTTTACCCTAAGCCATTCCAGTTATTGCTTTCGAGTATCCGACTTGCGAAAATTTTGATGGTTTCTCAACCATGACTTAACTTCAAACTCCCATATCTCGCGAACGGATTGACGAACTCGAGATGTTCATGTTGCATCTGAAAGTAGAAACTCGCCCGATTACAATGGTGTGTAATACTTTTCCCCTAGACCATTCCAGTTATTGGTTTCCGGTATCAGACCCGCGAAAATTTTAATGGTTTTTCAACCATTCCTCAACTTCAAACTCCCATATCTCGCGAACGGATTCACGAACTCGACAAATTCCTGTTGCATCTGAAAGCAGAAACTCGTCCGATTACAACGGTATGTGTATTTTTGCCTTAGGCCATAGTAGTTATTGGTTTCGAGTATCAGACTTGCGAAAATTTTGATGGTATCTCAACCATTCCTTAACTTCATACTCCCATATCTCGCGAACGGATTGACGAACTCGAGAAACTCCAATTGCATCTGAGAGCAGAAAATCACCCGATTACAATGGTGTGTGTACTTTTCCCCTAGGACATTCCAGTTATTGGTTTCGAGTATCAGACTTGCGAAAATTTTGATGGTTTCTCAACCACTCCTTAACTTCAAACTCCCATATCTCGCGAACGGATTGACGAACTCGAGAAATTCCTGTTGCATCTGAAGGTAGAAACTCACCAGATTACAACGGTATGTGTATTTTTGCCCTAGGCCATAGTATAATAGTTATTGGTTTCGAGTATCAGACTTGCCAAAATTTTGATGGTTTCTCAACCATTCCTTAACTTTAAACTCCCATATCTCGCGAACGGATTGACGAACTCGAGAAATTCCTGTTGCAGTCGAAAGTAGAAACTCGCCGATTACAATGGTGTGTGTACTTTTCCCCTAAGCCATTCTAGTTATTGGTTTCGAGTATCCGACTTTCGAAAATTTTGATGGTTTCTCAACCATCCCATAACTTCAAACTCCCATATCTCGCGAACGGATTGACGAACTCGAGAAATTCCTGTTGCAACTGAAAGCAGAAACTCGCCCGATTACAATGGTGTGTGTACTTTTCCCCTAGGCCATTGCTGTTATTGTTTTCGAGTATCAGACTTGCGAAAATTTTGATGGTTCCTCTACCATTCCTTAACTTCAAACTCCCATATCTCGCGAGCGGATTGACGAACTCGAGAAACTCCAATTGCATCTGAGAGCAGAAACTCCCCCGATTACAACGTTATGTGTATTTTTGTCTTAGGCCATAGTAGTTATTGTTTTCGAGTATCAAACTTGCGAAAATTTTGATGGTTTCTCAACCATTCCTTAACTTCAAACTCCCATATCTCGCGAACGGATTGACGAACTCGAGAAGTTCCTGTTGCATCTGAAAGTAGAAACTCACCCGATTGCAACGGTATGTGTATTTTTGCCCTAGGCCATAGTAGTTATTGGTTTCGAGTATCAGACTTGCGAAAATTTTGATGGTTTCTCAACCATTCCTTAACTTTAAACTCCCATATCTCGCGAACGGATCGACGAACTCGAGAAATTCCTGTTGCATCTGAAAGAAGAAACTCTCCCGATTACAATAGTGTGTGTACTTTTCCTCTAAGCCATTCTAGTTATTGGTTTCGAGTATCTAACTTGCGAAAATTTTGATGGTTTCTCAACCATTCCATAACTTCAAACTCCCATATCTCGCGAACGGATTGACGAACTCGATAAATTCCTGTTGCACTCGAAAGTAGAAACTCGCCGATTACAATGGTGTGTGTACTTTTCCCCTAAGCCATTCTAGTTATTGGTTTCGAGTATCCGACTTGCGAAAATTTTGATGGTTTCTCAACCATTCGATAACTTCAAACTCCCATATCTCGAGAACGGATTGACGAACTCGAGAAATTCCTGTTGCATCTGAAAGTAGAAACTCGCCGATTACAATGGTGTGTGTACTTTTCCCCTAAGCCAATCTAGTTATTGGTTTCGGGTATCCGACTTGCGAAAATTTTGATGGTTTCTCAACCATCCCATAACTTCAAACTCCCATATCTCGCGAACGGATTGACGAACTCGAGAAATTCCTGTTGCAACTGAAAGCAGAAACTCGCCCGATTACAATGGTGTGTGTACTTTTCCCCTAGGCCATTCCAGTTATTGTTTTCGAGTATCAGACTTGCGAAAATTTTGATGGTTCCTCTTACATTCCTTAACTTCAAACTCCCATATCTCGCGAGCGGATTGACGAACTCGAGAAACTCCAATTGCATCTGAGAGCAGAAACTCCCCCGATTACAACGTTATGTGTATTTTTGTCTTAGGCCATAGTAGTTATTGTTTTCGAGTATCAAACTTGCGAAAATTTTGATGATTTCTCAACCATTCCTTAACTTCAAACTACCATATCTCGCAAACGGATTGACGAACTCGAGAAATTCCTGTTGCACCTGAAAGTAGAAACTCACCCGATTACAATGGTGTGTGTACTTTTCCCATAAGCCATTCCAGTTATTGGTTTCGGGTATCCGACTTGCGAAAATTTTGATGGTTTTTCAACCATTCCTGAACTTCAAACTCCCATATCTCGCGAACGGATTCACGAACTCGAGAAATTCCTGTTGCATCTGAAAGCAGAAACTCGTCCGATTACAACGGTACGTGTATTCTTGCCCTAGGCCATAGAAGTTATTGGTTTCGAGTATCAGACTTGCGAAAATTTTGATGGTTTCTTAACCATTCCTTAACTTCAAACTCCCATATCTCGCGAACGGATTGACGAATTCGAGAAACTCCTATTGCATCTGAAAGCAGAAACACGCCCGATTACTACGGTATGTGTAGTTTTGCCTTAGGCCATATGTAGTTATTGGTTTCGATTATCAGACTTGCGAAAATTTTGATGGTTTCTCAACCATTCCTTAACTTCAAACTCCCATATCTCGCGAACGGATTGACGAACTCGAGAAATTCCTGTTGCATCTGAAAGTAGAAACTCGCCGATTACAATGGTGTGTGTACTTTTCCCCTAGACCATTCCAGTTATTGGTTTCGAGTATCAGACTTGCGAAAATTTTGATGGTTTCTCAACCATTCCTTAACTTCAAACTCCCATATCTCGCGAACGGATTGACGAACTCGAGAAATTCCTGTTGCATCTGAAAGTAGAAACTCACCCGATTACAACGGTATGTGTATTTTTGCCCTAGGCCATAGTAGTTATTGGTTTCGTGTATCAGACTTGCGAAAATTTTGATGGTTTCTCAACCATTCCTTAACTTTAAACTCCCATATCTCGCGAACGGATTGACGAACTCGAGAAATTCCTGTTGCATCTGAAAGTAGAAACTCACCCGATTACAATAGTGTGTGTACTTTTCCTCTAAGCTATTCTAGTTATTGGTTTCGAGTATCCGACTTGCGAAAATTTTGATGGTTTCTCAACCATTCCTTAACTTTAAACTCCCATATCTCGCGAACGGATTGACGAACTCGAGAAATTCCTGTTGCATCTGAAAGTAGAAACTCACCCGATTACAATGGTGTGTGTACTTTTACCCTAAGCCATTCCAGTTATTGGTTTCGAGTATCCGACTTGCGAAAATTTTGATGGTTTCTCAACCATGACTTAACTTCAAACTCCCATATCTCGCGAACGGATTGACGAACTCGAGATGTTCCTGTTGCATCTGAAAGTAGAAACTCGCCCGATTACAATGGTGTGTAATACTTTTCCCCTAGACCATTCCAGTTATTGGTTTCCGGTATCAGACTCGCGAAAATTTTAATGGTTTTTCAACCATTCCTCAACTTCAAACTCCCATATCTCGCGAACGGATTCACGAACTCGAGAAATTCCTGTTGCATCTGAAAGCAGAAACTCGTCCGATTACAACGGTATGTGTATTCTTACCCTAGGCCATAGTAGTTATTGGTTTCGAGTATCAGACTTGCGAAAATTTTGATGGTTTCTCAACCATTCCTTAACTTCAAACTCCCATATCTCGCGAACGGATTGACGAATTCGAGAAACTCCTATTGCATCTGAAAGCATAAACACGCCCGATTACAACGGTATGTGTATTTTTGCCTTAGGCCATATGTAGTTATTGGTTTCGAGTATCAGACTTGCGAAAATTTTGATGGTTTCTCAACCATTCCTTAACATCAAACTCCCATATCTCGCGAACGGATTGACGAACTCGAGACACTCCAATTGCATCTGAGAGCAGAAACTCGCCTGATTACAACGATATGTGTATTTTTGCCTTAGGCCATAGTAGTTATTGGTTTCGAGTATCAGACTTGCGAAAATTTTGATGGTTTCTCAACCATTCCTTAACTTCATACTCCCATATCTCGCGAACGGATTGACGAACTCGAGAAATTCCTGTTGCATCTGAAAGTAGAAACTCACCCGATTACAATAGTGTGTGTACTTTTCCTCTAAGAAATTCTAGTTATTGGTTTCGAGTATCCAACTTGCGAAAATTTTGATGGTTTCTCAACCATTCCATAACTTCAAACTACCATATCTCGCGAACGGATTGACCAACTCGATAAATTCCTGTTGCACTCGAAAGTAGAAACTCGCCGATTACAATGGTGTGTGTACTTTTCCCCTAAGCCAATCTAGTTATTGGTTTCGAGTATCCGACTTGCGAAAATTTTGATGGTTTCTCAACCATCCCATAACTTCAAACTCCCATATCTCGCGAACGGATTGACGAACTCGAGAAATTCCTGTTGCAACTGAAAGCAGAAACTCGCCCGACTACAATGGTGTGTGTACTTTTCCCCTAGGCCATTCCAGTTATTGGTTTCGAGTATCAGACTTGCGAAAATTTTGATGGTTCCTCTACCATTCCTTAACTTCAAACTCCCATATCTCGCGAGCGGATTGACGAACTCGAGAAACTCCAATTGCATCTGAGAGCAGAAACTCCCCCGATTACAACGTTATGTGTATTTTTGTCTTAGGCCATAGTAGTTATTGTTTTCGAGTATCAAACTTGCGAAAATTTTGATGATTTCTCAACCATTCCTTAACTTCAAACTACCATATCTCGCAAACGGATTGACGAACTCGAGAAATTCCTGTTGCATCTGAAAGCAGAAACTCGCCCGATTACAATGGTGTGAGTACTTTTCCCCTAAGCCATTCTAGTTATTGGTTTCGAGTATCCGACTTGCGAAAATTTTGATGGTTTCTCAACCATTCCTTAACTTCAAACTCCCATATCTCGCGAACGGATTGACGAACTCGAGATATTCCTGTTGCATCTGAAAGTAGAAACTCGCCCGATTACAATGGTGTGTAATACTTTTCCCCTAGGCCATTCCAGTTATTGGTTTCAGGTATCAGACTCGCGAAAATTTTAATGGTTTTTCAACCATTCCTGAACTTCAAACTCCCATATCTCGCGAACGGATTCACGAACTCGAGAAATTCCTGTTGCATCTGAAAGCAGAAACCCGTCCGATTACAACGGTACGTGTATTCTTGCCCTAGGCCATAGAAGTTATTGGTTTCGAGTATCAGACTTGCGAAAATTTTGATGGTTTCTTAACCATTCCTTAACTTCAAACTCCCATATCTCGCGAACGGATTGACGAATTCGAGAAACTCCTATTGCATCTGAAAGCAGAAACTCGCCCGATTACAATGGTGTGTGTACTTTTCCCCTAGGCCATTCCAGTTATTGGTTTCGAGTATCAGACTTGCGAAAATTTTGATTGTTTCTCAACCATTCCTTAACTTCAAACTCCCATATCTCGCGAACGGATTGACGAACTCGAGAAATTCCTGTTGCATCTGAAAGTAGAAACTCACCCGATTACAACGGTATGTGTATTTTTGCCCTAGGCCATAGTAGTTATTGGTTTCGAGTATCAGACTTGCGAAAATTTTGATGGTTTCTCAACCATTCCTTAACTTTAAACTCCCATATCTCGCGAACGGATTGACGAACTCGAGAAATTCCTGTTGCATCTGAAAGTAGAAACTCACCCGATTACAATAGTGTGTGTACTTTTCCTCTAAGCCATTCTAGTTATTGGTTTCGAGTATCCGACTTGCGAAAATTTTGATGGTTTCTCAACCATTCCATAACTTCAAACTCCCATATCTCGCGAACGGATTGACGAACTCGAGAAATTCCTGTTGCACTCGAAAGTAGAAACTCGCCGATTACAATGGTGTGTGTATTTTTGCCCTAGGCCATAGTAGTTATTGGTTTCGAGTATCAGACTTGCGAAAATTTTGATGGTTTCTCAACCATTCCTTAATTTCAAACTCCCATATCTCGCGAACGGATTGACGAACTCGAGAAATTCCTGTTGCATCTGAAAGTAGAAACTCACCCGATTACAACGGTATGTGTATTTTTGCCCTAGGCCATAGTAGTTATTGGTTTCGAGTATCAGACTTGCGAAAATTTTGATGGTTTCTCAACCATTCCTTAACTTTAAACTCCCATATCTCGCGAACGGATTGACGAACTCGAGAAATTCCTGTTGCATCTGAAAGTAGAAACTCACCCGATTACAATAGTGTGTGTACTTTTCCTCTAAGCCATACTAGTTATTGGTTTCGAGTATCCGACTTGCGAAAATTTTGATGGTTTCTCAACCATTCCCTAACTTCAAACTCCCATATCTCGCGAACGGATTGACGAACTCGAGAAATTCCTGTTGCACTCGAAAGTAGAAACTCGCCGATTACAATGGTGTGTGTACTTTTCCCCTAAGCCATTCTAGTTATTGGTTTCGAGTATCCGACTTGCGAAAATTTTGATGGTTTCTCAACCATTCGATAACTTCAAACTCCCATACCTCGCGAACGGATTGACGAACTCGAGAAATTCCTGTTGCATCTGAAAGTAGAAACTCGCCGATTACAATGGTGTGTGTACTTTTCCCCTAACCAATCTAGTTATTGGTTTCGAGTATCCGACTTGCGAAAATTTTGATGGTTTCTCAACCATTCCTTAACTTCAAATTCCCATATCTCGCGAACGGATTGACGAACTCGAGAAATTCCTGTTGCATCTGAAAGTAGAAACTCACCCGATTACAACGGTATGTGTGTTTTTGCCCTAGGCCATAGTAGTTATTGGTTTCGAGTATCAGACTTGCGAAAATTTTGATGGTTTCTCAACCATTCCTTAACTTTAAACTCCCATATCTCGCGAACGGATTGACGAACTCGAGAAATTCCTGTTGCATCTGAAAGTAGAAACTCACCCGATTAGAATAGTGTGTGTACTTTTCCTCTAAGCCATTCCAGTTATTGGTTTCGAGTATCCGACTTGCGAAAATTTTGATGGTTTCTCAACCATTCCTTAACTTCAAACTCCCATATCTCGCGAACGGATTGACGAACTCGAGAAATTCCTGTTGCATCTGAAAGCTGAAACTAGCCCGATTACAACGGTATGTGTATTTTTGCCCTAGGCTATAGTAGTTATTGGTTTCGAGTATCAGACTTGCGAAAATTTTGATGGTTTCTCAACCATTCCTTAACTTTAAACTCCCATATCTCGCGAACGGATTGACGAACTCGAGAAATTCGTGTTGCATCTGAAAGTAGAAACTCACCCGATTACAATAGTGTGTGTACTTTTCCTCTAAGCCATTCCAGTTATTGGTTTCGAGTATCCAACTTGCGAAAATTTTGATGGATTCTCAACCATTCCATAACTTCAAACTCCCATATCTCGCGAACGGATTGACGAACACGAGAAATTCCTGTTGCATCTGAAAGCAGAAACTCGCCCGATTACAATGGTGTGTGTACTTTTCCCCTAGGCCATTCCAGTTATTGGTTTCGAGTATCAGACTTGCGAAAATTTTGATGGTTCCTCTACCATTCCTTAACTTCAAACTCCCATATCTCGCGAACGGATTGACGAACTCGAGAAATTCCTGTTGCATCTGAAAGTAGAAACTCGCCGATTACAATGGTGTGTGTACTTTTCCCCTAAGCCATACTAGTTATTGGTTTCGAGTATCCGACTTGCGAAAATTTTGATGGTTTCTCAACCATTCCCTAACTTCAAACTCCCATATCTCGCGAACGGATTGACGAACTCGAGAAATTCCTGTTGCATCTGAAAGTAGAAACTCACCCGATTACAATAGTGTGTGTACTTTTCCTCTAAGCCATACTAGTTATTGGTTTCGAGTATCCGACTTGCGAAAATTTTGATGGATTCTCAACCATTCGATAACTTCAAACTCCCATACCTCGCGAACGGATTGACGAACTCGAGAAATTCCTGTTGCATCTGAAAGTAGAAACTCGCCGATTACAATGGTGTGTGTACTTTTCCCCTAACCAATCTAGTTATTGGTTTCGAGTATCCGACTTGCGAAAATTTTGATGGTTTCTCAACCATTCCTTAACTTCAAACTCCCATATCTCGCGAACGGATTGACGAACTCGAGAAATTCCTGTTGCATCTGAAAGTAGAAACTCACCCGATTACAACGGTATGTGTGTTTTTGCCCTAGGCCATAGTAGTTATTGGTTTCGAGTATCAGACTTGCGAAAATTTTGATGGTTTCTCAACCATTCCTTAACTTTAAACTCCCATATCTCGCGAACGGATTGACGAACTCGAGAAATTCCTGTTGCATCTGAAAGTAGAAACTCACCCGATTAGAATAGTGTGTGTACTTTTCCTCTAAGCCATTCCAGTTATTGGTTTCGAGTATCCGACTTGCGAAAATTTTGATGGTTTCTCAACCATTCCTTAACTTCAAACTCCCATATCTCGCTAACGGATTGACGAACTCGAGAAATTCCTGTTGCATCTGAAAGCAGAAACTAGCCCGATTACAACGGTATGTGTATTTTTGCCCTAGGCTATAGTAGTTATTGGTTTCGAGTATCAGACTTGCGAAAATTTTGATGGTTTCTCAACCATTCCTTAACTTTAAACTCCCATATCTCGCGAACGGATTGACGAACTCGAGAAATTCGTGTTGCATCTGAAAGTAGAAACTCACCCGATTACAATAGTGTGTGTACTTTTCCTCTAAGCCATTCCAGTTATTGGTTTCGTGTATCCAACTTGCGAAAATTTTGATGGATTCTCAACCATTCCATAACTTCAAACTCCCATATCTCGCGAACGGATTGACGAACACGAGAAATTCCTGTTGCATCTGAAAGCAGAAACTCGCCCGATTACAATGGTGTGTGTACTTTTCCCCTAGGCCATTCCAGTTATTGGTTTCGAGTATCAGACTTGCGAAAATTTTGATGGTTCCTCTACCATTCCTTAACTTCAAACTCCCATATCTCGCGAACGGATTGACGAACTCGATAAATTCCTGTTGCACTCGAAAGTAGAAACTCGCCGATTACAATGGTGTGTGTACTTTTCCCCTAAGCCATTCTAGTTATTGGTTTCGTGTATCCGACTTGCGAAAATTTTGATTGTTTCTCAACCATTCGATAACTTCAAACTCCCATATCTCGAGAACGGCTTGACGAACTCGAGAAATTCCTGTTGCATCTGAAAGTAGAAACTCGCCGATTACAATGGTGTGTGTACTTTTCCCCTAAGCCAATCTAGTTATTGGTTTCGAGTATCCGACTTGCGAAAATTTTGATGGCTTCTCAACCATCCCATAACTTCAAACTCCCATATCTCGCGAACGGATTGACGAACACGAGAAATTCCTGTTGCATCTGAAAGCAGAAACTCGCCCGATTACAATGGTGTGTGTACTTTTCCCCTAGGCCATTCCAGTTATTGGTTTCGAGTATCAGACTTGCGAAAATTTTGATGGTTCCTCTACCATTCCTTAACTTCAAACTCCCATATCTCGCGAACGGATTGACGAACTCGAGAAACTCCAATTGCATCTGAGAGCAGAAACTCCCCCGATTACAACGTTATGTGTATTTTTGTCTTAGGCCATAGTAGTTATTGGTTACGAGTATCAAACTTGCGAAAATATTGATGATTTCTCAACCATTCCTTAACTTCAAACTCCCATATCTCGCAAACGGATTGACGAACTCGAGAAATTCCTGTTGCACCTGAAAGTAGAAACTCGCCCGATTACAACGGAATGTGTATTTATCTCCTAGGCCATTGTAGTTATTGGTTTCGAGTATCAGACTTGCGAAAATTTTGATGGTTTCTCAACCATTCCTTAACTTCAAACTCCCATATCTCGCGAACGGATTGACGAACTCGAGAAATTCCTGTTGCATCTGAAAGTAGAAACTCGCCGATTACAATGGTGTGTGTACTTTTCCCCTAAGCCATTCTAGTTATTCGTTTCGAGTATCCGACTTGCGAAAATTTTGATGGTTTCTCAACCATTCCTTAACTTCAAACTCCCATATCTCGCGAACGGATTGACGAACTCGAGAAATTCCTGTTGCATCTGAAAGCAGAAACTCGCCGATTACAATGGTGTGTGTACTTTTCCCCTAAGCCAATCTAGTTATTGGTTTCGAGTATCCGACTTGCGAAAATTTTGATGGTTTCTCAAACATTCCTTAACTTCAAACTCCCATATCTCGCGAACGGATTGACGAATTCGAGAAACTCCTGTTGCATCTGAAAGCAGAAACTCGCCCGATTACAATGGTGTGTGTACTTTTCCCCTAGGCCATTCCAGTTATTGGTTTCGAGTATCCGACTTGCGAAAATTTTGATGGTTTCTCAACCATTCCTTAACTTCAAACTCCCATATCTCGCGAACGGATTGACGAACTCGAGAAATTCCTGTTGCATCTGAAAGCAGAAACTAGCCCGATTACAATGGTGTGTGTACTTTTCCCCTAAGCCAATCTAGTTATTGGATTCGAGTATCAGACTTGCGAAAATTTTGATGGTTCCTCTACCATTCCTTAACTTCAAACTCCCATATCTCGCGAACGGATTGACGAACTCGAGAAACTCCAATTGCATCTGAGAGCAGAAACTCCCCCGATTACAACGTTATGTGTATTTTTGTCTTAGGCCATAGTAGTTATTGGTTTCGAGAATCAAACTTGCGAAAATATTGATGATTTCTCAACCATTCCTTAACTTCAAACTCCCATATCTCGCAAACGGATTGACGAACTCGAGAAATTCCTGTTGCACCTGAAAGTAGAAACTCGCCCGATTACAACGGAATGTGTATTTATCTCCTAGGCCATTGTAGTTATTGGTTTCGAGTATCAGACTTGCGAAAATTTTGATGGATCCTCAACCATTCCTTAACTTCAAACTCCCATATCTCGCGAACGGTTTGACGAACTCGAGAAATTCCTGTTGCACTCGAAAGTAGAAACTCGCCGATTACAATGGTGTGTGTACTTTTCCCCTAAGCCAATCTAGTTATTGGTTTCGAGTATCCGACTTGCGAAAATTTTGATGGTTTCTCAACCATTCCTTAACTTCAAACTCCCATATCTCGCGAACGGATTGACGAATTCGAGAAACTCCTGTTGCATCTGAAAGCAGAAACTCGCCCGATTACAATGGTGTGTGTACGTTGCCCCTAGGCCATTCCAGTTATTGGTTTCGAGTATCCGACTTGCGAAAATTTTGATGGTTTCTCAACCATTCCTTAACTTCAAACTCCCATATCTCGCGAACGGATTGACGAACTCGAGAAATTCCTGTTGCATCTGAAAGCAGAAACTAGCCCGATTACAACGGTATGTGTATTTTTGCCCTAGGCTATAGTAGTTATTGGTTTCGAGTATCAGACTTGCGAAAATTTTGATGGTTTCTCAACCATTCCTTAACTTTAAACTCCCATATCTCGCGAACGGATTGACGAACTCGAGAAATTCCTGTTGCATCTGAAAGTAGAAACTCACCCGATTACAATAGTGTGTGTACTTTTCCTCTAAGCCATTCTAGTTATTGGTTTCGAGTATCCAACTTGCGAAAATTTTGATGGATTCTCAACCATTCCATAACTTCAAACTCCCATATCTCGCGAACGGATTGACGAACTCGATAAATTCCTGTTGCACTCGAAAGTAGAAACTCGCCGATTACAATGGTGTGTGTACTTTTCCCCTAAGCCATTCTAGTTATTGGTTTCGTGTATCCGACTTGCGAAAATTTTGATTGTTTCTCAACCATTCGATAACTTCAAACTCCCATATCTCGAGAACGGATTGACGAACTCGAGAAATTCCTGTTGCATCTGAAAGTAGAAACTCGCCGATTACAATGGTGTGTGTACTTTTCCCCTAAGCCAATCTAGTTATTGGTTTCGAGTATCCGACTTGCGAAAATTTTGATGGTTTCTCAACCATTCCTTAACTTCAAACTCCCATATCTCGCGAACGGATTGACGAACTCGAGAAATTCCTGTTGCATCTGAAAGCAGAAACTAGCCCGATTACAACGGTATGTGTATTTTTGCCCTAGGCTATAGTAGTTATTGGTTTCGAGTATCAGACTTGCGAAAATTTTGATGGTTTCTCAACCATTCCTTAACTTCAAACTCCCATATCTCGCGAACGGTTTGACGAACTCGAGAAATTCCTGTTGCATCTGAAAGTAGAAACTCACCCGATTACAATGGTGTGTGTACTTTTCCCATAAGCCATTCCAGTTATTGGTTTCGAGTATCCGACTTGCGAAAATTTTGATGGTTTCTCAACCATTCCTTAACTTCAAACTCCCATATCTCGCGAACGGATTGACGAACTCGAGATATTCCTGTTGCATCTGAAAGTAGAAACTCGCCCGATTACAATGGTGTGTAATACTTTTCCCCTAGGCCATTCCAGTTATTGGTTTCAGCTATCAGACTCGCGAAAATTTTAATGGTTTTTCAACCATTCCTGAACTTCAAACTCCCATATCTCGCGAACGGATTCACGAACTCGAGAAATTCCTGTTGCGTCTGAAAGCAGAAACTCGTCCGATTACAACGGTACGTGTATTCTTGCCCTAGGCCATAGAAGTTATTGGTTTCGAGTATCAGACTTGCGAAAATTTTGATGGTTTCTTAACCATTCCTTAACTTCAAACTCCCATATCTCGCGAACGGATTGACGAATTCGAGAAACTCCTATTGCATCTGAAAGCAGAAACACGCCCGATTACAACGGTATGTGTATTTTTGCCTTAGGCCATATGTAGTTATTGGTTTCGAGTATCAGACTTGCGAAAATTTTGATGGTTTCTCAACCATTCCTTAACTTCAAACTCCCATATCTCGCGAACGGATTGACGAACTCGAGAAATTCCTGTTGCATCTGAAAGTAGAAACTCGCCGATTACAATGGTGTGTGTACTTTTCCCCTAAGCCATTCTAGTTATTCGTTTCGAGTATCCGACTTGCGAAAATTTTGATGGTTTCTCAACCATTCCATAACTTCAAACTCCCATATCTCGCGAACGGATTGACGAACTCGAGAAATTCCTGTTGCATCTGAAAGCAGAAACTCGCCCGATTACAATGGTGTGTGTACTTTTCCCCTAGGCCATTCCAGTTATTGGTTTCGAGTATCAGACTTGCGAAAATTTTGATGGTTTCTCAACCATTCCTTAACTTCAAACTCCCATATCTCGCGAACGGATTGACGAACTCGAGAAATTCCTGTTGCATCTGAAAGTAGAAACTCACCCGATTACAACGGTATGTGTATTTTTGCCCTAGGCCATAGTAGTTATCGGTTTCGAGTATCAGACTTGCGAAAATTTTGATGGTTTCTCAACCATTCCTTAACTTTAAACTCCCATATCTCGCGAACGGATTGACGAACCCGAGAAATTCCTGTTGCACTCGAAAGTAGAAACTCGCCGATTACAATGGTGTGTGTACTTTTCCCATAAGCCATTCTAGTTATTGGTTTCGAGTATCCGACTTGCGAAAATTTTGATGGTTTCTCAACCATTTGATAACTTCAAACTCCCATACCTCGCGAACGTATTGACGAAGTCGAGAAATTCCTGTTGCATCTGAAAGTAGAAACTCGCCGATTACAATGGTGTGTGTACTTTTCCCCTAAGCCAATCTAGTTATTGGTTTCGAGTATCCGACTTGCGAAAATTTTGATGGTTTCTCAACCATTCCTTAACTTCAAACTCCCATATCTCGCGAACGGATTGACGAACTCGAGAAATTCCTGTTGCATCTGAAACCAGAAACTCGCCGATTACAATGGTGTGTGTACTTTTCCCCTAAGCCATTCTAGTTATTGGTTTCGAGTATCCGACTTGCGAAAATTTTGATGGTTTCTCAACCATTCCTAAACTACAAACACCCATACCTCGCGAACGGATTGACGAACTCGAGAAATTCCTGTTGCATCTGAAAGCAGAAACTCGCCCGATTATAGTGGTGTGTGTACTTTTCCCCTAGGCCATTCCAGTTATTGGTTTCGAGTATCAGACTTGCGAAAATTTTGATGGTTTCTCAACCATTCCTTAACTTCAAACTCCCATACCTCGCGAACGGATTGACGAACTCGAGAAATTCCTGTTGCATCTGAAAGTAGAAACTCAACCGATTACAACGGTATGTGTGTTTTTGCCCTAGGCCATAGTAGTTATTGGTTTCGAGTATCAGACTTGCGAAAATTTTGATGGTTTCTCAACCATTCCTTAACTTTAAACTCCCATATCTCGCGAACGGATTGACGAACTCGTGAAATTCCTGTTGCATCTGAAAGTAGAAACTCACCCGATTAGAATAGTGTGTGTACTTTTCCTCTAAGCCATTCCAGTTATTGGTTTCGAGTATCCGACTTGCGAAAATTTTGATGGTTTCTCAACCATTCCTTAACTTCAAACTCCCATATCTCGCGAACGGATTGACGAACTCGAGAAATTCCTGTTGCATCTGAAAGCAGAAACTAGCCCGATTACAACGGTATGTGTATTTTTGCCCTAGGCTATAGTAGTTATTGGTTTCGAGTATCAGACTTGCGAAAATTTTGATGGTTTCTCAACCATTCCTTAACTTCAAACTCCCATATCTCGCGAACGGTTTGACGAACTCGAGAAACTCCAATTGCATCTGAGAGCAGAAACTCGCCCGATTACAACTGTATGTGTATTTTTGCCTTAGGCCATAGTAGTTATTGGTTTCGAGTATCAGACTTGCGAAAATTTTGATGGTTTCTCAACCATTCCTTAACTTCAAACTCCCATATCTCGCGAACGGATTGACGAACTCGAGAAATTCCTGTTGCATCTGAAAGTAGAAACTCGCCGATTACAATGGTGTGTGTACTTTTCCCCTAAGCCATTCTAGTTATTGGTTTCGAGTATCCGACTTGCGAAAATTTTGATGGTTTCTCAACCATTCCATAACTTCAAACTCCCATATCTCGCGAACGGATTGACGAACTCGAGAAATTCCTGTTGCACCTGAAAGCAGAAACTCGCCCGATTACAATGGTGTGTGTACTTTTCCCCTAGGCCATTCCAGTTATTGGTTTCGAGTATCAGACTTGCGAAAATTTTGATGGTTTCTCAACCATTCCTTAACTTCAAACTCCCATATCTCGCGAACGGATTGACGAACTCGAGAAATTCCTGTTGCATCTGAAAGTAGAAGCTCACCCGATTACAACGGTATGTGTATTTTTGCCCTAGGCCATAGTAGTTATCGGTTTCGAGTATCAGACTTGCGAAAATTTTGATGGTTTCTCAACCATTCCTTAACTTTAAACTCCCATATCTCGCGAACGGATTGACGAACTCGAGAAATTCCTGTTGCATCTGAAAGTAGAAACTCACCCGATTACAATAGTGTGTGTACTTTTCCCATAAGCCATTCTAGTTATTGGTTTCGAGTATCTGACTTGCGAAAATTTTGATGGTTTCTCAACCATTCGATAACTTCAAACTCCCATACCTCGCGAACGTATTGACGAAGTCGAGAAATTCCTGTTGCATCTGAAAGTAGAAACTCGCCGATTACAATGGTGTGTGTACTTCTCCTCTAAGCCAATCTAGTTATTGGTTTCGAGTATCCGACTTGCGAAAATTTTGATGGTTTCTCAACCATTCCTTAACTTCAAACTCCCATATCTCGCGAACGGATTGACGAACTCGAGAAATTCCTGTAGCATCTGAAAGCAGAAACTCGCCGATTACAATGGTGTGTGTACTTTTCCCCTAAGCCATTCTAGTTATTGGTTTCGAGTATCCGACTTGCGAAAATTTTGATGGTTTCTCAACCATTCCATAACTACAAACTCCCATACCTCGCGAACGGATTGACGAACTCGAGAAATTCCTGTTGCATCTGAAAGCAGAAACTCGCCCGATTACAGTGGTGTGTGTACTTTTCCCCTAGGCCATTCCAGTTATTGGTTTCGAGTATCAGACTTGCGAAAATTTTGATGGTTTCTCAACCATTCCTTAACTTTAAACTCCCATATCTCGCGAACGGATTGACGAACTCGTGAAATTCCTGTTGCATCTGAAAGTAGAAACTCACCCGATTAGAATAGTGTGTGTACTTTTCCTCTAAGCCATTCCAGTTATTGGTTTCGAGTATCCGACTTGCGAAAATTTTGATGGTTTCTCAACCATTCCTTAACTTCAAACTCCCATATCTCGCGAACGGATTGACGAACTCGAGAAATTCCTGTTGCATCTGAAAGCAGAAACTAGCCCGATTACAACGGTATGTGTATTTTTGCCCTAGGCTATAGTAGTTATTGGTTTCGAGTATCAGACTTGCGAAAATTTTGATGGTTTCTCAACCATTCCTTAACTTCAAACTCCCATATCTCGCGAACGGTTTGACGAACTCGAGAAACTCCAATTGCATCTGAGAGCAGAAACTCGCCCGATTACAACTGTATGTGTATTTTTGCCTTAGGCCATAGTAGTTATTGGTTTCGAGTATCAGACTTGCGAAAATTTTGATGGTTTCTCAACCATTCCTTAACTTCAAACTCCCATATCTCGCGAACGGATTGACGAACTCGAGAAATTCCTGTTGCATCTGAAAGTAGAAACTCGCCGATTACAATGGTGTGTGTACTTTTCCCCTAAGCCATTCTAGTTATTGGTTTCGAGTATCCGACTTGCGAAAATTTTGATGGTTTCTCAACCATTCCATAACTTCAAACTCCCATATCTCGCGAACGGATTGACGAACTCGAGAAATTCCTGTTGCATCTGAAAGCAGAAACTCGCCCGATTACAATGGTGTGTGTACTTTTCCCCTAGGCCATTCCAGTTATTGGTTTCGAGTATCAGACTTGCGAAAATTTTGATGGTTTCTCAACCATTCCTTAACTTCAAACTCCCATATCTCGCGAACGGATTGACGAACTCGAGAAATTCCTGTTGCATCTGAAAGTAGAAACGCACCCGATTACAACGGTATGTGTATTTTTGCCCTAGGCCATAGTAGTTATCGGTTTCGAGTATCAGACTTGCGAAAATTTTGATGGTTTCTCAACCATTCCTTAACTTTAAACTCCCATATCTCGCGAACGGATTGACGAACTCGAGAAATTCCTGTTGCATCTGAAAGTAGAAACTCACCCGATTACAATAGTGTGTGTACTTTTCCCATAAGCCATTCTAGTTATTGGTTTCGAGTATCTGACTTGCGAAAATTTTGATGGTTTCTCAACCATTCGATAACTTCAAACTCCCATACCTCGCGAACGTATTGACGAAGTCGAGAAATTCCTGTTGCATCTGAAAGTAGAAACTCGCCGATTACAATGGTGTGTGTACTTTTCCCCTAAGCCAATCTAGTTATTGGTTTCGAGTATCCGACTTGCGAAAATTTTGATGGTTTCTCAACCATTCCTTAACTTCAAACTCCCATATCTCGCGAACGGATTGACGAACTCGAGAAATTCCTGTAGCATCTGAAAGCAGAAACTCGCCGATTACAATGGTGTGTGTACTTTTCCCCTAAGCCATTCTAGTTATTGGTTTCGAGTATCCGACTTGCGAAAATTTTGATGGTTTCTCAACCATTCCATAACTACAAACTCCCATACCTCGCGAACGGATTGACGAACTCGAGAAATTCCTGTTGCATCTGAAAGCAGAAACTCGCCCGATTACAGTGGTGTGTGTACTTTTCCCCTAGGCCATTCCAGTTATTGGTTTCGAGTATCAGACTTGCGAAAATTTTGATGGTTTCTCAACCATTCCTTAACTTCAAACTCCCATATCTCGCGAACGGATTGACGAACTCGAGAAATTCCTGTTGCATCTGAAAGTAGAAACTCACCCGATTACAACGGTATGTGTGTTTTTGCCCTAGGCCATAGTAGTTATTGGTTTCGAGTATCAGACTTGCGAAAATTTTGATGGTTTCTCAACCATTCCTTAACTTTAAACTCCCATATCTCGCGAACGGATTGACGAACTCGTGAAATTCCTGTTGCATCTGAAAGTAGAAACTCACCCGATTAGAATAGTGTGTGTACTTTTCCTCTAAGCCATTCCAGTTATTGGTTTCGAGTATCCGACTTGCGAAAATTTTGATGGTTTCTCAACCATTCCTTAACTTCAAACTCCCATATCTCGCGAACGGATTGACGAACTCGAGAAATTCCTGTTGCATCTGAAAGCAGAAACTAGCCCGATTACAACGGTATGTGTATTTTTGCCTTAGGCCATAGTAGTTATTGGTTTCGAGTATCAGACTTGCGAAAATTTTGATGGTTTCTCAACTATTCCTTAACTTTAAACTCCCATATCTCGCGAACGGATTGACGAACTCGAGAAATTCCTGTTGCATCTGAAAGTAGAAACTCACCCGATTACAATGGTGTGTGTACTTTTCCCCTAAGCCATTCCAGTTATTGGTTTCGAGTATCCGACTTGCGAAAATTTTGATGGTTCCTCAACCATTCCTTAACTTCAAACTCCCATATCTCGCGAACGGATTGACGAACTCAACAAATTCCTGTTACATCTGAAATTCGAAACTCGCCCGATTACAACGGTATGTGTATTTTTGCCCTAGGCCATAGTAGTTATTGGTTTCGAGTATCAGACTTGCGAAAATTTTGATGGTTTCTCAACCATTCCTTAACTTCAAGCTCCCATATCTCGCGAACGGATTGACGAACTCGAGAAATTCCTGTTGCATCTGAAAGCAGAAACTCGCCGATTACAATGGTGTGTGTACTTTTCCCCTAAGCCATTCTAGTTATTGGTTTCGAGTATCCGACTTGCGAAAATTTTGATGGTTTCTCAACAATTCCATAACTTCAAACTCCCATATCTCGCGAACGGATTGACGAACTCGAGAAATTCCTGTTGCATCTGAAAGTAGAAACTGACCCGATTACAATGGTGTGTGTACTTTTCTCCTAGGACATTCCAGTTATTGGTTTCGAGTATCAGACTTGCGAAAATTTTGATGGTTTCCCAACCATTCCTTAACTTCAAACTCTCATATCTCGCGAACGGATTGACGAACTCGAGAAATTCCTGTTGCATCTGAAAGCAGAAACTCGCCCGATTACAATGGTGTGTGTACTTTTCCCCTAGGCCATTCCAGTTATTGGTTTCGAGTATCAGACTTGCGAAAATTTTGATGGTTTCTCAACCATTCCTTAACTTCAAACTCCCATATCTCGCGAACGGATTGACGAACTCGAGAAATTCCTGTTGCATCTGAAAGTAGAAACTCACCCGATTACAACGGTATGTGTATTTTTGCCCTAGGCCATAGTAGTTATTGGTTTCGAGTATCAGACTTGCGAAAATTTTGATGGTTTCTCAACCATTCCTTAACTTCAAACTCCCATATCTCGCGAACGGATTGACGAACTCGAGAAATTCCTGTTGCATCTGAAAGCAGAAACTAGCCCGATTACAACGGTATGTGTATTTTTGCCCTAGGCTATAGTAGTTATTGGTTTCGAGTATCAGACTTGCGAAAATTTTGATGGTTTCTCAACCATTCCTTAACTTCAAACTCCCATATCTCGCGAACGGTTTGACGAACTCGAGAAATTCCTGTTGCATCTGAAAGTAGAAACTCACCCGATTACAATGGTGTGTGTACTTTTCCCATAAGCCATTCCAGTTATTGGTTTCGAGTATCCGACTTGCGAAAATTTTGATGGTTTCTCAACCATTCCTTAACTTCAAACTCCCATATCTCGCGAACGGATTGACGAACTCGAGATATTCCTGTTGCATCTGAAAGTAGAAACTCGCCCGATTACAATGGTGTGTAATACTTTTCCCCTAGGCCATTCCAGTTATTGGTTTCAGCTATCAGACTCGCGAAAATTTTAATGGTTTTTCAACCATTCCTGAACTTCAAACTCCCATATCTCGCGAACGGATTCACGAACTCGAGAAATTCCTGTTGCGTCTGAAAGCAGAAACTCGTCCGATTACAACGGTACGTGTATTCTTGCCCTAGGCCATAGAAGTTATTGGTTTCGAGTATCAGACTTGCGAAAATTTTGATGGTTTCTTAACCATTCCTTAACTTCAAACTCCCATATCTCGCGAACGGATTGACGAATTCGAGAAACTCCTATTGCATCTGAAAGCAGAAACACGCCCGATTACAACGGTATGTGTATTTTTGCCTTAGGCCATATGTAGTTATTGGTTTCGAGTATCAGACTTGCGAAAATTTTGATGGTTTCTCAACCATTCCTTAACTTCAAACTCCCATATCTCGCGAACGGATTGACGAACTCGAGAAATTCCTGTTGCATCTGAAAGTAGAAACTCGCCGATTACAATGGTGTGTGTACTTTTCCCCTAAGCCATTCTAGTTATTCGTTTCGAGTATCCGACTTGCGAAAATTTTGATGGTTTCTCAACCATTCCATAACTTCAAACTCCCATATCTCGCGAACGGATTGACGAACTCGAGAAATTCCTGTTGCATCTGAAAGCAGAAACTCGCCCGATTACAATGGTGTGTGTACTTTTCCCCTAGGCCATTCCAGTTATTGGTTTCGAGTATCAGACTTGCGAAAATTTTGATGGTTTCTCAACCATTCCTTAACTTCAAACTCCCATATCTCGCGAACGGATTGACGAACTCGAGAAATTCCTGTTGCATCTGAAAGTAGAAACTCACCCGATTACAACGGTATGTGTATTTTTGCCCTAGGCCATAGTAGTTATCGGTTTCGAGTATCAGACTTGCGAAAATTTTGATGGTTTCTCAACCATTCCTTAACTTTAAACTCCCATATCTCGCGAACGGATTGACGAACCCGAGAAATTCCTGTTGCACTCGAAAGTAGAAACTCGCCGATTACAATGGTGTGTGTACTTTTCCCATAAGCCATTCTAGTTATTGGTTTCGAGTATCCGACTTGCGAAAATTTTGATGGTTTCTCAACCATTTGATAACTTCAAACTCCCATACCTCGCGAACGTATTGACGAAGTCGAGAAATTCCTGTTGCATCTGAAAGTAGAAACTCGCCGATTACAATGGTGTGTGTACTTTTCCCCTAAGCCAATCTAGTTATTGGTTTCGAGTATCCGACTTGCGAAAATTTTGATGGTTTCTCAACCATTCCTTAACTTCAAACTCCCATATCTCGCGAACGGATTGACGAACTCGAGAAATTCCTGTTGCATCTGAAACCAGAAACTCGCCGATTACAATGGTGTGTGTACTTTTCCCCTAAGCCATTCTAGTTATTGGTTTCGAGTATCCGACTTGCGAAAATTTTGATGGTTTCTCAACCATTCCTAAACTACAAACACCCATACCTCGCGAACGGATTGACGAACTCGAGAAATTCCTGTTGCATCTGAAAGCAGAAACTCGCCCGATTATAGTGGTGTGTGTACTTTTCCCCTAGGCCATTCCAGTTATTGGTTTCGAGTATCAGACTTGCGAAAATTTTGATGGTTTCTCAACCATTCCTTAACTTCAAACTCCCATACCTCGCGAACGGATTGACGAACTCGAGAAATTCCTGTTGCATCTGAAAGTAGAAACTCAACCGATTACAACGGTATGTGTGTTTTTGCCCTAGGCCATAGTAGTTATTGGTTTCGAGTATCAGACTTGCGAAAATTTTGATGGTTTCTCAACCATTCCTTAACTTTAAACTCCCATATCTCGCGAACGGATTGACGAACTCGTGAAATTCCTGTTGCATCTGAAAGTAGAAACTCACCCGATTAGAATAGTGTGTGTACTTTTCCTCTAAGCCATTCCAGTTATTGGTTTCGAGTATCCGACTTGCGAAAATTTTGATGGTTTCTCAACCATTCCTTAACTTCAAACTCCCATATCTCGCGAACGGATTGACGAACTCGAGAAATTCCTGTTGCATCTGAAAGCAGAAACTAGCCCGATTACAACGGTATGTGTATTTTTGCCCTAGGCTATAGTAGTTATTGGTTTCGAGTATCAGACTTGCGAAAATTTTGATGGTTTCTCAACCATTCCTTAACTTCAAACTCCCATATCTCGCGAACGGTTTGACGAACTCGAGAAACTCCAATTGCATCTGAGAGCAGAAACTCGCCCGATTACAACTGTATGTGTATTTTTGCCTTAGGCCATAGTAGTTATTGGTTTCGAGTATCAGACTTGCGAAAATTTTGATGGTTTCTCAACCATTCCTTAACTTCAAACTCCCATATCTCGCGAACGGATTGACGAACTCGAGAAATTCCTGTTGCATCTGAAAGTAGAAACTCGCCGATTACAATGGTGTGTGTACTTTTCCCCTAAGCCATTCTAGTTATTGGTTTCGAGTATCCGACTTGCGAAAATTTTGATGGTTTCTCAACCATTCCATAACTTCAAACTCCCATATCTCGCGAACGGATTGACGAACTCGAGAAATTCCTGTTGCACCTGAAAGCAGAAACTCGCCCGATTACAATGGTGTGTGTACTTTTCCCCTAGGCCATTCCAGTTATTGGTTTCGAGTATCAGACTTGCGAAAATTTTGATGGTTTCTCAACCATTCCTTAACTTCAAACTCCCATATCTCGCGAACGGATTGACGAACTCGAGAAATTCCTGTTGCATCTGAAAGTAGAAGCTCACCCGATTACAACGGTATGTGTATTTTTGCCCTAGGCCATAGTAGTTATCGGTTTCGAGTATCAGACTTGCGAAAATTTTGATGGTTTCTCAACCATTCCTTAACTTTAAACTCCCATATCTCGCGAACGGATTGACGAACTCGAGAAATTCCTGTTGCATCTGAAAGTAGAAACTCACCCGATTACAATAGTGTGTGTACTTTTCCCATAAGCCATTCTAGTTATTGGTTTCGAGTATCTGACTTGCGAAAATTTTGATGGTTTCTCAACCATTCGATAACTTCAAACTCCCATACCTCGCGAACGTATTGACGAAGTCGAGAAATTCCTGTTGCATCTGAAAGTAGAAACTCGCCGATTACAATGGTGTGTGTACTTCTCCTCTAAGCCAATCTAGTTATTGGTTTCGAGTATCCGACTTGCGAAAATTTTGATGGTTTCTCAACCATTCCTTAACTTCAAACTCCCATATCTCGCGAACGGATTGACGAACTCGAGAAATTCCTGTAGCATCTGAAAGCAGAAACTCGCCGATTACAATGGTGTGTGTACTTTTCCCCTAAGCCATTCTAGTTATTGGTTTCGAGTATCCGACTTGCGAAAATTTTGATGGTTTCTCAACCATTCCATAACTACAAACTCCCATACCTCGCGAACGGATTGACGAACTCGAGAAATTCCTGTTGCATCTGAAAGCAGAAACTCGCCCGATTACAGTGGTGTGTGTACTTTTCCCCTAGGCCATTCCAGTTATTGGTTTCGAGTATCAGACTTGCGAAAATTTTGATGGTTTCTCAACCATTCCTTAACTTTAAACTCCCATATCTCGCGAACGGATTGACGAACTCGTGAAATTCCTGTTGCATCTGAAAGTAGAAACTCACCCGATTAGAATAGTGTGTGTACTTTTCCTCTAAGCCATTCCAGTTATTGGTTTCGAGTATCCGACTTGCGAAAATTTTGATGGTTTCTCAACCATTCCTTAACTTCAAACTCCCATATCTCGCGAACGGATTGACGAACTCGAGAAATTCCTGTTGCATCTGAAAGCAGAAACTAGCCCGATTACAACGGTATGTGTATTTTTGCCCTAGGCTATAGTAGTTATTGGTTTCGAGTATCAGACTTGCGAAAATTTTGATGGTTTCTCAACCATTCCTTAACTTCAAACTCCCATATCTCGCGAACGGTTTGACGAACTCGAGAAACTCCAATTGCATCTGAGAGCAGAAACTCGCCCGATTACAACTGTATGTGTATTTTTGCCTTAGGCCATAGTAGTTATTGGTTTCGAGTATCAGACTTGCGAAAATTTTGATGGTTTCTCAACCATTCCTTAACTTCAAACTCCCATATCTCGCGAACGGATTGACGAACTCGAGAAATTCCTGTTGCATCTGAAAGTAGAAACTCGCCGATTACAATGGTGTGTGTACTTTTCCCCTAAGCCATTCTAGTTATTGGTTTCGAGTATCCGACTTGCGAAAATTTTGATGGTTTCTCAACCATTCCATAACTTCAAACTCCCATATCTCGCGAACGGATTGACGAACTCGAGAAATTCCTGTTGCATCTGAAAGCAGAAACTCGCCCGATTACAATGGTGTGTGTACTTTTCCCCTAGGCCATTCCAGTTATTGGTTTCGAGTATCAGACTTGCGAAAATTTTGATGGTTTCTCAACCATTCCTTAACTTCAAACTCCCATATCTCGCGAACGGATTGACGAACTCGAGAAATTCCTGTTGCATCTGAAAGTAGAAACGCACCCGATTACAACGGTATGTGTATTTTTGCCCTAGGCCATAGTAGTTATCGGTTTCGAGTATCAGACTTGCGAAAATTTTGATGGTTTCTCAACCATTCCTTAACTTTAAACTCCCATATCTCGCGAACGGATTGACGAACTCGAGAAATTCCTGTTGCATCTGAAAGTAGAAACTCACCCGATTACAATAGTGTGTGTACTTTTCCCATAAGCCATTCTAGTTATTGGTTTCGAGTATCTGACTTGCGAAAATTTTGATGGTTTCTCAACCATTCGATAACTTCAAACTCCCATACCTCGCGAACGTATTGACGAAGTCGAGAAATTCCTGTTGCATCTGAAAGTAGAAACTCGCCGATTACAATGGTGTGTGTACTTTTCCCCTAAGCCAATCTAGTTATTGGTTTCGAGTATCCGACTTGCGAAAATTTTGATGGTTTCTCAACCATTCCTTAACTTCAAACTCCCATATCTCGCGAACGGATTGACGAACTCGAGAAATTCCTGTAGCATCTGAAAGCAGAAACTCGCCGATTACAATGGTGTGTGTACTTTTCCCCTAAGCCATTCTAGTTATTGGTTTCGAGTATCCGACTTGCGAAAATTTTGATGGTTTCTCAACCATTCCATAACTACAAACTCCCATACCTCGCGAACGGATTGACGAACTCGAGAAATTCCTGTTGCATCTGAAAGCAGAAACTCGCCCGATTACAGTGGTGTGTGTACTTTTCCCCTAGGCCATTCCAGTTATTGGTTTCGAGTATCAGACTTGCGAAAATTTTGATGGTTTCTCAACCATTCCTTAACTTCAAACTCCCATATCTCGCGAACGGATTGACGAACTCGAGAAATTCCTGTTGCATCTGAAAGTAGAAACTCACCCGATTACAACGGTATGTGTGTTTTTGCCCTAGGCCATAGTAGTTATTGGTTTCGAGTATCAGACTTGCGAAAATTTTGATGGTTTCTCAACCATTCCTTAACTTTAAACTCCCATATCTCGCGAACGGATTGACGAACTCGTGAAATTCCTGTTGCATCTGAAAGTAGAAACTCACCCGATTAGAATAGTGTGTGTACTTTTCCTCTAAGCCATTCCAGTTATTGGTTTCGAGTATCCGACTTGCGAAAATTTTGATGGTTTCTCAACCATTCCTTAACTTCAAACTCCCATATCTCGCGAACGGATTGACGAACTCGAGAAATTCCTGTTGCATCTGAAAGCAGAAACTAGCCCGATTACAACGGTATGTGTATTTTTGCCTTAGGCCATAGTAGTTATTGGTTTCGAGTATCAGACTTGCGAAAATTTTGATGGTTTCTCAACTATTCCTTAACTTTAAACTCCCATATCTCGCGAACGGATTGACGAACTCGAGAAATTCCTGTTGCATCTGAAAGTAGAAACTCACCCGATTACAATGGTGTGTGTACTTTTCCCCTAAGCCATTCCAGTTATTGGTTTCGAGTATCCGACTTGCGAAAATTTTGATGGTTCCTCAACCATTCCTTAACTTCAAACTCCCATATCTCGCGAACGGATTGACGAACTCAACAAATTCCTGTTACATCTGAAATTCGAAACTCGCCCGATTACAACGGTATGTGTATTTTTGCCCTAGGCCATAGTAGTTATTGGTTTCGAGTATCAGACTTGCGAAAATTTTGATGGTTTCTCAACCATTCCTTAACTTCAAGCTCCCATATCTCGCGAACGGATTGACGAACTCGAGAAATTCCTGTTGCATCTGAAAGCAGAAACTCGCCGATTACAATGGTGTGTGTACTTTTCCCCTAAGCCATTCTAGTTATTGGTTTCGAGTATCCGACTTGCGAAAATTTTGATGGTTTCTCAACAATTCCATAACTTCAAACTCCCATATCTCGCGAACGGATTGACGAACTCGAGAAATTCCTGTTGCATCTGAAAGTAGAAACTGACCCGATTACAATGGTGTGTGTACTTTTCTCCTAGGACATTCCAGTTATTGGTTTCGAGTATCAGACTTGCGAAAATTTTGATGGTTTCCCAACCATTCCTTAACTTCAAACTCTCATATCTCGCGAACGGATTGACGAACTCGAGAAATTCCTGTTGCATCTGAAAGCAGAAACTCGCCCGATTACAATGGTGTGTGTACTTTTCCCCTAGGCCATTCCAGTTATTGGTTTCGAGTATCAGACTTGCGAAAATTTTGATGGTTTCTCAACCATTCCTTAACTTCAAACTCCCATATCTCGCGAACGGATTGACGAACTCGAGAAATTCCTGTTGCATCTGAAAGTAGAAACTCACCCGATTACAACGGTATGTGTATTTTTGCCCTAGGCCATAGTAGTTATTGGTTTCGAGTATCAGACTTGCGAAAATTTTGATGGTTTCTCAACCATTCCTTAACTTTAAACTCCCATATCTCGCGAACGGATTGACGAACTCGAGAAATTCCTGTTGCATCTGAAAGTAGAAACTCACCCGATTACAATAGTGTGTGTACTTTTCCTCTAAGCCATTCTAGTTATTGGTTTCGAGTATCCGACTAGCGAAAATTTTGATGGTTTCTCAACCATTCCATAACTTCATACTCCCATATCTCGCGAACGGATTGACGAACTCGAGAAATTCCTGTTGCATCTGAAAGGAGAAAATCACCCGATTACAATGGTGTGTTTACTTTTACCCTAGGACATTCCAGTTATTGGTTTCGAGTATCAGACTTGCGAAAATTTTGATGGTTTCTCAACCATTCCTTAACTTCAAACTCCCATATCTCGCGAACGGATTGACGAACTCGAGAAATTCCTGTTGCATCTGAAAGCAGAAACTCACCCGATGACAACGGTATGTGTATTTTTGCCCTAGGCCATTGTAGTTATTGGTTTCGAGTATCAGACTTGCGAAAATTTTGATGGTTTCTCAACCATTCCTTAACTTTAAACTCCCATATCTCGCGAACGGATTGACGAACTCGAGAAATTCCTGTTGCATCTGAAAGTAGAAACTCACCCGATCACAATAGTGTGTGTACTTTTCCTCTAAGCCATTCTTGTTATTGGCTTCGAGTATCCAACTTGCGAAAATTTTGATGGTTTCTCAACCATTCCATAACTTCAAACTCCCATATCTCGCGAACGGATTGACGAACTCGATAAATTCCTGTTGTACTCGAAAGTAGAAACTCGCCGATTACAATGGTGTGTGTACTTTTCCCCTAGGCCATTCCAGTTATTGGTTTCGAGTATCAGACTTGCGAAAATTTTGATGGTTCCGCTACAATTCCTTAACTTCAAACTCCCATATCTCGCGAACGGATTGACGAACTCGAGAAACTCCAATTGCATCTGAGAGAAGAAACTCCCCCGATTACAACGTTATGTGTATTTATGTCTTAGGCCATAGTAGTTATTGGTTTCGAGTATCAGACTTGCGAAAATTTTGATGGTTTCTCAACCATTCCTTAACTTCAAACTCCCATATCTCGCAAACGGATTGACAAACTCGAGAAATTCCTGTTGCACCTGAAAGTAGAAACTCGCCCGATTACAACGGTATGTGTATTTATCTCCTAGGCCATTGTAGTTATTGGTTTCGAGTATCAGACTTGCGAAAATTTTGATGGATCCTCAACCATTCCTTAACTTCAAACTCCCATATCTCGCGAACGGATTGACGAACTCGAGAAATTCCTGTTGCATCTCGAAGTAGAAACTCACCCGATTACAATGGTGTGTGTACTTTTCCCATAAGCCATTCCAGTTATTGGTTTCGAGTATCCGACTTGCGAAAATTTTAATGGTTTCTCAACCATTCCTTAACTTCAAACTCCCATGTCTCGCGAACGGATTGACGAACTCCAGAAATTCCTGTTGCATCTGAAAGTAGAAACTCGCCGATTACAATGGTGTGTGTACTTTTCCCCTAAGCCATTCTAGTTATTGGTTTCGAGTATCCGACTTGCGAAAATTTTGATGGTTTCTCAACCATTCCATAACTTCAAACTCCCATATCTCGCGAACGGATTGACGAACTCGAGAAATTCCTGTTGCATCTGAAAGTAGAAGCTCACCCGATTACAACGGTATGTGTATTTTTGCCCTAGGCCATAGTAGTTATTGGTTTCGAGTATCCGACTTGCGAAAATTTTGATGGTTTCTCAACCATTCGATAACTTCAAACTCCCATACCTCGCGAACGGATTGACGAACTCGAGAAATTCCTGTTGCATCTGAAAGTAGAAACTCGCCGATTACAATGGTGTGTGTACTTTTCCCCTAAGCCAATCTAGTTATTGGTTTCGAGTATCCGACTTGCGAAAATTTTGATGGTTTCTCAACCATTCCATAACTTCAAACTCCCATATCTCGCGAACGGATTGACGAACTCGAGAAATTCCTGTTGCACTCGAAAGTAGAAACTCGCCGATTACAATGGTGTGTGTACTTTTCCCCTAAGCCATTCTAGTTATTGGTTTCGAGTATCCGACTTGCGAGAATTTTGATGGTTTCTCAACCATTCGATAACTTCAAACTCCCATACCTCGCGAACGGATTGACGAACTCGAGAAATTCCTGTTGCATCTGAAAGTAGAAACTCGCCGATTACAATGGTGTGTGTACTTTTCCCCTAAGCCAATCTAGTTATTGGTTTCGAGTATCCGACTTGCGAAAATTTTGATGGTTTCTCAACCATTCCTTAACTTCAAACTCCCATATCTCGCGAACGGATTGACGAACTCGAGAAATTCCTGTTGCATCTGAAAGCAGAAACTCGCCGATTACAATGGTGTGTGTACTTTTCCCCTAAGCCATTCTAGTTATTGGTTTCGAGTATCCGACTTGCGAAAATTTTGATAGTTTCTCAACCATTCATTAACTACAAACTCCCATATCTCGCGAACGGATTGACGAACTCGAGAAATTCCTGTTGCATCTGAAAGTAGAAACTCACCCGATTACAATAGTGTGTGTACTTTTCCTCTAAGCCATTCTAGTTATTGGTTTCGAGTATCCGACTTGCGAAAATTTTGATGGTTTCTCAACCATTCCATAACTTCAAACTCCCATATCTCGCGAACGGATTGACGAACTCGAGAAATTCCTGTTGCACTCGAAAGTAGAAACTCGCCGATTACAATGGTGTGTGTACTTTTCCCCTAAGCCATTCTAGTTATTGGTTTCGAGTATCCGACTTGCGAAAATTTTGATGGTTTCTCTACCATTCCTTAACTTCAAACTCCCATATCTCGCGAACGGATTGACGAACTCGAGAAACTCCAATTGCATCTGAGAGCAGAAACTCGCCCGATTACAACGGTATGTGTATTTTTGCCTTAGGCCATAGTAGTTATTGGTTTCGAGTATCAGACTTGCGAAAATTTTGGTGGTTCCTCAACCATTCCATAACTTCAAACTCCCATATCTTCGGAACGGATTGACGAACTCGAGAAATTCCTGTTGCACTCGAAAGTAGAAACTCGCCGATTACAATGGTATGTGTACTTTTCCCCTAAGCCATTCTAGTTATTGGTTTCGAGTATCCGACTTGCGAAAATTTTGATGGTTTCTCAACCATTCGATAACTTCAAACTCCCATACCTCGCGAACGGATTGACGAACTCGAGAAATTCCTCTTGCATCTGAAAGTAGAAACTCGCCGACTACAATGGTGTGTGTACTTTTCCCCTAAGCCAATCTAGTTATTGGTTTCGAGTATCCGACTTGCGAAAATTTTGATGGTTTCTCAACCATTCCATAACTTCAAACTCCCATATCTCGCGAACGGATTGACGAACTCGAGAAATTCCTGTTGCACTCGAAAGTAGAAACTCGCCGATTACAATGGTGTGTGTACTTTTCCCCTAAGCCATTCTAGTTATTGGTTTCGAGTATCCGACTTGCGAAAATTTTGATGGTTTCTCAACCATTCCTTAACTTCAAACTCCCATATCTCGCGAACGGATTGACGAACTCGAGAAATTCCTGTTGCATCTGAAAGCAGAAACTCACCCGATTACAACGGCATGTGTATTTTTGCCCTAGGCCATAGTAGTTATTGGTTTCGAGTATCAGACTTGCGAAAATTTTGATGGTTTCTCAACCATTCCATAACTTCAAACTCCCATATCTCGCGAACGGATTGACGAACTCGAGAAATTCCTGTTGCACTCGAAAGTAGAAACTCGCCGATTACAATGGTGTGTGTACTTTTCCCCTAAGCCATTCTAGTTATTGGTTTCGAGTATCCGACTTGCGAAAATTTTGATGGTTTCTCAACCATTCGATAACTTCAAACTCCCATACCTCGCGAACGGATTGACGAACTCGAGAAATTCCTGTTGCATCTGAAAGTAGAAACTCGCCGATTACAATGGTGTGTGTACTTTTCCCCTAAGCCAATCTAGTTATTGGTTTCGAGTATCCGACTTGCGAAAATTTTGATGGTTTCTCAACCATTCCATAACTTCAAACTCCCATATCTCGCGAACGGATTGACGAACTCGAGAAATTCCTGTTGCACTCGAAAGTAGAAACTCGCCGATTACAATGGTGTGAGTACTTTTCCCCTAAGCCATTCTAGTTATTGGTTTCGAGTATCCGACTTGCGAAAATTTTGATGGTTTCTCAACCATTCGATAACTTCAAACTCCCATACCTCGCGAACGGATTGACGAACTCGAGAAATTCCTGTTGCATCTGAAAGTAGAAACTCGCCGATTACAATGGTGTGTGTACTTTTCCCCTAAGCCAATCTAGTTATTGGTTTCGAGTATCCGACTTGCTAAAATTTTGATGGTTTCTCAACCATTCCATAACTTCAAACTCCCATATCTCGCGAACGGATTGACGAACTCGAGAAATTCCTGTTGCATCTGAAAGTAGAAACTCACCCGATTACAACGGTATGTGTATTTTTGCCCTAGGCCATAGTAGTTATTGGTTTCGAGTATCCGACTTGCGAAAATTTTGATGGTTTCTCAACCATTCGATAACTTCAAACTCCCATACCTCGCGAACGGATTGACGAACTCGAGAAATTCCTGTTGCATCTGAAAGTAGAAACTCGCCGATTACAATGGTGTGTGTACTTTTCCCCTAAGCCAATCTAGTTATTGGTTTCGAGTATCCGACTTGCGAAAATTTTGATGGTTTCTCAACCATTCCATAACTTCAAACTCCCATATCTCGCGAACGGATTGACGAACTCGAGAAATTCCTGTTGCACTCGAAAGTAGAAACTCGCCGATTACAATGGTGTGTGTACTTTTCCCCTAAGCCATTCTAGTTATTGGTTTCGAGTATCCGACTTGCGAAAATTTTGATGGTTTCTCAACCATTCCTTAACTTCAAACTCCCATATCTCGCAAACGGATTGACGAACTCGAGAAATTCCTGTTGCACCTGAAAGTAGAAACTCGCCCGATTACAACGGTATGTGTATTTATCTCCTAGGCCATTGTATTTATTGGTTTCGAGTATCAGACTTGCGAAAATTTTGATGGATCCTCAACCATTCCTTAACTTCAAACTCCCATATCTCGCGAACGGATTGACGAACTCGAGAAATTCCTTTTGCATCTCGAAGTAGAAACTCACCCGATTACAATGGTGTGTGTACTTTTCCCATAAGCCATTCCAGTTATTGGTTTCGAGTATCCGACTTGCGAAAATTTTAATGGTTTCTCAACCATTCCTTAACTTCAAACTCCCATGTCTCGCGAACGGATTGACGAACTCCAGAAATTCCTGTTGCATCTGAAAGTAGAAACTCGCCGATTACAATGGTGTGTGTACTTTTCCCCTAAGCCATTCTAGTTATTGGTTTCGAGTATCCGACTTGCGAAAATTTTGATGGTTTCTCAACCATTCCATAACTTCAAACTCCCATATCTCGCGAACGGATTGACGAACTCGAGAAATTCCTGTTGCATCTGAAAGTAGAAACTCACCCGATTACAACGGTATGTGTATTTTTGCCCTAGGCCATAGTAGTTATTGGTTTCGAGTATCCGACTTGCGAAAATTTTGATGGTGTCTCAACCATTCGATAACTTCAAACTCCCATACCTCGCGAACGGATTGACGAACTCGAGAAATTCCTGTTGCATCTGAAAGTAGAAACTCGCCGATTACAATGGTGTGTGTACTTTTCCCCTAAGCCAATCTAGTTATTGGTTTCGAGTATCCGACTTGCGAAAATTTTGATGGTTTCTCAACCATTCCATAACTTCAAACTCCCATATCTCGCGAACGGATTGACGAACTCGAGAAATTCCTGTTGCACTCGAAAGTAGAAACTCGCCGATTACAATGGTGTGTGTACTTTTCCCCTAAGCCATTCTAGTTATTGGTTTCGAGTATCCGACTTGCGAAAATTTTGATGGTTTCTCAACCATTCCTTAACTTCAAACTCCCATATCTCGCAAACGGATTGACGAACTCGAGAAATTCCTGTTGCACCTGAAAGTAGAAACTCGCCCGATTACAACGGTATGTGTATTTATCTCCTAGGCCATTGTAGTTATTGGTTTCGAGTATCAGACTTGCGAAAATTTTGATGGATCCTCAACCATTCCTTAACTTCAAACTCCCATATCTCGCGAACGGATTGACGAACTCGAGAAATTCCTGTTGCATCTCGAAGTAGAAACTCACCCGATTACAATGGTGTGTGTACTTTTCCCATAAGCCATTCCAGTTATTGGTTTCGAGTATCCGACTTGCGAAAATTTTAATGGTTTCTCAACCATTCCTTAACTTCAAACTCCCATGTCTCGCGAACGGATTGACGAACTCCAGAAATTCCTGTTGCATCTGAAAGTAGAAACTCGCCGATTACAATGGTGTGTGTACTTTTCCCCTAAGCCATTCTAGTTATTGGTTTCGAGTATCCGACTTGCGAAAATTTTGATGGTTTCTCAACCATTCCATAACTTCAAACTCCCATATCTCGCGAACGGATTGACGAACTCGAGAAATTCCTGTTGCATCTGAAAGTAGAAACTCACCCGATTACAACGGTATGTGTATTTTTGCCCTAGGCCATAGTAGTTATTGGTTTCGAGTATCCGACTTGCGAAAATTTTGATGGTGTCTCAACCATTCGATAACTTCAAACTCCCATACCTCGCGAACGGATTGACGAACTCGAGAAATTCCTGTTGCATCTGAAAGTAGAAACTCGCCGATTACAATGGTGTGTGTACTTTTCCCCTAAGCCAATCTAGTTATTGGTTTCGAGTATCCGACTTGCGAAAATTTTGATGGTTTCTCAACCATTCCATAACTTCAAACTCCCATATCTCGCGAACGGATTGACGAACTCGAGAAATTCCTGTTGCACTCGAAAGTAGAAACTCGCCGATTACAATGGTGTGTGTACTTTTCCCCTAAGCCATTCTAGTTATTGGTTTCGAGTATCCGACTTGCGAAAATTTTGATGGTTTCTCAACCATTCGATAACTTCAAACTCCCATACCTCGCGAACGGATTGACGAACTCGAGAAATTCCTGTTGCATCTGAAAGTAGAAACTCGCCGATTACAATGGTGTGTGTACTTTTCCCCTAAGCCAATCTAGTTATTGGTTTCGAGTATCCGACTTGCGAAAATTTTGATGGTTTCTCAACCATTCCTTAACTTCAAACTCCCATATCTCGCGAACGGATTGACGAACTCGAGAAATTCCCGTTGCATCTGAAAGCAGAAACTCGCCGATTACAATGGTGTGTGTACTTTTCCCCTAAGCCATTCTAGTTATTGGTTTCGAGTATCCGACTTGCGAAAATTTTGATAGTTTCTCAACCATTCCTTAACTACAAACTCCCATATCTCGCGAACGGATTGACGAACTCGAGAAATTCCTGTTGCATCTGAAAGCAGAAACTCGCCCGATTACAGTGGTGAGTGTACTTTTCCCCTAGGCCAATCTAGTTATTGGTTTCGAGTATCCGACTTGCGAAAATTTTGATGGTTTCTCAACCATTCGATAACTTCAAACTCCCATACCTCGCGAACGGATTGACGAACTCGAGAAACTCCAATTGCATCTGAGAGCAGAAACTCGCCCGATTACAACGGTATGTGTATTTTTGCCTTAGGCCATAGTAGTTATTGGTTTCGAGTATCAGACTTGCGAAAATTTTGGTGGTTCCTCAACCATTCCATAACTTCAAACTCCCATATCTCGCGAACGGATTGACGAACTCGAGAAATTCCTGTTGCACTCGAAAGTAGAAACTCGCCGATTACAATGGTGTGTGTACTTTTCCCCTAAGCCATTCTAGTTATTGGTTTCGAGTATACGACTTGCGAAAATTTTGATGGTTTCTCAACCATTCGATAACTTCAAACTCCCATACCTCGCGAACGGATTGACGAACTCGAGAAATTCCTGTTGCATCTGAAAGTAGAAACTCGCCGACTACAATGGTGTGTGTACTTTTCCCCTAAGCCAATCTAGTTATTGGTTTCGAGTATCCGACTTGCGAAAATTTTGATGGTTTCTCAACCATTCCATAACTTCAAACTCCCATATCTCGCGAACGGATTGACGAACTCGAGAAATTCCTTTTGCATCTCGAAGTAGAAACTCACCCGATTACAATGGTGTGTGTACTTTTCCCATAAGCCATTCCAGTTATTGGTTTCGAGTATCCGACTTGCGAAAATTTTGATGGTTTCTCAACCATTCCTTAACTTCAAACTCCCATATCTCGCGAACGGATTGACGAACTCGAGAAATTCCTGTTGCATCTGAAAGCAGAAACTCGCCGATTACAATGGTGTGTGTACTTTTCCCCTAAGCCATTCTAGTTATTGGTTTCGAGTATCCGACTTGCGAAAATTTTGATAGTTTCTCAACCATTCCTTAACTACAAACTCCCATATCTCGCGAACGGATTGACGAACTCGAGAAATTCCTGTTGCATCTGAAAGCAGAAACTCGCCCGATTACAGTGGTGAGTGTACTTGACCCCTAGGCCATTCCAGTTATTGGTTTCGAGTATCAGACTTGCGAAAATTTTGATGGTTTCTCAACCATTCCTTAACTTTATACTCCCATATCTCGCGAACGGATTGACGAACTCGAGAAATTCCTGTTGCATCTGAAAGTAGAAACTCACCGATTACAATAGTGTGTGTACTTTTCCTCTAAGCCATTCTAGTTATTGGTTTCGAGTATCCGACTTGCGAAAATTTTGATAGTTTCTCAACCATTCCTTAACTACAAACTCCCATATCTCGCGAACGGATTGACGAACTCGAGAAATTCCTGTTGCATCTGAAAGCAGAAACTCGCCCGATTACAGTGGTGAGTGTACTTTTCCCCTAGGCCAATCTAGTTATTGGTTTCGAGTATCCGACTTGCGAAAATTTTGATGGTTTCTCAACCATTCGATAACTTCAAACTCCCATACCTCGCGAACGGATTGACGAACTCGAGAAACTCCAATTGCATCTGAGAGCAGAAACTCGCCCGATTACAACGGTATGTGTATTTTTGCCTTAGGCCATAGTAGTTATTGGTTTCGAGTATCAGACTTGCGAAAATTTTGGTGGTTCCTCAACCATTCCATAACTTCAAACTCCCATATCTCGCGAACGGATTGACGAACTCGAGAAATTCCTGTTGCACTCGAAAGTAGAAACTCGCCGATTACAATGGTGTGTGTACTTTTCCCCTAAGCCATTCTAGTTATTGGTTTCGAGTATACGACTTGCGAAAATTTTGATGGTTTCTCAACCATTCGATAACTTCAAACTCCCATACCTCGCGAACGGATTGACGAACTCGAGAAATTCCTGTTGCATCTGAAAGTAGAAACTCGCCGACTACAATGGTGTGTGTACTTTTCCCCTAAGCCAATCTAGTTATTGGTTTCGAGTATCCGACTTGCGAAAATTTTGATGGTTTCTCAACCATTCCATAACTTCAAACTCCCATATCTCGCGAACGGATTGACGAACTCGAGAAATTCCTTCTGCATCTCGAAGTAGAAACTCACCCGATTACAATGGTGTGTGTACTTTTCCCATAAGCCATTCCAGTTATTGGTTTCGAGTATCCGACTTGCGAAAATTTTGATGGTTTCTCAACCATTCCTTAACTTCAAACTCCCATATCTCGCGAACGGATTGACGAACTCGAGAAATTCCTGTTGCATCTGAAAGCAGAAACTCGCCGATTACAATGGTGTGTGTACTTTTCCCCTAAGCCATTCTAGTTATTGGTTTCGAGTATCCGACTTGCGAAAATTTTGATAGTTTCTCAACCATTCCTTAACTACAAACTCCCATATCTCGCGAACGGATTGACGAACTCGAGAAATTCCTGTTGCATCTGAAAGCAGAAACTCGCCCGATTACAGTGGTGAGTGTACTTGACCCCTAGGCCATTCCAGTTATTGGTTTCGAGTATCAGACTTGCGAAAATTTTGATGGTTTCTCAACCATTCCTTAACTTTATACTCCCATATCTCGCGAACGGATTGACGAACTCGAGAAATTCCTGTTGCATCTGAAAGTAGAAACTCACCGATTACAATAGTGTGTGTACTTTTCCTCTAAGCCATTCTAGTTATTGGTTTCGAGTATCCGACTTGCGAAAATTTTGATGGTTTCTCAACCATTCCATAACTTCAAACTCCCATATCTCGCGAACGGATTGACGAACTCGAGAAATTCCTGTTGCATCTGAAAGCAGAAACTCGCCGATTACAATGGTGTGTGTACTTTTCCCCTAAGCCATTCTAGTTATTGGTTACGAGTA
This sequence comes from Ptiloglossa arizonensis, assembly GCF_051014685.1. Taxonomy (NCBI): domain Eukaryota; kingdom Metazoa; phylum Arthropoda; class Insecta; order Hymenoptera; family Colletidae; genus Ptiloglossa; species Ptiloglossa arizonensis. Next base: position 262,820 of record NW_027478515.1, read on the forward strand.
TCCGACTTGCGAAAATTTTGATGGTTTCTCTACCATTCCTTAACTTCAAACTCCCATATCTCGCGAACGGATTGACGAACTCGAGAAACTCCAATTGCATCTGAGAGCAGAAACTCGCCCGATTACAACGGTATGTGTATTTTTGCCTTAGGCCATAGTAGTTATTGGTTTCGAGTATCAGACTTGCGAAAATTTTGGTGGTTCCTCAACCATTCCATAACTTCAAACTCCCATATCTCGCGAACGGATTGACGAACTCGAGAAATTCCTGTTGCACTCGAAAGTAGAAACTCGCCGATTACAATGGTGTGTGTACTTTTCCCCTAAGCCACTCTAGTTATTGGTTTCGAGTATACGACTTGCGAAAATTTTGATGGTTTCTCAACCATTCGATAACTTCAAACTCCCATACCTCGCGAACGGATTGACGAACTCGAGAAATTCCTGTTGCATCTGAAAGTAGAAACTCGCCGATTACAATGGTGTGTGTACTTTTCCCCTAAGCCAATCTAGTTATTGGTTTCGAGTATCCGACTTGCGAAAATTTTGATGGTGTTCTCAACCATTCCTTAACTTCAAACTCCCATATCTCGCGAACGGATTGACGAACTCGAGAAATTCCTGTTGCATCTGAAAGCAGAAACTCGCCGATTACAATGGTGTGTGTACTTTTCCCCTAAGCCATTCTAGTTATTGGTTTCGAGTATCCGACTTGCGAAAATTTTGATAGTTTCTCAACCATTCCTTAACTACAAACTCCCATATCTCGCGAACGGATTGACCAACTCGAGAAATTCCTGTTGCATCTGAAAGCAGAAACTCGCCCGATTACAGTGGTGTGTGTACTTTTCCCCTAGGCCTTTCCAGTTATTGGTTTCGAGTATCAGACTTGCGAAAATTTCGATGGTTTCTCAATCATTCCTTAACTTCAAACTCCCATATCTCGCGAACGGATTGACGAACTCGAGAAATTCCTGTTGCATCTGAAAGTAGAAACTCACCCGATTAGAATAGTGTGTGTACTTTTCCTCTAAGCCATTCCAGTTATTGGTTTCGAGTATCCGACTTGCGTAAATTTTGATGGTTTCTCAACCATTCCTTAACTTCAAACTCCCATATCTCGCGCACGGATTGACGAACTCGAGAAACTCCAATTGCATCTGAGAGCAGAAACTCGCCCGATTACAACGGTATGTGTATTTTTGCCTTAGGCCATAGTAGTTATTGGTTTCGAGTATCAGACTTGCGAAAATTTTGGTGGTTCCTCAACTATTCCTTAACTTCAAACTCCCATATCTCGCGAACGGATTGACGAACTCGAGAAATTCCTGTTGCATCTGAAAGCAAAAACTCGCCGATTAGGATGGTGTGTGTACTTTACCCCTAAGCCATTCTAGTTATTGGTTTCGAGTATTAAACTTGCGAAAATTTTGATGGTTTCTCAACCATTCCTTAACTTCAAACTCCCATATCTCGCGAACGGATTGACGAACTCGAGATATTCCTGTTGCATCTGAAAGTAGAAACTCGCCCCATTACAATGGTGTGTAATACTTTTCCCCTAGGCCATTCCAGTTATTGGTTTCAGGTAACAGACTCGCGAAAATTTTAAAGGTTTTTCAACCATTCCTGAACTTCAAACTCCCATATCTCGCGAACGGATTCATGAACTCGAGAAATTCCTGTTGCATCTGAAAGCAGAAACTCGTCCGATTACAACGGTATGTGTATTCTTGCCCTAGGCCATAGAAGTTATTGGTTTCGAGTATCAGACTTGCGAAAATTTTGATGGTTTCTTAATCATTCCTTAACTTCAAACTCCCATATCTCGCGAACGGATTGACGAATTCGAGAAACCCCTATTGCATCTGAAAGCAGAAACACGCGCGATTACAATGGTGTGTGTACTTTTCCCCTAAGCCATTCTAGTTATTGGTTTCGAGTATCCGACTTGCGAACATTTTGATGGTTTCTCAACTATTCCATAACTTCAAACTCCCATATCTCGCGAACGGATTGACGAACTAGAGAAATTCCTGTTGCATCTGAAAGCAGAAACTGGCCCGATTACAATGGTGTGTGTACTTTTCCCCTGGGCCATTCGAGTTATTGGTTTCGAGTATCAGACTTGCGAAAATTTTGATGGTTTCTCAACCATTCCTTAACTTCGAACTCCCATATCTCGCGAACGGATTGACGAACTCGAGAAATTCCTGTTGCATCTGAAAGTAGAAACTCACCCGATTGCAACGGTATGTGTATTTTTGCCCTAGGCCATAGTAGTTATTGGTTTCGAGTATCAGACTTGCGAAAATTTTGATGGTTTCTCAACCATTCCTTAACTTTAAACTCCCATATCTCGCGAACGGATTGACGAACTCGAGAAATTCCTGTTGCATCTGAAAGTAGAAACTCACCCGATTACAATAGTGTGTGTACTTTTCCTCTAAGCCATTCTGGTTATTGGTTTCGAGTATCCGACTTGCGAAAATTTTGATGGTTTCTCAACCATTCCATAACTTCAAACTCCCATACCTCGCGAACGGATTGACGAACTCGAGAAATTCCTGTTGCATCTGAAAGTAGAAACTCGCCGATTACAATGGTGTGTGTACTTTTCCCCTAAGCCAATCTAGTTATTGGTTTCGAGTATCCGACTTGCGAAAATTTTGATGGTTTCTCAACCATTCGATAACTTCAAACTCCCATACCTCGCGAACGGATTGACGAACTCGAGAAATTCCTGTTGCATCTGAAAGTAGAAACTCGCCGATTACAATGGTGTGTGTACTTTTCCCCTAAGCCAATCTAGTTATTGGTTTCGAGTATCCGACTTGCGAAAATTTTGATGGTGTTCTCAACCATTCCTTAACTTCAAACTCCCATATCTCGCGAACGGATTGACGAACTCGAAAAATTCCTGTTGCATCTGAAAGCAGAAACTCGCCGATTACAATGGTGTGTGTACTTTTCCCCTAAGCCATTCTAGTTATTGGTTTCGAGTATCCGACTTGCGAAAATTTTGATAGTTTCTCAACCATTCCTTAACTACAAACTACCAAATCTCGCGAACGGATTGACGAACTCGAGAAATTCCTGTTGCATCTGAAAGCAGAAACTCGCCCGATTACAGTGGTGTGTGTACTTTTCCCCTAGGCCTTTCCAGTTATTGGTTTCGAGTATCAGACTTGCGAAAATTTTGATGGTTTCTCAATCATTCCTTAACTTCAAACTCCCATATCTCGCGAACGGATTGACGAACTCGAGAAATTCCTGTTGCATCTGAAAGTAGAAACTCACCCGATTAGAATAGTGTGTGTACTTTTCCTCTAAGCCATTCCAGTTATTGGTTTCGAGTATCCGACTTGCGTAAATTTTGATGGTTTCTCAACCATTCCTTAACTTCAAACTCCCATATCTCGCGAACGGATTGACGAACTCGAGAAATTCCTGTTGCATCTGAAAGCAGAAACTAGCCCGATTACAACGGTATGTGTATTTTTGCCCTATGCTATAGTAGTTATTGGTTTCGAGTATCAGACTTGCGAAAATTTTGATGGTTTCTCAACCATTCCTTAACTTCAAACTCCCATATCTCGCGAACGGATTGACGAACTCGAGAAATTCCTGTTACATCTGAAAGCAGAAACTCGCCCGATTACAGTGGTGTGTGTACTTTTCCCCTAAGCCATTCTAGTTATTGGTTTCGAGTATCCGACTTGCGAAAATTTTGATAGTTTCTCAACCATTCCTTAACTACAAACTCCCATATCTCGCGAACGGATTGACGAACTCGAGAAATTCCTGTTGCATCTGAAAGCTGAAACTCGCCCGATTACAGTGGTGTGTGTACTTTTCCCCTAGGCCTTTCCAGTTATTGGTTTCGAGTATCCGACTTGCGAAAATTTTGATGGTTTCTCCACCATTCCTTAACTTCAAACTCCCATATCTCGCGAACGGATTGACGAACTCGAGAAATTCCTGTTGCATCTGAAAGCAGAAACTAGCCCGATTACAACGGTATGTGTATTTTTGCCCTAGGCTATAGTAGTTATTGGTTTCGAGTATCAGACTTGCGAAAATTTTGATGGTTTCTCAATCATTCCTTAACTTCAAACTCCCATATCTCGCGAACGGATTGACGAACTCGAGAAATTCCTGTTGCATCTGAAAGTAGAAACTCACCCGATTAGAATAGTGTGTGTACTTTTCCTCTAAGCCATTCCAGTTATTGGTTTCGAGTATCCGACTTGCGTAAATTTTGATGGTTTCTCAACCATTCCTTAACTTCAAACTCCCATATCTCGCGAACGGATTGACGAACTCGAGAAATTCCTGTTGCATCTGAAAGCAGAAACTAGCCCGATTACAACGGTATGTGTATTTTTGCCCTAGGCTATAGTAGTTATTGGTTTCGAGTATCAGACTTGCGAAAATTTTGATGGTTTCTCAACCATTCCTTAACTTCAAACTCCCATATCTCGCGAACGGATTGACGAACTCGAGAAATTCCTGTTACATCTGAAAGCAGAAACTCGCCCGATTACAGTGGTGTGTGTACTTTTCCCCTAAGCCATTCTAGTTATTGGTTTCGAGTATCCGACTTGCGTAAATTTTGATGGTTTCTCAACCATTCCTTAACTTCAAACTCCCATATCTCGCGAACGGATTGACGAACTCGAGAAATTCCTGTTGCATCTGAAAGCAGAAACTAGCCCGATTACAACGGTATGTGTATTTTTGCCCTAGGCTATAGTAGTTATTGGTTTCGAGTATCAGACTTGCGAAAATTTTGATGGTTTCTCAATCATTCCTTAACTTCAAACTCCCATATCTCGCGAACGGATTGACGAACTCGAGAAATTCCTGTTGCATCTGAAAGTAGAAACTCACCCGATTAGAATAGTGTGTGTACTTTTCCTCTAAGCCATTCCAGTTATTGGTTTCGAGTATCCGACTCGCGTAAATTTTGATGGTTTCTCAACCATTCCTTAACTTCAAACTCCCATATCTCGCGAACGGATTGACGAACTCGAGAAATTCCTGTTGCATCTGAAAGCAGAAACTAGCCCGATTAGAATAGTGTGTGTACTTTTCCTTTAAGCCATTCCAGTTATTGGTTTCGAGTATCCGACTTGCGAAAATTTTGATGGTTTCTCCACCATTCCTTAACTTCAAACTCCCATATCTCGCGAACGGACTGACGAACTCGAGAAATTCCTGTTGCATCTGAAAGCAGAAACTAGCCCGATTACAACGGTATGTGTATTTTTGCCCTAGGCTATAGTAGTTATTGGTTTCGAGTATCAGACTTGCGAAAATTTTGATGGTTTCTCAATCATTCCTTAACTTCAAACTCCCATATCTCGCGAACGGATTGACGAACTCGAGAAATTCCTGTTGCATCTGAAAGTAGAAACTCACCCGATTAGAATAGTGTGTGTACTTTTCCTCTAAGCCATTCCAGTTATTGGTTTCGAGTATCCGACTTGCGTAAATTTTGATGGTTTCTCAACCATTCCTTAACTTCAAACTCCCATATCTCGCGAACGGATTGACGAACTCGAGAAATTCCTGTTGCATCTGAAAGCAGAAACTAGCCCGATTACAACGGTATGTGTATTTTTGCCCTAGGCTATAGTAGTTATTGGTTTCGAGTATCAGACTTGCGAAAATTTTGATGGTTTCTCAACCATTCCTTAACTTCAAACTCCCATATCTCGCGAACGGATTGACGAACTCGAGAAATTCCTGTTACATCTGAAAGCAGAAACTCGCCCGATTACAGTGGTGTGTGTACTTTTCCCCTAAGCCATTCTAGTTATTGGTTTCGAGTATCCGACTTGCGTAAATTTTGATGGTTTCTCAACCATTCCTTAACTTCAAACTCCCATATCTCGCGAACGGATTGACGAACTCGAGAAATTCCTGTTGCATCTGAAAGCAGAAACTAGCCCGATTACAACGGTATGTGTATTTTTGCCCTAGGCTATAGTAGTTATTGGTTTCGAGTATCAGACTTGCGAAAATTTTGATGGTTTCTCAATCATTCCTTAACTTCAAACTCCCATATCTCGCGAACGGATTGACGAACTCGAGAAATTCCTGTTGCATCTGAAAGTAGAAACTCACCCGATTAGAATAGTGTGTGTACTTTTCCTCTAAGCCATTCCAGTTATTGGTTTCGAGTATCCGACTCGCGTAAATTTTGATGGTTTCTCAACCATTCCTTAACTTCAAACTCCCATATCTCGCGAACGGATTGACGAACTCGAGAAATTCCTGTTGCATCTGAAAGCAGAAACTAGCCCGATTACAACGGTATGTGTATTTTTGCCCTAGGCTATAGTAGTTATTGGTTTCGAGTATCAGACTTGCGAAAAATTTGATGGTTTCTCAACCATTCCTTAATTTCAAACTCCCATATCTCGCGAACGGATTGACGAACTCGAGAAATTCCTGTTACATCTGAAAGCAGAAACTCGCCCGATTACAGTGGTGTGTGTACTTTTCCCCTAGGCCATTCCAGTTATTGGTTTCGAGTATCAGACTTGCGAAAATTTTGATGGGTTCTCAATGATTCCTTAACTTCAAACTCCCATATCTCGCGAACGGATTGACGAACTCGAGAAATTCCTGTTGCATCTGAAAGTAGAAGCTCACCCGATTAGAATAGTGTGTGTACTTTTCCTTTAAGCCATTCCAGTTATTGGTTTCGAGTATCCGACTTGCGAAAATTTTGATGGTTTCTCCACCATTCCTTAACTTCAAACTCCCATATCTCGCGAACGGATTGACGAACTCGAGAAATTCCTGTTGCATCTGAAAGCAGAAACTAGCCCGATTACAACGGTATGTGTATTTTTGCCCTAGGCTATAGTAGTTATTGGTTTCGAGTATCAGACTTGCGAAAATTTTGATGGTTTCTCAACCATTCCTTAACTTCAAACTCCCATATCTCGCGAACGGATTGACGAACTCGAGAAATTCCTGTTGCATCTGAAAGCAGAAACTCGCCCGATTACAGTGGTGTGTGTACTTTTCCCCTAGGCCTTTCCAGTTATTGGTTTCGAGTATCCGACTTGCGTAAATTTTGATGGTTTCTCAACCATTCCTTAACTTCAAACTCCCATATCTCGCGAACGGATTGACGAACTCGAGAAATTCCTGTTGCATCTGAAAGCAGAAACTGGCCCGATTACACGGTATGTGTATTTTTGCCCTAGGCTATAGTAGTTATTGGTTTCGAGTATCAGACTTGCGAAAATTTTGATGGTTCCTCAACCATTCCTTAACTTCAAACTCCCATATCTCGCGAACGGATTGACGAACTCGAGAAATTCCTGTTACATCTGAAAGCAGAAACTCGCCCGATTACAGTGGTGTGTGTACTTTTCCCCTAGGCCATTCCAGTTATTGGTTTCGAGTATCAGACTTGCGAAAATTTTGATGGTTTCTCAATCATTCCTTAACTTCAAACTCCCATGTCTCGCGAACGGATTGACGAACTCGAGAAATTCCTGTTGCATCTGAAAGTAGAAACTCACACGATTAGAATAGTGTGTGTACTTTTCCTCTAAGCCATTCCAGTTATTGGTTTCGAGTATCAGACTTGCGAAAATTTTGATGGTTTCTCAATCATTCCTTAACTTCAAACTCCCATATCTCGCGAACGGATTGACGAACTCGAGAAATTCCTGTTGCATCTGAAAGCAGAAACTAGCCCGATTACAACGGTATGTGTATCTTTGCCCTAGGCTATAGTAGTTATTGGTTTCGAGTATCAGACTTGCGAAAATTTTGATGGTTTCTCAACCATTCCTTAACTTCAAACTCCCATATCTCGCGAACGGATTGACGAACTCGAGAAATTCCTGTTACATCTGAAAGCAGAAACTCGCCCGATTACAGTGGTGTGTGTACTTTTCCCCTAGGCCATTCCAGTTATTGGTTTCGAGTATCAGACTTGCGAAAATTTTGATGGTTTCTCAATCATTCCTTAACTTCAAACTCCCATATCTCGCGAACGGATTGACGAACTCGAGAAATTCCTGTTGCATCTGAAAGTAGAAACTCACCCGATTAGAATAGTGTGTGTACTTTTCCTCTAAGCCATTCCAGTTATTGGTTTCGAGTATCCGACTTGCGAAAATTTTGATGGTTTCTCCACCATTCCTTAACTTCAAACTCCCATATCTCGCGAACGGATTGACGAACTCGAGAAATTCCTGTTGCATCTGATAGCAGAAACTCGCCCGATTACAACGGTATGTGTATTTTTGCCCTAGGCCATAGTAGTTATTGGTTTCGAGTATCAGACTTGCGAAAATTTTGGTGGTTTCTCAACCATTCCTTAACTTCAAACTCCCATATCTCGTGAACGGATTGACGAACTCGAGAAATTCCTGTTGCATCTGAAAGCAGAAACTCGCCGATTACAATGGTGTGTGTACTTTTCCCCTAAGCCATTCTAGTTATTGGTTTCGAGTATCCGACTTGCGAAAATTTTGATGGTTTCTCTACCATTCCTTAACTTCAAACTCCCATATCTCGCGAACGGATTGACGAACTCGAGAAACTCCAATTGCATCTGAGAGCAGAAACTCGCGCGATTACGACGGTATGTGTATTTTTGCCTTAGGCCATAGTAGTTATTGGTTTCGAGTATCAGACTTGCGAAAATTTTCGTGGTTCCTCAACCATTCCTTAACTTCAAACTCCCATATCTCGCGAACGGATTGACGAACTCGAGAAGTTCCTGTTGCATCTGAAATTAGAAACTCACCCGATTACAACGGTTGTGTATTTTTGCCCTAGGCCATAGTAGTTATTGGTTTCGAGTATCAGAATTGCGAAAATTTTGATGGTTTCTCAACCATTCCTTAACTTTAAACTCCCATATCTCGCGAACGGATTGACGAACTCGAGAAATTCCTGTTGCATCTGAAAGTAGAAACTCACCCGATTACAATGGTGTGTGTACTTTTCCCCTAAGCCATTCCAGTTATTGGTTTCGAGTATCAGACTTGCGAAAATTTTGATGGTTTCTCAACCATTCCTTAACTTTAAACTCCCATATCTCGCGAACGGATTGACGAACTCGAGAAATTCCTGTTGCATCTGAAAGTAGAAACTCACCCGATTACAATAGTGTGTGTACTTTTCCTCTAAGCCATTCTAGTTATTGGTTTCGATTATACGACTTGCGAAAATTTTGATGGTTTCTCAACCATTCCTTAACTTCAAACTCCCATACCTCGCGAACGGATTGACGAACTCGAGAAATTCCTGTTGCATCTGAAAGCAGAAACTCGCCGATTACAATGGTGTGTGTACTTTTCCCATAAGCCATTCTAGTTATTGGTTTCGAGTATCCGACTTGCGAAAATTTTGATGGTTTCTCAACAATTCCTTAACTTCAAACTCCCATATCTCGCGAACGGATTGACGAACTCGAGAAATTCCTGTTGCATCTGAAAGTAGAAACTCACCCGATTACAACGGAATGTGTATTTTTGCCTTAGGCAATAGTAGTTATTGGTTTCGAGTATCTGACTTGCGAAAATTTTGATGGTTTCTCAACCATTCCTTAACTTCAAACTCCCATATCTCGCGAACGGATTGACGAACTCGAGAAATTCCTGTTGCATCTGAAAGTAGAAACTGAACCGATTACAATGGTGTGTGTACTTTTCCCCTAGGACATTCCAGTTATTGGTTTCGAGTATCAGACTTGCGAAAGTTTTGATGGTTTCTCAACCATTCCTTAACTTCAAACTCCCATATCTCGCGAACGGATTGACGAACTCGAGAAATTCCTGTTGCATTTGAAAGTAGAAACTCACCCGATTACAACGGTATGTGTATTTTTGCCCTAGGCCATAGTAGTTATTGGTTTCGAGTATCAGACTTGCGAAAATTTTGATGGTTTCTCAACCATTCCTTAACTTTAAACTCCCATATCTCGCGAACGGATTGACGAACTCGAGAAATTCCTGTTGCATCTGAATGTAGAAACTCGCCCGATTACAATGGTGTGTGTACTTTTCTCCTAGGATATTCCAGTTATTGGTTTCGAGTATCAGACTTGCGAAAATTTTGATGGTTTCTCAACCATTCCTTAACTTCAAACTACCATATCTCGCGAACGGATTGACGAACTCGAGAAATTCCTGTTGCATCTGAAAGTAGAAACTCGCCCGATTACAATGGCGTGTGTACTTTTCACCTAGGCCATTCCAGTTATTGGTTTCGAGTATCAGACTTGCGAAAATGTTGATAGTTTCTCAACCATTCCTTAACTTCAAACTCCCATATCTCGCGAACGGATTGACGAACTCGAGAAATTCCTATTGCATCTGAAAGCAGAAACTCGCCCGATTACAACGGTATGTGTATTATAGCCTTAGGCCATAGTAGTTATTGGTTTCGAGTATCAGACTTGCGAAAATTTTGTTGGTTTCTCAAGCATTCCTTAACTTCAAACTCCCATATCTCGCGAACGGATTGACGAACTCGAGAAATTCCTGTTGCAACTGAAAGCAGAATCTCGTCCGATTACAACGGTATGTGTATTTTTGCCCTACGCCAATGTAGTTATTGGTTTCGAGTATCAGACTTGCGAAAATTTTGATGGTTTCTCAACCATGCCTTAACTTCAAACTCCCATATCTCGCGAACGGATTGACGAACTCGAGAAATTCCTGTTGCATCTGAAAGTAGAAACACGCCCGATTACAATGGTGTGTGTACTTTTCCCTAAGCCATTCCAGTTATTGGTTTCGAGTATCCGACTTGCGAAAATTTTGATGGTTTCTCAACCATTCCTTAACTTCAAACTCCCATATCTCGCGAACGGATTGACGAACTCGAGAAATTCCTGTTGCATCTGAAAGTAGAAACTCACCCGATTACAATGGTGTGTGTACTTTTCCCCTCAGCCATTCCAGTTATTGGTTTCGAGTATCCGACTTGCGAAAATTTTGATGGTTTCTCAACCATTCCTTAACTTCAAACTCCCATATCTCGCGAACGGATTGACGAACTCGAGAAATTCCTGTTGCACCTGAAAGTAGAAACTCACCCGATTACAGTGGTGTGTGTAGTTTTCCCCTAAGCCATTCCTGTTATTGGTTTCGGGTATCCGACTTGCGAAAATTTTGATGGTTTCTCAACCATTCCTTAACTTCAAACTCCCATATCACGCGAACGGATTTACGAACTCGAGAAATTCCTGTTGCATCTGAAAGCAGATCTCGCCCGATTACAACTGTATGTGTATTTTTGCCCTAGGCCACAGTAGTTATTGGTTTCGAGTATCAGACTTGCGAAAGTTTGGATGGTTTCTCAACCATTCCTTAACTTCAAACTCCCATATCTCGCGAACGGATTTACGAACTCGAGAAATTCCTGTTGCATCTGAAAGCAGAAACTCGTCCGATTACAACGGTATGTGTATTTTTGCCCTAGGCCCTAGTAGTTATTGGTTTCGAGTATCAGACTTGCGAAAATTTTGATGGTCTCTCAACCATTCCTTAACTTCAAACTCCCATATCTCGCGAACGGATTGACGAACTCGAGATATTCCTGTTGCATCTGAAAGTAGAAACTCGCCCGATTACAACGGTATGTGTATTTTTCCCCTAGGCCATTCCAGTTATTGGTTTCGAGTATCACACTTGCGAAAATTTTGATGGTTTCTCAACCATTCCTTAACTTCAAACTCCCATATCTCGCGAACGGATTGACGAACTCGAGAAATTCCTGTTGCATCTGAAAGTAGAAACTCGCCCGATTACAACGGTTTGTGTATTTTTCCCCTAGGCCATTCCAGTTATTGGTTTCGAGTATCAGACTTGCGAAAATTTTGATGGTTTCTCAACCATGCCTTAACTTCAAACTCCCATATCTCGCGAACGGATTGACGAACTCGAGAAATTCCTGTTGCATCTGAAAGTAGAAACACGCCCGATTACAATGGTGTGTGTACTTTTCCCTAAGCCATTCCAGTTATTGGTTTCGAGTATCCGACTTGCGAAAATTTTGATGGTTTCTCAACCATTCCTTAACTTCAAACTCCCATATCTCGCGAACGGATTGACGAACTCGAGAAATTCCTGTTGCATCTGAAAGTAGAAACTCACCCGATTAGAATAGTGTGTGTACTTTTCCTCTAAGCCATTCCAGTTATTGGTTTCGAGTATCCGACTTGCGAAAATTTTGATGGTTTCTCCAGCATTCCTTAACTTCAAACTCCCATATCTCGCGAACGGATTGACGAACTCGAGAAATTCCTGTTGCATCTGAAAGCAGAAACTAGCCCGATTACAACGGTATGTGTATTTTTGCCCTAGGCTATAGTAGTTATTGGTTTCGAGTATCAGACTTGCGAAAATTTTGATGGTTTCTCAACCATTCCTTAACTTCAAACTCCCATATCTCGCGAACGGATTGACGAACTCGAGAAATTCCTGTTACATCTGATAGCAGAAACTCGCCCGATTACAACGGTATGTGTATTTTTGCCCTAGGCCATAGTAGTTATTGGTTTCGAGTATCAGACTTGCGAAAATTTTGGTGGTTTCTCAACCATTCCTTAACTTCAAACTCCCATATCTCGTGAACGGATTGACGAACTCGAGAAATTCCTGTTGCATCTGAAAGCAGAAACTCGCCGATTACAATGGTGTGTGTACTTTTCCCCTAAGCCATTCTAGTTATTGGTTTCGACTATCCGACTTGCGAAAATTTTGATGGTTTCTCTACCATTCCTTAACTTCAAACTCCCATATCTCGCGAACGGATTGACGAACTCGAGAAACTCCAATTGCATCTGAGAGCAGAAACTCGCCCGATTACAACGGTATGTGTATTTTTGCCTTAGGCCATAGTAGTTATTGGTTTCGAGTATCAGACTTGCGAAAATTTTCGTGGTTCCTCAACCATTCCCTAACTTCAAACTCCCATATCTCGCGAACGGATTGACGAACTCGAGAAATTCCTGTTGCATCTGAAAGTAGAAACTGAACCGATTACAATGGTGTGTGTACTTTTCCCCTAGGACATTCCAGTTATTGGTTTCGAGTATCAGACTTGCGAAAGTTTTGATGGTTTCTCAACCATTCCTTAACTTCAAACTCCCATATCTCGCGAACGGATTGACGAACTCGAGAAATTCCTGTTGCATCTGAAAGTAGAAACTCACCCGATTACAACGGTATGTGTATTTTTGCCCTAGGCCATAGTAGTTATTGGTTTCGAGTATCCGACTTGCGAAAATTTTGATGGTTTCTCAACCATTCCTTAACTTTAAACTCCCATATCTCGCGAACGGATTGACGAACTCGAGAAATTCCTGTTGCATCTGAATGTAGAAACTCGCCCGATTACAATGGTGTGTGTACTTTTCTCCTAGGACATTCCAGTTATTGGTTTCGAGTATCAGACTTGCGAAAATTTTGATGGTTTCTCAACCATTCCTTAACTTCAAACTCCCATATCTCGCGAACGGATTGACGAACTCCAGAAACTCCAATTGCATCTGAAAGCGGAAACTCGCCCGATTACAACGTTATGTGTATTTTTGCCTTAGGCCATAGTAGTTATTGGTTTCGAGTATCAGACTTGCGAAAATTTTGACGGTTTCTCAACCATTCCTTTACTTCAAACTCCCATATCTCGCGAACGGATTGACGAACTCGAGAAATTCCTGTTGCATCTGAAAGCAGAATCTCGCCCGATTACAACGGTATGTGTATTTTTGCCTTAGGCCATAGTAGTTATTGGTTTCGAGTATCAGACTTGCGGAAATTTTGATGGTTTCTCAACCATTCCTTAACCTCAAACTCCCATATCTCGCGAACGGATTGACGAACTCGAGAAATTCCTGTTGCATCTGAAAGTAGAAACTCACCCGATTACAATGGTTTGTGTACTTTTCCCCTAAGCCATTCCAGTTATTGGTTTCGAGTATCCGACTTTCGAAAACTTTGATGGTTTCTCAAGCATTCCTTAACTTCAAACTCCCATATCTCGCGAACGGATTGACGAACTCGAGAAATTCCTGTTGCATCTGAAAGTAGAAACACACCCGATTACAATGGTGTGTGTACTTTTCCCCTAAGCCATACCAGTTATTGGTTTCAATTATACGACTTGCGAAAATTTTGATGGTTTCTCAACCATTCCTTAACTTCAAACTCCCATATCTCGCGAACGGATTGACGAACTCGAGAAATTCCTGTTGCATCTGAAAGTAGAAACTCGCCCGATTACAATGGCGTGTGTACTTTTCACCTAGGCCATTCCAGTTATTGGTTTCGAGTATCAGACTTGCGAAAATTTTGATAGTTTCTCAACCATTCCTTAACTTCAAACTCCCATATCTCGCGAACGGATTGACGAACTCGAGAAATTCCTATTGCATCTGAAAGCAGAAACTCGCCCGATTACAACGGTATGTGTATTTTTGCCTTAGGCCATAGTAGTTATTGGTTTCGAGTATCAGACTTGCGAAAATTTTCGTGGTTCCTCAACCATTCCCTAACTTCAAACTCCCATATCTCGCGAACGGATTGACGAACTCGAGAAATTCCTGTTGCATCTGAAAGTAGAAACTGAACCGATTACAATGGTGTGTGTACTTTTCACCTAGGCCATTCCAGTTATTGGTTTCGAGTATCAGACTTGCGAAAATTTTGATAGTTTCTCAACCATTCCTTAACTTCAAACTCCCATATCTCGCGAACGGATTGACGAACTCGAGAAATTCCTATTGCATCTGAAAGCAGAAACTCGCCCGATTACAACGGTATGTGTATTTTTGCCTTAGGCCATAGTAGTTATTGGTTTCGAGTATCAGACTTGCGGAAATTTTGATGGTTTCTCAACCATTCCTTAACCTCAAACTCCCATATCTCGCGAACGGATTGACGAACTCGAGAAATTCCTGTTGCATCTGAAAGTAGAAACTCACCCGATTACAATGGTTTGTGTACTTTTCCCCTAAGCCATTCCAGTTATTGGTTTTGAGTATCCGACTTTCGAAAACTTTGATGGTTTCTCAAGCATTCCTTAACTTCAAACTCCCATATCTCGCGAACGGATTGACGAACTCGAGAAATTCCTGTTGCATCTGAAAGTAGAAACACACCCGATTACAATGGTGTGTGTACTTTTCCCCTAAGCCATACCAGTTATTGGTTTCAATTATACGACTTGCGAAAATTTTGATGGTTTCTCAACCATTCCTTAACTTCAAACTCCCATATCTCGCGAACGGATTGACGAACTCGAGAAATTCCTGTTGCATCTGAAAGTAGAAACTCGCCCGATTACAATGGCGTGTGTACTTTTCACCTAGGCCATTCCAGTTATTGGTTTCGAGTATCAGACTTGCGAAAATTTTGATAGTTTCTCAACCATTCCTTAACTTCAAACTCCCATATCTCGCGAACGGATTGACGAACTCGAGAAATTCCTATTGCATCTGAAAGCAGAAACTCGCCGATTACAACGGTATGTGTATTATAGCCTTAGGCCATAGTAGTTATTGGTTTCGAGTATCAGACTTGCGAAAATTTTGATGGTTTCTCAACCATTCCTTAACTTCAAACTCCCATATCTCAGAACGGATTGACGAACTCGAGAAATTCCTGTTGCAACTGAAAGCAGAATCTCGTCCGATTACAACGGTATGTGTATTTTTGCCCTACGCCAATGTAGTTATTGGTTTCGTGTATCAGACTTGCGAAAATTTTGATGGTTTCTCAACCATGCCTTAACTTCAAACTCCCATATCTCGCGAACGGATTGACGAACTCGAGACATTCCTGTTGCATCTGAAAGTAGAAACACGCCCGATTACAATGGTGTGTGTACTTTTCCCTAAGCCATTCCAGTTATTGGTTTCGAATATCCGACTTGCGAAAATTTTGATGGTTTCTCAACCATTCGATAACTTCAAACTCCCATACCTCGCGAACGGATTGACGAACTCGAGAAATTCCTGTTGCATCTGAAAGTAGAAACTCGCCGATTACAATGGTGTGTGTACTTTTCCCCTAAGCCAATCTAGTTATTGGTTTCGAGTATCCGACTTGCGAAAATTTTGATGGTGTTCTCAACCATTCCTTAACTTCAAACTCCCATATCTCGCGAACGGATTGACGAACTCGAGAAATTCCTGTTGCATCTGAAAGCAGAAACTCGCCGATTACAATGGTGTGTGTACTTTTCCCCTAAGCCATTCTAGTTATTGGTTTCGAGTATCCGACTTGCGAAAATTTTGATAGTTTCTCAACCATTCCTTAACTACAAACTCCCATATCTCGCGAACGGATTGACCAACTCGAGAAATTCCTGTTGCATCTGAAAGCAGAAACTCGCCCGATTACAGTGGTGTGTGTACTTTTCCCCTAGGCCTTTCCAGTTATTGGTTTCGAGTATCAGACTTGCGAAAATTTCGATGGTTTCTCAATCATTCCTTAACTTCAAACTCCCATATCTCGCGAACGGATTGACGAACTCGAGAAATTCCTGTTGCATCTGAAAGTAGAAACTCACCCGATTAGAATAGTGTGTGTACTTTTCCTCTAAGCCATTCCAGTTATTGGTTTCGAGTATCCGACTTGCGTAAATTTTGATGGTTTCTCAACCATTCCTTAACTTCAAACTCCCATATCTCGCGAACGGATTGACGAACTCGAGAAATTCCTGTTGCATCTGAAAGCAGAAACTAGCCCGATTACAACGGTATGTGTATTTTTGCCCTAGGCTATAGTAGTTATTGGTTTCGAGTATCAGACTTGCGAAAATTTTGATGGTTTCTCAACCATTCCTTAACTTCAAACTCCCATATCTCGCGAACGGATTGACGAACTCGAGAAACTCCAATTGCATCTGAGAGCAGAAACTCGCCCGATTACAACGGTATGTGTATTTTTGCCTTAGGCCATAGTAGTTATTGGTTTCGAGTATCAGACTTGCGAAAATTTTGGTGGTTCCTCAACTATTCCTTAACTTCAAACTCCCATATCTCGCGAACGGATTGACGAACTCGAGAAATTCCTGTTGCATCTGAAAGCAGAAACTCGCCGATTAGAATGGTGCGTGTACTTTACCCCTAAGCCATTCTAGTTATTGGTTTCGAGTATCAGACTTGCGAAAATTTTGATGGTTTCTCAACCATTCCTTAACTTCAAACTCCCATATCTCGCGAACGGATTGACGAACTCGAGATATTCCTGTTGCATCTGAAAGTAGAAACTCGCCCCATTACAATGGTGTGTAATACTTTTCCCCTAGGCCATTCCAGTTATTGGTTTCAGGTAACAGACTCGCGAAAATTTTAAAGGTTTTTCAACCATTCCTGAACTTCAAACTCCCATATCTCGCGAACGGATTCATGAACTCGAGAAATTCCTGTTGCATCTGAAAGCAGAAACTCGTCCGATTACAACGGTATGTGTATTCTTGCCCTAGGCCATAGAAGTTATTGGTTTCGAGTATCAGACTTGCGAAAATTTTGATGGTTTCTTAATCATTCCTTAACTTCAAACTCCCATATCTCGCGAACGGATTGACGAATTCGAGAAACTCCTATTGCATCTGAAAGCAGAAACACGCGCGATTACAATGGTGTGTGTACTTTTCCCCTAAGCCATTCTAGTTATTGGTTTCGAGTATCCGACTTGCGAAAATTTTGATGGTTTCTCAACTATTCCATAACTTCAAACTCCCATATCTCGCGAACGGATTGACGAACTAGAGAAATTCCTGTTGCATCTGAAAGCAGAAACTGGCCCGATTACAATGGTGTGTGTACTTTTCCCCTGGGCCATTCGAGTTATTGGTTTCAAGTATCAGACTTGCGAAAATTTTGATGGTTTCTCAACCATTCCTTAACTTCGAACTCCCATATCTCGCGAACGGATTGACGAACTCGAGAAATTCCTGTTGCATCTGAAAGTAGAAACTCACCCGATTGCAACGGTATGTGTATTTTTGCCCTAGGCCATAGTAGTTATTGGTTTCGAGTATCAGACTTGCGAAAATTTTGATGGTTTCTCAACCATTCCTTAACTTTAAACTCCCATATCTCGCGAACGGATTGACGAACTCGAGAAATTCCTGTTGCATCTGAAAGTAGAAACTCACCCGATTACAATAGTGTGTGTACTTTTCCTCTAAGCCATTCTAGTTATTGGTTTCGAGTATCCGACTTGCGAAAATTTTGATGGTTTCTCAACCATTCCATAACTTCAAACTCCCATACCTCGCGAACGGATTGACGAACTCGAGAAATTCCTGTTGCATCTGAAAGTAGAAACTCGCCGATTACAATGGTGTGTGTACTTTTCCCCTAAGCCAATCTAGTTATTGGTTTCGAGTATCCGACTTGCGAAAATTTTGATGGTTTCTCAACCATTCGATAACTTCAAAC
Source organism: Ptiloglossa arizonensis (assembly GCF_051014685.1). NCBI lineage: Eukaryota > Metazoa > Arthropoda > Insecta > Hymenoptera > Colletidae > Ptiloglossa > Ptiloglossa arizonensis. The sequence goes on from NW_027478515.1 coordinate 281,262, forward strand.
TCCCATACCTCGCGAACGGTTTGACGAACTCGAGAAATTCCTGTTGCATCTGAAAGTAGAAACTCGCCGATTACAATGGTGTGTGTACTTTTCCCCTAAGCCAATCTAGTTATTGGTTTCGAGTATCCGACTTGCGAAAATTTTGATGGTTTCTCAACCATTCCTTAACTTCAAACTCCCATATCTCGCGAACGGATTGACGAACTCGAGAAATTCCTGTTGCACCTGAAAGTAGAAACTCACCCGATTACAGTGGTGTGTGTAGTTTTCCCCTAAGCCATTCCTGTTATTGGTTTCGGGTATCCGACTTGCGAAAATTTTGATGGTTTCTCAACCATTCCTTAACTTCAAACTCCCATATCACGCGAACGGATTTACGAACTCGAGAAATTCCTGTTGCATCTGAAAGCAGATCTCGCCCGATTACAACTGTATGTGTATTTTTGCCCTAGGCCACAGTAGTTATTGGTTTCGAGTATCAGACTTGCGAAAGTTTGGATGGTTTCTCAACCATTCCTTAACTTCAAACTCCCATATCTCGCGAACGGATTTACGAACTCGAGAAATTCCTGTTGCATCTGAAAGCAGAAACTCGTCCGATTACAACGGTATGTGTATTTTTGCCCTAGGCCCTAGTAGTTATTGGTTTCGAGTATCAGACTTGCGAAAATTTTGATGGTCTCTCAACCATTCCTTAACTTCAAACTCCCATATCTCGCGAACGGATTGACGAACTCGAGATATTCCTGTTGCATCTGAAAGTAGAAACTCGCCCGATTACAACGGTATGTGTATTTTTCCCCTAGGCCATTCCAGTTATTGGTTTCGAGAATCACACTTGCGAAAATTTTGATGGTTTCTCAACCATTCCTTAACTTCAAACTCCCATATCTCGCGAACGGATTGACGAACTCGAGAAATTCCTGTTGCATCTGAAAGTAGAAACTCGCCCGATTACAACGGTTTGTGTATTTTTCCCCTAGGCCATTCCAGTTATTGGTTTCGAGTATCAGACTTGCGAAAATTTTGATGGTTTCTCAACCATGCCTTAACTTCAAACTCCCATATCTCGCGAACGGATTGACGAACTCGAGAAACTCCTGTTGCATCTGAAAGTAGAAACACGCCCGATTACAATGGTGTGTGTACTTTTCCCTAAGCCATTCCAGTTATTGGTTTCGAGTATCCGACTTGCGAAAATTTTGATGGTTTCTCAACCATTCCTTAACTTCAAACTCCCATATCTCGCGAACGGATTGACGAACTCGAGAAATTCCTGTTGCATCTGAAAGTAGAAACTCACCCGATTAGAATAGTGTGTGTACTTTTCCTCTAAGCCATTCCAGTTATTGGTTTCGAGTATCCGACTTGCGAAAATTTTGATGGTTTCTCCAGCATTCCTTAACTTCAAACTCCCATATCTCGCGAACGGATTGACGAACTCGAGAAATTCCTGTTGCATCTGAAAGCAGAAACTAGCCCGATTACAACGGTATGTGTATTTTTGCCCTAGGCTATAGTAGTTATTGGTTTCGAGTATCAGACTTGCGAAAATTTTGATGGTTTCTCAACCATTCCTTAACTTCAAACTCCCATATCTCGCGAACGGATTGACGAACTCGAGAAATTCCTGTTACATCTGATAGCAGAAACTCGCCCGATTACAACGGTATGTGTATTTTTGCCCTAGGCCATAGTAGTTATTGGTTTCGAGTATCAGACTTGCGAAAATTTTGGTGGTTTCTCAACCATTCCTTAACTTCAAACTCCCATATCTCGTGAACGGATTGACGAACTCGAGAAATTCCTGTTGCATCTGAAAGCAGAAACTCGCCGATTACAATGGTGTGTGTACTTTTCCCCTAAGCCATTCTAGTTATTGGTTTCGACTATCCGACTTGCGAAAATTTTGATGGTTTCTCTACCATTCCTTAACTTCAAACTCCCATATCTCGCGAACGGATTGACGAACTCGAGAAACTCCAATTGCATCTGAGAGCAGAAACTCGCCCGATTACAACGGTATGTGTATTTTTGCCTTAGGCCATAGTAGTTATTGGTTTCGAGTATCAGACTTGCGAAAATTTTCGTGGTTCCTCAACCATTCCCTAACTTCAAACTCCCATATCTCGCGAACGGATTGACGAACTCGAGAAATTCCTGTTGCATCTGAAAGTAGAAACTGAACCGATTACAATGGTGTGTGTACTTTTCCCCTAGGACATTCCAGTTATTGGTTTCGAGTATCAGACTTGCGAAAGTTTTGATGGTTTCTCAACCATTCCTTAACTTCAAACTCCCATATCTCGCGAACGGATTGACGAACTCGAGAAATTCCTGTTGCATCTGAAAGTAGAAACTCACCCGATTACAACGGTATGTGTATTTTTGCCCTAGGCCATAGTAGTTATTGGTTTCGAGTATCCGACTTGCGAAAATTTTGATGGTTTCTCAACCATTCCTTAACTTTAAACTCCCATATCTCGCGAACGGATTGACGAACTCGAGAAATTCCTGTTGCATCTGAATGTAGAAACTCGCCCGATTACAATGGTGTGTGTACTTTTCTCCTAGGACATTCCAGTTATTGGTTTCGAGTATCAGACTTGCGAAAATTTTGATGGTTTCTCAACCATTCCTTAACTTCAAACTCCCATATCTCGCGAACGGATTGACGAACTCGAGAAATTCCTGTTACATCTGATAGCAGAAACTCGCCCGATTACAACGGTATGTGTATTTTTGCCCTAGGCCATAGTAGTTATTGGTTTCGAGTATCAGACTTGCGAAAATTTTGGTGGTTTCTCAACCATTCCTTAACTTCAAACTCCCATATCTCGTGAACGGATTGACGAACTCGAGAAATTCCTGTTGCATCTGAAAGCAGAAACTCGCCGATTACAATGGTGTGTGTACTTTTCCCCTAAGCCATTCTAGTTATTGGTTTCGACTATCCGACTTGCGAAAATTTTGATGGTTTCTCTACCATTCCTTAACTTCAAACTCCCATATCTCGCGAACGGATTGACGAACTCGAGAAACTCCAATTGCATCTGAGAGCAGAAACTCGCCCGATTACAACGGTATGTGTATTTTTGCCTTAGGCCATAGTAGTTATTGGTTTCGAGTATCAGACTTGCGAAAATTTTCGTGGTTCCTCAACCATTCCCTAACTTCAAACTCCCATATCTCGCGAACGGATTGACGAACTCGAGAAATTCCTGTTGCATCTGAAAGTAGAAACTGAACCGATTACAATGGTGTGTGTACTTTTCCCCTAGGACATTCCAGTTATTGGTTTCGAGTATCAGACTTGCGAAAGTTTTGATGGTTTCTCAACCATTCCTTAACTTCAAACTCCCATATCTCGCGAACGGATTGACGAACTCGAGAAATTCCTGTTGCATCTGAAAGTAGAAACTCACCCGATTACAACGGTATGTGTATTTTTGCCCTAGGCCATAGTAGTTATTGGTTTCGAGTATCCGACTTGCGAAAATTTTGATGGTTTCTCAACCATTCCTTAACTTTAAACTCCCATATCTCGCGAACGGATTGACGAACTCGAGAAATTCCTGTTGCATCTGAATGTAGAAACTCGCCCGATTACAATGGTGTGTGTACTTTTCTCCTAGGACATTCCAGTTATTGGTTTCGAGTATCAGACTTGCGAAAATTTTGATGGTTTCTCAACCATTCCTTAACTTCAAACTCCCATATCTCGCGAACGGATTGACGAACTCCAGAAACTCCAATTGCATCTGAAAGCGGAAACTCGCCCGATTACAACGTTATGTGTATTTTTGCCTTAGGCCATAGTAGTTATTGGTTTCGAGTATCAGACTTGCGAAAATTTTGACGGTTTCTCAACCATTCCTTTACTTCAAACTCCCATATCTCGCGAACGGATTGACGAACTCGAGAAATTCCTGTTGCATCTGAAAGCAGAATCTCGCCCGATTACAACGGTATGTGTATTTTTGCCTTAGGCCATAGTAGTTATTGGTTTCGAGTATCAGACTTGCGGAAATTTTGATGGTTTCTCAACCATTCCTTAACCTCAAACTCCCATATCTCGCGAACGGATTGACGAACTCGAGAAATTCCTGTTGCATCTGAAAGTAGAAACTCACCCGATTACAATGGTTTGTGTACTTTTCCCCTAAGCCATTCCAGTTATTGGTTTCGAGTATCCGACTTTCGAAAACTTTGATGGTTTCTCAAGCATTCCTTAACTTCAAACTCCCATATCTCGCGAACGGATTGACGAACTCGAGAAATTCCTGTTGCATCTGAAAGTAGAAACACACCCGATTACAATGGTGTGTGTACTTTTCCCCTAAGCCATACCAGTTATTGGTTTCAATTATACGACTTGCGAAAATTTTGATGGTTTCTCAACCATTCCTTAACTTCAAACTCCCATATCTCGCGAACGGATTGACGAACTCGAGAAATTCCTGTTGCATCTGAAAGTAGAAACTCGCCCGATTACAATGGCGTGTGTACTTTTCACCTAGGCCATTCCAGTTATTGGTTTCGAGTATCAGACTTGCGAAAATTTTGATAGTTTCTCAACCATTCCTTAACTTCAAACTCCCATATCTCGCGAACGGATTGACGAACTCGAGAAATTCCTATTGCATCTGAAAGCAGAAACTCGCCCGATTACAACGGTATGTGTATTTTTGCCTTAGGCCATAGTAGTTATTGGTTTCGAGTATCAGACTTGCGAAAATTTTCGTGGTTCCTCAACCATTCCCTAACTTCAAACTCCCATATCTCGCGAACGGATTGACGAACTCGAGAAATTCCTGTTGCATCTGAAAGTAGAAACTGAACCGATTACAATGGTGTGTGTACTTTTCACCTAGGCCATTCCAGTTATTGGTTTCGAGTATCAGACTTGCGAAAATTTTGATAGTTTCTCAACCATTCCTTAACTTCAAACTCCCATATCTCGCGAACGGATTGACGAACTCGAGAAATTCCTATTGCATCTGAAAGCAGAAACTCGCCCGATTACAACGGTATGTGTATTTTTGCCTTAGGCCATAGTAGTTATTGGTTTCGAGTATCAGACTTGCGGAAATTTTGATGGTTTCTCAACCATTCCTTAACCTCAAACTCCCATATCTCGCGAACGGATTGACGAACTCGAGAAATTCCTGTTGCATCTGAAAGTAGAAACTCACCCGATTACAATGGTTTGTGTACTTTTCCCCTAAGCCATTCCAGTTATTGGTTTTGAGTATCCGACTTTCGAAAACTTTGATGGTTTCTCAAGCATTCCTTAACTTCAAACTCCCATATCTCGCGAACGGATTGACGAACTCGAGAAATTCCTGTTGCATCTGAAAGTAGAAACACACCCGATTACAATGGTGTGTGTACTTTTCCCCTAAGCCATACCAGTTATTGGTTTCAATTATACGACTTGCGAAAATTTTGATGGTTTCTCAACCATTCCTTAACTTCAAACTCCCATATCTCGCGAACGGATTGACGAACTCGAGAAATTCCTGTTGCATCTGAAAGTAGAAACTCGCCCGATTACAATGGCGTGTGTACTTTTCACCTAGGCCATTCCAGTTATTGGTTTCGAGTATCAGACTTGCGAAAATTTTGATAGTTTCTCAACCATTCCTTAACTTCAAACTCCCATATCTCGCGAACGGATTGACGAACTCGAGAAATTCCTATTGCATCTGAAAGCAGAAACTCGCCGATTACAACGGTATGTGTATTATAGCCTTAGGCCATAGTAGTTATTGGTTTCGAGTATCAGACTTGCGAAAATTTTGATGGTTTCTCAACCATTCCTTAACTTCAAACTCCCATATCTCGCGAACGGATTGACGAACTCGAGAAATTCCTGTTGCATTTGAAAGCAGAAACTCGTCCGATTACAACGGTATGTGTATTTTTCCACTAGGCCATAGTAGTTATTCGTTTCGAGTATCAGACTTGCGAAAATTTTAATGGTTTCTCAACCATTCCTTAACTTCAAACTCCCATATCTCGCGAACGGATTGACGAACTCGAGAAATTCCTGTTGCATCTGAAAGCAGAATCTCGCCCCATTACAACGGTATGTGTATTTTTGCCCTAGGCCACAGTAGTTATTGGTTTCGAGTATCAGACATCCGAAAATATTGATGGTTTCTCAACCATGTCTTATCTTCAAACACCCATATCTCGCGAACGGATTGACGAACTCGAGAAATTCCTGTTGCATCTGAAAGCAGAAACTCGTCCGATTACAACGGTATGTGTATTTTTGCCCTAGGCCACAGTAGTTATTGGTTTCGAGTATCAGACTTGCGAAAATTTTGTTGGTTTCTCAAGCATTCCTTAACTTCAAACTCCCATATCTCGCGAACGGATTGACGAACTCGAGAAATTCCTGTTGCAACTGAAAGCAGAATCTCGTCCGATTACAACGGTATGTGTATTTTTGCCCTACGCCAATGTAGTTATTGGTTTCGTGTATCAGACTTGCGAAAATTTTGATGGTTTCTCAACCATGCCTTAACTTCAAACTCCCATATCTCGCGAACGGATTGACGAACTCGAGAAATTCCTGTTGCATCTGAAAGTAGAAACACGCCCGATTACAATGGTGTGTGTACTTTTCCCTAAGCCATTCCAGTTATTGGTTTCGAATATCCGACTTGCGAAAATTTTGATGGTTTCTCAACCATTCGATAACTTCAAACTCCCATACCTCGCGAACGGATTGACGAACTCGAGAAATTCCTGTTGCATCTGAAAGTAGAAACTCGCCGATTACAATGGTGTGTGTACTTTTCCCCTAAGCCAATCTAGTTATTGGTTTCGAGTATCCGACTTGCGAAAATTTTGATGGTGTTCTCAACCATTCCTTAACTTCAAACTCCCATATCTCGCGAACGGATTGACGAACTCGAGAAATTCCTGTTGCATCTGAAAGCAGAAACTCGCCGATTACAATGGTGTGTGTACTTTTCCCCTAAGCCATTCTAGTTATTGGTTTCGAGTATCCGACTTGCGAAAATTTTGATAGTTTCTCAACCATTCCTTAACTACAAACTCCCATATCTCGCGAACGGATTGACCAACTCGAGAAATTCCTGTTGCATCTGAAAGCAGAAACTCGCCCGATTACAGTGGTGTGTGTACTTTTCCCCTAGGCCTTTCCAGTTATTGGTTTCGAGTATCAGACTTGCGAAAATTTCGATGGTTTCTCAATCATTCCTTAACTTCAAACTCCCATATCTCGCGAACGGATTGACGAACTCGAGAAATTCCTGTTGCATCTGAAAGTAGAAACTCACCCGATTAGAATAGTGTGTGTACTTTTCCTCTAAGCCATTCCAGTTATTGGTTTCGAGTATCCGACTTGCGTAAATTTTGATGGTTTCTCAACCATTCCTTAACTTCAAACTCCCATATCTCGCGAACGGATTGACGAACTCGAGAAATTCCTGTTGCATCTGAAAGCAGAAACTAGCCCGATTACAACGGTATGTGTATTTTTGCCCTAGGCTATAGTAGTTATTGGTTTCGAGTATCAGACTTGCGAAAATTTTGATGGTTTCTCAACCATTCCTTAACTTCAAACTCCCATATCTCGCGAACGGATTGACGAACTCGAGAAACTCCAATTGCATCTGAGAGCAGAAGCTCGCCCGATTACAACGGTATGTGTATTTTTGCCTTAGGCCATAGTAGTTATTGGTTTCGAGTATCAGACTTGCGAAAATTTTGGTGGTTCCTCAACTATTCCTTAACTTCAAACTCCCATATCTCGCGAACGGATTGACGAACTCGAGAAATTCCTGTTGCATCTGAAAGCAGAAACTCGCCGATTAGAATGGTGCGTGTACTTTACCCCTAAGCCATTCTAGTTATTGGTTTCGAGTATTAAACTTGCGAAAATTTTGATGATTTCTCAACCATTCCTTAACTTCAAACTCCCATATCTCGCGAACGGATTGACGAACTCAACAAATTCCTGTTGCATCTGAAATTAGAAACTCACCCGATTACAACGGTATGTGTATTTTTGCCCTAGGCCATAGTAGTTATTGGTTTCGAGTATCAGACTTGCGAAAATTTTGATGGTTTCTCAACCATTCCTTAACTTTAAACTCCCATATCTCGCGAACGGATTGACGAACTCGAGAAATTCCTGTTGCATCTGAAAGTAGAAACTCACCCGATTACAACGGTATGTGTGTTTTTGCCCTAGGCCATAGTAGTTATTGGTTTCGAGTATCAGACTTGCGAAAATTTTGATGGTTTCTCAACCATTCCTTAACTTCAAACTCCCATATCTCGCGAACGGATTGACGAACTCGAGATATTCCTGTTGCATCTGAAAGTAGAAACTCGCCCCATTACAATGGTGTGTAATACTTTTCCCCTAGGCCATTCCAGTTATTGGTTTCAGGTAACAGACTCGCGAAAATTTTAAAGGTTTTTCAACCATTCCTGAACTTCAAACTCCCATATCTCGCGAACGGATTCATGAACTCGAGAAATTCCTGTTGCATCTGAAAGCAGAAACTCGTCCGATTACAACGGTATGTGTATTCTTGCCCTAGGCCATAGAAGTTATTGGTTTCGAGTATCAGACTTGCGAAAATTTTGATGGTTTCTTAATCATTCCTTAACTTCAAACTCCCATATCTCGCGAACGGATTGACGAATTCGAGAAACTCCTATTGCATCTGAAAGCAGAAACACGCGCGATTACAATGGTGTGTGTACTTTTCCCCTAAGCCATTCTAGTTATTGGTTTCGAGTATCCGACTTGCGAAAATTTTGATGGTTTCTCAACTATTCCATAACTTCAAACTCCCATATCTCGCGAACGGATTGACGAACTAGAGAAATTCCTGTTGCATCTGAAAGCAGAAACTGGCCCGATTACAATGGTGTGTGTACTTTTCCCCTGGGCCATTCGAGTTATTGGTTTCAAGTATCAGACTTGCGAAAATTTTGATGGTTTCTCAACCATTCCTTAACTTCGAACTCCCATATCTCGCGAACGGATTGACGAACTCGAGAAATTCCTGTTGCATCTGAAAGTAGAAACTCACCCGATTGCAACGGTATGTGTATTTTTGCCCTAGGCCATAGTAGTTATTGGTTTCGAGTATCAGACTTGCGAAAATTTTGATGGTTTCTCAACCATTCCTTAACTTTAAACTCCCATATCTCGCGAACGGATTGACGAACTCGAGAAATTCCTGTTGCATCTGAAAGTAGAAACTCACCCGATTACAATAGTGTGTGTACTTTTCCTCTAAGCCATTCTAGTTATTGGTTTCGAGTATCCGACTTGCGAAAATTTTGATGGTTTCTCAACCATTCCATAACTTCAAACTCCCATACCTCGCGAACGGATTGACGAACTCGAGAAATTCCTGTTGCATCTGAAAGTAGAAACTCGCCGATTACAATGGTGTGTGTACTTTTCCCCTAAGCCAATCTAGTTATTGGTTTCGAGTATCCGACTTGCGAAAATTTTGATGGTTTCTCAACCATTCGATAACTTCAAACTCCCATACCTCACGAACGGTTTGACGAACTCGAGAAATTCCTGTTGCATCTGAAAGTAGAAACTCGCCGATTACAATGGTGTGTGTACTTTTCCCCTAAGCCAATCTAGTTATTGGTTTCGAGTATCCGACTTGCGAAAATTTTGATGGTGTTCTCAACCATTCCTTAACTTCAAACTCCCATATCTCGCGAACGGATTGACGAACTCGAAAAATTCCTGTTGCATCTGAAAGCAGAAACTCGCCGATTACAATGGTGTGTGTACTTTTCCCCTAAGCCATTCTAGTTATTGGTTTCGAGTATCCGACTTGCGAAAATTTTGATAGTTTCTCAACCATTCCTTAACTACAAACTCCCATATCTCGCGAACGGATTGACGAACTCGAGAAATTCCTGTTGCATCTGAAAGCAGAAACTCGCCCGATTACAGTGGTGTGTGTACTTTTCCCCTAGGCCTTTCCAGTTATTGGTTTCGAGTATCAGACTTGCGAAAATTTTGATGGTTTCTCAATCATTCCTTAACTTCAAACTCCCATATCTCGCGAACGGATTGACGAACTCGAGAAATTCCTGTTGCATCTGAAAGTAGAAACTCACCCGATTAGAATAGTGTGTGTACTTTTCCTCTAAGCCATTCCAGTTATTGGTTTCGAGTATCCGACTTGCGTAAATTTTGATGGTTTCTCAACCATTCCTTAACTTCAAACTCCCATATCTCGCGAACGGATTGACGAACTCGAGAAATTCCTGTTGCATCTGAAAGCAGAAACTAGCCCGATTACAACGGTATGTGTATTTTTGCCCTATGCTATAGTAGTTATTGGTTTCGAGTATCAGACTTGCGAAAATTTTGATGGTTTCTCAACCATTCCTTAACTTCAAACTCCCATATCTCGCGAACGGATTGACGAACTCGAGAAATTCCTGTTACATCTGAAAGCAGAAACTCGCCCGATTACAGTGGTGTGTGTACTTTTCCCCTAAGCCATTCTAGTTATTGGTTTCGAGTATCCGACTTGCGAAAATTTTGATAGTTTCTCAACCATTCCTTAACTACAAACTCCCATATCTCGCGAACGGATTGACGAACTCGAGAAATTCCTGTTGCATCTGAAAGCTGAAACTCGCCCGATTACAGTGGTGTGTGTACTTTTCCCCTAGGCCTTTCCAGTTATTGGTTTCGAGTATCCGACTTGCGAAAATTTTGATGGTTTCTCCACCATTCCTTAACTTCAAACTCCCATATCTCGCGAACGGATTGACGAACTCGAGAAATTCCTGTTGCATCTGAAAGCAGAAACTAGCCCGATTACAACGGTATGTGTATTTTTGCCCTAGGCTATAGTAGTTATTGGTTTCGAGTATCAGACTTGCGAAAATTTTGATGGTTTCTCAACCATTCCTTAACTTCAAACTCCCATATCTCGCGAACGGATTGACGAACTCGAGAAATTCCTGTTACATCTGAAAGCAGAAACTCGCCCGATTACAGTGGTGTGTGTACTTTTCCCCTAAGCCATTCTAGTTATTGGTTTCGAGTATCCGACTTGCGTAAATTTTGATGGTTTCTCAACCATTCCTTAACTTCAAACTCCCATATCTCGCGAACGGATTGACGAACTCGAGAAATTCCTGTTGCATCTGAAAGCAGAAACTAGCCCGATTACAACGGTATGTGTGTTTTTGCCCTAGGCTATAGTAGTTATTGGTTTCGAGTATCAGACTTGCGAAAATTTTGATGGTTTCTCAATCATTCCTTAACTTCAAACTCCCATATCTCGCGAACGGATTGACGAACTCGAGAAATTCCTGTTGCATCTGAAAGTAGAAACTCACCCGATTAGAATAGTGTGTGTACTTTTCCTCTAAGCCATTCCAGTTATTGGTTTCGAGTATCAGACTTGCGAAAATTTTGATGGGTTCTCAATGATTCCTTAACTTCAAACTCCCATATCTCGCGAACGGATTGACGAACTCGAGAAATTCCTGTTGCATCTGAAAGTAGAAACTCACCCGATTAGAATAGTGTGTGTACTTTTCCTTTAAGCCATTCCAGTTATTGGTTTCGAGTATCCGACTTGCGAAAATTTTGATGGTTTCTCCACCATTCCTTAACTTCAAACTCCCATATCTCGCGAACGGATTGACGAACTCGAGAAATTCCTGTTGCATCTGAAAGCAGAAACTAGCCCGATTACAACGGTATGTGTATTTTTGCCCTAGGCTATAGTAGTTATTGGTTTCGAGTATCAGACTTGCGAAAATTTTGATGGTTTCTCAATCATTCCTTAACTTCAAACTCCCATATCTCGCGAACGGATTGACGAACTCGAGAAATTCCTGTTGCATCTGAAAGTAGAAACTCACCCGATTAGAATGGTGTGTGTACTTTTCCTCTAAGCCATTCCAGTTATTGGTTTCGAGTATCCGACTTGCGTAAATTTTGATGGTTTCTCAACCATTCCTTAACTTCAAACTCCCATATCTCGCGAACGGATTGACGAACTCGAGAAATTCCTGTTGCATCTGAAAGCAGAAACTAGCCCGATTACAACGGTATGTGTATTTTTGCCCTAGGCTATAGTAGTTATTGGTTTCGAGTATCAGACTTGCGAAAATTTTGATGGTTTCTCAACCATTCCTTAACTTCAAACTCCCATATCTCGCGAACGGATTGACGAACTCGAGAAATTCCTGTTGCATCTGAAAGCAGAAACTAGCCCGATTACAACGGTATGTGTATTTTTGCCCTAGGCTATAGTAGTTATTGGTTTCGAGTATCAGACTTGCGAAAATTTTGATGGTTTCTCAATCATTCCTTAACTTCAAACTCCCATATCTCGCGAACGGATTGACGAACTCGAGAAATTCCTGTTGCATCTGAAAGTAGAAACTCACCCGATTAGAATAGTGTGTGTACTTTTCCTCTAAGCCATTCCAGTTATTGGTTTCGAGTATCCGACTCGCGTAAATTTTGATGGTTTCTCAACCATTCCTTAACTTCAAACTCCCATATCTCGCGAACGGATTGACGAACTCGAGAAATTCCTGTTGCATCTGAAAGCAGAAACTAGCCCGATTACAACGGTATGTGTATTTTTGCCCTAGGCTATAGTAGTTATTGGTTTCGAGTATCAGACTTGCGAAAAATTTGATGGTTTCTCAACCATTCCTTAATTTCAAACTCCCATATCTCGCGAACGGATTGACGAACTCGAGAAATTCCTGTTACATCTGAAAGCAGAAACTCGCCCGATTACAGTGGTGTGTGTACTTTTCCCCTAGGCCATTCCAGTTATTGGTTTCGAGTATCAGACTTGCGAAAATTTTGATGGGTTCTCAATGATTCCTTAACTTCAAACTCCCATATCTCGCGAACGGATTGACGAACTCGAGAAATTCCTGTTGCATCTGAAAGTAGAAACTCACCCGATTAGAATAGTGTGTGTACTTTTCCTTTAAGCCATTCCAGTTATTGGTTTCGAGTATCCGACTTGCGAAAATTTTGATGGTTTCTCCACCATTCCTTAACTTCAAACTCCCATATCTCGCGAACGGATTGACGAACTCGAGAAATTCCTGTTGCATCTGAAAGCAGAAACTAGCCCGATTACAACGGTATGTGTATTTTTGCCCTAGGCTATAGTAGTTATTGGTTTCGAGTATCAGACTTGCGAAAATTTTGATGGTTTCTCAACCATTCCTTAACTTCAAACTCCCATATCTCGCGAACGGATTGACGAACTCGAGAAATTCCTGTTGCATCTGAAAGCAGAAACTCGCCCGATTACAGTGGTGTGTGTACTTTTCCCCTAGGCCTTTCCAGTTATTGGTTTCGAGTATCCGACTTGCGTAAATTTTGATGGTTTCTCAACCATTCCTTAACTTCAAACTCCCATATCTCGCGAACGGATTGACGAACTCGAGAAATTCCTGTTGCATCTGAAAGCAGAAACTGGCCCGATTACAACGGTATGTGTATTTTTGCCCTAGGCTATAGTAGTTATTGGTTTCGAGTATCAGACTTGCGAAAATTTTGATGGTTCCTCAACCATTCCTTAACTTCAAACTCCCATATCTCGCGAACGGATTGACGAACTCGAGAAATTCCTGTTACATCTGAAAGCAGAAACTCGCCCGATTACAGTGGTGTGTGTACTTTTCCCCTAGGCCATTCCAGTTATTGGTTTCCAGTATCAGACTTGCGAAAATTTTGATGGTTTCTCAATCATTCCTTAACTTCAAACTCCCATGTCTCGCGAACGGATTGACGAACTCGAGAAATTCCTGTTGCATCTGAAAGTAGAAACTCACCCGATTAGAATAGTGTGTGTACTTTTCCTCTAAGCCATTCCAGTTATTGGTTTCGAGTATCCGACTTGCGTAAATTTTGATGGTTTCTCAACCATTCCTTAACTTCAAACTCCCATATCTCGCGAACGGATTGACGAACTCGAGAAATTCCTGTTGCATCTGAAAGCAGAAACTAGCCCGATTACAACGGTATGTGTATCTTTGCCCTAGGCTATAGTAGTTATTGGTTTCGAGTATCAGACTTGCGAAAATTTTGATGGTTTCTCAACCATTCCTTAACTTCAAACTCCCATATCTCGCGAACGGATTGACGAACTCGAGAAATTCCTGTTACATCTGAAAGCAGAAACTCGCCCGATTACAGTGGTGTGTGTACTTTTCCCCTAGGCCATTCCAGTTATTGGTTTCGAGTATCAGACTTGCGAAAATTTTGATGGTTTCTCAATCATTCCTTAACTTCAAACTCCCATATCTCGCGAACGGATTGACGAACTCGAGAAATTCCTGTTGCATCTGAAAGTAGAAACTCACCCGATTAGAATAGTGTGTGTACTTTTCCTCTAAGCCATTCCAGTTATTGGTTTCGAGTATCCGACTTGCGAAAATTTTGATGGTTTCTCCACCATTCCTTAACTTCAAACTCCCATATCTCGCGAACGGATTGACGAACTCGAGAAATTCCTGTTGCATCTGAAAGCAGAAACTAGCCCGATTACAACGGTATGTGTATTTTTGCCCTAGGCTATAGTAGTTATTGGTTTCGAGTATCAGACTTGCGAAAATTTTGATGGTTTCTCAACCATTCCTTAACTTCAAACTCCCATATCTCGCGAACGGATTGACGAACTCGAGAAATTCCTGTTACATCTGATAGCAGAAACTCGCCCGATTACAACGGTATGTGTATTTTTGCCCTAGGCCATAGTAGTTATTGGTTTCGAGTATCAGACTTGCGAAAATTTTGGTGGTTTCTCAAGCATTCCTTAACTTCAAACTCCCATATCTCGTGAACGGATTGACGAACTCGAGAAATTCCTGTTGCATCTGAAAGCAGAAACTCGCCGATTACAATGGTGTGTGTACTTTTCCCCTAAGCCATTCTAGTTATTGGTTTCGAGTATCCGACTTGCGAAAATTTTGATGGTTTCTCTACCATTCCTTAACTTCAAACTCCCATATCTCGCGAACGGATTGACGAACTCGAGAAACTCCAATTGCATCTGAGAGCAGAAACTCGCGCGATTACGACGGTATGTGTATTTTTGCCTTAGGCCATAGTAGTTATTGGTTTCGAGTATCAGACTTGCGAAAATTTTCGTGGTTCCTCAACCATTCCTTAACTTCAAACTCCCATATCTCGCGAACGGATTGACGAACTCGAGAAGTTCCTGTTGCATCTGAAATTAGAAACTCACCCGATTACAACGGTTGTGTATTTTTGCCCTAGGCCATAGTAGTTATTGGTTTCGAGTATCAGAATTGCGAAAATTTTGATGGTTTCTCAACCATTCCTTAACTTTAAACTCCCATATCTCGCGAACGGATTGACGAACTCGAGAAATTCCTGTTGCATCTGAAAGTAGAAACTCACCCGATTACAATGGTGTGTGTACTTTTCCCCTAAGCCATTCCAGTTATTGGTTTCGAGTATCAGACTTGCGAAAATTTTGATGGTTTCTCAACCATTCCTTAACTTTAAACTCCCATATCTCGCGAACGGATTGACGAACTCGAGAAATTCCTGTTGCATCTGAAAGTAGAAACTCACCCGATTACAATAGTGTGTGTACTTTTCCTCTAAGCCATTCTAGTTATTGGTTTCGATTATACGACTTGCGAAAATTTTGATGGTTTCTCAACCATTCCTTAACTTCAAACTCCCATACCTCGCGAACGGATTGACGAACTCGAGAAATTCCTGTTGCATCTGAAAGCAGAAACTCGCCGATTACAATGGTGTGTGTACTTTTCCCATAAGCCATTCTAGTTATTGGTTTCGAGTATCCGACTTGCGAAAATTTTGATGGTTTCTCAACAATTCCTTAACTTCAAACTCCCATATCTCGCGAACGGATTGACGAACTCGAGAAATTCCTGTTGCATCTGAAAGTAGAAACTCACCCGATTACAACGGTATGTGTATTTTTGCCTTAGGCAATAGTAGTTATTGGTTTCGAGTATCTGACTTGCGAAAATTTTGATGGTTTCTCAACCATTCCTTAACTTCAAACTACCATATCTCGCGAACGGATTGACGAACTCGAGAAATTCCTGTTGCATCTGAAAGTAGAAACTCACCCGATTACAACAGTATGTGTATTTTTGCCCTAGGCCATAGTAGTTATTGGTTACGAGTATCAGACTTGCGAAAATTTTGATGGTTTCTCAACCATTCCTTAACTTTAAACTCCCATATCTCGCGAACGGATTGACGAACTCGACAAATTCCTGTTACATCTGAAAGTCGAAACTCGCACGATTACAATTGTGTGTGTACTGTCCCCTAGGCCACTCCAGTTATTGGTTTCGAGTATCAGACTTGCGAAAATTTTGATGGTTTCTCAACCATTCCTTAACTTCAAACTCCCATATCTCGCGAACGGATTGACGAACTCCAGAAACTCCAATTGCATCTGAAAGCGGAAACTCGCCGGATTACAACGTTATGTGTATTTTTGCCTTAGGCCATAGTAGTTATTGGTTTCGAGTATCAGACTTGCGAAAATTTTGACGGTTTCTCAACCATTCCTTTACTTCAAACTCCCATATCTCGGGAACGGATTGACGAACTCGAGAAATTCCTGTTGCATCTGAAAGCAGAATCTCGCCCGATTACAACGGTATGTGTATTTTTGCCTTAGGCCATAGTAGTTATTGGTTTCGAGTATCAGACTTGCGGAAATTTTGATGGTTTCTCAACCATTCCTTAACCTCAAACTCCCATATCTCGCGAACGGATTGACGAACTCGAGAAATTCCTGTTGCATCTGAAAGTAGAAACACACCCGATTACAATGGTGTGTGTACTTTTCCCCTAAGCCATACCAGTTATTGGTTTCGATTATACGACTTGCGAAAATTTTGATGGTTTCTCAACCATTCCTTAACTTCAAACTCCCATATCTCGCGAACGGATTGACGAACTCGAGAAATTCCTGTTGCATCTGAAAGTAGAAACTCGCCCGATTACAATGGCGTGTGTACTTTTCACCTAGGCCATTCCAGTTATTGGTTTCGAGTATCAGACTTGCGAAAATTTTGATAGTTTCTCAACCATTCCTTAACTTCAAACTCCCATATCTCGCGAACGGATTGACGAACTCGAGAAATTCCTATTGCATCTGAAAGCAGAAACTCGCCCGATTACAACGGTATGTGTATTATAGCCTTAGGCCATAGTAGTTATTGGTTTCGAGTATCAGACTTGCGAAAATTTTGTTGGTTTCTCAAGCATTCCTTAACTTCAAACTCCCATATCTCGCGAACGGATTGACGAACTCGAGAAATTCCTGTTGCAACTGAAAGCAGAATCTCGTCCGATTACAACGGTATGTGTATTTTTGCCCTACGCCAATGTAGTTATTGGTTTCGAGTATCAGACTTGCGAAAATTTTGATGGTTTCTCAACCATGCCTTAACTTCAAACTCCCATATCTCGCGAACGGATTGACGAACTCGAGAAATTCCTGTTGCATCTGAAAGTAGAAACACGCCCGATTACAATGGTGTGTGTACTTTTCCCTAAGCCATTCCAGTTATTGGTTTCGAGTATCCGACTTGCGAAAATTTTGATGGTTTCTCAACCATTCCTTAACTTCAAACTCCCATATCTCGCGAACGGATTGACGAACTCGAGAAATTCCTGTTGCATCTGAAAGTAGAAACTCACCCGATTACAATGGTGTGTGTACTTTTCCCCTCAGCCATTCCAGTTATTGGTTTCGAGTATCCGACTTGCGAAAATTTTGATGGTTTCTCAACCATTCCTTAACTTCAAACTCCCATATCTCGCGAACGGATTGACGAACTCGAGAAATTCCTGTTGCACCTGAAAGTAGAAACTCACCCGATTACAGTGGTGTGTGTAGTTTTCCCCTAAGCCATTCCTGTTATTGGTTTCGGGTATCCGACTTGCGAAAATTTTGATGGTTTCTCAACCATTCCTTAACTTCAAACTCCCATATCACGCGAACGGATTTACGAACTCGAGAAATTCCTGTTGCATCTGAAAGCAGATCTCGCCCGATTACAACTGTATGTGTATTTTTGCCCTAGGCCACAGTAGTTATTGGTTTCGAGTATCAGACTTGCGAAAGTTTGGATGGTTTCTCAACCATTCCTTAACTTCAAACTCCCATATCTCGCGAACGGATTTACGAACTCGAGAAATTCCTGTTGCATCTGAAAGCAGAAACTCGTCCGATTACAACGGTATGTGTATTTTTGCCCTAGGCCCTAGTAGTTATTGGTTTCGAGTATCAGACTTGCGAAAATTTTGATGGTCTCTCAACCATTCCTTAACTTCAAACTCCCATATCTCGCGAACGGATTGACGAACTCGAGATATTCCTGTTGCATCTGAAAGTAGAAACTCGCCCGATTACAACGGTATGTGTATTTTTCCCCTAGGCCATTCCAGTTATTGGTTTCGAGTATCACACTTGCGAAAATTTTGATGGTTTCTCAACCATTCCTTAACTTCAAACTCCCATATCTCGCGAACGGATTGACGAACTCGAGAAATTCCTGTTGCATCTGAAAGTAGAAACTCGCCCGATTACAACGGTTTGTGTATTTTTCCCCTAGGCCATTCCAGTTATTGGTTTCGAGTATCAGACTTGCGAAAATTTTGATGGTTTCTCAACCATGCCTTAACTTCAAACTCCCATATCTCGCGAACGGATTGACGAACTCGAGAAATTCCTGTTGCATCTGAAAGTAGAAACACGCCCGATTACAATGGTGTGTGTACTTTTCCCTAAGCCATTCCAGTTATTGGTTTCGAGTATCCGACTTGCGAAAATTTTGATGGTTTCTCAACCATTCCTTAACTTCAAACTCCCATATCTCGCGAACGGATTGACGAACTCGAGAAATTCCTGTTGCATCTGAAAGCAGAAACTCGCCGATTACAATGGTGTGTGTACTTTTCCCCTAAGCCATTCTAGTTATTGGTTTCGAGTATCCGACTTGCGAAAATTTTGATGGTTTCTCTACCATTCCTTAACTTCAAACTCCCATATCTCGCGAACGGATTGACGAACTCGAGAAACTCCAATTGCATCTGAGAGCAGAAACTCGCCCGATTACAACGGTATGTGTATTTTTGCCTTAGGCCATAGTAGTTATTGGTTTCGAGTATCAGACTTGCGAAAATTTTCGTGGTTCCTCAACCATTCCCTAACTTCAAACTCCCATATCTCGCGAACGGATTGACGAACTCGAGAAATTCCTGTTGCATCTGAAATTAGAAACTCACCCGATTACAACGGTATGTGTATTTTTGCCCTAGGCCATAGTAGTTATTGGTTTCGAGTATCAGAATTGCGAAAATTTTGATGGTTTCTCAACCATTCCTTAACTTTAAACTCCCATATCTCGCGAACGGATTGACGAACTCGAGAAATTCCTGTTGCATCTGAAAGTAGAAACTCACCCGATTACAATGGTGTGTGTACTTTTCCCCTAAGCCATTCCAGTTATTGGTTTCGAGTATCAGACTTGCAAAAATTTTGATGGTTTCTCAACCATTCCTTAACTTTAAACTCCCATATCTCGCGAACGGATTGACGAACTCGAGAAATTCCTGTTGCATCTGAAAGCAGAAACTGGCCCGATTACAACGGTATGTGTATTTTTGCCCTAGGCTATAGTAGTTATTGGTTTCGAGTATCAGACTTGCGAAAATTTTGATGGTTTCTCAACCATTCCTTAACTTCAAACTCCCATATCTCGCGAACGGATTGACGAACTCGAGAAATTCCTGTTGCATCGGAAAGCAGAAACTCGCCGATTACAATGGTGTGTGTACTTTTCCCATAAGCCATTCTAGTTATTGGTTTCGAGTATCCGACTTGCGAAAATTTTGATGGTTTCTCAACAATTCCTTAACTTCAAACTCCCATATCTCGCGAACGGATTGACGAACTCGAGAAATTCCTGTTGCATCTGAAAGTAGAAACTCACCCGATTACAACGGTATGTGTATTTTTGCCTTAGGCAATAGTAGTTATTGGTTTCGAGTATCTGACTTGCGAAAATTTTGATGGTTTCTCAACCATTCCTTAACTTCAAACTCCCATATCTCGCGAACGGATTGACGAACTCGAGAAATTCCTGTTGCATCTGAAAGTAGAAACTGAACCGATTACAATGGTGTGTGTACTTTTCCCCTAGGACATTCCAGTTATTGGTTTCGAGTATCAGACTTGCGAAAGTGTTGATGGTTTCTCAACCATTCCTTAACTTCAAACTCCCATATCTCGCGAACGGATTGACGAACTCGAGAAATTCCTGTTGCATCTGAAAGTAGAAACTCACCCGATTACAACGGTATGTGTATTTTTGCCCTAGGCCATAGTAGTTATTGGTTTCGAGTATCAGACTTGCGAAAATTTTGATGGTTTCTCAACCATTCCTTAACTTTAAACTCCCATATCTCGCGAACGGATTGACGAACTCGACAAATTCCTGTTACATCTGAAAGTCGAAACTCGCACGATTACAATGGTGTGTGTACTGTCCCCTAGGCCACTCCAGTTATTGGTTTCGAGTATCAGACTTGCGAAAATTTTGATGGTTTCTCAACCATTCCTTAACTTCAAACTCCCATATCTCGCGAACGGATTGACGAACTCCAGAAACTCCAATTGCATCTGAAAGCGGAAACTCGCCCGATTACAACGTTATGTGTATTTTTGCCTTAGGCCATAGTAGTTATTGGTTTCGAGTATCAGACTTGCGAAAATTTTGACGGTTTCTCAACCATTCCTTTACTTCAAACTCCCA
Source organism: Ptiloglossa arizonensis (assembly GCF_051014685.1). Lineage (NCBI taxonomy): Eukaryota > Metazoa > Arthropoda > Insecta > Hymenoptera > Colletidae > Ptiloglossa > Ptiloglossa arizonensis. Next base: position 302,133 of record NW_027478515.1, read on the forward strand.
TATCTCGCGAACGGATTGACGAACTCGAGAAATTCCTGTTGCATCTGAAAGCAGAATCTCGCCCGATTACAACGGTATGTGTATTTTTGCCTTAGGCCATAGTAGTTATTGGTTTCGAGTATCAGACTTGCGGAAATTTTGATGGTTTCTCAACCATTCCTTAACCTCAAACTCCCATATCTCGCGAACGGATTGACGAACTCGAGAAATTCCTGTTGCATCTGAAAGTAGAAACTCACCCGATTACAATGGTTTGTGTACTTTTCCCCTAAGCCATTCCAGTTATTGGTTTCGAGTATCCGACTTTCGAAAACTTTGATGGTTTCTCAAGCATTCCTTAACTTCAAACTCCCATATCTCGCGAACGGATTGACGAACTCGAGAAATTCCTGTTGCATCTGAAAGTAGAAACACACCCGATTACAATGGTGTGTGTACTTTTCCCCTAAGCCATACCAGTTATTGGTTTCAATTATACGACTTGCGAAAATTTTGATGGTTTCTCAACCATTCCTTAACTTCACACTCCCATATCTCGCGAACGGATTGACGAACTCGAGAAATTCCTGTTGCATCTGAAAGTAGAAACACACCCGATTACAATGGTGTGTGTACTTTTCCCCTAAGCCATACCAGTTATTGGTTTCAATTATACGACTTGCGAAAATTTTGATGGTTTCTCAACCATTCCTTAACTTCAAACTCCCATATCTCGCGAACGGATTGACGAACTCGAGAAATTCCTGTTGCATCTGAAAGTAGAAACTCGCCCGATTACAATGGCGTGTGTACTTTTCACCTAGGCCATTCCAGTTATTGGTTTCGAGTATCAGACTTGCGAAAATTTTGATAGTTTCTCAACCATTCCTTAACTTCAAACTCCCATATCTCGCGAACGGATTGACGAACTCGAGAAATTCCTATTGCATCTGAAAGCAGAAACTCGCCCGATTACAACGGTATGTGTATTTTTGCCTTAGGCCATAGTAGTTATTGGTTTCGAGTATCAGACTTGCGGAAATTTTGATGGTTTCTCAACCATTCCTTAACCTCAAACTCCCATATCTCGCGAACGGATTGACGAACTCGAGAAATTCCTGTTGCATCTGAAAGTAGAAACTCACCCGATTACAATGGTTTGTGTACTTTTCCCCTAAGCCATTCCAGTTATTGGTTTTGAGTATCCGACTTTCGAAAACTTTGATGGTTTCTCAAGCATTCCTTAACTTCAAACTCCCATATCTCGCGAACGGATTGACGAACTCGAGAAATTCCTGTTGCATCTGAAAGTAGAAACACACCCGATTACAATGGTGTGTGTACTTTTCCCCTAAGCCATACCAGTTATTGGTTTCAATTATACGACTTGCGAAAATTTTGATGGTTTCTCAACCATTCCTTAACTTCAAACTCCCATATCTCGCGAACGGATTGACGAACTCGAGAAATTCCTGTTGCATCTGAAAGTAGAAACTCGCCCGATTACAATGGCGTGTGTACTTTTCACCTAGGCCATTCCAGTTATTGGTTTCGAGTATCAGACTTGCGAAAATTTTGATAGTTTCTCAACCATTCCTTAACTTCAAACTCCCATATCTCGCGAACGGATTGACGAACTCGAGAAATTCCTATTGCATCTGAAAGCAGAAACTCGCCGATTACAACGGTATGTGTATTATAGCCTTAGGCCATAGTAGTTATTGGTTTCGAGTATCAGACTTGCGAAAATTTTGATGGTTTCTCAACCATTCCTTAACTTCAAACTCCCATATCTCGCGAACGGATTGACGAACTCGAGAAATTCCTGTTGCATTTGAAAGCAGAAACTCGTCCGATTACAACGGTATGTGTATTTTTCCACTAGGCCATAGTAGTTATTCGTTTCGAGTATCAGACTTGCGAAAATTTTAATGGTTTCTCAACCATTCCTTAACTTCAAACTCCCATATCTCGCGAACGGATTGACGAACTCGAGAAATTCCTGTTGCATCTGAAAGCAGAATCTCGCCCCATTACAACGGTATGTGTATTTTTGCCCTAGGCCACAGTAGTTATTGGTTTCGAGTATCAGACATCCGAAAATATTGATGGTTTCTCAACCATGTCTTATCTTCAAACACCCATATCTCGCGAACGGATTGACGAACTCGAGAAATTCCTGTTGCATCTGAAAGCAGATCTCGCCCGATTACAACGGTATGTGTATTTTTGCCCTAGGCCACAGTAGTTATTGGTTTCGAGTATCAGACTTGCGAAAATTTTGTTGGTTTCTCAAGCATTCCTTAACTTCAAACTCCCATATCTCGCGAACGGATTGACGAACTCGAGAAATTCCTGTTGCAACTTAAAGCAGAACCTCGTCCGATTACATCGGTATGTGTATTTTTGCCCTGCGCCAATGTAGTTATTGGTTTCGAGTATCAGACTTGCGAAAATTTTGATGGTTTCTCAACCATGCCTTAACTTCAAACTCCCATATCTCGCGAACGGATTGACGAACTCGAGAAATTCCTGTTGCATCTGAAAGTAGAAACACGCCCGATTACAATGGTGTGTGTACTTTTCCCTAAGCCATTCCAGTTATTGGTTTCGAGTATCCGACTTGCGAAAATTTTGATGGTTTCTCAACCATTCCTTAACTTCAAACTCCAATATCTCGCGAACGGATTGACGAACTCGGGAAATTCCTGTTGCACCTGAAAGTAGAAACTCACCCGATTACAGTGGTGTGTGTAGTTTTCCCCTAAGCCATTCCAGTTATTGGTTTCGGGTATCCGACTTGCGAAAATTTTGATGGTTTCTCAACCATTCCTTAACTTCAAGCTCCCATATCACGCGAACGGATTTACGAACTCGAGAAATTCCTGTTGCATCTGAAAGCAGATCTCGCCCGATTACAACTGTATGTGTATTTTTGCCCTAGGCCACAGTAGTTATTGGTTTCGAGTATCAGACTTGCGAAAGTATGGATGGTTTCTCAACCATTCCTTAACTTCAAACTCCCATATCTCGCGAACGGATTTACGAACTCGAGAAATTCCTGTTGCATCTGAAAGCAGAAACTCGTCCGATTACAACGGTATGTGTATTTTTGCCCTAGGCCACAGTAGTTATTGGTTTCGAGTATCAGACTTGCGAAAATTTTGTTGGTTTCTCAAGCATTCCTTAACTTCAAACTCCCATATCTCGCGAACGGATTGACGAACTCGAGAAATTCCTGTTGCAACTGAAAGCAGAATCTCGTCCGATTACAACGGTATGTGTATTTTTGCCCTACGCCAATGTAGTTATTGGTTTCGAGTATCAGACTTGCGAAAATTTTGATGGTTTCTCAACCATGCCTTAACTTCAAACTCCCATATCTCGCGAACGGATTGACGAACTCGAGAAATTCCTGTTGCATCTGAAAGTAGAAACACGCCCGATTACAATGGTGTGTGTACTTTTCCCTAAGCCATTCCAGTTATTGGTTTCGAGTATCCGACTTGCGAAAATTTTGATGGTTTCTCAACCATTCCTTAACTTCAAACTCCCATATCTCGCGAACGGATTGACGACCTCGAGAAATTCCTGTTGCATCTGAAAGTAGAAACTCACCCGATTACAATGGTGTGTGTACTTTTCCCCTCAGCCATTCCAGTTATTGGTTTCGAGTATCCGACTTGCGAAAATTTTGATGGTTTCTCAACCATTCCTTAACTTCAAACTCCCATATCTCGCGAACGGATTGACGAACTCGAGAAATTCCTGTTGCACCTGAAAGTAGAAACTCACCCGATTACAGTGGTGTGTGTAGTTTTCCCCTAAGCCATTCCTGTTATTGGTTTCGGGTATCCGACTTGCCAAAATTTTGATGGTTTCTCAACCATTCCTTAACTTCAAACTCCCATATCACGCGAACGGATTTACGAACTCGAGAAATTCCTGTTGCATCTGAAAGCAGATCTCGCCCGATTACAACTGTATGTGTATTTTTGCCCTAGGCCACAGTAGTTATTGGTTTCGAGTATCAGACTTGCGAAAGTTTGGATGGTTTCTCAACCATTCCTTAACTTCAAACTCCCATATCTCGCGAACGGATTTACGAACTCGAGAAATTCCTGTTGCATCTGAAAGCAGAAACTCGTCCGATTACAACGGTTTGTGTATTTTTGCCCTAGGCCCTAGTAGTTATTGGTTTCGAGTATCAGACTTGCGAAAATTTTGATGGTCTCTCAACCATTCCTTAACTTCAAACTCCCATATCTCGCGAACGGATTGACGAACTCGAGATATTCCTGTTGCATCTGAAAGTAGAAACTCGCCCGATTACAACGGTATGTGTATTTTTCCCCTAGGCCATTCCAGTTATTGGTTTCGAGTATCACACTTGCGAAAATTTTGATGGTTTCTCAACCATTCCTTAACTTCAAACTCCCATATCTCGCGAACGGATTGACGAACTCGAGAAATTCCTGTTGCATCTGAAAGTAGAAACTCGCCCGATTACAACGGTTTGTGTATTTTTCCCCTAGGCCATTCCAGTTATTGGTTTCGAGTATCAGACTTGCGAAAATTTTGATGGTTTCTCAACCATTCCTTAACTTCAAACTCCCATATCTCGCGAACGGATTGACGAACTCGAGAAATTCCTGTTGCAACTGAAAGCAGAATCTCACCCGATTACAGTGGTGTGTGTAGTTTTCCCCTAAGCCATTCCAGTTATTGGTTTCGGGTATCCGACTTGCGATAATTTTGATGGTTTCTCAACCATTCCTTAACTTCAAGCTCCCATATCACGCGAACGGATTTACGAACTCGAGAAATTCCTGTTGCATCTGAAAGCAGATCTCGCCCGATTACAACTGTATGTGTATTTTTGCCCTAGGCCACAGTAGTTATTGGTTTCGAGTATCAGACTTGCGAAAGTATGGATGGTTTCTCAACCATTCCTTAACTTCAAACTCCCATATCTCGCGAACGGATTTACGAACTCGAGAAATTCCTGTTGCATCTGAAAGCAGAAACTCGTCCGATTACAACGGTATGTGTATTTTTGCCCTAGGCCACAGTAGTTATTGGTTTCGAGTATCAGACATCCGAAAATTTTGATGGTCTCTCAATCATTCCTTAACTTCAAACTCCCATATCTCGCGAACGGATTGACGAACTCGAGAAATTCCTGTTGCATCTGAAAGCAGAAACTAGCCCGATTACAACGGTATGTGTATTTTTGCCCTAGGCCCTAGTAGTTATTGGTTTCGAGTATCAGACTTGCGAAAATTTTGATGGTCTCTCAACCATTCCTTAACTTCAAACTCCCATATCTCGCGAACGGATTGACGAACTCGAGATATTCCTGTTGCATCTGAAAGCAGAAACTCGCCCGAATACAACGGTATGTGTATTTTTGCCCTAGGCCAATGTAGTTATTGGTGTCGAGTATCAGACTTGCGAAAATTTTGATGGTTTCTCAACCATGCCTTAACTTCAAACTCCCACATCTCGCGAACGGATTGACGAACTCGAGAAATTCCTGTTGCATCTGAAAGCAGAAACTCGTCCGATTACAACGGTATGTGTATTTTTGCCCTAGGCCCTAGTAGTTATTGGTTTCGAGTATCAGTCTTGCGAAAATTTTGATGGTTTCCCAACCATTCCATAACTTCATACTCCCATATCTCGCGAACAGATTGACGAACTCGAGAAATTCCTTTTGCATCTGAAAGCAGAATCTCGCCCCATTACAACGGTATGTGTACTTTTCCCTAAGCCATTCCAGTTATTGGTTTCGAGTATCCGACTTGCGAAAATTTTGATGGTTTCTCTACCATTCCTTAACTTCAAACTCCCATATCTCGCGAACGGATTGACGAACTCGAGAAATTCCTGTTGCATCTGAAAGTAGAAACTCGCCCGATTACAATGGCGTGTGTACTTTTCACCTAGGCCATTCCAGTTATTGGTTTCGAGTATCAGACTTGCGAAAATTTTGATGGTTTCTCAACCATGCATTAACTTCAAACTCCCACATCTCGCGAACGGATTGACGAACTCGAGAAATTCCTGTTGCATCTGAAAGCAGAATCTCGCCCCAATACAACGGTATGTGTATTTTTGCCTTAGGCCATAGTAGTTATTGGTTTCGAGCGTCAGACTTACGAAAATTTTGATGGTTTCTCAACCATTCCTTAACTTCAAACTCCCATATCTCGCGAACGGATTGAGGAACTCGAGAAATTCCTGTTGCATCTGAAAGCAGATCTCGCCGATTACAACGGTATGTGTATTTTTGCCATAGGCCACAGTAGTTATTGGTTTCGAGTATCAGACTTGCGAAAATGTTGATGGTTTCCCAACCATTCCATAACTTCAAACTCCCATATCTCGCGAACGGATTGACGAACTCGAGAAATTCCTGTTGCATCTGAAAGTAGAAACTCGCCCGATTACAATGGCGTGTGTACTTTTCACCTAGGCCATTCCAGTTATTGGTTTCGAGTATCAGACTTGCGAAAATTTTGATAGTTTCTCAACCATTCCTTAACTTCAAACTCCCATATCTCGCGAACGGATTGACGAACTCGAGAAATTCCTGTTGCATCTGAAAGCAGAATCTCGCCCCATTACAACGGTATGTGTATTTTTGCCCTAGGCCACAGTAGTTATTGGTTTCGAGTATCAGACATCCGAAAATTTTGATGGTTTCTCAACCATGTCTTATCTTCAAACACCCATATCTCGCGAACAGATTGACGAACTCGAGAAATTCCTGTTGCATCTGAAAGCAGATCTCGCCCGATTACAACGGTATGTGTATTTTTGCCCTAGGCCACAGTAGTTATTGGTTTCGAGTATCAGACTTGCGAAAATTTTGTTGGTTTCTCAAGCATTCCTTAACTTCAAACTCCCATATCTCGCGAACGGATTGACGAACTCGAGAAATTCCTGTTGCAACTGAAAGCAGAATCTCGTCCGATTACAACGGTATGTGTATTTTTGCCCTACGCCAATGTAGTTATTGGTATCGAGTATCAGACTTGCGAAAATTTTGATGGTTTCTCAACCATGCCTTAACTTCAAATTCCCATATCTCGCGAACGGATTGACGAACTCGAGAAATTCCTGTTGCATCTGAAAGTAGAAACTCACCCGATTACAATGGTGTGTGTACTTTTCCCCTAAGCCATTCCAGTTATTGGTTTCGAGTATCCGACTTGCGAGAATTTTGATGGTTTCTCAACCATTCCTTAACTTCAAACTCCCATATCTCGCGAACGGATTGACGAACTCGAGAAATTCCTGTTGCACCTGAAAGTAGAAACTCACCCGATTACAGTGGTGTGTGTAGTTTTCCCCTAAGCCATTCCAGTTATTGGTTTCGGGTATCCGACTTGCGAAAATTTTGATGGTTTCTCAACCATTCCTTAACTTCAAACTCCCATATCACGCGAACGGATTTACGAACTCGAGAAATTCCTGTTGCATCTGAAAGCAGATCTCGCCCGATTACAACTGTATGTGTATTTTTGCCCTAGGCCACAGTAGTTATTGGTTTCGAGTATCAGACTTGCGAAAGTTTGGATGGTTTCTCAACCATTCCTTAAATTCAAACTCCCATATCTCGCGAACGGATTTACGAACTCGAGAAATTCCTGTTGCATCTGAAAGCAGAAGCTCGTCCGATTACAACGGTATGTGTATTTTTGCCCTAGGCCACAGTAGTTATTGGTTTCGAGTATCAGACATCCGAAAATTTTGATGGTTTCTCAACCATGTCTTATCTTCAAACACCCATATCTCGCGAACGGATTGACGAACTCGAGAAATTCCTGTTGCATCTGAAAGCAGATCTCGCCCGATTACAACGGTATGTGTATTTTTGCCCTAGGCCACAGTAGTTATTGGTTTCGAGTATCAGACTTGCGAAAATTTTGTTGGCTTCTCAAGCATTCCTTAATTTCAAACTCCCATATCTCGCGAACGGATTGACGAACTCGAGAAATTCCTGTTGCAACTGAAAGCAGAATCTCGTCCGATTACAACGGTATGTGTATTTTTGCCCTACGCCAATGTAGTTATTGGTTTCGAGTATCAGACTTGCGAAAATTTTGATGGTTTCTCAACCATGCCTTAACTTCAAACTCCCATATCTCGCGAACGGATTGACGAACTCGAGAAATTCCTGTTGCATCTGAAAGTAGAAACACGCCCGATTACAATGGTGTGTGTACTTTTCCCCAAGCCATTCCAGTTATTGGTTTCGAGTATCCGACTTGCGAAAATTTTGATGGTTTCTCAACCATTCCTTAACTTCAAACTCCCATATCTCGCGAACGGATTGACGAACTCGAGAAATTCCTGTTGCATCTGAAAGTAGAAACTCACCCGATTACAATGGTGTGTGTACTTTTCCCCTAAGCCATTCCAGTTATTGGTTTCGAGTATCCGACTTGCGAGAATTTTGATGGTTTCTCAACCATTCCTTAACTTCAAACTCCCATATCTTGCGAACGGATTGACGAACTCGAGAAATTCCTGTTGCACCTGAAAGTAGAAACTCACCCGATTACAGTGGTGTGTGTAGTTTTCCCCTAAGCCATTCCAGTTATTGGTTTCGGGTATCCGACTTGCGAAAATTTTGATGGTTTCTCAACCATTCCTTAACTTCAAACTCCCATATCACGCGAACGGATTTACGAACTCGAGAAATTCCTGTTGCATCTGAAAGCAGATCTCGCCCGATTACAACTGTATGTGTATTTTTGCCCTAGGCCACAGTAGTTATTGGTTTCGAGTATCAGACTTGCGAAAGTTTGGATGGTTTCTCAACCATTCCTTAAATTCAAACTCCCATATCTCGCGAACGGATTTACGAACTCGAGAAATTCCTGTTGCATCTGAAAGCAGAAGCTCGTCCGATTACAACGGTATGTGTATTTTTGCCCTAGGCCACAGTAGTTATTGGTTTCGAGTATCAGACATCCGAAAATTTTGATGGTTTCTCAACCATGTCTTATCTTCAAACACCCATATCTCGCGAACGGATTGACGAACTCGAGAAATTCCTGTTGCATCTGAAAGCAGATCTCGCCCGATTACAACGGTATGTGTATTTTTGCCCTAGGCCACAGTAGTTATTGGTTTCGAGTATCAGACTTGCGAAAATTTTGTTGGCTTCTCAAGCATTCCTTAATTTCAAACTCCCATATCTCGCGAACGGATTGACGAACTCGAGAAATTCCTGTTGCAACTGAAAGCAGAATCTCGTCCGATTACAACGGTATGTGTATTTTTGCCCTACGCCAATGTAGTTATTGGTTTCGAGTATCAGACTTGCGAAAATTTTGATGGTTTCTCAACCATGCCTTAACTTCAAACTCCCATATCTCGCGAACGGATTGACGAACTCGAGAAATTCCTGTTGCATCTGAAAGTAGAAACACGCCCGATTACAATGGTGTGTGTACTTTTCCCCAAGCCATTCCAGTTATTGGTTTCGAGTATCCGACTTGCGAAAATTTTGATGGTTTCTCAACCATTCCTTAACTTCAAACTCCCATATCTCGCGAACGGATTGACGAACTCGAGAAATTCCTGTTGCATCTGAAAGTAGAAACTCACCCGATTACAATGGTGTGTGTACTTTTCCCCTAAGCCATTCCAGTTATTGGTTTCGAGTATCCGACTTGCGAGAATTTTGATGGTTTCTCAACCATTCCTTAACTTCAAACTCCCATATCTTGCGAACGGATTGACGAACTCGAGAAATTCCTGTTGCACCTGAAAGTAGAAACTCACCCGATTACAGTGGTGTGTGTAGTTTTCCCCTAAGCCATTCCAGTTATTGGTTTCGGGTATCCGACTTGCGAAAATTTTGATGGTTTCTCAACCATTCCTTAACTTCAAACTCCCATATCACGCGAACGGATTTACGAACTCGAGAAATTCCTGTTGCATCTGAAAGCAGATCTCGCCCGATTACAACTGTATGTGTATTTTTGCCCTAGGCCACAGTAGTTATTGGTTTCGAGTATCAGACTTGCGAAAGTTTGGATGGTTTCTCAACCATTCCTTAAATTCAAACTCCCATATCTCGCGAACGGATTTACGAACTCGAGAAATTCCTGTTGCATCTGAAAGCAGAAGCTCGTCCGATTACAACGGTATGTGTATTTTTGCCCTAGGCCACAGTAGTTATTGGTTTCGAGTATCAGACATCCGAAAATTTTGATGGTTTCTCAACCATGTCTTATCTTCAAACACCCATATCTCGCGAAAGGATTGACGAACTCGAGAAATTCCTGTTGCATCTGAAAGCAGATCTCGCCCGATTACAACGGTATGTGTATTTTTGCCCTAGGCCACAGTAGTTATTGGTTTCGAGTATCAGACTTGCGAAAATTTTGTTGGCTTCTCAAGCATTCCTTAATTTCAAACTCCCATATCTCGCGAACGGATTGACGAACTCGAGAAATTCCTGTTGCAACTGAAAGCAGAATCTCGTCCGATTACAACGGTATGTGTATTTTTGCCCTACGCCAATGTAGTTATTGGTTTCGAGTATCAGACTTGCGAAAATTTTGATGGTTTCTCAACCATGCCTTAACTTCAAACTCCCATATCTCGCGAACGGATTGACGAACTCGAGAAATTCCTGTTGCATCTGAAAGTAGAAACACGCCCGATTACAATGGTGTGTGTACTTTTCCCCAAGCCATTCCAGTTATTGGTTTCGAGTATCCGACTTGCGAAAATTTTGATGGTTTCTCAACCATTCCTTAACTTCAAACTCCCATATCTCGCGAACGGATTGACGAACTCGAGAAATTCCTGTTGCATCTGAAAGTAGAAACTCACCCGATTACAATGGTGTGTGTACTTTTCCCCTAAGCCATTCCAGTTATTGGTTTCGAGTATCCCACTTGCGAGAATTTTGATGGTTTCTCAACCATTCCTTAACTTCAAACTCCCATATCTCGCGAACGGATTGACGAACTCGAGAAATTCCTGTTGCACCTGAAAGTAGAAACTCACCCGATTACAATGGTGTGTGTAGTTTTCCCCTAAGCCATTCCAGTTATTGGTTTCGGGTATCCGACTTGCGAAAATTTTGATGGTTTCTCAACCATTCCTTAACTTCAAACTCCCATATCACGCGAACGGATTTACGAACTCGAGAAATTCCTGTTGCAACTGAAAGCAGAATCTCGTCCGATTACAACGGTATGTGTATTTTTGCCCTACGCCAATGTAGTTATTGGTTTCGAGTATCAGACTTGCGAAAATTTTGATGGTTTCTCAACCATGCCTTAACTTCAAACTCCCATATCTCGCGAACGGATTGACGAACTCGAGAAATTCCTGTTGCATCTGAAAGTAGAAACACGCCCGATTACAATGGTGTGTGTACTTTTCCCCAAGCCATTCCAGTTATTGGTTTCGAGTATCCGACTTGCGAAAATTTTGATGGTTTCTCATCCATTCCTTAACTTCAAACTCCCATATCTCGCGAACGGATTAACGAACTCGAGAAATTCCTGTTGCACCTGAAAGTAGAAACTCACCCGATTACAGTGGTGTGTGTAGTTTTCCCCTAAGCCATTCCAGTTATTGGTTTCGGGTATCCGACTTGCGAAAATTTTGATGGTTTCTCAACCATTCCTTAACTTCAAACTCCCATATCACGCGAACGGATTTACGAACTCGAGAAATTCCTGTTGCATCTGAAAGCAGATCTCGCCCGATTACAACTGTATGTGTATTTTTGCCCTAGGCCACAGTAGTTATTGGTTTCGAGTATCAGACTTGCGAAAGTTTGGATGGTTTCTCAACCATTCCTTAAATTCAAACTCCCATATCTCGCGAACGGATTTACGAACTCGAGAAATTCCTGTTGCATCTGAAAGCAGAAGCTCGTCCGATTACAACGGTATGTGTATTTTTGCCCTAGGCCACAGTAGTTATTGGTTTCGAGTATCAGACATCCGAAAATTTTGATGGTTTCTCAACCATGTCTTATCTTCAAACACCCATATCTCGCGAACGGATTGACGAACTCGAGAAATTCCTGTTGCATCTGAAAGCAGATCTCGCCCGATTACAACGGTATGTGTATTTTTGCCCTAGGGCACAGTAGTTATTGGTTTCGAGTATCAGACTTGCGAAAATTTTGTTGGCTTCTCAAGCATTCCTTAATTTCAAACTCCCATATCTCGCGAACGGATTGACGAACTCGAGAAATTCCTGTTGCAACTGAAAGCAGAATCTCGTCCGATTACAACGGTATGTGTATTTTTGCCCTACGCCAATGTAGTTATTGGTTTCGAGTATCAGACTTGCGAAAATTTTGATGGTTTCTCAACCATGCCTTAACTTCAAACTCCCATATCTCGCGAACGGATTGACGAACTCGAGAAATTCCTGTTGCATCTGAAAGTAGAAACACGCCCGATTACAATGGTGTGTATACTTTTCCCCAAGCCATTCCAGTTATTGGTTTCGAGTATCCGACTTGCGAAAATTTTGATGGTTTCTCAACCATTCCTTAACTTCAAACTCCCATATCTCGCGAACGGATTGACGAACTCGAGAAATTCCTGTTGCACCTGAAAGTAGAAACTCACCCGATTACAGTGGTGTGTGTAGTTTTCCCCTAAGCCATTCCAGTTATTGGTTTCGGGTATCCGACTTGCGAAAATTTTGATGGTTTCTCAACCATTCCTTAACTTCAAACTCCCATATCACGGGAACGGATTTACGAACTCGAGAAATTCCTGTTGCATCTGAAAGCAGATCTCGCCCGATTACAACTGTATGTGTATTTTTGCCCTAGGCCACAGTAGTTATTGGTTTCGAGTATCAGACTTGCGAAAGTTTGGATGGTTTCTCAACCATTCCTTAAATTCAAACTCCCATATCTCGCGAACGGATTTACGAACTCGAGAAATTCCTGTTGCATCTGAAAGCAGAAGCTCGTCCGATTACAACGGTATGTGTATTTTTGCCCTAGGCCACAGTAGTTATTGGTTTCGAGTATCAGACATCCGAAAATTTTGATGGTTTCTCAACCATGTCTTATCTTCAAACACCCATATCTCGCGAACGGATTGACGAACTCGAGAAATTCCTGTTGCATCTGAAAGCAGATCTCGCCCGATTACAACGGTATGTGTATTTTTGCCCTAGGCCACAGTAGTTATTGGTTTCGAGTATCAGACTTGCGAAAATTTTGTTGGCTTCTCAAGCATTCCTTAATTTCAAACTCCCATATCTCGCGAACGGATTGACGAACTCGAGAAATTCCTGTTGCAACTGAAAGCAGAATCTCGTCCGATTACAACGGTATGTGTATTTTTGCCCTACGCCAATGTAGTTATTGGTTTCGAGTATCAGACTTGCGAAAATTTTGATGGTTTCTCAACCATGCCTTAACTTCAAACTCCCATATCTCGCGAACGGATTGACGAACTCGAGAAATTCCTGTTGCATCTGAAAGCAGATCTCGCCCGATTACAACTGTATGTGTATTTTTGCCCTAGGCCACAGTAGTTATTGGTTTCGAGTATCAGACTTGCGAAAGTTTGGATGGTTTCTCAACCATTCCTTAACTTCAAACTCCCATATCTCGCGAACGGATTTACGAACTCGAGAAATTCCTGTTGCATCTGAAAGCAGAAACTCGTCCGATTACAACGGTATATGTATTTTTGCCCTAGGCCCTAGTAGTTATTGGTTTCGAGTATCAGACTTGCGAAAATTTTGATGGTTTCTCAACCATTCCTTAACTTCAAACTCCCATATCTCGCGAACGGATTGACGAACTCGAGATATTCCTGTTGCATCTGAAAGTAGAAACTCGCCCGATTACAACGGTATGTGTATTTTTCCCCAAGGCCATTCCAGTTATTGGTTTCGAGTATCACACTTGCGAAAATTTTGATGGTTTCTCAACCATTCCTTAACTTCAAACTCCCATATCTCGCGAACGGATTGACGAACTCGAGAAATTCCTGTTGCATCTGAAAGTAGAAACTCGCCCGATTACAACGGTTTGTGTATTTTTCCCCTAGGCCATTCCAGTTATTGGTTTCGAGTATCAGACTTCCGAAAATTTTGATGGTTTCTCAACCATGCCTTATCTTCAAACTCCCATATCTCGCGAACGGATTGACGAACTCGAGAAATTCCTGTTGCATCTGAAAGCAGAAACTTGCCCGAATACAACGGTATGTGTATTTTTGCCCTAGGCCAATGTAGTTATTGGTGTCGAGTATCAGACTTTCGAAAATTTTGATGGTTTCTCAAGCATTCCTTAACTTCAAACTCCCATATCTCGCGAACGGATTGACGAACTCGAGAAATTCCTGTTGCATCTGAAAGTAGAAACTCGCCCGATTACAATGGCGTGTGTACTTTTCACCTAGGCCATTCCAGTTATTGGTTTCGAGTATCAGACTTGCGAAAATTTTGATGGTTTCTCAACCATGCCTTATCTTCAAACTCCCATATCTCGCGAACGGATTGACGAACTCGAGAAGTTCCTGTTGCATCTGAAAGCAGAAACTCGCCCGAATACAACGGTATGTGTATTTTTGCCCTAGGCCAATGTAGTTATTGGTGTCGAGTATCAGACTTGCGAAAATTTTGATGGTTTCTCAACCATGCATTAACTTCAAACTCCCACATCTCGCGAACGGATTGACGAACTCGAGAAATTCCTGTTGCATCTGAAAGCAGAATCTCGCCCCATTACAACGGTATGTGTATTTTTGCCTTAGGCCATAGTAGTTATTGGTTTCGAGCGTCAGACTTACGAAAATTTTGATGGTTTCTCAACCACTCCTTAACTTCAAACTCCCATATTTCGCGAACGGATTGACGAACTCGAGAAATTCCTGTTGCATCTGAAAGCAGATCTCGCCCGATTACAACGGTATGTGTATTTTTGCCATAGGCCACAGTAGTTATTGGTTTCGAGTATCAGACTTGCGAAAATGTTGATGGTTTCCCAACCATTCCATAACTTCAAACTCCCATATCTCGCGAACGGATTGACGAACTCGAGAAATTCCTGTTGCATCTGAAAGTAGAAACTCGCCCGATTACAATGGCGTGTGTACTTTTCACCTAGGCCATTCCAGTTATTGGTTTCGAGTATCAGACTTGCGAAAATTTTGATAGTTTCTCAACCATTCCTTAACTTCAAACTCCCATATCTCGCGAACGGATTGACGAACTCGAGAAATTCCTGTTGCATCTGAAAGCAGAATCTCGCCCCATTACAACGGTATGTGTATTTTTGCCCTAGGCCACAGTAGTTATTGGTTTCGAGTATCAGACATCCGAAAATTTTGATGGTTTCTCAACCATGTCTTATCTTCAAACACCCATATCTCGCGAACAGATTGACGAACTCGAGAAATTCCTGTTGCATCTGAAAGCAGATCTCGCCCGATTACAACGGTATGTGTATTTTTGCCCTAGGCCACAGTAGTTATTGGTTTCGAGTATCAGACTTGCGAAAATTTTGTTGGTTTCTCAAGCATTCCTTAACTTCAAACTCCCATATCTCGCGAACGGATTGACGAACTCGAGAAATTCCTGTTGCAACTGAAAGCAGAATCTCGTCCGATTACAACGGTATGTGTATTTTTGCCCTACGCCAATGTAGTTATTGGTTTCGAGTATCAGACTTGCGAAAATTTTGATGGTTTCTCAACCATGCCTTAACTTCAAACTCCCATATCTCGCGAACGGATTTACGAACTCGAGAAATTCCTGTTGCATCTGAAAGCAGAAACTCGTCCGATTACAACGGTATATGTATTTTTGCCCTAGGCCCTAGTAGTTATTGGTTTCGAGTATCAGACTTGCGAAAATTTTGATGGTTTCTCAACCATTCCTTAACTTCAAACTCCCATATCTCGCGAACGGATTGACGAACTCGAGATATTCCTGTTGCATCTGAAAGTAGAAACTCGCCCGATTACAACGGTATGTGTATTTTTCCCCTAGGCCATTCCAGTTATTGGTTTCGAGTATCACACTTGCGAAAATTTTGATGGTTTCTCAACCATTCCTTAACTTCAAACTCCCATATCTCGCGAACGGATTGACGAACTCGAGAAATTCCTGTTGCATCTGAAAGTAGAAACTCGCCCGATTACAACGGTTTGTGTATTTTTCCCCTAGGCCATTCCAGTTATTGGTTTCGAGTATCAGACTTCCGAAAATTTTGATGGTTTCTCAACCATGCCTTATCTTCAAACTCCCATATCTCGCGAACGGATTGACGAACTCGAGAAATTCCTGTTGCATCTGAAAGCAGAAACTTGCCCGAATACAACGGTATGTGTATTTTTGCCCTAGGCCAATGTAGTTATTGGTGTCGAGTATCAGACTTGCGAAAATTTTGATGGTTTCTCAACCATGCCTTAACTTCAAACTCCCACATCTCGCGAACGGATTGACGAACTCGAGAAATTCCTGTTGCATCTGAAAGCAGAATTTCGCCCCATTACAACGGTATGTGTATTTTTGCCTTAGGCCATAGTAGTTATTGGTTTCGAGCGTCAGACTTACGAAAATTTTGATGGTTTCTCAACCATTCCTTAACTTCAAACTCCCATATCTCGCGAACGGATTGACGAACTCGAGAAATTCCTGTTGCATCTGAAAGCAGATCTCGCCCGATTACAACGGTATGTGTATTTTTGCCCTAGGCCACAGTAGTTATTGGTTTCGAGTATCAGACTTGCGAAAATGTTGATGGTTTCTCAACCATTCCATAACTTCAAACTCCCATATCTCGCGAACAGATTGACGAACTCGAGAAATTCCTTTTGCATCTGAAACCAGAATCTCGCCCCATTACAACGGTATGTGTACTTTTCCCTAAGCCATTCCAGTTATTGGTTTCGAGTATCCGACTTGCGAAAATTTTGATGGTTTCTCAACCATTCCTTAACTTTAAACTCCCATATCTCGCGAACGGATTGACGAACTCGAGAAATTCCTGTTGCATCTGAAAGTAGAAACTCACCCGATTACAATGGTGTGTGTAGTTTTCCCCTAAGCCATTCCAGTTATTGGTTTCGGGTATCCGACTTGCGAAAATTTTGATGGTTTCTCAACCATTCCTTAACTTCAAACTCCCATATCACGCGAACGGATTTACGAACTCGAGAAATTCCTGTTGCATCTGAAAGCAGATCTAGCCCGATTACAACGGTATGTGTATTTTTGCCCTAGGCCACAGTAGTTATTGGTTTCGAGTATCAGACTTGCGAAAGTTTGGATGGTTTCTCAACCATTCCTTAACTTCAAACTCCCATATCTCGCGAACGGATTTACGAACTCGAGAAATTCCTGTCGCATCTGAAAGCAGAAACTCGTCCGATTACAACGGTATGTGTATTTTTGCCCTAGGCCATTCCAGTTATTGGTTTCCAGTATCCGACTTGCGAAAATTTTGATGGTTTCTCAACCATTCCTTAACTTCAAACTCCCATATCTCGCGAACGCATGACGAACTCGAGAAATTCCTGTTGCATCTGAAAGCAGATCTCGCCCGATTACAACGGTATGTGTATTTTTGCCCTAGGCCACAGTAGCTATTGGTTTCGAGCGTCAGACTTACGAAAATTTTGATGGTTTCTCAACCATTCCTTAACTTCAAACTCCCATATCTCGCGAACGGATTGACGAACTCGAGAAATTCCTGCTGCATCTGAAAGTAGAAACTCGCCCGATTACAATGGTGTTTGTACTTTTCCCCTAGGCCATTCCAGTTATTGGTTTCCAGTATCCGACTTGCGAAAATTTTGATGGTTTCTCAACCATTCCTTAACTTCAAACTCCCATATCTCGCGAACGGATTGACGAACTCAACAAATTCCTGTTACATCTGAAATTCGAAGCTCGCCCGATTACAACGGTATGTGTATTTTTGCCCTAGGCCCTAGTAGTTATTGGTTTCGAGTATCAGACTTGCGAAAATTTTGATGGTTTCTCAACCATGCCTTATCTTCAAACTCCCATATCTCGCGAACGGATTGACGAACTCGAGAAATTCCTGTTGCATCTGAAAGCAGAAACTCGCCCGAATACAACGGTATGTGTATTTTTGCCCTAGGCCAATGTAGTTATTGGTGTCGAGTATCAGACTTGCGAAAATTTTGATGGTTTCTCAACCATGCCTTAACTTCAAACTCCCACATCTCGCGAACGGATTGACGAACTCGAGAAATTCCTGTTGCATCTGAAAGCAGAATCTCGCCCCATTACAACGGTATGGGTATTTTTGCCTTAGGCCATAGTAGCTATTGGTTTCGAGCGTCAGACTTACGAAAATTTTGATGGTTTCTCAACCATTCCTTAACTTCAAACTCCCATATCTCGCGAACGGATTGACGAACTCGAGAAATTCCTGCTGCATCTGAAAGTAGAAACTCGCCCGATTACAATGGCGTGTGTACTTTTCCCCTAGGCCATTCCAGTTATTGGTTTCCAGTATCCGACTTGCGAAAATTTTGATGGTTTCTCAACCATTCCTTAACTTCAAACTCCCATATCTCGCGAACAGATTGACGAACTCGAGAAATTCCTTTTGCATCTGAAAGCAGAATCTCGCCCCATTACAACGGCATGTGTATTTTTGCCTTAGGCCATAGTAGTTATTGGTTTCGAGTATCAGACTTACGAAAATTTTGATGGTTTCTCAACCATTCCTTAACTTCAAACTCCCATATCTCGCGAACGGATTGACGAACTCGAGAAATTCCTGTTGCATCTGAAAGTAGAAACTCACCCGATTACAATGGTGTTTGTACTTTTCCCCTAGGCCATTCCAGTTATTGGTTTCGAGTATCAGACTTACGAAAATTTTGATGGTTCCTCAACCATTCCTTAACTTCAAACTCCCATATCTCGCGAACGGATTGACGAACTCGAGAAATTCCTGTTGCATCTGAAAGCAGAATCTCGCCCCATTACAACGGTATGTGTATTTTGCCTTAGGCCATAGTAGTTATTGGTTTCGAGTATCAGACTTACGAAAATTTTGATGGTTTCTCAACCATTCCTTAACTTCAAACTCCCATATCTCGCGAACGGATTGACGAACTCGAGAAATTCCTGTTGCATCTGAAAGAAGAAACTCGCCCGATTACAATGGTGTGTGTACGTTTCCCCTAAGCCATTCCAGTTATTGGTTTCGAGTATCAGACTTCCGAAAATTTTGGTGGTTTCTCAACCATGCCTTATGTTCAAACTCCCATATCTCGCGAACGCATTGACGAACTCGAGAAATTCCTGTTGCATCTGAAAGTAGAAACTCGCCCGATTACAATGGTGTGTGTACTTTTCCCCTAAGCAATTCCAGTTATTGGTTTCGAGTATCAGACTTCCGAAAATTTTGATGGTTTCTCAACCATGCCTTATCTTCGAACTCCCATATCTCGCGAACGGATTGACGAACTCGAGAAATTCCTGTTGCATCTGAAAGTAGAAACTTGCCCGATTACAATGGTGTGTGTACTTTTCCCCTAAGCCATTCCAGTTATTGGTTTCGAGTATCAGACTTCCGAAAATTTTGATGGTTTCTCAACCATGCCTTATCTTCAAACTCCCATATCTCGCGAACGCATTGACGAACTCGAGAAATTCCTGTTGCATCTGAAAGTAGAAACTTGCCCGATTACAATGGTGTGAGTACTTTTCCCCTAGGCCATTCCAGTTATTGGTTTCCAGTATCCGACTTGCGAAAATTTTGATGGTTTCTCAACCATTCCTTAACTTCAAACTCCCATATCTCGCGAACGGATGACGAACTCGAGAAATTCCTGTTGCATCTGAAAGCAGATCTCGCCCGATTACAACGGTATGTGTATTTTTGCCCTAGGCCACAGTAGCTATTGGTTTCGAGCGTCAGACTTACGAAAATTTTGATGGTTTCTCAACCATTCCTTAACTTCAAACTCCCATATCTCGCGAACGGATTGACGAACTCGAGAAATTCCTGCTGCATCTGAAAGTAGAAACTCGCCCGATTACAATGGCGTGTGTACTTTTCCCCTAGGCCATTCCAGTTATTGGTTTCCAGTATCCGACTTGCGAAAATTTTGATGGTTTCTCAACCATTCCTTAACTTCAAACTCCCATATCTCGCGAACGGATTGACGAACTCAACAAATTCCTGTTACATCTGAAATTCGAAGCTCGCCCGATTACAACGGTATGTGTATTTTTGCCCTAGGCCATAGTAGTTATTGGTTTCGAGTATCAGACTTGCGAAAATTTTGATGGTTTCTCAACCATTCCTTAACTTCAAACTCCCATATCTCGCGAACAGATTGACGAACTCGAGAAATTCCTTTTGCATCTGAAAGCAGAATCTCGCCCCATTACAACGGCATGTGTATTTTTGCCTTAGGCCATAGTAGTTATTGGTTTCGAGTATCAGACTTACGAAAATTTTGATGGTTTCTCAACCATTCCTTAACTTCAAACTCCCATATCTCGCGAACGGATTGACGAACTCGAGAAATTCCTGTTGCATCTGAAAGTAGAAACTCACCCGATTACAATGGTGTTTGTACTTTTCCCCTAGGCCATTCCAGTTATTGGTTTCGAGTATCAGACTTACGAAAATTTTGATGGTTCCTCAACCATTCCTTAACTTCAAACTCCCATATCTCGCGAACGGATTGACGAACTCGAGAAATTCCTGTTGCATCTGAAAGCAGAATCTCGCCCCATTACAACGGTATGTGTATTTTGCCTTAGGCCATAGTAGTTATTGGTTTCGAGTATCAGACTTACGAAAATTTTGATGGTTTCTCAACCATTCCTTAACTTCAAACTCCCATATCTCGCGAACGGATTGACGAACTCGAGAAATTCCTGTTGCATCTGAAAGAAGAAACTCGCCCGGTTACAATGGTGTGTGTACGTTTCCCCTAAGCCATTCCAGTTATTGGTTTCGAGTATCAGACTTCCGAAAATTTTGGTGGTTTCTCAACCATGCCTTATCTTCAAACTCCCATATCTCGCGAACGCATTGACGAACTCGAGAAATTCCTGTTGCATCTGAAAGTAGAAACTCGCCCGATTACAATGGTGTGTGTACTTTTCCCCTAAGCCATTCCAGTTATTGGTTTCGAGTATCAGACTTCCGAAAATTTTGATGGTTTCTCAACCATTCCTTAACTTCAAACTCCCATATCTCGCGAACGGATTGACGAACTCGAGAAATTCCTGCTGCATCTGAAAGTAGAAACTCGCCCGATTACAATGGTGTTTGTACTTTTCCCCTAGGCCATTCCAGTTATTGGTTTCCAGTATCCGACTTGCGAAAATTTTGATGGTTTCTCAACCATTCCTTAACTTCAAACTCCCATATCTCGCGAACGGATTGACGAACTCAACAAATTCCTGTTACATCTGAAATTCGAAGCTCGCCCGATTACAACGGTATGTGTATTTTTGCCCTAGGCCCTAGTAGTTATTGGTTTCGAGTATCAGACTTGCGAAAATTTTGATGGTTTCTCAACCATGCCTTATCTTCAAACTCCCATATCTCGCGAACGGATTGACGAACTCGAGAAATTCCTGTTGCATCTGAAAGCAGAAACTCGCCCGAATACAACGGTATGTGTATTTTTGCCCTAGGCCAATGTAGTTATTGGTGTCGAGTATCAGACTTGCGAAAATTTTGATGGTTTCTCAACCATGCCTTAACTTCAAACTCCCACATCTCGCGAACGGATTGACGAACTCGAGAAATTCCTGTTGCATCTGAAAGCAGAATCTCGCCCCATTACAACGGTATGGGTATTTTTGCCTTAGGCCATAGTAGCTATTGGTTTCGAGCGTCAGACTTACGAAAATTTTGATGGTTTCTCAACCATTCCTTAACTTCAAACTCCCATATCTCGCGAACGGATTGACGAACTCGAGAAATTCCTGCTGCATCTGAAAGTAGAAACTCGCCCGATTACAATGGCGTGTGTACTTTTCCCCTAGGCCATTCCAGTTATTGGTTTCCAGTATCCGACTTGCGAAAATTTTGATGGTTTCTCAACCATTCCTTAACTTCAAACTCCCATATCTCGCGAACAGATTGACGAACTCGAGAAATTCCTTTTGCATCTGAAAGCAGAATCTCGCCCCATTACAACGGCATGTGTATTTTTGCCTTAGGCCATAGTAGTTATTGGTTTCGAGTATCAGACTTACGAAAATTTTGATGGTTTCTCAACCATTCCTTAACTTCAAACTCCCATATCTCGCGAACGGATTGACGAACTCGAGAAATTCCTGTTGCATCTGAAAGTAGAAACTCACCCGATTACAATGGTGTTTGTACTTTTCCCCTAGGCCATTCCAGTTATTGGTTTCGAGTATCAGACTTACGAAAATTTTGATGGTTCCTCAACCATTCCTTAACTTCAAACTCCCATATCTCGCGAACGGATTGACGAACTCGAGAAATTCCTGTTGCATCTGAAAGCAGAATCTCGCCCCATTACAACGGTATGTGTATTTTGCCTTAGGCCATAGTAGTTATTGGTTTCGAGTATCAGACTTACGAAAATTTTGATGGTTTCTCAACCATTCCTTAACTTCAAACTCCCATATCTCGCGAACGGATTGACGAACTCGAGAAATTCCTGTTGCATCTGAAAGAAGAAACTCGCCCGATTACAATGGTGTGTGTACGTTTCCCCTAAGCCATTCCAGTTATTGGTTTCGAGTATCAGACTTCCGAAAATTTTGGTGGTTTCTCAACCATGCCTTATGTTCAAACTCCCATATCTCGCGAACGCATTGACGAACTCGAGAAATTCCTGTTGCATCTGAAAGTAGAAACTCGCCCGATTACAATGGTGTGTGTACTTTTCCCCTAAGCAATTCCAGTTATTGGTTTCGAGTATCAGACTTCCGAAAATTTTGATGGTTTCTCAACCATGCCTTATCTTCGAACTCCCATATCTCGCGAACGGATTGACGAACTCGAGAAATTCCTGTTGCATCTGAAAGTAGAAACTTGCCCGATTACAATGGTGTGTGTACTTTTCCCCTAAGCCATTCCAGTTATTGGTTTCGAGTATCAGACTTCCGAAAATTTTGATGGTTTCTCAACCATGCCTTATCTTCAAACTCCCATATCTCGCGAACGCATTGACGAACTCGAGAAATTCCTGTTGCATCTGAAAGTAGAAACTTGCCCGATTACAATGGTGTGAGTACTTTTCCCCTAGGCCATTCCAGTTATTGGTTTCCAGTATCCGACTTGCGAAAATTTTGATGGTTTCTCAACCATTCCTTAACTTCAAACTCCCATATCTCGCGAACGGATGACGAACTCGAGAAATTCCTGTTGCATCTGAAAGCAGATCTCGCCCGATTACAACGGTATGTGTATTTTTGCCCTAGGCCACAGTAGCTATTGGTTTCGAGCGTCAGACTTACGAAAATTTTGATGGTTTCTCAACCATTCCTTAACTTCAAACTCCCATATCTCGCGAACGGATTGACGAACTCGAGAAATTCCTGCTGCATCTGAAAGTAGAAACTCGCCCGATTACAATGGCGTGTGTACTTTTCCCCTAGGCCATTCCAGTTATTGGTTTCCAGTATCCGACTTGCGAAAATTTTGATGGTTTCTCAACCATTCCTTAACTTCAAACTCCCATATCTCGCGAACGGATTGACGAACTCAACAAATTCCTGTTACATCTGAAATTCGAAGCTCGCCCGATTACAACGGTATGTGTATTTTTGCCCTAGGCCATAGTAGTTATTGGTTTCGAGTATCAGACTTGCGAAAATTTTGATGGTTTCTCAACCATTCCTTAACTTCAAACTCCCATATCTCGCGAACAGATTGACGAACTCGAGAAATTCCTTTTGCATCTGAAAGCAGAATCTCGCCCCATTACAACGGCATGTGTATTTTTGCCTTAGGCCATAGTAGTTATTGGTTTCGAGTATCAGACTTACGAAAATTTTGATGGTTTCTCAACCATTCCTTAACTTCAAACTCCCATATCTCGCGAACGGATTGACGAACTCGAGAAATTCCTGTTGCATCTGAAAGTAGAAACTCACCCGATTACAATGGTGTTTGTACTTTTCCCCTAGGCCATTCCAGTTATTGGTTTCGAGTATCAGACTTACGAAAATTTTGATGGTTCCTCAACCATTCCTTAACTTCAAACTCCCATATCTCGCGAACGGATTGACGAACTCGAGAAATTCCTGTTGCATCTGAAAGCAGAATCTCGCCCCATTACAACGGTATGTGTATTTTGCCTTAGGCCATAGTAGTTATTGGTTTCGAGTATCAGACTTACGAAAATTTTGATGGTTTCTCAACCATTCCTTAACTTCAAACTCCCATATCTCGCGAACGGATTGACGAACTCGAGAAATTCCTGTTGCATCTGAAAGAAGAAACTCGCCCGGTTACAATGGTGTGTGTACGTTTCCCCTAAGCCATTCCAGTTATTGGTTTCGAGTATCAGACTTCCGAAAATTTTGGTGGTTTCTCAACCATGCCTTATCTTCAAACTCCCATATCTCGCGAACGCATTGACGAACTCGAGAAATTCCTGTTGCATCTGAAAGTAGAAACTCGCCCGATTACAATGGTGTGTGTACTTTTCCCCTAAGCCATTCCAGTTATTGGTTTCGAGTATCAGACTTCCGAAAATTTTGATGGTTTCTCAACCATGCCTTATCTTCGAACTCCCATATCTCGCGAACGGATTGACGAACTCGAGAAATTCCTGTTGCATCTGAAAGTAGAAACTTGCCCGATTACAATGGTGTGTGTACTTTTCCCCTAAGCCATTCCAGTTACTGGTTTCGAGTATCAGACTTCCGAAAATTTTGATGGTTTCTCAACCATGCCTTATCTTCGAACTCCCATATCTCGCGAACGGATTGACGAACTCGAGAAATTCCTGTTGCATCTGAAAGCAGAAACTCGCCCGATTACAACGGTATGTGTATTCTTGCTCTAGGCCATAGTAGTTATTGGTTTCGAGTATCAGACTTGCGAAAATTTTGATGGTTTCTCAACCATTCCTTAACTTCAAACTCCCATATCTCGCGAACAGATTGACGAACTCGAGAAATTCCTTTTGCATCTGAAAGCAGAATCTGGCCCCATTACAACGGCATGTGTATTTTTGCCTTAGGCCATAGTAGTTATTGGTTTCGAGTATCAGACTTACGAAAATTTTGATGGTTTCTCAACCATTCCTTAACTTCAAACTCCCATATCTCGCGAACGGATTGACGAACTCGAGAAATTCCTGTTGCATCTGAAAGAAGAAACTCGCCCGATTACAATGGTGTGTGTACGTTTCCCCTAAGCCATTCCAGTTATTGGTTTCGAGTATCAGACTTCCGAAAATTTTGGTGGTTTCTCAACCATGCCTTATGTTCACACTCCCATATCTCGCGAACGCATTGACGAACTCGAGAAATTCCTGTTGCATCTGAAAGTAGAAACTCGCCCGATTACAATGGTGTGTGTACTTTTCCCCTAAGCAATTCCAGTTATTGGTTTCGAGTATCAGACTTCCGAAAATTTTGATGGTTTCTCAACCATGCCTTATCTTCGAACTCCCATATCTCGCGAACGGATTGACGAACTCGAGAAATTCCTGTTGCATCTGAAAGTAGAAACTTGCCCGATTACAATGGTGTGTGTACTTTTCCCCTAAGCCATTCCAGTTATTGGTTTCGAGTATCAGACTTCCGAAAATTTTGATGGTTTCTCAACCATGCCTTATCTTCAAACTCCCATATCTCGCGAACGCATTGACGAACTCGAGAAATTCCTGTTGCATCTGAAAGTAGAAACTTGCCCGATTACAATGGTGTGAGTACTTTTCCCCTAGGCCATTCCAGTTATTGGTTTCCAGTATCCGACTTGCGAAAATTTTGATGGTTTCTCAACCATTCCTTAACTTCAAACTCCCATATCTCGCGAACGCATGACGAACTCGAGAAATTCCTGTTGCATCTGAAAGCAGATCTCGCCCGATTACAACGGTATGTGTATTTTTGCCCTAGGCCACAGTAGCTATTGGTTTCGAGCGTCAGACTTACGAAAATTTTGATGGTTTCTCAACCATTCCTTAACTTCAAACTCCCATATCTCGCGAACGGATTGACGAACTCGAGAAATTCCTGCTGCATCTGAAAGTAGAAACTCGCCCGATTACAATGGCGTGTGTACTTTTCCCCTAGGCCATTCCAGTTATTGGTTTCCAGTATCCGACTTGCGAAAATTTTGATGGTTTCTCAACCATTCCTTAACTTCAAACTCCCATATCTCGCGAACGGATTGACGAACTCAACAAATTCCTGTTACATCTGAAATTCGAAGCTCGCCCGATTACAACGGTATGTGTATTTTTGCCCTAGGCCCTAGTAGTTATTGGTTTCGAGTATCAGACTTACGAAAATTTTGATGGTTTCTCAACCATTCCTTAACTTCAAACTCCCATATCTCGCGAACGGATTGACGAACTCAAGAAATTCCTTTTGCATCTGAAAGCAGAAACTCGCCCGATTACAACGGTATGTGTATTTTTGCCTTAGGCCATAGTAGTTATTGGTTTCGAGTATCAGACTTGCGAAAATTTTGATGGTTTCTCAACCATTCCGTAACTTCAAACTCCCATATGTCGCGAAGGCATTGACGAACTCGAGAAATTCCTGTTGCATCTGAAAGTAGAAACTCGCCCGATTACAATGGTGTGTGTACTTTTCCCCTAGGCCATTCCAGTTATTGGTTTCGAGTGTCAGACTTACGAAAATTTTGATGGTTTCTCAACCATTCCGTAACTTCAAACTCCCATATGTCGCGAAGGCATTGACGAACTCGAGAAATTCCTGTTGCATCTGAAAGCAGAATCTCGCCCCATTACAACGGTATGTGTATTTTTGCCTTAGGCCATAGTAGTTATTGGTTTCGAGTATCAGACTTGCGAAAATTTTGATGGTTTCTCAACCATTCCTTAACTTCAAACTCCCATATCTCGCGAACGGATGACGAACTCGAGAAATTCCTGTTGCATCTGAAAGCAGATCTCGCCCGATTACACCGGTATGTGTATTTTTGCCCTAGGCCACAGTAGTTATTGGTTTCGAGTATCAGACTTGCGAAAATTTTGATGGTTTCTCAACCATTCCTTAACTTCAAACTCCCATATCTCGCGAACGGATTGACGAACTCGAGAAATTCCTGTTGCATCTGAAAGTAGAAACTCGCCCGATTACAATGGTGTGTGTACTTTTCCCCTAGGCCATTCCAGTTATTGGTTTCCATTATCAGACTTACGAAAATTTTGATGGTTTCTCAACCATTCCTTAACTTCAAACTCCCATTTCTCGCGAACGGATTTACGAACTCGAGAAATTCCTGTTGCATCTGATAGCAGTAACTCGTCCGATTACAACGGTATGTGTATTTCTGCCCTAGGCCATAGAAGTTATTGGTTTCGAGTATCAGACTTGCGAAAATTTTGATGGTTTCTCAACCATTCCTTAACTTCAAACTCCCATATCTCGCGAACGGATTGACGAACTCGAGAAATTCCTGTTGCATCTGAAAGTAGAAACTCGCCCGATTACAACGGTATGTGTATTTTTCCCCTTCGGCCATTTCAGTTATTGGTTTCGAGTATCAGACTTGCGAAAATTTTGATGGTTTCTCAACCATTCCTTAACTTCAAACTCCCATATCTCGCGAACGGATTGACGAACTCGAGAAATTCCTGTTGTATCTGAAAGTAGAAACTCGCCCGATTACAACGGTATGTGTACTTTTCCCCTAGGTCATTCCAGTTACTGGTTTCCAGTATCCGACTTGCGCAAATTTTGATGGTTTCTCAACTATTCCTTAACTTCAAACTCCCATATCTCGCGAACGGATGACGAACTCGAGAAATTCCTGTAGCATCTGAAAGCAGATCTCGCCCGATTACAACGGTATGTGTATTTTTGCCCTAGGCCGTAGTAGTTATTGGTTTCGAGTGTCAGACTTACGAAAATTTTGATGGTTTCTCAACCATTCCTTAACTTCAAACTCCCATATCTCGCGAACGGATTGACGAACTCGAGAAATTCCTGTTGCATCTGAAAGTAGAAACTCGCCGATTACAACGGTATGTGTATTTTTCCCCTAGGCCATTCCATTTATTGGTTTCGAGTATCAGACTTGCGAAAATTTTGATGGTTTCTCAACCATGCCTTAACTTCAAACTCCCATATCTCGCTAACGGATTGACGAACTCGAGAAATTCCTGTTGCATCTGAAAGTAGAAACCCGCCCGATTACAATGGTGTGTGTACTTTTCCCCTAGGCCATTCCAGTTATTGGTTTCCAGTATCCGACTTGCGAAAATTTTGATGGTTTCTCAACCATTCCTTAACTTCAAACTCCCATATGTCGCGAACGGATGACGAACTCGAGAAATTCCTGTTGCATCTGAAAGCAGATCTCGCCCGATTACAACGGTATGTGTATTTTTGCCCTAGGCCACAGTAGTTATTGGTTTCGAGTATCAGACTTGCGAAAATTTTGATGGTTTCTTAACCATTCCATAACTTCAAACTCCCATATCTCGTGAACAGATTGACGAACTCAAGAAATTCCTTTTGCATCTGAAAGCAGAAACTCGCCCGATTACAACGGTATGTGTATTTTTGCCTTAGGCCATAGTAGTTATTGGTTTCGAGTATCAGACTTGCGAAAATTTTGATGGTTTCTCAACCATTCCGTAACTTCAAACTCCCATATGTCGCGAAGGCATTGACGAACTCGAGAAATTCCTGTTGCATCTGAAAGTAGAAACTCGCCCGATTACAATGGTGTGTGTACTTTTCCCCTAGGCCATTCCAGTTATTGGTTTCGAGTGTCAGACTTACGAAAATTTTGATGGTTTCTCAACCATTCCGTAACTTCAAACTCCCATATGTCGCGAAGGCATTGACGAACTCGAGAAATTCCTGTTGCATCTGAAAGCAGAATCTCGCCCCATTACAACGGTATGTGTATTTTTGCCTTAGGCCATAGTAGTTATTGGTTTCGAGTATCAGACTTGCGAAAATTTTGATGGTTTCTCAACCATTCCTTACCTTCAAACTCCCATATCTCGCGAACGGATGACGAACTCGAGAAATTCCTGTTGCATCTGAAAGCAGATCTCGCCCGATTACACCGGTATGTGTATTTTTGCCCTAGGCCACAGTAGTTATTGGT
Organism: Ptiloglossa arizonensis; assembly: GCF_051014685.1. NCBI lineage: Eukaryota > Metazoa > Arthropoda > Insecta > Hymenoptera > Colletidae > Ptiloglossa > Ptiloglossa arizonensis. The sequence goes on from NW_027478515.1 coordinate 331,399, forward strand.
TTCGAGTATCAGACTTGCGAAAATTTTGATGGTTTCTCAACCATTCCTTAACTTCAAACTCCCATATCTCGCGAACGGATTGACGAACTCGAGAAATTCCTGTTGCATCTGAAAGTAGAAACTCGCCCGATTACAATGGTGTGTGTACTTTTCCCCTAGGCCATTCCAGTTATTGGTTTCCATTATCAGACTTACGAAAATTTTGATGGTTTCTCAACCATTCCTTAACTTCAAACTCCCATATCTCGCGAACGGATTGACGAACTCGAGAAATTCCTGTTGCATCTGATAGCAGTAACTCGTCCGATTACAACGGTATGTGTATTTCTGCCCTAGGCCATAGAAGTTATTGGTTTCGAGTATCAGACTTGCGAAAATTTTGATGGTTTCTCAACCATTCCTTAACTTCAAACTCCCATATCTCGCGAACGGATTGACGAACTCGAGAAATTCCTGTTGTATCTGAAAGTAGAAACTCGCCCGATTACAACGGTATGTGTACTTTTCCCCTAGGTCATTCCAGTTACTGGTTTCCAGTATCCGACTTGCGCAAATTTTGATGGTTTCTCAACTATTCCTTAACTTCAAACTCCCATATCTCGCGAACGGATGACGAACTCGAGAAATTCCTGTAGCATCTGAAAGCAGATCTCGCCCGATTACAACGGTATGTGTATTTTTGCCCTAGGCCACAGTAGTTATTGGTTTCGAGTATCAGACTTGCGAAAATTTTGATGGTTTCTTAACCATTCCATAACTTCAAACTCCCATATCTCGTGAACAGATTGACGAACTCAAGAAATTCCTTTTGCATCTGAAAGCAGAAACTCGCCCGATTACAACGGTATGTGTATTTTTGCCTTAGGCCATAGTAGTTATTGGTTTCGAGTATCAGACTTGCGAAAATTTTGATGGTTTCTCAACCATTCCGTAACTTCAAACTCCCATATGTCGCGAAGGCATTGACGAACTCGAGAAATTCCTGTTGCATCTGAAAGTAGAAACTCGCCCGATTACAATGGTGTGTGTACTTTTCCCCTAGGCCATTCCAGTTATTGGTTTCGAGTGTCAGACTTACGAAAATTTTGATGGTTTCTCAACCATTCCGTAACTTCAAACTCCCATATGTCGCGAAGGCATTGACGAACTCGAGAAATTCCTGTTGCATCTGAAAGCAGAATCTCGCCCCATTACAACGGTATGTGTATTTTTGCCTTAGGCCATAGTAGTTATTGGTTTCGAGTATCAGACTTGCGAAAATTTTGATGGTTTCTCAACCATTCCTTAACTTCAAACTCCCATATCTCGCGAACGGATGACGAACTCGAGAAATTCCTGTTGCATCTGAAAGCAGATCTCGCCCGATTACACCGGTATGTGTATTTTTGCCCTAGGCCACAGTAGTTATTGGTTTCGAGTATCAGACTTGCGAAAATTTTGATGGTTTCTCAACCATTCCTTAACTTCAAACTCCCATATCTCGCGAACGGATTGACGAACTCGAGAAATTCCTGTTGCATCTGAAAGTAGAAACTCGCCCGATTACAATGGTGTGTGTACTTTTCCCCTAGGCCATTCCAGTTATTGGTTTCCATTATCAAACTTACGAAAATTTTGATGGTTTCTCAACCATTCCTTAACTTCAAACTCCCATATCTCGCGAACGGATTGACGAACTCGAGAAATTCCTGTTGCATCTGATAGCAGTAACTCGTCCGATTACAACGGTATGTGTATTTCTGCCCTAGGCCATAGAAGTTATTGGTTTCGAGTATCAGACTTGCGAAAATTTTGATGGTTTCTCAACCATTCCTTAACTTCAAACTCCCATATCTCGCGAACGGATTGACGAACTCGAGAAATTCCTGTTGCATCTGAAAGTAGAAACTCGCCCGATTACAACGGTATGTGTACTTTTTCCCCTTCGGCCATTCCAGTTATTGGTTTCGAGTATCAGACTTGCGAAAATTTTGATGGATTCTCAACCATTCCTTAACTTCAAACTCCCATATCTCGCGAACGGATTGACGAACTCGAGAAATTCCTGTTGTATCTGAAAGTAGAAACTCGCCCGATTACAACGGTATGTGTACTTTTCCCCTAGGTCATTCCAGTTACTGGTTTCCAGTATCCGACTTGCGCAAATTTTGATGGTTTCTCAACTATTCCTTAACTTCAAACTCCCATATCTCGCGAACGGATGACGAACTCGAGAAATTCCTGTAGCATCTGAAAGCAGATCTCGCCCGATTACAACGGTATGTGTATTTTTGCCCTAGGCCATAGTAGTTATTGGTTTCGAGTGTCAGACTTACGAAAATTTTGATGGTTTCTCAACCATTCCTTAACTTCAAACTCCCATATCTCGCGAACGGATTGACGAACTCGAGAAATTCCTGTTGCATCTGAATGTAGAAACTCGCCCGATTACAATGGTGTGTGTACTTTTCCCCTAGGCCATTCCAGTTATTGGTTTCCATTATCAGACTTACGAAAATTTTGATGGTTTCTCAACCATTCCTTAACTTCAAACTCCCATATGTCGCGAACGGATGACGAACTCGAGAAATTCCTGTTGCATCTGAAAGCAGATCTCGCCCGATTACAACGGTATGTGTATTTTTGCCCTAGGCCACAGTAGTTATTGGTTTCGAGTATCAGACTTGCGAAAATTTTGATGGTTTCTTAACCATTCCATAACTTCAAACTCCCATATCTCGTGAACAGATTGACGAACTCAAGAAATTCCTGTTGCATCTGAAAGTAGAAACTCGCCGATTACAACGGTATGTGTATTTTTCCCCTAGGCCATTCCATTTATTGGTTTCGAGTATCAGACTTGCGAAAATTTTTATGGTTTCTCAACCATGCCTTAACTTCAAACTCCCATATCTCGCTAACGGATTGACGAACTCGGGAAATTCCTGTTGCATCTGAAAGTAGAAACTCGCCCGATTACAATGGTGTGTGTACTTTTCCCCTAGGCCATTCCAGTTATTGGTTTCCAGTATCCGACTTGCGAAAATTTTGATGGTTTCTCAACCATTCCTTAACTTCAAACTCCCATATGTCGCGAACGGATGACGAACTCGAGAAATTCCTGTTGCATCTGAAAGCAGATCTCGCCCGATTACAACGGTATGTGTATTTTTGCCCTAGGCCACAGTAGTTATTGGTTTCGAGTATCAGACTTGCGAAAATTTTGATGGTTTCTTAACCATTCCATAACTTCAAACTCCCATATCTCGTGAACAGATTGACGAACTCAAGAAATTCCTTTTGCATCTGAAAGCAGAAACTCGCCCGATTACAACGGTATGTGTATTTTTGCCTTAGGCCATAGTAGTTATTGGTTTCGAGTGTCAGACTTACGAAAATTTTGATGGTTTCTCAACCATTCCTTAACTTCAAACTCCCATATCTCGCGAACGGATTGACGAACTGGAGAAATTCCTGTTGCATCTGAATGTAGAAACTCGCCCGATTACAATGGTGTGTGTACTTTTCCCCTAGGCCATTCCAGTTATTGGTTTCCATTATCAGACTTACGAAAATTTTGATGGTTTCTCAACCATTCCTTAACTTCAAACTCCCATATGTCGCGAACGGATGACGAACTCGAGAAATTCCTGTTGCATCTGAAAGCAGATCTCGCCCGATTACAACGGTATGTGTATTTTTGCCCTAGGCCACAGTAGTTATTGGTTTCGAGTATCAGACTTGCGAAAATTTTGATGGTTTCTTAACCATTCCATAACTTCAAACTCCCATATCTCGTGAACAGATTGACGAACTCAAGAAATTCCTGTTGCATCTGAAAGTAGAAACTCGCCGATTACAACGGTATGTGTATTTTTCCCCTAGGCCATTCCATTTATTGGTTTCGAGTATCAGACTTGCGAAAATTTTTATGGTTTCTCAACCATGCCTTAACTTCAAACTCCCATATCTCGCTAACGGATTGACGAACTCGGGAAATTCCTGTTGCATCTGAAAGTAGAAACTCGCCCGATTACAATGGTGTGTGTACTTTTCCCCTAGGCCATTCCAGTTATTGGTTTCCAGTATCCGACTTGCGAAAATTTTGATGGTTTCTCAACCATTCCTTAACTTCAAACTCCCATATGTCGCGAACGGATGACGAACTCGAGAAATTCCTGTTGCATCTGAAAGCAGATCTCGCCCGATTACAACGGTATGTGTATTTTTGCCCTAGGCCACAGTAGTTATTGGTTTCGAGTATCAGACTTGCGAAAATTTTGATGGTTTCTTAACCATTCCATAACTTCAAACTCCCATATCTCGTGAACAGATTGACGAACTCAAGAAATTCCTTTTGCATCTGAAAGCAGAAACTCGCCCGATTACAACGGTATGTGTATTTTTACCTTAGGCCATAGTAGTTATTGGTTTCGAGTATCAGACTTACGAAAATTTTGATGGCTTCTCAACCATTCCTTAACTTCAAACTCCCATATGTCGCGAACGGATGACGAACTCGAGAAATTCCTGTTGCATCTGAAAGCAGATCTCGCCCGATTACAACGGTATGTGTATTTTTGCCCTAGGCCACAGTAGTTATTTGTTTCGAGTATCAGACTTGCGAAAATTTTGATGGTTTCTTAACCATTCCATAACTTCAAACTCCCATATCTCGCGAACGGATTGACGAACTCGAGAAATTCCTGTTGCATCTGAAAGTAGAAACTCGCCCAATTTCAAGGGTATGTGTATTTTTCCCCTTCGGCCATTCCAGTTATTGGTTTCGAGTATCAGACTTGCGAAAATTTTGATGGTTTCTCAACCATTCCTTAACTTCAAACTCCCATATCTCGCGAACGGATTGACGAACTCGAGAAATTCCTGTTGCATCTGAAAGTAGAAACTCGCCCGATTACAATGGTGTGTGTACTTTTCCCCTAGGCCATTCCAGTTATTGGTTTCCGGTATCCGACTTGCGAAAATTTTGATGGTTTCTCAACCATTCCTTAACTTCAAACTCCCATATCTCGCGAACGGATGACGAACTCGAGAAATTCCTGTTGCATCTGAAAGCAGATTACGCCCGATAACACCGGTATGTGTATTCTTGCCCTAGGCCACAGTAGTTATTGGTTTCGAGTATCAGACTTGCGAAAATTTTGATGGTTTCTCAACCATTCCATAACTTCAAACTCCCATATCTCGCGAACAGATTGACGAACTCGAGAAATTCCTTTTGCATCTGAAAGCAGAAACTCGCCCGATTACAACGGTATGTGTATTTTTGCCTTAGGCCATAGTAGTTATTGGTTTCGAGTGTCAGACTTACGAAAATTTTGATGGTTTCTCAACCATTCCTTAACTTCAAACTCCCATATCTCGCGAACGGATTGACGAACTCGAGAAATTCCTGTTGCATCTGATAGCAGTAACTCGTCCGATTACAACGGTATGTGTACTTTTCCCCTAGGCCATTCCAGTTATTGGTTTCGAGTATCAGACTTACGAAAATTTTGATGGTTCCTCAACCATTCCTTAACTTCGAACTCCCATATCTCGCGAACGGATTGACGAACTCGAGAAATTCCTGTTGCATCTGAAAGCAGAATCTCGCCCCATTACAACGGTATGTGTATTTTTGCCTTAGGCCATAGTAGTTATTGGTTTCGAGTGTCAGACTTACGAAAATTTTGATGGTTTCTCAACCATTCCTTAACTTCAAACTCCCATATGTCGCGAAGGCATTGACGAACTCGAGAAATTCCTGTTGCATCTGAAAGTAGAAACTCGCCCGATTACAATGGTGTGTGTACTTTTCCCCTAGGCCATTCCAGTTATTGGTTTCCGGAATCCGACTTGCGAAAATTTTGATGGTTTCTCAACCATTCCTTAACTTCAAAATCCCATATCTCGCGAACGGATGACGAACTCGAGAAATTCCTGTTGCATCTGAAAGCAGATCTCGCCCGATTACACCGGTATGTGTATTCTTGCCCTAGGCCACAGTAGTTATTGGTTTCGAGTATCAGACTTGCGAAAATTTTGATGGTTTCTCAACCATTCCATAACTTCAAACTCCCATATCTCGCGAACAGATTGACGAACTCGAGAAATTCCTTTTGCATCTGAAAGCAGAAACTCGCCCGATTACAACGGTATGTGTATTTTTGCCTTAGGCCATAGTAGTTATTGGTTTCGAGTGTCAGACTTACGAAAATTTTGATGGTTTCTCAACCATTCCTTAACTTCAAACTCCCATATCTCGCGAACGGATTGACGAACTCGAGAAATTCCTGTTGCATCTGAAAGTAGAAACTCGCCCGATTACAATGGTGTGTGTACTTTTCCCCTAGGCCATTCCAGTTATTGGTTTCCAGTATCCGACTTGCGAAAATTTTGATGGTTTCTCAACTATTCCTTAACTTCAAACTCCCATATCTCGCGAACGGATGACGAACTCGAGAAATTCCCGTAGCATCTGAAAGCAGATCTCGCCCGATTACAACGGTATGTGTATTTTTGCCCTAGGCCACAGTAGTTATTGGTTTCGAGTATCAGACTTTCGAAAATTTTGATGGTTTCTCAACCATTCCTTAACTTCAAACTCCCATATCTCGCGAACGGATGACGAACTCGAGAAATTCCTGTTGCATCTGAAAGCAGATCTCGCCCGATTACACCGGTATGTGTATTTTTGCCCTAGGCCACAGTAGTTATTGGTTTCGAGTATCAGACTTGCGAAAATTTTGATGGTTTCTCAACCATTCCATAACTTCAAACTCCCATATCTCGCGAACAGATTGACGAACTCGAGAAATTCCTTTTGCATCTGAAAGCAGAAACTCGCCCGATTACAACGGTATGTGTATTTTTGCCTTAGGCCATAGTAGTTATTGGTTTCGAGTATCAGACTTGCGAAAATTTTGATGGTTTCTCAACCATTCCATAACTTCAAACTCCCATATCTCGCGAACGGATTGACGAACTCGAGAAATTCCTGTTGCATCTGAAAGTAGAAACTCACCCGATTACAATGGTGAGTGTACTTTTCCCCTAAGCCGTTCCAGTTATTGGTTTCGAGTATCAGACTTGCGAAAATTTTGATGGTTTCTCAACCATTCCATAACTTCAAACTCCCATATCTCGCGAACAGATTGACGAACTCGAGAAATTCCTTTTGCATCTGAAAGCAGAAACTCGCCCGATTACAACGGTATGTGTATTTTTGCCTTAGGCCATAGTAGTTATTGGTTTCGAGTATCAGACTTACGAAAATTTTGATGGTTTCTCAACCATTCCTTAACTTCAAACTCCCATATCTCGCGAACGGATTGACGAACTCGAGAAATTCCTGTTGCATCTGAAAGCAGAAACTCGCCCGATTACAACGGTATGTGTATTTTTGCCTTAGGCCATAGTAGTTATTGGTTTCGAGTATCAGACTTACGAAAATTTTGATGGCTTCTCAACCATTCCTTAACTTCAAACTCCCATATGTCGCGAACGGATGACGAACTCGAGAAATTCCTGTTGCATCTGAAAGCAGATCTCGCCCGATTACAACGGTATGTGTATTTTTGCCCTAGGCCACAGTAGTTATTTGTTTCGAGTATCAGACTTGCGAAAATTTTGATGGTTTCTTAACCATTCCATAACTTCAAACTCCCATATCTCGCGAACGGATTGACGAACTCGAGAAATTCCTGTTGCATCTGAAAGTAGAAACTCGCCCAATTTCAAGGGTATGTGTATTTTTCCCCTTCGGCCATTCCAGTTATTGGTTTCGAGTATCAGACTTGCGAAAATTTGGATGGTTTCTCAACCATTCCTTAACTTCAAACTCCCATATCTCGCGAACGGATTGACGAACTCGAGAAATTCCTGTTGCATCTGAAAGTAGAAACTCGCCCGATTACAATGGTGTGTGTACTTTTCCCCTAGGCCATTCCAGTTATTGGTTTCCGGTATCCGACTTGCGAAAATTTTGATGGTTTCTCAACCATTCCTTAACTTCAAACTCCCATATCTCGCGAACGGATGACGAACTCGAGAAATTCCTGTTGCATCTGAAAGCAGATTACGCCCGATAACACCGGTATGTGTATTCTTGCCCTAGGCCACAGTAGTTATTGGTTTCGAGTATCAGACTTGCGAAAATTTTGATGGTTTCTCAACCATTCCATAACTTCAAACTCCCATATCTCGCGAACAGATTGACGAACTCGAGAAATTCCTTTTGCATCTGAAAGCAGAAACTCGCCCGATTACAACGGTATGTGTATTTTTGCCTTAGGCCATAGTAGTTATTGGTTTCGAGTGTCAGACTTACGAAAATTTTGATGGTTTCTCAACCATTCCTTAACTTCAAACTCCCATATCTCGCGAACGGATTGACGAACTCGAGAAATTCCTGTTGCATCTGATAGCAGTAACTCGTCCGATTACAACGGTATGTGTACTTTTCCCCTAGGCCATTCCAGTTATTGGTTTCGAGTATCAGACTTACGAAAATTTTGATGGTTCCTCAACCATTCCTTAACTTCGAACTCCCATATCTCGCGAACGGATTGACGAACTCGAGAAATTCCTGTTGCATCTGAAAGCAGAATCTCGCCCCATTACAACGGTATGTGTATTTTTGCCTTAGGCCATAGTAGTTATTGGTTTCGAGTGTCAGACTTACGAAAATTTTGATGGTTTCTCAACCATTCCTTAACTTCAAACTCCCATATGTCGCGAAGGCATTGACGAACTCGAGAAATTCCTGTTGCATCTGAAAGTAGAAACTCGCCCGATTACAATGGTGTGTGTACTTTTCCCCTAGGCCATTCCAGTTATTGGTTTCCAGTATCCGATTTGCGAAAATTTTGATGGTTTCTCAACTATTCCTTAACTTCAAACTCCCATATCTCGCGAACGGATGACGAACTCGAGAAATTCCCGTAGCATCTGAAAGCAGATCTCGCCCGATTACAACGGTATGTGTATTTTTGCCCTAGGCCACAGTAGTTATTGGTTTCGAGTATCAGACTTGCGAAAATTATGATGGTTTCTCAACCATTCCTTAACTTCAAACTCCCATATCTCGCGAACAGATTGACGAACTCGAGAAATTCCTTTTGCATCTGAAAGCAGAAACTCGCCCGATTACAACGGTATGTGTATTCTTGCCTTAGGCCATAGTAGTTATTGGTTTCGAGTGTCAGACTTACGAAAATTTTGATGGTTTCTCAACCATTCCTTAACTTCAAACTCCCATATCTCGCGAACGGATAGACGAACTCGAGAAATTCCTGTTGCATCTGAAAGTAGAAACTCGCCCGATTACAATGGTGTGTGTACGTTTCCCCTAGGCCATTCCAGTGATTGGTTTCCAGTATCCGACTTGCGAAAATTTTGATGGTTTCTCAACTATTCCTTAACTTCAAACTCCCATATCTCGCGAACGGATGACGAACTCGAGAAATTCCCGTAGCATCTGAAAGCAGATCTCGCCCGATTACAACGGTATGTGTATTTTTGCCCTAGGCCACAGTAGTTATTGGTTTCGAGTATCAGACTTTCGAAAATTTTGATGGTTTCTCAACCATTCCTTAACTTCAAACTCCCATATCTCGCGAACGGATGACGAACTCGAGAAATTCCTGTTGCATCTGAAAGCAGATCTCGCCCGATTACAACGGTATGTGTATTTTTGCCCTAGGCCACAGTAGTTATTGGTTTCGAGTATCAGACTTGCGAAAATTTTGATGGTTTCTCAACCATTCCATAACTTCAAACTCCCATATCTCGCGAACGGATTGACGAACTCGAGAAATTCCTGTTGCATCTGAAAGTAGAAACTCACCCGATTACAATGGTGTGTGTACTTTTCCCCTAAGCCGTTTCAGTTATTGGTTTCGAGTATCCAACTTGCGAAAATTTTGATGGTTTCTCAACCATTCCTTAACTTCAAACTCCCACATCTCGCGAACGGATTGACGAACTCGAGAAATTCCTGTTGCATCTGAAAGCAGAATCTCGCCCCATTACAACGGTATGTGTATTTTTGCCTTAGGCCATAGTAGTTATTGGTTTCGAGTGTCAGACTTACGAAAATTTTGATGGTTTCTCAACCATTCCTTAACTTCAAACTCCCATATCTCGCGAACGGATTGACGAACTCGAGAAATTCCTGTTGCATCTGAAAGTAGAAACTCGCCCGATTACAATCGTGTGTGTACTTTTCCCCTAGGCCGTTCCAGTTATTGGTTTCCGGTATCCGACTTGCGAAAATTTTGATGGTTTCTCAACCATTCCTTAACTTCAAACTCCCATATCTCGCGAACGGATGACGAACTCGAGAAATTCCTGTTGCATCTGAAAGCAGAAACTCGCCCGATTACAACGGTATGTGTATTTTTGCCTTAGGCCATAGTAGTTATTGGTTTCGAGTGTCAGACTTACGAAAATTTTGATGGTTTCTCAACCATTCCTTAACTTCAAACTCCCATATCTCGCGAACGGATTGACGAACTCGAGAAATTCCTGTTGTATCTGATAGCAGTAACTCGTCCGATTACAACGGTATGTGTATTTTTGCCCTAGGCCATAGTAGTTATTGGTTTCGAGTATCAGACTTGCGAAAATTTTGATGGTTTCTCAACCATTCCTTAACTTCAAACTCCCATATCTCGCGAACGGATTGACGAACTCGAGAAATTCCTGTTGCATCTGAAAGCAGATCTCGCCCGATTACACCGGTATGTGTATTTTTGCCCTAGGCCACAGTAGTTATTGGTTTCGAGTATCAGACTTGCGAAAATTTTGATGGTTTCTCAACCATTCCATAACTTCAAACTCCCATATCTCGCGAACAGATTGACGAACTCGAGAAATTCCTTTTGCATCTGAAAGCAGAAACTCGCCCGATTACAACGGTATGTGTATTTTTGCCTTAGGCCATAGTAGTTATTGGTTTCGAGTGTCAGACTTACGAAAATTTTGATGGTTTCTCAACCATTCCTTAACTTCAAACTCCCATATCTCGCGAACGGATAGACGAACTCGAGAAATTCCTGTTGCATCTGAAAGTAGAAACTCGCCCGATTACAATGGTGTGTGTACGTTTCCCCTAGGCCATTCCAGTGATTGGTTTCCAGTATCCGACTTGCGAAAATTTTGATGGTTTCTCAACTATTCCTTAACTTCAAACTCCCATATCTCGCGAACGGATGACGAACTCGAGAAATTCCCGTAGCATCTGAAAGCAGATCTCGCCCGATTACAACGGTATGTGTATTTTTGCCCTTTTTTTTTTTTTTTTTATTAACGTGGGGGAAATCTTCGAAAGACCCCCCCGCCGCCTGGGGAGGGGCGGAGGGAGTGTGGGATTCCCCGCGCCCGGAAGGAAACCCATCGGGCGCGGGACCTACCCACTAAAACCCACCACGGTGGCCATCCTCGCACTATGCAGGGGGAGCACCTGGGACCGAAGACATCATAACATCAGGTGCTCCCCCGTGCAGGGCTCTCGCGCCCGTGTCCTCCCGTTCCAGGGAAGGGAGGGGGTACTTCACCCTCCCTTCCCTGTTTTCTCCTCGGCGCTCTGGCGCCCGACGTCGGAGCAGGGCCACACTGCTCCGACGTCCCACTCCCGGGGGCCGCCCGAGGGCGGCCGCGAGTCCCACACTCGCGACCGCCCACGGCCCCCATAGCCGCGCCGGAGGCACGGCCCTGGGACCGTGCCGTCGGCGCGGCCGCACCCCGGCTCGTACGCTCCCGAGGGCGGCTCTGGCCTCTCCGCCCTCGAGAGCGTCGCCGTCCCTTATTCCTCCCACCCCTCAGACGACGGGCGGTGGCACGAGCCTCAAGGGCTACGCACCCCCGCCCGCCGCTCTCAGGGTGGCCTCCCCAGCCCTTCCGGAGGCCCACCCGCCCCCGGCCTCGGACGAGGCCTCGCTCGCGGTCTCCCGCTCTCGCGAATGCGGCTCGCGGCCTCCTTCCGCGAGATTACCTCCTCGCAGAAGGAGGCCACGGCCCGCCACTTCGTCTCGCTGCCGAGCATGGCCTGTACCACGCCCGGCAGCGATAGGTCCGCCCCAATCACGGCCGTGAGGACACGGCGCTCCACCCCCCAGGCCGGACACACCTCGAGGGTGTGTTGCGCCGTGTCCTCGTCCGCTGGACAGTGCCAGCAGCGCGCCGCCTCTTCCACACCGATCCGGCACAGGTACTGACCGAAGCATCCGTGCCCGGACAGCACCTGCACCAACCGGTAGGTGAGTGAGCCGAAGCGCCTACCCAGCCACTCAAACAGGACCGGCCGGATAGCCCGGACAGTCCTCTGGCCGAACAACGGCTCGGCCAGCCGCTGCTGCCAAAGCTGCAGCATGGACTCCCGGGCCTGGCGCCTCAGGGCCTCCACCTCGCAGCCCGCCAGGACCACCCCATCGTGTATTTTTGCCCTAGGCCACAGTAGTTATTGGTTTCGAGTATCAGACTTTCGAAAATTTTGATGGATTCTCAACCATTCCTTAACTTCAAACTCCCATATCTCGCGAACGGATGACGAACTCGAGAAATTCCTGTTGCATCTGAAAGCAGATCTCGCCCGATTACACCGGTATGTGTATTTTTGCCCTAGGCCACAGTAGTTATTGGTTTCGAGTATCAGACTTGCGAAAATTTTGATGGTTTCTCAACCATTCCATAACTTCAAACTCCCATATCTCGCGAACAGATTGACGAACTCGAGAAATTCCTTTTGCATCTGAAAGCAGAAACTCGCCCGATTACAACGGTATGTGTATTTTTGCCTTAGGCCATAGTAGTTATTGGTTTCGAGTATCAGACTTACGAAAATTTTGATGGTTTCTCAACCATTCCTTAACTTCAAACTCCCATATCTCGCGAACGGATTGACGAACTTGAGAAATTCCTGTTGCATCTGATAGCAGTAACTCGTCCGATTACAACGGTATGTGTATTTTTGCCCTAGGCCATAGTAGTTATTGGTTTCGAGTATCAGACTTGCGAAAATTTTGATGGTTTCTCAACCATTCCTTAACTTCAAACTCCCATATATCGCGAACGGATTGACGAACTCGAGAAATTCCTGTTGCATCTGAAAGCAGATCTCGCCCGATTACACCGGTATGTGTATTTTTGCCCTAGGCCACATTAGTTATTGGTTTCGAGTATCAGACTTGCGAAAATTTTGATGGTTTCTCAACCATTCCATAACTTCAAACTCCCATATCTCGCGAACAGATTGACGAACTCGAGAAATTCCTTTTGCATCTGAAAGCAGAAACTCGCCCGATTACAACGGTATGTGTATTTTTGCCTTAGGCCATAGTAGTTATTGGTTTCGAGTGTCAGACTTACGAAAATTTTGATGGTTTCTCAACCATTCCTTAACTTCAAACTCCCATATCTCGCGAACGGATTGACGAACTCGAGAAATTCCTGTTGCATCTGAAAGTAGAAACTCGCCCGATTACAATGGTGTGTGTACTTTTCCCCTAGGCCATTCCAGTTATTGGTTTCCAGTATCCGACTTGCGAAAATTTTGATGGTTTCTCAACTATTCCTTAACTTCAAACTCCCATATCTCGCGAACGGATGACGAACTCGAGAAATTCCGGTAGCATCTGAAAGCAGATCTCGCCCGATTACAACGGTATGTGTATTTTTGCCCTAGGCCACAGTAGTTATTGGTTTCGAGTATCAGACTTTCGAAAATTTTGATGGTTTCTCAACCATTCCTTAACTTCAAACTCCCATATCTCGCGAACGGATGACGAACTCGAGAAATTCCTGTTGCATCTGAAAGCAGAAACTCGCCCGATTACAACGGTATGTGTATTTTTGCCTTAGGCCATAGTAGTTATTGGTTTCGAGTATCAGACTTACGAAAATTTTGATGGTTTCTCAACCATTCCTTAACTTCAAACTCCCATATCTCGCGAACGGATTGACGAACTCGAGAAATTCCTGTTGCATCTGATAGCAGTAACTCGTCCGATTACAACGGTATGTGTATTTTTGCCCTAGGCCATAGTAGTTATTGGTTTCGAGTATCAGACTTGCGAAAATTTTGATGGTTTCTCAACCATTCCTTAACTTCAAACTCCCATATCTCGCGAACGGATTGACGAACTCGAGAAATTCCTGTTGCATCTGAAAGTAGAAACTCGCCCGATTACAACGGTATGTGTATTTTTCCCCTAGGCCATTCCAGTTATTGGTTTCGAGTATCAGACTTGCGAAAATTTTGATGGTTTCTCAACCATTCCTTAACTTCAAACTCCCATATCTCGCGAACGGATTGACGAACTCGAGAAATTCCTGTTGCATCTGATAGCAGTAACTCGTCCGATTACAACGGTATGTGTACTTTTCCCCTAGGTCATTCCAGTTACTGGTTTCCAGTATCCGACTTGCGAAAATTTTGATGGTTTCTCAACCATTCCATAACTTCAAACTCCCATATCTCGCGAACAGATTGACGAACTCGAGAAATTCCTTTTGCATCTGAAAGCAGAAACTCGCCCGATTACAACGGTATGTGTATTTTTGCCTTAGGCCATAGTAGTTATTGGTTTCGAGTGTCAGACTTACGAAAATTTTGATGGTTTCTCAAACATTCCTTAACTTCAAACTCCCATATCTCGCGAACGGATTGACGAACTCGAGAAATTCCTGTTGCATCTGATAGCAGTAACTCGTCCGATTACAACGGTATGTGTATTTTTGCCCTAGGCCATAGTAGTTATTGGTTTCGAGTATCAGACTTGCGAAAATTTTGATGTTTTCTCAACCATTCCTTAACTTCAAACTCCCATATCTCGCGAACGGATTGACGAACTCGAGAAATTCCTATTGCATCTGAAAGCAGATCTCGCCCGATTACACCGGTATGTGTATTTTTGCCCTAGGCCACATTAGTTATTGGTTTCGAGTATCAGACTTGCGAAAATTTTGATGGTTTCTCAACCATTCCATAACTTCAAACTCCCATATCTCGCGAACAGATTGACGAACTCGAGAAATTCCTTTTGCATCTGAAAGCAGAAACTCGCCCGATTACAACGGTATGTGTATTTTTGCCTTAGGCCATAGTAGTTATTGGTTTCGAGTGTCAGACTTACGAAAATTTTGATGGTTTCTCAACCATTCCTTAACTTCAAACTCCCATATCTCGCGAACGGATTGACGAACTCGAGAAATTCCTGTTGCATCTGAAAGTAGAAACTCGCCCGATTACAATGGTGTGTGTACTTTTCCCCTAGGCCATTCCAGTTATTGGTTTCCAGTATCCGACTTGCGAAAATTTTGATGGTTTCTCAACTATTCCTTAACTTCAAACTCCCATATCTCGCGAACGGATGACGAACTCGAGAAATTCCCGTAGCATCTGAAAGCAGATCTCGCCCGATTACAACGGTATGTGTATTTTTGCCCTAGGCCACAGTAGTTATTGGTTTCGAGTATCAGACTTTCGAAAATTTTGATGGTTTCTCAACCATTCCTTAACTTCAAACTCCCATATCTCGCGAACGGATGACGAACTCGAGAAATTCCTGTTGCATCTGAAAGCAGATCTCGCCCGATTACAACGGTATGTGTATTTTTGCCCTAGGCCACAGTAGTTATTGGTTTCGAGTATCAGACTTGCGAAAATTTTGATGGTTTCTCAACCATTCCATAACTTCAAACTCCCATATCTCGCGAACGGATTGACGAACTCGAGAAATTCCTGTTGCATATGAAAGTAGAAACTCACCCGATTACAATGGTGAGTGTACTTTTCCCCTAAGCCGTTCCAGTTATTGGTTTCGAGTATCCAACTTGCGAAAATTTTGATGGTTTCTCAACCATTCCTTAACTTCAAACTCCCACATCTCGCGAACGGATTGACGAACTCGAGAAATTCCTGTTGCATCTGAAAGCAGAATCTCGCCCCATTACAACGGTATGTGTATTTTTGCCTTAGGCCATAGTAGTTATTGGTTTCGAGTGTCAGACTTACGAAAATTTTGATGGTTTCTCAACCATTCCTTAACTTCAAACTCCCATATCTCGCGAACGGATTGACGAACTCGAGAAATTCCTGTTGCATCTGAAAGTAGAAACTCGCCCGATTACAATCGTGTGTGTACTTTTCCCCTAGGCCATTCCAGTTATTGGTTTCCGGTATCCGACTTGCGAAAATTTTGATGGTTTCTCAACCATTCCTTAACTTCAAACTCCCATATCTCGCGAACGGATTGACGAACTCGAGAAATTCCTGTTGCATCTGAAAGCAGAAACTCGCCCGATTACAACGGTATGTGTATTTTTGCCTTAGGCCATAGTAGTTATTGGTTTCGAGTGTCAGACTTACGAAAATTTTGATGGTTTCTCAACCATTCCTTAACTTCAAACTCCCATATCTCGCGAACGGATTGACGAACTCGAGAAATTCCTGTTGCATCTGATAGCAGTAACTCGTCCGATTACAACGGTATGTGTATTTTTGCCCTAGGCCATAGTAGTTATTGGTTTCGAGTATCAGACTTGCGAAAATTTTGATGGTTTCTCAACCATTCCTTAACTTCAAACTCCCATATCTCGCGAACGGATTGACGAACTCGAGAAATTCCTGTTGCATCTGAAAGCAGATCTCGCCCGATTACACCGGTATGTGTATTTTTGCCCTAGGCCACAGTAGTTATTGGTTTCGAGTATCAGACTTGCGAAAATTTTGATGGTTTCTCAACCATTCCATAACTTCAAACTCCCATATCTCGCGAACAGATTGACGAACTCGAGAAATTCCTTTTGCATCTGAAAGCAGAAACTCGCCCGATTACAACGGTATGTGTATTTTTGCCTTAGGCCATAGTAGTTATTGGTTTCGAGTATCAGACTTACGAAAATTTTGATGGTTTCTCAACCATTCCTTAACTTCAAACTCCCATATCTCGCGAACGGATTGACGAACTCGAGAAATTCCTGTTGCATCTGATAGCAGTAACTCGTCCGATTACAACGGTATGTGTATTTTTGCCCTAGGCCATAGTAGTTATTGGTTTCGAGTATCAGACTTGCGAAAATTTTGATGGTTTCTCAACCATTCCTTAACTTCAAACTCCCATATCTCGCGAACGGATTGACGAACTCGAGAAATTCCTGTTGCATCTGAAAGTAGAAACTCGCCCGATTACAACGGTATGTGTATTTTTCCCCTAGGCCATTCCAGTTATTGGTTTCGAGTATCAGACTTGCGAAAATTTTGATGGTTTCTCAACCATTCCTTAACTTCAAACTCCCATATCTCGCGAACGGATTGACGAACTCGAGAAATTCCTGTTGCATCTGATAGCAGTAACTCGTCCGATTACAACGGTATGTGTACTTTTCCCCTAGGTCATTCCAGTTACTGGTTTCCAGTATCCGACTTGCGAAAATTTTGATGGTTTCTCAACCATTCCATAACTTCAAACTCCCATATCTCGCGAACAGATTGACGAACTCGAGAAATTCCTTTTGCATCTGAAAGCAGAAACTCGCCCGATTACAACGGTATGTGTATTTTTGCCTTAGGCCATAGTAGTTATTGGTTTCGAGTGTCAGACTTACGAAAATTTTGATGGTTTCTCAAACATTCCTTAACTTCAAACTCCCATATCTCGCGAACGGATTGACGAACTCGAGAAATTCCTGTTGCATCTGATAGCAGTAACTCGTCCGATTACAACGGTATGTGTATTTTTGCCCTAGGCCATAGTAGTTATTGGTTTCGAGTATCAGACTTGCGAAAATTTTGATGTTTTCTCAACCATTCCTTAACTTCAAACTCCCATATCTCGCGAACGGATTGACGAACTCGAGAAATTCCTATTGCATCTGAAAGCAGATCTCGCCCGATTACACCGGTATGTGTATTTTTGCCCTAGGCCACATTAGTTATTGGTTTCGAGTATCAGACTTGCGAAAATTTTGATGGTTTCTCAACCATTCCATAACTTCAAACTCCCATATCTCGCGAACAGATTGACGAACTCGAGAAATTCCTTTTGCATCTGAAAGCAGAAACTCGCCCGATTACAACGGTATGTGTATTTTTGCCTTAGGCCATAGTAGTTATTGGTTTCGAGTGTCAGACTTACGAAAATTTTGATGGTTTCTCAACCATTCCTTAACTTCAAACTCCCATATCTCGCGAACGGATTGACGAACTCGAGAAATTCCTGTTGCATCTGAAAGTAGAAACTCGCCCGATTACAATGGTGTGTGTACTTTTCCCCTAGGCCATTCCAGTTATTGGTTTCCAGTATCCGACTTGCGAAAATTTTGATGGTTTCTCAACTATTCCTTAACTTCAAACTCCCATATCTCGCGAACGGATGACGAACTCGAGAAATTCCCGTAGCATCTGAAAGCAGATCTCGCCCGATTACAACGGTATGTGTATTTTTGCCCTAGGCCACAGTAGTTATTGGTTTCGAGTATCAGACTTTCGAAAATTTTGATGGTTTCTCAACCATTCCTTAACTTCAAACTCCCATATCTCGCGAACGGATGACGAACTCGAGAAATTCCTGTTGCATCTGAAAGCAGATCTCGCCCGATTACAACGGTATGTGTATTTTTGCCCTAGGCCACAGTAGTTATTGGTTTCGAGTATCAGACTTGCGAAAATTTTGATGGTTTCTCAACCATTCCATAACTTCAAACTCCCATATCTCGCGAACGGATTGACGAACTCGAGAAATTCCTGTTGCATATGAAAGTAGAAACTCACCCGATTACAATGGTGAGTGTACTTTTCCCCTAAGCCGTTCCAGTTATTGGTTTCGAGTATCCAACTTGCGAAAATTTTGATGGTTTCTCAACCATTCCTTAACTTCAAACTCCCACATCTCGCGAACGGATTGACGAACTCGAGAAATTCCTGTTGCATCTGAAAGCAGAATCTCGCCCCATTACAACGGTATGTGTATTTTTGCCTTAGGCCATAGTAGTTATTGGTTTCGAGTGTCAGACTTACGAAAATTTTGATGGTTTCTCAACCATTCCTTAACTTCAAACTCCCATATCTCGCGAACGGATTGACGAACTCGAGAAATTCCTGTTGCATCTGAAAGTAGAAACTCGCCCGATTACAATCGTGTGTGTACTTTTCCCCTAGGCCATTCCAGTTATTGGTTTCCGGTATCCGACTTGCGAAAATTTTGATGGTTTCTCAACCATTCCTTAACTTCAAACTCCCATATCTCGCGAACGGATTGACGAACTCGAGAAATTCCTGTTGCATCTGAAAGCAGAAACTCGCCCGATTACAACGGTATGTGTATTTTTGCCTTAGGCCATAGTAGTTATTGGTTTCGAGTGTCAGACTTACGAAAATTTTGATGGTTTCTCAACCATTCCTTAACTTCAAACTCCCATATCTCGCGAACGGATTGACGAACTCGAGAAATTCCTGTTGCATCTGATAGCAGTAACTCGTCCGATTACAACGGTATGTGTATTTTTGCCCTAGGCCATAGTAGTTATTGGTTTCGAGTATCAGACTTGCGAAAATTTTGATGGTTTCTCAACCATTCCTTAACTTCAAACTCCCATATCTCGCGAACGGATTGACGAACTCGAGAAATTCCTGTTGCATCTGAAAGCAGATCTCGCCCGATTACACCGGTATGTGTATTTTTGCCCTAGGCCACAGTAGTTATTGGTTTCGAGTATCAGACTTGCGAAAATTTTGATGGTTTCTCAACCATTCCATAACTTCAAACTCCCATATCTCGCGAACAGATTGACGAACTCGAGAAATTCCTTTTGCATCTGAAAGCAGAAACTCGCCCGATTACAACGGTATGTGTATTTTTGCCTTAGGCCATAGTAGTTATTGGTTTCGAGTATCAGACTTACGAAAATTTTGATGGTTTCTCAACCATTCCTTAACTTCAAACTCCCATATCTCGCGAACGGATTGACGAACTCGAGAAATTCCTGTTGCATCTGATAGCAGTAACTCGTCCGATTACAACGGTATGTGTATTTTTGCCCTAGGCCATAGTAGTTATTGGTTTCGAGTATCAGACTTGCGAAAATTTTGATGGTTTCTCAACCATTCCTTAACTTCAAACTCCCATATCTCGCGAACGGATTGACGAACTCGAGAAATTCCTGTTGCATCTGAAAGTAGAAACTCGCCCGATTACAACGGTATGTGTATTTTTCCCCTAGGCCATTCCAGTTATTGGTTTCGAGTATCAGACTTGCGAAAATTTTGATGGTTTCTCAACCATTCCTTAACTTCAAACTCCCATATCTCGCGAACGGATTGACGAACTCGAGAAATTCCTGTTGCATCTGATAGCAGTAACTCGTCCGATTACAACGGTATGTGTACTTTTCCCCTAGGTCATTCCAGTTACTGGTTTCCAGTATCCGACTTGCGAAAATTTTGATGGTTTCTCAACCATTCCATAACTTCAAACTCCCATATCTCGCGAACAGATTGACGAACTCGAGAAATTCCTTTTGCATCTGAAAGCAGAAACTCGCCCGATTACAACGGTATGTGTATTTTTGCCTTAGGCCATAGTAGTTATTGGTTTCGAGTGTCAGACTTACGAAAATTTTGATGGTTTCTCAACCATTCCTTAACTTCAAACTCCCATATCTCGCGAACGGATTGACGAACTCGAGAAATTCCTGTTGCATCTGATAGCAGTAACTCGTCCGATTACAACGGTATGTGTATTTTTGCCCTAGGCCATAGTAGTTATTGGTTTCGAGTATCAGACTTGCGAAAATTTTGATGTTTTCTCAACCATTCCTTAACTTCAAACTCCCATATCTCGCGAACGGATTGACGAACTCGAGAAATTCCTATTGCATCTGAAAGCAGATCTCGCCCGATTACACCGGTATGTGTATTTTTGCCCTAGGCCACATTAGTTATTGGTTTCGAGTATCAGACTTGCGAAAATTTTGATGGTTTCTCAACCATTCCATAACTTCAAACTCCCATATCTCGCGAACAGATTGACGAACTCGAGAAATTCCTTTTGCATCTGAAAGCAGAAACTCGCCCGATTACAACGGTATGTGTATTTTTGCCTTAGGCCATAGTAGTTATTGGTTTCGAGTGTCAGACTTACGAAAATTTTGATGGTTTCTCAACCATTCCTTAACTTCAAACTCCCATATCTCGCGAACGGATTGACGAACTCGAGAAATTCCTGTTGCATCTGAAAGTAGAAACTCGCCCGATTACAATGGTGTGTGTACTTTTCCCCTAGGCCATTCCAGTTATTGGTTTCCAGTATCCGACTTGCGAAAATTTTGATGGTTTCTCAACTATTCCTTAACTTCAAACTCCCATATCTCGCGAACGGATGACGAACTCGAGAAATTCCCGTAGCATCTGAAAGCAGATCTCGCCCGATTACAACGGTATGTGTATTTTTGCCCTAGGCCACAGTAGTTATTGGTTTCGAGTATCAGACTTTCGAAAATTTTGATGGTTTCTCAACCATTCCTTAACTTCAAACTCCCATATCTCGCGAACGGATGACGAACTCGAGAAATTCCTGTTGCATCTGAAAGCAGATCTCGCCCGATTACAACGGTATGTGTATTTTTGCCCTAGGCCACAGTAGTTATTGGTTTCGAGTATCAGACTTGCGAAAATTTTGATGGTTTCTCAACCATTCCATAACTTCAAACTCCCATATCTCGCGAACGGATTGACGAACTCGAGAAATTCCTGTTGCATCTGAAAGTAGAAACTCACCCGATTACAATGGTGAGTGTACTTTTCCCCTAAGCCGTTCCAGTTATTGGTTTCGAGTATCCAACTTGCGAAAATTTTGATGGTTTCTCAACCATTCCTTAACTTCAAACTCCCACATCTCGCGAACGGATTGACGAACTCGAGAAATTCCTGTTGCATCTGAAAGCAGAATCTCGCCCCATTACAACGGTATGTGTATTTTTGCCTTAGGCCATAGTAGTTATTGGTTTCGAGTGTCAGACTTACGAAAATTTTGATGGTTTCTCAACCATTCCTTAACTTCAAACTCCCATATCTCGCGAACGGATTGACGAACTCGAGAAATTCCTGTTGCATCTGAAAGTAGAAACTCGCCCGATTACAATCGTGTGTGTACTTTTCCCCTAGGCCATTCCAGTTATTGGTTTCCGGTATCCGACTTGCGAAAATTTTGATGGTTTCTCAACCATTCCTTAACTTCAAACTCCCATATCTCGCGAACGGATTGGCGAACTCGAGAAATTCCTGTTGCATCTGAAAGCAGAAACTCGCCCGATTACAACGGTATGTGTATTTTTGCCTTAGGCCATAGTAGTTATTGGTTTCGAGTGTCAGACTTACGAAAATTTTGATGGTTTCTCAACCATTCCTTAACTTCAAACTCCCATATCTCGCGAACGGATTGACGAACTCGAGAAATTCCTGTTGCATCTGATAGCAGTAACTCGTCCGA
Organism: Ptiloglossa arizonensis; assembly: GCF_051014685.1. Classification (NCBI taxonomy): domain Eukaryota; kingdom Metazoa; phylum Arthropoda; class Insecta; order Hymenoptera; family Colletidae; genus Ptiloglossa; species Ptiloglossa arizonensis. The sequence goes on from NW_027478515.1 coordinate 353,868, forward strand.
TTACAACGGTATGTGTATTTTTGCCCTAGGCCATAGTAGTTATTGGTTTCGAGTATCAGACTTGCGAAAATTTTGATGGTTTCTCAACCATTCCTTAACTTCAAACTCCCATATCTCGCGAACGGATTGACGAACTCGAGAAATTCCTGTTGCATCTGAAAGCAGATCTCGCCCGATTACACCGGTATGTGTATTTTTGCCCTAGGCCACAGTAGTTATTGGTTTCGAGTATCAGACTTGCGAAAATTTTGATGGTTTCTCAACCATTCCATAACTTCAAACTCCCATATCTCGCGAACAGATTGACGAACTCGAGAAATTCCTTTTGCATCTGAAAGCAGAAACTCGCCCGATTACAACGGTATGTGTATTTTTGCCTTAGGCCATAGTAGTTATTGGTTTCGAGTGTCAGACTTACGAAAATTTTGATGGTTTCTCAACCATTCCTTAACTTCAAACTCCCATATCTCGCGAACGGATAGACGAACTCGAGAAATTCCTGTTGCATCTGAAAGTAGAAACTCGCCCGATTACAATGGTGTGTGTACTTTTCCCCTAGGCCATTCCAGTGATTGGTTTCCAGTATCCGACTTGCGAAAATTTTGATGGTTTCTCAACTATTCCTTAACTTCAAACTCCCATATCTCGCGAACGGATGACGAACTCGAGAAATTCCCGTAGCATCTGAAAGCAGATCTCGCCCGATTACAACGGTATGTGTATTTTTGCCCTAGGCCACAGTAGTTATTGGTTTCGAGTATCAGACTTTCGAAAATTTTGATGGTTTCTCAACCATTCCTTAACTTCAAACTCCCATATCTCGCGAACGGATGACGAACTCGAGAAATTCCTGTTGCATCTGAAAGCAGATCTCGCCCGATTACACCGGTATGTGTATTTTTGCCCTAGGCCATAGTAGTTATTGGTTTCGAGTATCAGACTTACGAAAATTTTGATGGTTTCTCAACCATTCCTTAACTTCAAACTCCCATATCTCGCGAACGGATTGACGAACTCGAGAAATTCCTGTTGCATCTGATAGCAGTAACTCGTCCGATTACAACGGTATGTGTATTTTTGCCCTAGGCCATAGTAGTTATTGGTTTCGAGTATCAGACTTGCGAAAATTTTGATGGTTTCTCAACCATTCCTTAACTTCAAACTCCCATATCTCGCGAACGGATTGACGAACTCGAGAAATTCCTGTTGCATCTGAAAGTAGAAACTCGCCCGATTACAACGGTATGTGTATTTTTCCCCTAGGCCATTCCAGTTATTGGTTTCGAGTATCAGACTTGCGAAAATTTTGATGGTTTCTCAACCATTCCTTAACTTCAAACTCCCATATCTCGCGAACGGATTGACGAACTCGAGAAATTCCTGTTGCATCTGATAGCAGTAACTCGTCCGATTACAACGGTATGTGTACTTTTCCCCTAGGTCATTCCAGTTACTGGTTTCCAGTATCCGACTTGCGAAAATTTTGATGGTTTCTCAACTATTCCTTAACTTCAAACTCCCATATCTCGCGAACGGATGACGAACTCGAGAAATTCCTGTAGCATCTGAAAGCAGATCTCGCCCGATTACAACGGTATGTGTATTTTTGCCCTAGGCCACAGTAGTTATTGGTTTCGAGTATCAGACTTTCGAAAATTTTGATGGTTTCTCAACCACTCCTTAACTTCAAACTCCCATATCTCGCGAACGGATGACGAACTCGAGAAATTCCTGTTGCATCTGAAAGCAGATCTCGCCCGATTACAACGATATGTGTATTTTTGCCCTAGACCACAGTAGTTATTGGTTTCGAGTATCAGACTTGCGAAAATTTTGATGGTTTCTCAACCATTCCATAACTTCAAACTCCCATATCTCGCGAACGGATTGACGAACTCGAGAAATTCCTGTTGCATCTGAAAGTAGAAACTCACCCGATTACAATGGTGTGTGCACTTTTCCCCTAAGCCGTTCCAGTTATTGGTTTCGAGTATCCAACTTGCGAAAATTTTGATGGTTTCTCAACCATTCCATAACTTCAAACTCCCATATCTCGCGAACGGATTGACGAACTCGAGAAATTCCTGTTGCATCTGAAAGTAGAATCTCGCCCGATTACAACGGTATGTGTATTTTTCCCCTTCGGCCATTCCAGTTATTGGTTTCGAGTATCAGACTTGCGAAAACTTTGATGGTTTCTCAACCATTCCTTAACTTCAAGCTCCCATATCTCGCGAACGGATTGACGAACTCGAGAAATTCCCGTTGTATCTGAAAGTAGAAACTAGCCCGATTACAGCGGTATGTGTACTTTTCCCCTAGGCCATTCCAGTTATTGGTTTCCAGTATCCGACTTGCGAAAATTTTGATGGTTTCTCAATTATTCCTTAACTTGAGACTCCCATATCTCGCGAACGGATGACGAACTCGAGAAATTCCTGTAGCATCTGAAAGCAGATCTCGCCCGATTACAACGGTATGTGTATTTTTGCCCTAGGCCACAGTAGTTATTGGTTTCGAGTATCAGACTTTCGAAAATTTTGATGGTTTCTCAACCATTCCATAACTTCAAACTCCCATATCTCGCCAACGGATTGACGAACTCGAGAAATTCCTGTTGCATCTGAAAGTAGAAACTCGCCCGATTACAACGGTATGTGTATTTTTCCCCTTCGGCCATTCCACTTATTGGTTTCGAGTATCAGACTTGCGAAAATTTTGATGGTTTCTCAACCATTCCATAACTTCAAACTCCCATATCTCGCAAACAGATTGACGAACTCGAGAAATTCCTTTTGCATCTGAAAGCAGAAACTCGCCCGATTACAACGGTATGTGTATTTTTGCCTTAGGCCATAGTAGTTATTGGTTTCGAGTATCAGACTTAAGAAAATTTTGATGGTTTCTCAACCATTCCTTAACTTCAAACTCCCATATCTCGCGAACGGATTGACGAACTCGAGAAATTCCTGTTGCATCTGATAGCAGTAACTCGTCCGATTACAACGGTTTGTGTATTTTTGCCCTAGGCCATAGTAGTTATTGGTTTCGAGTATCAGACTTGCGAAAATTTTGATGGTTTCTCAACCATTCCTTAACTTCAAACTCCCATATCTCGCGAACGGATTGACGAACTCGAGAAATTCCTGTTGCATCTGAAAGTAGAAACTCGCCCGATTACAACGGTATGTGTATTTTTCCCCTTCGGCCATTCCAGTTATTGGTTTCCAGTATCCGACTTGCGAAAATTTTGATGGTTTCTCAACCATTCCTTAACTTCAAACTCCCATATCTCGCGAACGGATGACGAACTCGAGAAATTCATGTTGCATCTGAAAGCAGATCTCGCCCGATTACAACGGTATGTGTATTTTTGCCCTAGGCCACAGTAGTTATTGGTTTCGAGTATCAGACTTGCGAAAATTTTGATGGTTTCTCAACCATGCCTTAACTTCAAACTCCCATATCTCGCTAACGGATTGACGAACTCGAGAAATTCCTGTTGCATCTGAAAGTAGAAACTCGCCCGATTGCAATGGTGTGTGTACTTTTCCCCTAAGCCATTCCAGTTATTGGTTTCGAGTATCCGACTTTCGAAAATTTTGATGGTTTCTCAACCATTCCTTAACTTCAAACTCCCATATGTCGCGAAGGCATTGACGAACTCGAGAAATTCCTGTTGCATCTGAAAGTAGATACTCACCTGATTACAATGGTGTGTGTACTTTTCCCCTAGGCCATTCCAGTTATTGATTTCGGGTATCGGACTTACGAAAATTTTGATGGTTTCTCAACCATTCCTTAACTTCAAAATCCCATATCTCGCGAACGGATTGACGAACTTGAGAAATTCCTGTTGCATCTGAAAGCAGAATCTCGCCCCATTACAACAGTATGTGTATTTTTGCCTTAGGCCATAGTAGTTATTGGTTTCGAGTATCAGACTTACGAAAATTTTGATGGTTTCTCAACCATTCCCTAACTTCAAACTCCCATATCTCGCGAACGGATTGACGAACTCGAGAAATTCCTGTTGCATCTGAAAGTAGAAACTCACCCGATTACAATGGTGTGTGTACTTTTCCCCTAAGCCGTTCCAGTTATTGGTTTCGAGTATCCAACTTGCGAAAATTTTGATGGTTTCTCAACCATTCCTTAACTTCAAACTCCCATATCTCGCGAACGCATTGACGAACTCGAGAAATTCCTGTTGCATCAGAAAGTAGAAACTCACCCGATTACAATGGTGTGTGCACTTTTCCCCTAGGCCATTCCAGTTATTGGTTTCGAGTATCAGACTTACGAAAATTTTGATGGTTCCTCAACCATTCCTTAACTTCGAACTCCCATATCTCGCGAACGGATTGACGAACTCGAGAAATTCCTGTTGCATCTGAAAGCAGAATCTCGCCCCATTACAACGGTATGTGTATTTTTGCCTTAGGCCATAGTAGTTATTGGTTTCGTGTATCAGACTTACGAAAATTTTGATGGTTTCTCAACCATTCCTTAACTTCAAACTCCCATATCTCGCGAACGGATTGACGAACTCGAGAAATTCCTGTTGCATCTGAAAGTAGAAACTCACCCGATTACAATGGTGTGTGTACTTTTCCCCTAAGCCGTTCCAGTTATTGGTTTCGAGTATCCAACTTGCGAAAATTTTGACGGTTTCTCAACCATTCCTTAACTTCAAACTCCCATATCTCACGAACGCATTGACGAACTCGAGAAATTCCTGTTGCATCAGAAAGTAGAAACTCACCCGATTACAATGGTGTGTGCACTTTTCCCCTAGGCCATTCCAGTTATTGGATTCGAGTATCAGACTTACGAAAATTTTGATGGTTCCTCAACCATTCCTTAACTTCGAACTCCCATATCTCGCGAACGGATTGACGATCTCGAGAAATTCCTGTTGCATCTGAAAGTAGAAACTCGCCCGATTACAATGGTGTGTGTACTTTTCCCCTAGGCCATTCCAGTTATTGGTTTCCAGTATCAGACTTGCGAAAATTTGATGGTTTCTCAACCATTCCTTAACTTCAAACTCCCATATCTCGCGAACGGATTCACGAACTCGAGAAATTCCTGTTGCATCTGAAAGTAGAAACTCGCCCGATTACAACGGTATGTGTATTTTTCCCCTTCGGCCATTCCAGTTATTGGTTTCGAGTATCAGACTTGCGAAAATTTTGATGGTTTCTCAACCATTCCTTAACTTCAAACTCCATATCTCGCGAACGGATTGACGAACTCGAGAAATTCCTGTTGTATCTGACAGTAGAAACTAGCCCGATTACAGCGGTATGTGTACCTTTCCCCTAGGCCATTCCAGTTATTGGTTTCCAGTATCCGACTTGCGAAAATTTTGATGGTTTCTCAACTATTCCTTAACTTGAAACTCCCATATCTCGCGAACGGATGACGAACTCGAGAAATTTCCTGTAGCATCTGAAAGCAGATCTCGCCCGATTACAACGGTATGTGTATTTTTGCCCTAGGCCACAGTAGTTATTGGTTTCGAGTATCAGACTTTTCGAAAATTTTGATGGTTTCTCACCATTCCATAACTTCAAACTCCCATATCTCGCGAACGGATTGACGAACTCGAGAAATTCCTGTTGCATCTGAAAGTAGAAACTCGCCCGATTACAACGGTATGTGTATTTTTCCCCTTCGGCCATTCCAGCTATTGGTTTCGAGTATCAGACTTGCGAAAATTTTGATGGTTTCTCAACCATTCCATATATTCAAACTCCCATATCTCGCGAACAGATTGACGAACTCGAGAAATTCCTTTTGCATCTGAAAGCAGAAACTCGCCCGATTACAACGGTATGTGTATTTTTGCCTTAGGCCATAGTAGTTTATTGGTTTCGAGTATCAGACTTACGAAAATTTTGATGGTTTCTCAACCATTCCTTAAATTCAAACTCCCATATCTCGCGAACGGATTGACGAACTCGAGAAATTCCTGTTGCATCTGATAGCAGTAACTCGTCCGATTACAACGGTTTGTGTATTTTGCCCCTAGGCCATAGTAGTTATTGGTTTCGAGTATCAGACTTGCGAAAATTTTGATGGTTTCTCAACCATTCCTTAACTTCAAACTCCCATATCTCGCGAACGGATTGACGAACTCGGGAAATTCCTGTTGCATCTGAAAGTAGAAACTCGCCCGATTACAACGGTATGTGTATTTTTCCCCTTCGGCCATTCCAGTTATTGGTTTCCAGTATCCGACTTGCGAAAATTTGATGGTTTCTCAACCATTCCTTAACTTCAAACTCCCATATCTCGCGAACGGATGACGAACTCGAGAAATTCCTGTTGCATCTGAAAGCAGATCTCGCCGATTACAACGGTATGTGTATTTTTGCCCTAGGCCACAGTAGTTATTGGTTTCGAGTATCAGACTTGCGAAAATTTTGATGGTTTCTCAACATTCCTTAACTTCAAAATCCCATATGTCGCGAACGGATTGACGAACTTGAGAAATTCCTGTTGCATCTGAAAGCAGAATCTCGCCCCATTACTACGGTATGTGTATTTTGCCTTAGGCCATAGTAGTTATTGGTTTCGAGTATCAGACTTACGAAAATTTTGATGGTTTCTCAACCATTCCTTAACTTCAAACTCCCATATCTCGCGAACGGATTGACGAACTCGAGAAATTCCTGTTGCATCTCATCTGAAAGTAGAAACTCACCCGATTACAATGGTGTGTGTACTTTTCCCCCTAAGCCGTTCCAGTTATTGGTTTCGAGTATCCAACTTGCGAAAATTTTGATGGTTCTCAACCATTCCATAACTTCAAACTCCCATATCTCGCGAACGGATGACGAACTCGTGAATTTCCTGTTGCATCTGAAAGCAGATCTCGCCGATTACAACGGTATGTGTATTTTTGCCCTAGGCCACAGTTATATGGTTTCGAGTATCAGACTTGCGAAAATTTTGATGGTTTCTCAACCATGCTTAACTTCAAACTCCCATATCTCGCTAACGGATTGACGACTCGAGAAATTCCTGTTGCATCAGAAAGTAGAAACTCGCCCGATTGCAATGGTGTGTGTACCATTCCCCTAAGCCATTCCTGTTATTGGTTTCGAGTATCCGACTTTCGAAAATTTTGATGGTTTCTCAACCATTCCTTAACTTCAAACTCCCATATGTCGCGAAGGCATTGACGAACTCGAGAAATTCCTGTTGCATCTGAAAGTAGAAACTCACCAGATTACAATGGTGTGTGTACTTTTCCCCTAGGCCCATCCCAGTTATTGATTTCGGGTATCAGACTTACGAAAATTTTGATGGTTTCTCAACCATTCCTTAACTTCAAAACTCCCATATCTCGCGAACGGATTGACGAACTCGAGAAATTCCTGTTGCATCTGAAAGTAGAAACTCACCAGATTACAATGGTGTGTGTACTTTTCCCCTAAGCCGTTCCAGTTATTGGTTTCGAGTATCCAACTTGCGAAAATTTTGATGGTTTCTCAACCATTCCTTAACTTCAAACTCCCATATCTCGCGAACGCATTGACGAACTCGAGAAATTCCTGTTGCATCAGAAAGAGAAAACTCACCCGATTACAATGGTGTGTGCACTTTTCCCCTAGGCCATTCCAGTTATTGGTTTCGAGTATCAGACTTACGAAAATTTTGATGGTTCCTCAACCATTCCTTACTTCGAACTCCCATATCTCGCGAACCGGATTGACGAACTCGAGAAATTCTGTTGCATCTGAAAGTAGAAACTCGGCCCGATTACAATGGTGTGTGTACTTTTCCCCTAGGCCATTCCAGTTATTCGTTTTCCCTCAGTATCCGACTTGCGAAAATTTTGATGGTTCCTCAACCATTTCCTTAACTTCGAACTCCCATATCTCGCGAACGGAGTGACGAACTCGAGAAATTCCTGTTGCATCTGAAAGTAGGAACTCGCCCGATTACAACGGTATGTGTATTTTTTCCCCTTCGGCCCATTCCAGGTATTGGTTTCGAGTATCAGACTTGCGAAAATTTTGATGGTTTCTTCAACCATTCCTTAACTTCAACTCCCATATCTCGCGAACGGATTGACGAACTCGAGAAATTCCTTGCATCTGAAAGTAGAAACTCGCCCGATTACAACGGTATGTGTATTTTTCCCCTAGGCCATTCCAGTTATTGGTTTCGAGTATCAGACTTACGAAAATTTTGATGGTTCCTCAACCATTCCTTAAATTCAAACTCCCATATCTCGCGAACGGATTGACGAACTCGAGAAATTCCTTTTGCATCAGAAAGCAGAAACTCGCCCGATTACAACGGTATGTGTATTTTTGCCTTATGCCATAGTAGTTATTGGTTTCGAGTATCAGACTTACGAAAATTTTGATGGTTTCTCAACCATTCCTTAAATTCAAACTCCCATATCTCGCGAACGGATTGACGAACTCGAGAAATTCCTGTTGCATCTGAAAGTAGAAACTCACCAGATTACAACGGTATGTGTATTTTTCCCCTTCGGCCATTCCAGTTATTGGTTTCGAGTATCAGACTTGCGAAAATTTTGATGGTTTCTCAACCATTCCTTAACTTCAAACTCCCATATCTCGCGAACGGATTGACGAACTCGAGAAATTCCTGTTGCATCTGAAAGTAGAAACACGCCCGATTACAACGGCATGTGTATTTTTCCGCTAGGCCATTCCAGTTATTGGTTTCGAGTATCAGACTAGCGAAAATTTTGATGGTTTCTCAACCATGCCTTAACTTCAAACTCCCATATCTCGCTAACGGATTGACGAACTCGAGAAATTCCTGTTGCATCTGAAAGTAGAAACTCGCCCGATTACAGTGGTGTGTGTACTTTTCCCCTAAGCCATTCCAGTTATTGGTTTCGACTATCCGACTTTCGAAAACTTTGATGGTTTCTCAACCATTCCTTAACTTCAAACTCCCACATCTCGCGAACGGATTGACGAACTCGAGAAATTCCTGTTGCATCTGAAAGTAGAAACGCGCCCGATTACAACGGTATGTGTATTTTTCCCCTAGGCCATTGTAGTTATTGGTTCCGAGTATCAGATTTGCGAAAATTTTGATGGATTCTCAACCATTCCTTAATTTCAAACTCCCATATCTCGCGAACGGAATGACGAACTCGAGAAATTCCTGTTGCATCTGAAAGCAGAAACTCGCCCGATTACAACGGTATGTGTATTTTTCCCCTAGGCCATTCCAGTTATTGGTTTCGAGTATCAGACTTGCGAAAGTTTTGATGGTTTCTCAACCATTCCATAACTTCAAACTCCCATATCTCGCGAACGGATTGACGAACTCGAGAAATTCCTATTGCATCTGAAAGCAGAAACTCGCCCGATTACAACGGTATGTGCATTTTTGCCTTAGGCCATAGTAGTTATTGGTTTCGAGTATCAGACTTGCGAAAATTTTGATGGTTTCACAACCATTCCTTCACTTCAAACTCCCATATCTCGCGAACGGATTGACGAACTCGAGAAATTCCTGTTGCATCTGAAAGTAGAAACGCGCCCGATTACAACGGTATGTGTATTTTTCCCCTAGGTCATTGTAGTTATTGGTTCCGAGTATCAGATTTGCGAAAATTTTGATGGATTCTCAACCATTCCTTAATTTCAAACTCCCATATCTCGCGAACGGAATGACGAACTCGAGAAATTCCTGTTGCATCTGAAAGCAGAATCTCGCCCGATTACAACGGTATGTCTATTTTTGCCCTAGGCCACAGTTGTTATTGGTTTCGAGTATCAGACTTGCGAAAATTTTAATGGTTTCTCAACCATTCCATAACTTCAAACTCCCATATCTCGCGAACAGATTGACAAACTCGAGAAATTCCTTTTGCATCTGAAAGCAGAAACTCGCCCGATTACAACGGTATGTGTATTTTTCCCCTAGGCCATTCCAGTTATTGGTTTCGTGTATCAGACTTGCGAAAGTTCTGATGGTTTCTCAACCATTCCTTAACTTCAAACTCCCATATCTCGCGAACGGATTGACGACATCGAGAAATTCCTGTTTCATCTGAAAGCAGAAACTCGTCCGATTACTACGGTATGTGTATTTTTGCCCTAGGCCATAGTAGTTATTGGTTTCGAGTATCAGACTTCCGAAAATTTTGATGGTTTCTCAACCATGCCTTATCTTCAAACTCCCATATCTCGCGAACGGATTGACGAACTCGAGAAATTCCTGTTGCATCTGAAAGCAAAAACTCGCCCGATTACAACGGTATGTGTATTTTTGCCCTAGGCCAATGTAGTTGTTGGTTTCGAGTATCAGACTTCCGAAAATTTTGATGGTTTCTCAACCATGCCTTATCTTCAAACTCCCATATCTCGCGAACGGATTGACGAACTCGAGAAATTCCTGTTGCATCTGAAAGTAGAAACTGGCGCGATTACAATGGTGTGTGTACTTTTCCCCTAAGTCGTTCCAGTTCTTGGTTTCGAGTATCCGACTTGCGAAAATTTTGATGGTTTCTCAACCATTCCTTCACTTCAAACTCCATATCTCGCGAACGGATTGACGAACTCGAGAAATTCCTGTTGCATCTGAAAGCAGAAACTCGCCCGATTACAATGGTGTATGTACTTTTCCCCAAGGCCATTCCAGGTATTGGTTTTGAGTATCAGACTTACGAAAATTTTGATGGTTTCTCAACCATTCCTTAATCTCAAACTCCCATATCTCGCGAACGGATTGACGAACTCGAGAAATTCCTTTTGCATCTGAAAGTAGAAACTCGCCCGATAACAATGGTGTGTGTACTTTTCCCCTAAGCATTTCCAGTTATTGGTTTCTAGTATCCGACTTGCGAAAATTTTGATGGTTTCTCAACCATTCCTTAACTTCAAACTCCCATATCTCGCGAACGGATTGACGAACTCGAGAAATTCCTATTGCATCTGAAAGCAGAAACTCGCCCGATTACAACGGTATGTGCATTTTTGCCTTAGGCCATAGTAGTTATTGGTTTCGAGTATCAGACTTGCGAAAATTTTGATGGTTTCACAACCATTCCTTCACTTCAAACTCCCATATCTCGCGAACGGAATGACGAACTCGAGAAATTTCTGTTGCATCTGAAAGCAGAATCTCGCCCGATTACAACGGTATGTCTATTTTTGCCCTAGGCCACAGTAGTTATTGGTTTCGAGTATCAGACTTGCGAAAATTTTGATGGTTTCTCAACCATTCCATAACTTCAAACTCCCATATCTCGCGAACAGATTGACAAACTTGAGAAATTCCTTTTGCATCTGAAAGCAGAAACTCGCCCGATTACAACGGTATGTGTATTTTTGCCTTAGGCCATAGTAGTTATTGGTTTCGAGTATCAGACTTCCGAAAATTTTGATGGTTTCTCTACCATGCCTTATCTTCAAACTCCCATATCTCGCGAACGGATTGACGAACTCGAGAAATTCCTGTTGCATCTGAAAGTAGAAACTGGGGCGATTACAATGGTGTGTGTACTTTTCCCCTAAGCCGTTCCAGTTATTGGTTTCGAGTATCCGACTTGCGAAAATTTTGATGGTTTCTCAACCATTCCTTCACTTCAAACTTCCATATCTCGCGAACGGATTGACGAACTCGAGAAATTCCTGTTTCATCTGAAAGCAGAAACTGGCCCGATTACAATGGTGTATGTACTTTTCCCCTAGGCCATTCCAGTTATTGGTTTCGAGTATCAGACTTACGAAAATTTTGATGGTTTCTCAACCATTCCTTAATCTCAAACTCCCATATCTCGCGAACGGATTGACGAACTCGAGAAATTCCTTTTGCATCTGAAAGTAGAAACTCGCCCGATAACAATGGTGTGTGTACTTTTCCCCTAAGCCTTTCCAGTTATTGGTTTCTAGTATCCGACTTGCGAAAATTTTGATGGTTCCTCAACCATTCCTTAACTTCAAACTCCCATATCTCGCGAACGGATTGACGAACTCGAGAAATTCCTGTTGCATCTGAAAGCAGAATCTCGCCCCATTACAACGGTATGTGTATTTTTGCCTTAGGCCATAGTAGTTATTGGTTTCGAGTATCAGACTTACGAAAATTTTGATGGTTTCTCAACCATTCCTTAACTTCAAACTCCCATATCTCGCGAACGGATTGACGAACTCGAGAAATTCCTGTTGCATCTGAAAGTAGAAACTCGCCCGATTACAATGGTGTGTGTACTTTTCCCCTAGGCCATTCCAGTTATTGGTTTCCAGTATCCGAATTGCGAAAATTTTGATGGTTTCTCAACCATTCCTTAACTTCAAACTCCCATATCTCGCGAACGGATGACGAACTCGAGAAATTCCTGTTGCATCTGAAAGCAGATCTCGCCCGATTACAACGGTATGTGTATTTTTGCCCTAAGCCACAGTAGTTATTGGTTTCGAGTATCAGACTTGCGAAAATTTTGATGGTTTCTCAACCATTCCATAACTTCAAACTCCCATATCTCGCGAACAGATTGACGAACGCGAGAAATTCCTTTTGCATCTGAAAGCAGAAACTCGCCCGGTTACAACGGTATGTGTATTTTTGCCTTAGGCCATAGTAGCTATTGGTTTCGAGTATCAGACTTACGAAAATTTTGATGGTTTCTCAACCATTCCTTAACTTCAAACTCCCATATCTCGCGAACGGATTGACGAACTCGAGAAATTCCTGTTGCATCTGATAGCAGAGACTCGTCCGATTACAGCGATATGTGTATTTTTGCCCTAGGCCATAGTAGTTATTGGTTTCGAGTATCAGACTTGCGAAAATTTTGATGGTTTCTCAACCATTCCTTAACTTCAAACTCCCATATCTCGCGAACGGATTGACGAACTCGAGAAATTCCTGTTGCATCTGAAAGTAGAAACTCGCCCGATTACAACGGTATGTGTATTTTTCCCCTAGTCCATTCCAGTTATTGGTTTCGAGTATCAGACTTGCGAAAATTTTGATGGTTTCGCAACCATTCCTTAACTTCAAACTCCCATATCTCGCGAACGGATTGACGAACTCGAGAAATTCCTGTTGCATCTGAAAGTAGAAACTCGCCCGATTACAACGGTATGTGTATTTTTCCCCTAGTCCATTCCAGTTATTGGTTTCGAGTATCAGACTTGCGAAAATTTTGATGGTTTCGCAACCATTCCTTAACTTCAAACTCCCATATCTCGCGAAGGGATGACGAACTCGAGAAATTCCTGTTGCATCTGAAAGTAGAAACTGGCGCGATTACAATGGTGTGTGTACTTTTCCCCTAAGTCGTTCCAGTTATTGGTTTCGAGTATCCGACTTGCGAAAATTTTGATGGTTTCTCAACCATTCCTTCACTTCAAACTCCCATATCTCGCGAACGGATTGACGAACTCGAGAAATTCCTGTTGCATCTGAAAGCAGAAACTCGCCCGATTACAATGGTGTATGTACTTTTCCCCTAGGCCATTCCAGTTATTGGTTTTGAGTATCAGACTTACGAAAATTTTGATGGTTTCTCAACCATTCCTTAATCTCTAACTCCCATATCTCGCGAACGGATTGACGAACTCGAGAAATTCCTTTTGCATCTGAAAGTAGAAACTCGCCCGATAACAATGGTGTGTGTACTTTTCCCCTAAGCATTTCCAGTTATTGGTTTCTAGTATCCGACTTGCGAAAATTTTGATGGTTTCTCAACCATTCCTTAACTTCAAACTCCCATATCTCGCGAACGGAATGAGGAACTCGAGAAATTACTGTTGCATCTGAAAGCAGAAACTCGCCCGATTACAACGGTATGTGTATTTTTATCCTAGGCCATAGTAATTATTGGTTTCGAGTATCAGACTTGCGAAAATTTTGATGGTTTCTCAACCATTCCTTAACTTCAAATTCCCATATCTCGCGAACGGATTGACGAACTCGAGAAATTACTATTGCATCTGAAAGCAGAAACTCGCCCGATTACAACGGTATGTGCATTTTTGCCTTAGGCCATAGTAGTTATTGGTTTCGAGTATCAGACTTGCGAAAATTTTGATGGTTTCACAACCATTCCTTCACTTCAAACTCCCATATCTCGCGAACGGAATGACGAACTCGAGAAATTCCTGTTGCATCTGAAAGCAGAATCTCGCCCGATTACAACGGTATGTCTATTTTTGCCCTAGGCCACAGTAGTTATTGGTTTCGAGTATCAGACTTGCGAAAATTTTGATGGTTTCTCAACCATTCCATAACTTCAAACTCCCATATCTCGCGAACAGATTGACAAACTCGAGAAATTCCTTTTGCATCTGAAAGCAGAAACTCGCCCGATTACAACGGTATGTGTATTTTTGCCTTAGGCCATAGTAGTTATTGGTTTCGAGTATCAGACTTCCGAAAATTTTGATGGTTTCTCTACCATGCCTTATCTTCAAACTCCCATATCTCGCGAACGGATTGACGAACTCGAGAAATTCCTGTTGCATCTGAAAGCAGAAACTGGCCCGATTACAATGGTGTATGTACTTTTCCCCTAGGCCATTCCAGTTATTGGTTTCGAGTATCAGACTTGCGAAAATTTTGATGGATTCTCAACCATTCCTTAATCTCAAACTTCCATATCTCGCGAACGGATTGACGAACTCGAGAAATTCCTTTTGCATCTGAAAGAAGATATCGCCCGATTACAACGTTATGTATATTTTTGCCCTAGGCCACAGTAGTTTATGGTTTCGAGTATCAGACTTGCGAAAACTTTGATGGTTTCTCAACCATTCCTTAACTTCAAACTCCCATATCTCGCGAACGGATTGACAAACTCGAGAAATTCCTGTTGCATCTGAAAGTAGAAACTCGCCCGACTATAACGGTATGTGTATTTTTCCCCTAGGCCATTGTAGTTATTGGTTTCGAGTGTCAGACTTGCGAAAATTTTGATGGTTTCTCAACCATTCCTTATCTTCAAACTCCCATATCTCGCGAACCGATTGAGTAACTCGAGAAATTCCTGTTGCATCTGAAAGCAGAATCTCGCCCGATTACAACGGTATGTGTATTTTTGTCTTAGGCCATAGTAGTTATTGGTGTCGAGTAACCGACTTGCGACAATTTTGATGGTTTCTCAACCATTCCTTAACTTCAAACTACCATATCTCGCGAACGGATTGACGAACTCGAGAAATTCCTGTTGCATCTGAAAGTGGAAACTCTCCCGATTACAACGGTATGTGTATTTTTCCCCCAGGTCATAGTAGTTATTGGTTTCGAGTATCAGACTTGCGAAAATTTTGATGGTTTCTCAACCATTCCTTAACTTCAAACTCCCATATCTCGCGAACGGATTGACGAACTCGAGAAATTCCTGTTGCATCTGAAAGTAGAAACTCGCCCGATTACAATGGTGTGTGTACTTTTCCCCTAAGCCAGTCCAGTTATTGGTTTCGAGTATCCGACATGCGAAAATTTTGATGGTTTCTCAACCATTCCTTAGCTTCATACTCCCATATCTCGCGAACGGATTACGAACTCGAGAAATTCCTGTTGCCTCTGAAAGCAGAATCTCGCCCGATTACAATGGTGTGTGTACTTTTCCCCTAAGCCAGTCCAGTTATTGGTTTCGAGTATAAGATTTGCGAAAAGTTTGATGGTTTCTCAACCATTCCTTAACTCCAAACTCCCATATCTCGCGAACGGATTCACGAACTCGAGAAATTCCTGTTGCATCTGAAATTAGAAACTCGCCCGATTACAACGGTATGTGTATTTTTCCCCTAGGCCATTCCAGTTATTGGCTTCGAGTATCAGATTTGCGAAAATTTTGATGGTTTCTCTACCACTCCTTAACTTCAAACACCCATATCTCGCGAACGGAATGAGGAACTCGAGAAATTTCTGTTGCATCTGAAAGCAGAAACTCACCCGATTACAACGGTATGTGTATTTTTGCCCTAGGCCATAGTAGTTATTTGTTTCGAGTATCAGACTTGCGAAAATTTTGATGGTTTCTCAAACATTCCTCAACTTCAAACTCCCATACCTCGCGAACGGATTGACGAACTCGAGAAATTCCTGTTGCAACTGAAAGAAGATATCGCCCGATTACAACGTTATGTATATTTTTGCCCTAGGCCACAGTAGTTTATGGTTTCGAGTATCAGACTTGCGAAAACTTTGATGGTTTCTCAACCATTCCTTAACTTCAAACTCCCATATCTCGCGAACGGATTGACAAACTCGAGAAATTCCTGTTGCATCTGAAAGTAGAAACTCGCCCGACTATAACGGTATGTGTATTTTTCCCCTAGGCCATTGTAGTTATTGGTTTCGAGTGTCAGACTTGCGAAAATTTTGATGGTTTCTCAACCATTCCTTATCTTCAAACTCCCATATCTCGCGAACCGATTGAGTAACTCGAGAAATTCCTGTTGCATCTGAAAGCAGAATCTCGACCGATTACAACGGTATGTGTATTTTTGTCTTAGGCCATAGTAGTTATTGGTGTCGAGTAACCGACTTGCGACAATTTTGATGGTTTCTCAACCATTCCTTAACTTCAAACTACCATATCTCGCGAACGGATTGACGAACTCGAGAAATTCCTGTTGCATCTGAAAGTGGAAACTCTCCCGATTACAACGGTATGTGTATTTTTCCCCCAGGTCATAGTAGTTATTGGTTTCGAGTATCAGACTTGCGAAAATTTTGATGGTTTCTCAACCATTCCTTAACTTCAAACTCCCATATCTCGCGAACGGATTGACGAACTCGAGAAATTCCTGTTGCATCTGAAAGTAGAAACTCGCCCGATTACAATGGTGTGTGTACTTTTCCCCTAAGCCAGTCCAGTTATTGGTTTCGAGTATCCGACATGCGAAAATTTTGATGGTTTCTCAACCATTCCTTAGCTTCATACTCCCATATCTCGCGAACGGATTTACGAACTCGAGAAATTCCTGTTGCCTCTGAAAGCAGAATCTCGCCCAATTACAATGGTGTGTGTACTTTTCCCCTAAGCCAGTCCAGTTATTGGTTTCGAGTATAAGACTTGCGAAAAGTTTGATGGTTTCTCAACCATTCCTTAACTCCAAACTCCCATATCTCGCGAACGGATTCACGAACTCGAGAAATTCCTGTTGCATCTGAAATTAGAAACTCGCCCGATTACAACGGTATGTGTATTTTTCCCCTAGGCCATTCCAGTTATTGGCTTCGAGTATCAGATTTGCGAAAATTTTGATGGTTTCTCTACCACTCCTTAACTTCAAACACCCATATCTCGCGAACGGAATGAGGAACTCGAGAAATTTCTGTTGCATCTGAAAGCAGAAACTCACCCGATTACAACGCTATGTGTATTTTTGCCCTAGGCCATAGTAGTTATTTGTTTCGAGTATCAGACTTGCGAAAATTTTGATGGTTTCTCAAACATTCCTCAACTTCAAACTCCCATACCTCGCGAACGGATTGACGAACTCGAGAAATTCCTGTTGCAACTGAAAGAAGATATCGCCCGATTACAACGTTATGTATATTTTTGCCCTAGGCCACAGTAGTTTATGGTTTCGAGTATCAGACTTGCGAAAACTTTGATGGTTTCTCAACCATTCCTTAACTTCAAACTCCCATATCTCGCGAACGGATTGACAAACTCGAGAAATTCCTGTTGCATCTGAAAGTAGAAACTCGCCCGACTATAACGGTATGTGTATTTTTCCCCTAGGCCATTGTAGTTATTGGTTTCGAGTGTCAGACTTGCGAAAATTTTGATGGTTTCTCAACCATTCCTTATCTTCAAACTCCCATATCTCGCGAACCGATTGAGTAACTCGAGAAATTCCTGTTGCATCTGAAAGCAGAATCTCGACCGATTACAACGGTATGTGTATTTTTGTCTTAGGCCATAGTAGTTATTGGTGTCGAGTAACCGACTTGCGACAATTTTGATGGTTTCTCAACCATTCCTTAACTTCAAACTACCATATCTCGCGAACGGATTGACGAACTCGAGAAATTCCTGTTGCATCTGAAAGTGGAAACTCTCCCGATTACAACGGTATGTGTATTTTTCCCCCAGGTCATAGTAGTTATTGGTTTCGAGTATCAGACTTGCGAAAATTTTGATGGTTTCTCAACCATTCCTTAACTTCAAACTCCCATATCTCGCGAACGGATTGACGAACTCGAGAAATTCCTGTTGCATCTGAAAGTAGAAACTCGCCCGATTACAATGGTGTGTGTACTTTTCCCCTAAGCCAGTCCAGTTATTGGTTTCGAGTATCCGACATGCGAAAATTTTGATGGTTTCTCAACCATTCCTTAGCTTCATACTCCCATATCTCGCGAACGGATTTACGAACTCGAGTAATTCCTGTTGCCTCTGAAAGCAGAATCTCGCCCGATTACAATGGTGTGTGTACTTTTCCCCTAAGCCAGTCCAGTTATTGGTTTCGAGTATAAGACTTGCGAAAAGTTTGATGGTTTCTCAACCATTCCTTAACTCCAAACTCCCATATCTCGCGAACGGATTCACGAACTCGAGAAATTCCTGTTGCATCTGAAATTAGAAACTCGCCCGATTACAACGGTATGTGTATTTTTCCCCTAGGCCATTCCAGTTATTGGCTTCGAGTATCAGATTTGCGAAAATTTTGATGGTTTCTCTACCACTCCTTAACTTCAAACACCCATATCTCGCGAACGGAATGAGGAACTCGAGAAATTTCTGTTGCATCTGAAAGCAGAAACTCACCCGATTACAACGGTATGTGTATTTTTGCCCTAGGCCATAGTAGTTATTTGTTTCGAGTATCAGACTTGCGAAAATTTTGATGGTTTCTCAAACATTCCTTAACTTCAAATTCCCATAACTCGCGAACGGATTGACGAACTCGAGAAATTCCTGCTGCATCTGAAACTAGAAACACACCCGATTACAACGGTGTGTGTACTTTTCCCCTAAGCCATTCCAGTTATTGGTTTCAAGTATCCGACTTGCGAAAATTTTGATGGGTTCTCAAACATTCCTTAACTTCGAACTCCCATATCTCGCGAACGGATTGACGAACTCGAGAAATTCCTGTTGCATCTGAAAGTAGAAACTCGCCCGATTACAATGGTGTGTGTACTTTTCCCCTATGCCATTCCAGTTATTGGTTTCGAGTATCCGCCTTGCGAAAATTTTGATGGTTTCTCAACCATTCCCTAACTTCAAACTCCCATATCCCGCGAACGGATTGACGAACTCGAGAAATTCCTGTTGCATCTGAAAGTAGAAACTCGCCCGATTACAACGGTATGTGTATTTTTGCCCTAGGCCATAGTAGTTATTGGTTTCGAGTATCAGACTTGCGAAAATTTTGATGGTTTCTCAACCATTCCTTAACTTCAAACTCCCATATCTCGCGAACGGATTGACGAACTCGAGAAATTCCTGCTGCATCTGAAACTAGAAACACACCCGATTACAACGGTGTGTGTACTTTTCCCCTAAGCCATTCCAGTTATTGGTTTCAAGTATCCGACTTGCGAAAATTTTGATGGGTTCTCAAACATTCCTTAACTTCGAACTCCCATATCTCGCGAACGGATTGACGAACTCGAGAAATTCCTGTTGCATCTGAAAGTAGAAACTCGCCCGATTACAATGGTGTGTGTACTTTTCCCCTATGCCATTCCAGTTATTGGTTTCGAGTATCCGCCTTGCGAAAATTTTGATGGTTTCTCAACCATTCCCTAACTTCAAACTCCCATATCCCGCGAACGGATTGACGAACTCGAGAAATTCCTGTTGCATCTGAAAGTAGAAACTCGCCCGATTACAACGGTATGTGTATTTTTGCCCTAGGCCATAGTAGTTATTGGTTTCGAGTATCAGACTTGCGAAAATTTTGATGGTTTCTCAACCATTCCTTAACTTCAAACTCCCATATCTCGCGAACGGATTGACGAACTCGAAAAATTCCTGTTGCATCTGAAAGCAGAAACTCGTCCGATTACAACGGTATGTGTATTTTTGCCCTAGGCCACAGTAGTTATTGGTTTCGAGTATCAGACTTGCGAAAATTTTGATGGTTTCTCAACCATTCCTTAACTTCAAACTCCCATATCTCGCGAACGGATTGACGAACTCGAAAAATTCCTGTTGCATCTGAAAGCAGAAGCTCGCCCGATTACAAAGGTATGCGTATTTTTGCCCTAGGCCAATGTAGTTATTGGTTTCGAGTATCAGACATGCGAAAATGTTGATGGTTTCTCAACCATTCCTTAACATCAAACTCCAATATCTCGCGAACGGATTGACGAACTCGAGAAATTCCTGTTGCATCTGAAAGTAGAAACTCGCCCGATTACAATGGTGTGTGTACTTTTCCCCTAAGCCATTCCAGTCATTGGTTTCGAGTATCCGACTTGCGAAAATTTTGTTGGTTTCTCAACCATTCCTTAATTTCAAACTCCCATATCTCGCGAACGGATTGACGAACTCGAGAAATTCCTGTTGCATCTGAAAGCAGAATCTCGCCCGATTACAACGGTATGTGTATTTTTGCCCTAGGCCATAGTAGTTATTGGTTTCGAGTATCAGACTTCCGAAAATTTTGATGGTTTCTCAACCATTCCTTAACTTCAAACTCCCATATCCCGCGAACGGATTGACGAACTCGAGAAATTCCTTTTGCATCTGAATGCAGAAATTCGCCCGATTACAACGGTATGTGTATTTTTGCCCTAGGCCAAAGTAGTTATTGGTTTCGAGTATCAGACTTGCGAAAATTTTGATGGTTTCTCAACCATTCCTTAACTTCAAACTCCCATATCTCGCGAACGGATTGACGAACTCGAGAAATTCCTGTTGCATCTGAATGCAGAATCTCGCCCGATTACAACGGTATGTGTATTTTTGCCCTAGGCCATAGTAGTTATTGGTTTCGAGTATCAGACTTCCGAAAATTTTGATGGTTTCTCAACCATTCCTTAACTTCAAACTCCCATATCTCGCGAACTGATTGACGAACTCGAGAAATTCCTGTTGCATCTGAAAGCAGAAACTCGTCCGATTACAACGGTATGTGTGTTTTTGCCCTAGGCCATAGTAGTTCATGGTTTCGAGTATCAGACTTCCAAAAATTTTGATGGTTTCTCAACCATTCCTTAACTTCAAACTCCCATATCTCGCGAACGGATTGACGAACTCGAGAAATTCCTGTTGCATCTAAAAGTAGAAACTCACCAGATTACAATGTTGTGTGTATTTTTGCCCTAGGCCATAGTAGTTATTGGTTTCGAGTATCAGACTTCCGAAAATTTTGATGGTTTCTCAATCATTCCCTAACTTCAAACTCCCATATCTCGCGAACGGATTGACGAACTCGAGAAATTCCTGTTGCTTCTGAAAGCAGAATCTCGCCCGATTACAACGGTATGTGTATTTTTGCCCTAGGCCATAGTAGTTATTGGTTTCGAGTATCACACTTGCGAAAATTTTGATGGTTTCTCAACCATTCCTTAACTTCAAACTCCCATATCTCGCGAACAGAATGACGAACTCGAGAAATTCCTGTTGCATCTGAATGTCGAAACTCACCCGATTACAATGGTGCGTGTACTTTTCCCCTAAGCCATTCCAGTTATTGGTTTCGAGTATCCGACTTGCGAAAATTTTGATGGTTTCTCAACCATTCCCTAACTTCAAACTCCCATATCTCGCGAACGGATTGACGAGCTCGAGAAATTCCTGTTGCATCTGAAAGTAGAAACTCGCCCGATTACAACGGTATGTGTATTTTTCCCCCAGGGCATTGTATTTATTGGTTTCGATTATCAGACTTGCGAAAATTTTGATGGTTTCTCAACCATTCCTTAACTTCAAACTCTCATATCTCGCGAACGGATTGACGAACTCGAGAAATTCCTGTTGCATCTGAAAGTAGAAACTCGCCCGATTACAATGGTGTGTGTACTTTTCCCCTAGGCCATTCCAGTTATTGGTTTCGAGTATCAGACTTGCGAAAATTTTGATGATTTCTCAACCATTCCTTAACTTCAAACTCCCATATCTCGCGAACGGATTGACGAACTCGAGAAATTCCTGTTGCATCTGAAAGCAGAAACTCGCTCGATTACAATGGTGTGAGTACTTTTCCCCTAGGCCATAGTAGTTATTGGTTTCAAGTGTCAGACTTGCGAAAATTTTGATGGTTTCTCAACCATTCCTTAACTTCAAACTCCCATATCTCGCGAACGGATTGACGAGCTCGAGAATTTCCTGTTGCATCTGAAAGTAGAAACTCACCCGATTACAATGGTGTGTGTACTTTTCCCCTAGGCCATTCCAGTTATTGGTTTCGAGTATCAGACATGCGAATATTTTGATGGTTTCTCAACCATTCCTTAACTTCAAACTCCCATATCTCGCGAACGGATTGACGAACTCGAGAAATTCCTGTTGCATCTGAAAGTAGAAACTCGCCCGATTACAATGGTGTGTGTACTTTTCCCCTAAGCCATTCCAGTTATTGGTTTCGCGTATCCGACTTGCGAAAATTTTGATGGTTTCTCAACCATTCCTTAACTTCAAACTCCGATATCTCGCGAACGGATTGAGGAACTCGAGAAATTCCTGTTGCATCTGAAAGTAGAAACTCACCCGATTACAATGGTGTATGTACTTTTCCCCTAAGCCATTCCAGTAATTGGTTTCGAGTATCCGCCTTGCGAAACTTTTGATGGTTTCTCAACCATTCCTTAACTTCAAACTCCCATATCTCGCGAACGGATTGACGAACTCGAGAAATTCCTGTTGCATCTGAAAGCAGAAACTCGCCCGATTACAACGGTATGTGTATTTTTGCCCTAGGCCATAGTAGTTATTGGTTCGAGTATCAGACTTGCGAAAATTTTGATGGTTTCTCAACCATTCCTTAACTTCAAACTCCCATATCTCGCGAACGGATTGACGAACTCGAGAAATACCTATTGCATCTGAAAGTAGAAACTCACCCGATTACAATGGTGTGTGTACTTTTCCCCTAAGCCATTCCAGTTATTGGTTTCGAGTATCCGCCCTGCGAAAATTTTGATGGTATCTGAACCATTCCTTGACTTCAAACTCCCATATCTCACGAACGGATTGACGAACTCGAGAAATTCCTGTTGCATCTGAAAGCAGAAACGCGTCCGATTACAACGGTATGTGTATTTTTGCCCTAGGCCATAGTAGTTATTGGTTTCGAGTGTCAGACTTGCGAAAATTTTGATGGTTTCTCAACCATTCCTTAACTTCGAACTCCCATATCTCGCGAACGGATTGACGAACTCGAGAAATTCCTGTTGCATCTGAAAGCAGAAACTCGCCCGATTACAATGGTGTGTGTACTTTTCCCCTAGGCCATTCCAGTTATTGGTTTCGAGTATCAGACATGCGAATATTTTGATGGTTTCTCAACCATTCCTTAACTTCAAACTCCCATATCTCGCGAACGGATTGACGAACTCGAGAAATTCCTGTTGCATCTGAAAGTAGAAACTCGCCCGATTACAATGGTGTGTGTACTTTTCCCCTAAGCCATTCCAGTTATTGGTTTCGCGTATCCGACTTGCGAAAATTTTGATGGTTTCTCAACCATTCCTTAACTTCAAACTCCGATATCTCGCGAACGGATTGACGAACTCGAGAAATTCCTGTTGCATCTGAAAGTAGAAACTCAGCCGATTACAATGTTGTGTGTATTTTTGCCCTAGGCCATAGTAGTTATTGGTTTCGAGTATCAGGCTTCCGAAAATTTTGATGGTTTCTCAACCATTCCTTAACTTCAAACTCCCATATCTCGCGAACGGATTGACGAACTCGAGAAATTCCTGTTGCATCTGAAAGTAGAAACTCACCCGATTACAATGGTGTGTGTATTTTTGCCCTAGGCCATAGTAGTTATTGGTTTCGAGTATCAGACTTCCGAAAATTTTGATGGTTTCTCAACCATTCCCTAACTTCAAACTCCCATATCTCGCGAACGGATTGACGAACTCGAGAAATTCCTGTTGCATCTGAAAGCAGAAACTCGTCTGATTACCACGGTATGTGTATTTTTGCCCTAGGCCATAGTAGTTATTGGTTTCGAGTATCAGACATGCGAAAATTTTGATGGTTTCTCTACCATTCCTTAACTTCGAACTCCCATATCTCGCGAACGCATTGACTAACTCGAGAAAATCCTGTTGCATCTGAAAGTAGAATATCGCCCGATTACAACGGTATGTGTATTTTTCTCCTAGGCTATTGTAGTTATTGGTTTCGAGTATCAGACTTGCGAAAATTTTGATGGTTTCTCAACCATTCCTTAACTTCAAACTCCCATATCTCGCGAACGGATTGACGAGCTCGAGAAATTCCTGTTGCATCTGAAAGTATAAACTCGCCCGATTACAAAGGTATGTGTATCTTTCCCCTAGGGCTTTGTAGCTATTGGTTTCGAGTATCAGACCAGCGAAAATTTTGATGGTTTCTCAACCATTCCTTAACTTCAAACTCCCATATCTCGCGAACGGATTGACGAGCTCGAGAAATTCCTGTTGCATCTGAAAGCAGAAACTCGTCTGATTACCACGGTATGTGTATTTTTGCCCTAGGCCATAGTAGTTATTGGTTTCGAGTATCAGACATGCGAAAATTTTGATGGTTTCCCAACCATTCCTTAACTTCAAACTCCCATATCTCGCGAACGGAATGAGGAACTCGAGAAATTCCTGTTGCAACTGAAAGCAGAAACTCGCCCGATTACAATGGTGTGTGTACTTTTCCACTAAGCCATTCCAGTTATTGGTTTCGTGTATCAGACTTGCGAAAATTTTGATGGTTTCTCAACCATTCCTCAACTTCAAACTCCCATATCTCGCGAACGGAATGAGGAACTCGAGAAATTCCTGCTGCATCTGAAAGTAGAAACACGCCCGATTACAACGGTATGTGTATTTTTCCCCTAGGCCATTGTAGTTATTGGTTTCGAGTATCAGACTTACGAAAATTTTGATGATTTCTCAACCATTCCTCAACTTCAAACTCCCATATCTCGCGAACGGAATGAGGAACTTGAGAAATTTCTGTTGCATCTGAAAGAAGAAACTCGCTCGATTACAATGGTATGTGTATTTTCGCCCTAGGCCATAGTAGTTATTGGTTTCGAGTATCATACTTCCGAAATTTTGATGGTTTCTCAACCATTCCTTAATTTCAAACTCCCATATCTCGCGAGCGGATTGACGAACTCGAGAAATTCCCATTGCATCTGAAAGCAGAAACTCGCCCGATTACAACGGTATGTGTATTTTTGCCCTAGGCCATAGTAGTTATTGGTTTCGAGTATCAGACTTCCGAAATTTTGATGGTTTCTCAACCATTCCTTAACTTCAAACTCCCATATCTCGCGAGCGGATTGACGAACTCGAGTAATTCCCATTGCATCTGAAAGCGAAACTCACCCGATTACAACGGTATGTGTATTTTTGCCCTAGGCCATAGTAGTTATTGGTTTCGAGTATCAGACATGCGAAGATTTTGATGGTTTCTCAACCATTCCTTAACTTCAAACTCCCATATCTCGCGAACGGATTGACGAGCTCGAGAAATTCCTGTTGCATCAGAAAGTATAAACTCGCCCGGTTACAAAGGTATGTGTATTTTTCCCCTATGCCATTGTAGTTATTGGTTTCGAGTATCAGACTTACGAAAATTTTGATGGTTTCTAAACCATTCCTTAACTTCAAACTCCCATATCTCGCGAACGGATTGACGAACTCGAGAAATTCCTGTTGCATCTGAAAGTAGAAACTCGCCCGATTACAACGGTATGTGTATTTTTCTCCTAGGCTATTGTAGTTATTGGTTTCGAGTATCAGACTTGCGAAAATTTTGATGGTTTCTCAACCGTTCCTTAACTTCAAACTCCCATATCTCGCGAACGGATTGACGAGCTCGAGAAATTCCTGTTGCATCTGAAAGTATAAACTCGCCCGATTACAAAGGTATGTGTAACTTTCCCCTAGGGCTTTGTAGCTATTGGTTTCGAGTATCAGACCAGCGAAAATTTTGATGGTTTCTCAACCATTCCTTAACTTCAAACTCCCGTATCTCGCGAACGGATTGACGAGCTCGAGAAATTCCTGTTGCATCTGAAAGCAGAAACTCGTCTGATTACCACGGTATGTGTATTTTTGCCCTAGGCCATAGTAGTTATTGGTTTCGAGTATCAGACATGCGAAAATTTTGATGGTTTCCCAACCATTCCTTAACTTCAAACTCCCATATCTCGCGAACGTAATGAGGAACTCGAGAAATTCCTGTTGCAACTGAAAGCAGAAACTCGCCCGATTACAATGGTGTGTGTACTTTTCCACTAAGCCATTCCAGTTATTGGTTTCGTGTATCAGACTTGCGAAAATTTTGATGGTTTCTCAACCATTCCTTAACTTCAAACTCCCATATCTCGCGAACGGATTGACGAACTCGAGAAATTCCTGTTGCATCTGAAAGTAGAAACTCGCCCGATTACAATGGTGTGTGTACTTTTCCCCTAAGCCATTCCAGTTATTGGTTTCGCGTATCCGACTTGCGAAAATTTTGATGGTTTCTCAACCATTCCTTAACTTCAAACTCCGATATCTCGCGAACCGATTGACGAACTCGAGAAATTCCTGTTGCATCTGAAAGTAGAAACTCACCCGATTACAATGGTGTATGTACTTTTCCCCTAAGCCATTCCAGTAATTGCTTTCGAGTATCCGCCTTGCGAAAATTTTGATGGTTTCTCAACCATTCCTTAACTTCAAACTCCCATATCTCGCGAACGGATTGACGAACTCGAGAAATTCCTGTTGCATCTGAAAGTAGAAACTCACCCGATTACAATGGTGTGTGTATTTTTGCCCTAGGCCATAGTAGTTATTGGTTTCGAGTATCAGACTTCCGAAAATTTTGATGGTTTCTCAACCATTCCCTAACTTCAAACTCCCATATCTCGCGAACGGATTGACGAACTCGAGAAATTCCTGTTGCATCTGAAAGCAGAAACTCGTCTGATTACCACGGTATGTGTATTTTTGCCCTAGGCCATAGTAGTTATTGGTTTCGAGTATCAGACATGCGAAAATTTTGATGGTTTCTCTACCATTCCTTAACTTCGAACTCCCATATCTCGCGAACGCATAGACTAACTCGAGAAAATCCTGTTGCATCTGAAAGTAGAATATCGCCCGATTACAACGGTATGTGTATTTTTCTCCTAGGCTATTGTAGTTATTGGTTTCGAGTATCAGACTTGCGAAAATTTTGATGGTTTCTCAACCATTCCTTAACTTCAAACTCCCATATCTCGCGAACGGATTGACGAGCTCGAGAAATTCCTGTTGCATCTGAAAGTATAAACTCGCCCGATTACAAAGGTATGTGTATCTTTCCCCTAGGGCTTTGTAGCTATTGGTTTCGAGTATCAGACCAGCGAAAATTTTGATGGTTTCTCAACCATTCCTTAACTTCAAACTCCCATATCTCGCGAACGGATTGACGAGCTCGAGAAATTCCTGTTGCATCTGAAAGCAGAAACTCGTCTGATTACCACGGTATGTGTATTTTTGCCCTAGGCCATAGTAGTTATTGGTTTCGAGTATCAGACATGCGAAAATTTTGATGGTTTCCCAACCATTCCTTAACTTCAAACTCCCATATCTCGCGAACGGAATGAGGAACTCGAGAAATTCCTGTTGCAACTGAAAGCAGAAACTCGCCCGATTACAATGGTGTGTGTACTTTTCCACTAAGCCATTCCAGTTATTGGTTTCGTGTATCAGACTTGCGAAAATTTTGATGGTTTCTCAACCATTCCTCAACTTCAAACTCCCATATCTCGCGAACGGAATGAGGAACTCGAGAAATTCCTGCTGCATCTGAAAGTAGAAACACGCCCGATTACAACGGTATGTGTATTTTTCCCCTAGGCCATTGTAGTTATTGGTTTCGAGTATCAGACTTACGAAAATTTTGATGATTTCTCAACCATTCCTCAACTTCAAACTCCCATATCTCGCGAACGGAATGAGGAACTTGAGAAATTTCTGTTGCATCTGAAAGAAGAAACTCGCTCGATTACAATGGTATGTGTATTTTCGCCCTAGGCCATAGTAGTTATTGGTTTCGAGTATCATACTTCCGAAATTTTGATGGTTTCACAACCATTCCTTAACTTCAAACTCCCATATCTCGCGAGCGGATTGACGAACTCGAGAAATTCCCATTGCATCTGAAAGCAGAAACTCGCCCGATTACAACGGTATGTGTATTTTTGCCCTAGGCCATAGTAGTTATTGGTTTCGAGTATCAGACTTCCGAAATTTTGATGGTTTCTCAACCATTCCTTAACTTCAAACTCCCATATCTCGCGAGCGGATTGACGAACTCGAGTAATTCCCATTGCATCTG
The DNA here is from genome assembly GCF_051014685.1 of Ptiloglossa arizonensis. Taxonomy (NCBI): domain Eukaryota; kingdom Metazoa; phylum Arthropoda; class Insecta; order Hymenoptera; family Colletidae; genus Ptiloglossa; species Ptiloglossa arizonensis. Next base: position 382,324 of record NW_027478515.1, read on the forward strand.
AAAGCGAAACTCACCCGATTACAACGGTATGTGTATTTTTGCCCTAGGCCATAGTAGTTATTGGTTTCGAGTATCAGACATGCGAAAATTTTGATGGTTTCTCAACCATTCCTTAACTTCAAACTCCCATATCTCGCGAACGGATTGACGAGCTCGAGAAATTCCTGTTGCATCAGAAAGTATAAACTCGCCCGGTTACAAAGGTATGTGTATTTTTCCCCTATGCCATTGTAGTTATTGGTTTCGAGTATCAGACTTACGAAAATTTTGATGGTTTCTAAACCATTCCTTAACTTCAAACTCCCATATCTCGCGAACGGATTGACGAACTCGAGAAATTCCTGTTGCATCTGAAAGTAGAAACTCGCCCGATTACAAAGGTATGTGTATTTTTCTCCTAGGCTATTGTAGTTATTGGTTTCGAGTATCAGACTTGCGAAAATTTTGATGGTTTCTCAACCGTTCCTTAACTTCAAACTCCCATATCTCGCGAACGGATTGACGAGCTCGAGAAATTCCTGTTGCATCTGAAAGTATAAACTCGCCCGATTACAAAGGTATGTGTATCTTTCCCCTAGGGCTTTGTAGCTATTGGTTTCGAGTATCAGACCAGCGAAAATTTTGATGGTTTCTCAACCATTCCTTAACTTCAAACTCCCATATCTCGCGAACGGATTGACGAGCTCGAGAAATTCCTGTTGCATCTGAAAGCAGAAACTCGTCTGATTACCACGGTATGTGTATTTTTGCCCTAGGCCATAGTAGTTATTGGTTTCGAGTATCAGACATGCGAAAATTTTGATGGTTTCCCAACCATTCCTTAACTTCAAACTCCCATATCTCGCGAACGGAATGAGGAACTCGAGAAATTCCTGTTGCAACTGAAAGCAGAAACTCGCCCGATTACAATGGTGTGTGTACTTTTCCACTAAGCCATTCCAGTTATTGGTTTCGTGTATCAGACTTGCGAAAATTTTGATGGTTTCTCAACCATTCCCCAACTTCAAACTCCCATATCTCGCGAATGGAATGAGGAACTCGAGAAATTCCTGCTGCATCTGAAAGTAGAAACACGCCCGATTACAACGGTATGTGTATTTTTCCCATAGGCCATTGTAGTTATTGGTTTCGAGTATCAGACTTACGAAAATTTTGATGATTTCTCAACCATTCCTCAACTTCAAACTCCCATATCTCGCGAACGGAATGAGGAACTTGAGAAATTTCTGTTGCATCTGAAAGAAGAAACTCGCTCGATTACAATGGTATGTGTATTTTCGCCCTAGGCCATAGTAGTTATTGGTTTCGAGTATCATACTTCCGAAATTTTGATGGTTTCTCAACCATTCCTTAACTTCAAACTCCCATATCTCGCGAGCGGATTGACGAACTCGAGTAATTCCCATTGCATCTGAAAGCGAAACTCACCCGATTACAAAGGTATGTGTATTTTTCCCCTATGCCATTGTAGTTATTGGTTTCGAGTATCAGACTTACGAAAATTTTGATGGTTTCTAAACCATTCCTTAACTTCAAACTCCCATATCTCGCGAACGGATTGACGAACTCGAGAAATTCCTGTTGCATCTGAAAGTAGAAACTCGCCCGATTACAACGGTATGTGTATTTTTCTCCTAGGCTATTGTAGTTATTGGTTTCGAGTATCAGACTTGCGAAAATTTTGATGCTTTCTCAACCATTCCTTAACTTCAAACTCCCATATCTCGCGAAAGGATTGACTAACTCGAGAAAATCCTGTTGCATCTGAAAGAAGAAACTCGCTCGATTACAATGGTATGTGTATTTTTGCCCTAGGCCATAGTAGTTATTGGTTTCGAGTATCAGACTTCCAAAATTTTGATGGTTTCTCAACCATTCCTTAACTTCAAACTCCCATATCTCGCGAGCGGATTGACGAACTCGAGAAATTCCCATTGCATCTGAAAGCAGAAACTCACCCGATTACAACGGTATGTGTATTTTTGCCCTAGGCCATAGTAGTTATTGGTTTCGAGTATCAGACTTGCGAAAATTTTGATGGTTTCTCAACCATTCCTTAACTTCAAACTCCCATTTCTCGCGAACGGATTGACGAGCTCGAGAAATTCCTGTTGCATCTGAAAGTATAAACTCGCCCGGTTACAAAGGTATGTGTATTTTTCCCCTATGCCATTTTAGTTATTGGTTTCGAGTATCAGACTTACGAAAATTTTGATGGTTTCTAAACCATTCCTTAACTTCAAACTCCCATATCTCGCGAACGGATTGACGAACTCGAGAAATTCCTGTTGCATCTGAAAGTAGAAACTCGCCCGATTACAACGGTATGTGTATTTTTCTCCTAGGCTATTGTAGTTATTGGTTTCGAGTATCAGACTTGCGAAAATTTTGATGGTTTCTCTACCATTCCTTAACTTCGAACTCCCATATCTCGCGAACGCAATGACTAACTCGAGAAAATCCTGTTGCATCTGAGAGTAGAATATCGCCCGATTACAACGGTATGTGTATTTTTCTCCTAGGCTATTGTAGTTATTGGTTTCGAGTATCAGACTTGCGAAAATTTTGATGGTTTCTCAACCATTCCTCAACTTCAAACTCCCATATCTCGCGAACGGAATGAGGAACTCGAGAAATTCCTTCTGCATCTGAAAGTAGAAACTCGCCCGATTACAACGGTATGTGTATTTTTTCCCCTAGGCCATTGTAGTTATTGGTTTCGAGTATCAGACTTACGAAAACTTTGATGATTTCTCAACCATTCCTCAACTTCAAACTCCCATATCTCGCGAACGGAATGAGGAACTTGAGAAATTTCTGTTGCATCTGAAAGAGGAACTCGCTCGATTACAAACTTATGTGTATTTTTGCCCTAGGCCATAGTAGTTATTGGTTTCGCGTATCAGACTTCCGAAATTTTGATGGTTTCTCAACCATTCCTCAACTTCAAACTCCCATATCTCGCGAACGGAATGAGGAACTCGAGAAATTTCTGTTGCATCTGAAAGAAGAAACTCGCCCGATTACAACGGTATGTGTATTTTTCCCCTATGCCATTGTAGTTATTGGTTTCGAGTATCAGACTTACGAAAATTTTGATGGTTTCTAAACCATTCCTTAACTTCAAACTCCCATATCTCGCGAACGGATTGACGAACTCGATAAATTCCTGTTGCATCTGAAAGTAGAAACTCGCCCGATTACAACGGTATGTGTATTTTTCTCCTAGGCTATTGTAGTTATTGGTTTCGAGTATCAGACTTGCGAAAATTTTGATGGTTTCTCAACCATTCCTTAACTTCAAACTCCCATATCTCGCGAACGGATTGACGAACTCGATAAATTCCTGTTGCATCTGAAAGTAGAAACTCGCCCGATTACAACGGTATGTGTATTTTTCTCCTAGGCTATTGTAGTTATTGGTTTCGAGTATCAGACTTGCGAAAATTTTGATGGTTTCCCAACCATTCCTTAACTTCAAACTCCCATATCTCGCGAACGGAATGAGGAACTCGAGAAATTCCTGTTGCAACTGACAGCAGAAACTCGCCCGATTACAATGGTGTGTGTACTTTTCCACTAAGCCATTCCAGTTATTGGTTTCGAGTATCAGACTTGCGAAAATTTTGATGGTTTCTCAACCATTCCTCAACTTCAAACTCCCATATCTCGCGAACGGAATGAGGAACTCGAGAAATTTCTGTTGCATCTGAAAGAAGAAACTCGCCCGATTACAACGGTATGTGTATTTTTCCCCTATGCCATGGTAGTTATTGGTTTCGAGTATCAGACTTACGAAATTTTGATGGTTTCTAAACCATTCCTTAACTTCAAACTCCCATATCTCGCGAGCGGATTGACGAACTCGAGAAATTCCCATTGCATCTGAAAGCAGAAACTCGCCAGATTACAACGGTATGTGTATTTTTGCCCTAGGCCATACTAGTTATTGGTTTCGAGTATCAGATTTGCGAAAATTATGATGGTTTCTCAACCATTCCTTAATTTCAAACTCCCATATCTCGCGAACGGATTGACGAACTCGAGAAATTCCCGTTTCATCTGAAAGCAGAAACTCGCCCGATTACAACGGTATATGTATTTTTGCCCTAGGCCATAGCAGTTATTGGTTTCGAGTATCAGACCAGCGAAAATTTTGATGGTTTCTCTACCATTCCTTAACTTCGAACTCCCATATCTCGCGAACGCATTGACTAACTCGAGAAAATCCTGTTGCATCTGAAAGTAGAATATCGCCCGATTACAACGGTATGTGTATTTTTCTCCTAGGCTATTGTAGTTATTGGTTTCGAGTATCAGACTTGCGAAAATTTTGATGGTTTCTCAACCATTCCTCTACTTCAAACTCCCATATCTCGCGAACGGAATGAGGAACTCGAGAAATTCCTGCTGCATCTGAAAGTAGAAACTCGCCCGATTACAACGGTATGTGTATTTTTCCCCTAGGCCATTGTAGTTATTGGTTTCGAGTATCAGACTTGCGAAAATTTTGATGGTTTCCCAACCATTCCTCAACTTCAAACTCCCATATCTCGCGAACGGAATGAGGAACTTGAGAAATTTCTGTTGCATCTGAAAGAAGAAACTCGCTCGATTACAATGGTATGTGTATTTTCGCCCTAGGCCATAGTAGTTATTGGTTTCGAGTATCAGACTTCCGAAATTTTGATGGTTTCTCAACCATTCCTTAACTACAAACTCCCATATCTCGCGAACGGATTGACGAGCTCGAGAAATTCCTGTTGCATCTGAAAGTATAAACTCGCCCGGTTACAAAGGTATGTGTAATTTTCCCCTATGGCTTTGCAGCTCTTGGTTTCGAGTATCAGACCAGCGAAAATTTTGATGGTTTCTCAACCATTCCTTAACTTCAAACTCCCATATCTCGCGAACGGATTGACGAGCTCGAGAAATTCCTGTTGCATCTGAAAGCAGAAACTCGTCTGATTACCACGGTATGTGTATTTTTGCCCTAGGCCATAGTAGTTATTGGTTTCGAGTATCAGACATGCGAAAATTTTGATGGTTTCCCAACCATTCCTTAACTTCAAACTCCCATATCTCGCGAACGGAATGAGGAACTCGAGAAATTCCTGTTGCATCTGAAAGCAGAAACTCGCCCGATTACAATGGTGTGTGTACTTTTCCACTAAGCCATTCCAGTTATTGGTTTCGAGTATCAGACTTGCGAAAATTTTGATGGTTTCTCAACCATTCCTCAACTTCAAACTCCCATATCTCGCGAACGGAATGAGGAACTCGAGAAATTTCTGTTGCATCTGAAAGAAGAAACTCGCCCGATTACAACGGTATGTGTATTTTTCCCCTATGCCATTGTAGTTATTGGTTTCGAGTATCAGACTTACGAAAATTTTTATGGTTTCTAAACCATTCCTTAACTTCAAACTCCCATATCTCGCGAACGGATTGACGAACTCGAGAAATTCCTGTTGCATCTGAAAGTAGAAACTCGCCCGATTACAAGGGTATGTGTATTTTTCGCCTAGGCCATTGTAGTTATTGGTTCCGAGTATCAGACTTACGAAAATTTTGATGGTTTCTCGACCATTCCTTAAACTCAGACTCCCATATCTCGCGAACGGATTGACGAACTCGAGAAATTCCTGTTGCATCTGAAAGTAGAAGCTCGCCCGATTACAACGATATGTGAACTTTTCCCCTAAGCCATTCCAGTTATTGGTTTCGAGTATCAGACTTGCGAAAGTTTCGATGGTATCTCAACCATTCCTTAACTTCAAACTCCCATATCTCGCGAACGGATTGACGAGCTCGAGAAATTCCTGTTGCATCTGAAAGCAGAAACTCGTCTGATTACAACGGTATGTGTATTTTTGCCCTAGGCCATAGTAGTTATCGGTTTCGAGTATCAGACCAACGAAAATTTTGATGGTTTCTCTACCATTACTTAACTTCAAACTCCCATATCTCGCGAACGGATTGACGAGCTCAAGAAATTCCTGTTGCATCTGAAAGTATAAACTCGCCCGATTACAGCGGTATGTGTATTTTTGCCCTAGGCCATACTAGTTATTGGTTTCGAGTATCAGACTTGCGAAAATTTTGATGGTATCTCAACCATTCCTTAACTTCAAACTCCCATATCTCGCGAACGGATTGACGAGCTCGAGAAATTCCTGTTGCATCTGAAAGCAGAAACTCGTCTGATTACAACGGTATGTGTATTTTTGCCCTAGGCCATAGTAGTTATTGGTTCCGAGTATCAGACTTGCGAAAATTTTGATGGTTTCTCAACCATTCCTTAACTTCAAACTCCCATATCTCGCGAACGGAATGAGGAACTCGAGAAATTTCTGTTGCATCTGAAAGAAGAAACTCGCCCGATTACAACGGTATGTGTATTTTTCCCCTATGCCATTGTAGTTATTGGTTTCGAGTATCAGACTTACGAAAATTTTGATGGTTTCTAAACCATTCCTTAACTTCAAACTCCCATATCTCGCGAACGGATTGACGAGCTCGAGAAATTCCTGTTGCATCTGAAAGCAGAAACTCGTCTGATTACAACGGTATGTGTATTTTTGCCCTAGGGCATAGTAGTTATTGGTTTCGAGTATCAGATTTGCGAAAATTATGATGGTTTCTCAACCATTCCTTAATTTCAAACTCCCATATCTCGCGAACGGATTGACGAACTCGAGAAATTCCCGTTTCATCTGAAAGCAGAAACTCGCCCGATTACAACGGTATATGTATTTTTGCCCTAGGCCATAGCAGTTATTGGTTTCGAGTATCAGACCAGCGAAAATTTTGATGGTTTCTCTACCATTCCTTAACTTCGAACTCCCATATCTCGCGAACGCATTGACTAACTCGAGAAAATCCTGTTGCATCTGAAAGTAGAATATCGCCCGATTACAACGGTATGTGTATTTTTCTCCTAGGCTATTGTAGTTATTGGTTTCGAGTATCAGACTTGCGAAAATTTTGATGGTTTCTCAACCATTCCTTAACTTCAAACTCCCATATCTCGCGAACGGATTGACGAACTCGAGAAATTCCTGTTGCATCTGAAAGTAGAAACTCGCCCGATTACAAAGGTATGTGTATCTTTCCCCTAGGGCTTTGTAGTTATTGGTTTCGAGTATCAGACCAGCGAAAATTTTGATGGTTTCTCAACCATTCCTTAACTTCAAACTCCGATATCGCGCGAACGGATTGACGAGCTCGAGAAATTCCTGTTGCATCTGGAAGCAGAAACTCGTCTGATTACCACGGTATGTGTATTTTTGCCCTAGGCCATAGTAGTTATTGGTTTCGAATATCAGACATGCGAAAATTTTGATGGTTTCCCAACCATTCCTTAACTTCAAACTCCCATATCTCGCGAACGGAATGAGGAACTCGAGAAATTCCTGTTGCAACTGACAGCAGAAACTCGCCCGATTACAATGGTGTGTGTACTTTTCCACTAAGCCATTCCAGTTATTGGTTTCGAGTATCAGACTTGCGAAAATTTTGATGGTTTCTCAACCATTCCTCAACTTCAAACTCCCATATCTCGCGAACGGAATGAGGAACTCGAGAAATTTCTGTTGCATCTGAAAGAAGAAACTCGCCCGATTACAACGGTATGTGTATTTTTCCCCTATGCCATGGTAGTTATTGGTTTCGAGTATCAGACTTACGAAATTTTGATGGTTTCTAAACCATTCCTTAACTTCAAACTCCCATATCTCGCGAGCGGATTGACGAACTCGAGAAATTCCCATTGCATCTGAAAGCAGAAACTCGCCAGATTACAACGGTATGTGTATTTTTGCCCTAGGCCATACTAGTTATTGGTTTCGAGTATCAGATTTGCGAAAATTATGATGGTTTCTCAACCATTCCTTAATTTCAAACTCCCATATCTCGCGAACGGATTGACGAACTCGAGAAATTCCCGTTTCATCTGAAAGCAGAAACTCGCCCGATTACAACGGTATATGTATTTTTGCCCTAGGCCATAGCAGTTATTGGTTTCGAGTATCAGACCAGCGAAAATTTTGATGGTTTCTCTACCATTCCTTAACTTCGAACTCCCATATCTCGCGAACGCATTGACTAACTCGAGAAAATCCTGTTGCATCTGAAAGTAGAATATCGCCCGATTACAACGGTATGTGTATTTTTCTCCTAGGCTATTGTAGTTATTGGTTTCGAGTATCAGACTTGCGAAAATTTTGATGGTTTCTCAACCATTCCTCTACTTCAAACTCCCATATCTCGCGAACGGAATGAGGAACTCGAGAAATTCCTGCTGCATCTGAAAGTAGAAACTCGCCCGATTACAACGGTATGTGTATTTTTCCCCTAGGCCATTGTAGTTATTGGTTTCGAGTATCAGACTTGCGAAAATTTTGATGGTTTCCCAACCATTCCTCAACTTCAAACTCCCATATCTCGCGAACGGAATGAGGAACTTGAGAAATTTCTGTTGCATCTGAAAGAAGAAACTCGCTCGATTACAATGGTATGTGTATTTTCGCCCTAGGCCATAGTAGTTATTGGTTTCGAGTATCAGACTTCCGAAATTTTGATGGTTTCTCAACCATTCCTTAACTACAAACTCCCATATCTCGCGAACGGATTGACGAGCTCGAGAAATTCCTGTTGCATCTGAAAGTATAAACTCGCCCGGTTACAAAGGTATGTGTAATTTTCCCCTATGGCTTTGCAGCTCTTGGTTTCGAGTATCAGACCAGCGAAAATTTTGATGGTTTCTCAACCATTCCTTAACTTCAAACTCCCATATCTCGCGAACGGATTGACGAGCTCGAGAAATTCCTGTTGCATCTGAAAGCAGAAACTCGTCTGATTACCACGGTATGTGTATTTTTGCCCTAGGCCATAGTAGTTATTGGTTTCGAGTATCAGACATGCGAAAATTTTGATGGTTTCCCAACCATTCCTTAACTTCAAACTCCCATATCTCGCGAACGGAATGAGGAACTCGAGAAATTCCTGTTGCATCTGAAAGCAGAAACTCGCCCGATTACAATGGTGTGTGTACTTTTCCACTAAGCCATTCCAGTTATTGGTTTCGAGTATCAGACTTGCGAAAATTTTGATGGTTTCTCAACCATTCCTCAACTTCAAACTCCCATATCTCGCGAACGGAATGAGGAACTCGAGAAATTTCTGTTGCATCTGAAAGAAGAAACTCGCCCGATTACAACGGTATGTGTATTTTTCCCCTATGCCATTGTAGTTATTGGTTTCGAGTATCAGACTTACGAAAATTTTTATGGTTTCTAAACCATTCCTTAACTTCAAACTCCCATATCTCGCGAACGGATTGACGAACTCGAGAAATTCCTGTTGCATCTGAAAGTAGAAACTCGCCCGATTACAAGGGTATGTGTATTTTTCGCCTAGGCCATTGTAGTTATTGGTTCCGAGTATCAGACTTACGAAAATTTTGATGGTTTCTCGACCATTCCTTAAACTCAGACTCCCATATCTCGCGAACGGATTGACGAACTCGAGAAATTCCTGTTGCATCTGAAAGTAGAAGCTCGCCCGATTACAACGATATGTGAACTTTTCCCCTAAGCCATTCCAGTTATTGGTTTCGAGTATCAGACTTGCGAAAGTTTCGATGGTATCTCAACCATTCCTTAACTTCAAACTCCCATATCTCGCGAACGGATTGACGAGCTCGAGAAATTCCTGTTGCATCTGAAAGCAGAAACTCGTCTGATTACAACGGTATGTGTATTTTTGCCCTAGGCCATAGTAGTTATCGGTTTCGAGTATCAGACCAACGAAAATTTTGATGGTTTCTCTACCATTACTTAACTTCAAACTCCCATATCTCGCGAACGGATTGACGAGCTCAAGAAATTCCTGTTGCATCTGAAAGTATAAACTCGCCCGATTACAGCGGTATGTGTATTTTTGCCCTAGGCCATACTAGTTATTGGTTTCGAGTATCAGACTTGCGAAAATTTTGATGGTATCTCAACCATTCCTTAACTTCAAACTCCCATATCTCGCGAACGGATTGACGAGCTCGAGAAATTCCTGTTGCATCTGAAAGCAGAAACTCGTCTGATTACAACGGTATGTGTATTTTTGCCCTAGGCCATAGTAGTTATTGGTTCCGAGTATCAGACTTGCGAAAATTTTGATGGTTTCTCAACCATTCCTTAACTTCAAACTCCCATATCTCGCGAACGGAATGAGGAACTCGAGAAATTTCTGTTGCATCTGAAAGAAGAAACTCGCCCGATTACAACGGTATGTGTATTTTTCCCCTATGCCATTGTAGTTATTGGTTTCGAGTATCAGACTTACGAAAATTTTGATGGTTTCTAAACCATTCCTTAACTTCAAACTCCCATATCTCGCGAACGGATTGACGAGCTCGAGAAATTCCTGTTGCATCTGAAAGCAGAAACTCGTCTGATTACAACGGTATGTGTATTTTTGCCCTAGGGCATAGTAGTTATTGGTTTCGAGTATCAGATTTGCGAAAATTATGATGGTTTCTCAACCATTCCTTAATTTCAAACTCCCATATCTCGCGAACGGATTGACGAACTCGAGAAATTCCCGTTTCATCTGAAAGCAGAAACTCGCCCGATTACAACGGTATATGTATTTTTGCCCTAGGCCATAGCAGTTATTGGTTTCGAGTATCAGACCAGCGAAAATTTTGATGGTTTCTCTACCATTCCTTAACTTCGAACTCCCATATCTCGCGAACGCATTGACTAACTCGAGAAAATCCTGTTGCATCTGAAAGTAGAATATCGCCCGATTACAACGGTATGTGTATTTTTCTCCTAGGCTATTGTAGTTATTGGTTTCGAGTATCAGACTTGCGAAAATTTTGATGGTTTCTCAACCATTCCTCTACTTCAAACTCCCATATCTCGCGAACGGAATGAGGAACTCGAGAAATTCCTGCTGCATCTGAAAGTAGAAATTCGCCCGATTACAACGGTATGTGTATTTTTCCCCTAGGCCATTGTAGTTATTGGTTTCGAGTATCAGACTTGCGAAAATTTTGATGGTTTCCCGACCATTCCTCAACTTCAAACTCCCATATCTCGCGAACGGAATGAGGAACTTGAGAAATTTCTGTTGCATCTGAAAGAAGAAACTCGCTCGATTACAATGGTATGTGTATTTTCGCCCTAGGCCATAGTAGTTATTGGTTTCGAGTATCAGACTTCCGAAATTTTGATGGTTTCTCAACCATTCCTTAACTTCAAACTCCCATATCTCGCGAACGGATTGACGAGCTCGAGAAATTCCTGTTGCATCTGAAAGTATAAACTCGCCCGGTTACAAAGGTATGTGTAATTTTCCCCTAGGGCTTTGTAGCTCTTGGTTTCGAGTATCAGACCAGCGAAAATTTTGATGGTTTCTCAACCATTCCTTAACTTCAAACTCCCATATCTCGCGAACGGATTGACGAGCTCGAGAAATTCCTGTTGCATCTGAAAGCAGAAACTCGTCTGATTACCACGGTATGTGTATTTTTGCCCTAGGCCATAGTAGTTATTGGTTTCGAGTATCAGACATGCGAAAATTTTGATGGTTTCCCAACCATTCCTTAACTTCAAACTCCCATATCTCGCGAACGGAATGAGGAACTCGAGAAATTCCTGTTGCATCTGAAAGAAGAAACTCGCCCGATTACAACGGTATGTGTATTTTTCCCCTATGCCATTGTAGTTATTGGTTTCGAGTATCAGACTTACGAAAATTTTTATGGTTTCTAAACCATTCCTTAACTTCAAACTCCCATATCTCGCGAACGGATTGACGAACTCGAGAAATTCCTGTTGCATCTGAAAGTAGAAACTCGCCCGATTACAAGGGTATGTGTATTTTTCGCCTAGGCCATTGTAGTTATTGGTTCCGAGTATCAGACTTACGAAAATTTTGATGGTTTCTCGACCATTCCTTAAACTCAGACTCCCATATCTCGCGAACGGATTGACGAACTCGAGAAATTCCTGTTGCATCTGAAAGTAGAAGCTCGCCCGATTACAACGATATGTGAACTTTTCCCCTAAGCCATTCCAGTTATTGGTTTCGAGTATCAGACTTGCGAAAGTTTTGATGGTTTCTCAAACATTGCTTGACTTCAAACTCCCATATCTCGCGAACGGATTGACGAACTCGAGAAAGTCCTGTTACATCTGAAAGCAGAAACTCGCCCGATTACAACGCTATGTGTATTTTTTCCCTAGGCCATAGTAGTTATCGGTTTCGAGTATCAGACCAACGAAAATTTTGATGGTTTCTCTACCATTACTTAACTTCGAACTCCCATATCTCGCGAGCGGATTGACGAACTCGAGAAATTCCCATTGCATCTGAAAGCAGAATCTCACCCGATTACAACGGTATGTGTATTTTTGCCCTAGGCCATAGTAGTTATTGGTTTCGAGTATCAGACCAACGAAAATTTTGATGGTTTCTCTACCATTACTTAACTTCGAACTCCCATATCTCGCGAGCGGATTGACGAACTCGAGAAATTCCCATTGCATCTGAAAGCAGAATCTCACCCGATTACAACGGTATGTGTATTTTTGCCCTAGGCCATAGTAGTTATTGGTTTCGAGTATCAGACTTGCGAAAATTTTGATGGTATCTCAACTATTCCTTAACTTCAAACTCCCATATCTCGCGAACGGATTGACGAGCTCGAGAAATTCCTGTTGCATCTGAAAGCAGAAACTCGTCTGATTACAACGGTATGTGTATTTTTGCCCTAGGCCATAGTAGTTATTGGTTTCGAGTATCAGACTTGCGAAAATTTTGATGGTTTCTCAACCATTCCTTAACTTCAAACTCCCATATCTCGCGAACGGAATGAGGAACTCGAGAAATTTCTGTTGCATCTGAAAGAAGAAACTCGCCCGATTACAACGGTATGTGTATTTTTCCCCTATGCCATTGTAGTTATTGGTTTCGAGTATCAGACTTACGAAAATTTTGATGGTTTCTAAACCATTCCTTAACTTCAAACTCCCATATCTCGCGAACGGATTGACGAGCTCGAGAAATTCCTGTTGCATCTGAAAGCAGAAACTCGTCTGATTACAACGGTATGTGTATTTTTGCCCTAGGGCATAGTAGTTATTGGTTTCGAGTATCAGATTTGCGAAAATTATGATGGTTTCTCAACCATTCCTTAATTTCAAACTCCCATATCTCGCGAACGGATTGACGAACTCGAGAAATTCCCGTTTCATCTGAAAGCAGAAACTCGCCCGATTACAACGGTATATGTATTTTTGCCCTAGGCCATAGCAGTTATTGGTTTCGAGTATCAGACCAGCGAAAATTTTGATGGTTTCTCTACCATTCCTTAACTTCGAACTCCCATATCTCGCGAACGCATTGACTAACTCGAGAAAATCCTGTTGCATCTGAAAGTAGAATATCGCCCGATTACAACGGTATGTGTATTTTTCTCCTAGGCTATTGTAGTTATTGGTTTCGAGTATCAGACTTGCGAAAATTTTGATGGTTTCTCAACCATTCCTCAACTTCAAACTCCCATATCTCGCGAACGGAATGAGGAACTCGAGAAATTCCTGCTGCATCTGAAAGTAGAAACTCGCCCGATTACAACGGTATGTGTATTTTTCCCCTAGGCCATTGTAGTTATTGGTTTCGAGTATCAGACTTACGCAAATTTTGATGGTTTCCCAACCATTCCTCAACTTCAAACTCCCATATCTCGCGAACGGAATGAGGAACTTGAGAAATTTCTGTTGCATCTGAAAGAAGAAACTCGCTCGATTACAATGGTATGTGTATTTTCGCCCTAGGCCATAGTAGTTATTGGTTTCGAGTATCAGACTTCCGAAATTTTGATGGTTTCTCAACCATTCCTTAACTTCAAACTCCCATATCTCGCGAACGGATTGACGAGCTCGAGAAATTCCTGTTGCATCTGAAAGTATAAACTCGCCCGGTTACAAAGGTATGTGTAATTTTCCCCTAGGGCTTTGCAGCTCTTGGTTTCGACTATCAGACCAGCGAAAATTTTGATGGTTTCTCAACCATTCCTTAACTTCAAACTCCCATATCTCGCGAACGGATTGACGAGCTCGAGAAATTCCTGTTGCATCTGAAAGCAGAAACTCGTCTGATTACCACGGTATGTGTATTTTTGCCCTAGGCCATAGTAGTTATTGGTTTCGAGTATCAGACATGCGAAAATTTTGATGGTTTCCCAACCATTCCTTAACTTCAAACTCCCATATCTCGCGAACGGAATGAGGAACTCGAGAAATTCCTGTTGCATCTGAAAGCAGAAACTCGCCCGATTACAATGGTGTGTGTACTTTTCCACTAAGCCATTCCAGTTATTGGTTTCGAGTATCAGACTTGCGAAAATTTTGATGGTTTCTCAACCATTCCTCAACTTCAAACTCCCATATCTCGCGAACGGAATGAGGAACTCGAGAAATTTCTGTTGCATCTGAAAGTAGAAACTCGCCCGATTACAAGGGTATGTGTATTTTTCGCCTAGGCCATTGTAGTTATTGGTTCCGAGTATCAGACTTACGAAAATTTTGATGGTTTCTCAACCATTCCTTAAACTCAGACTCCCATATCTCGTGAACGGATTGACGAACTCGAGAAATTCCTGTTGCATCTGAAAGTAGAAACTCGCCCGATTACAACGCTATGTGAACTTTTCCCCTAAGCCATTCCAGTTATTGGTTTCGAGTATCAGACTTGCGAAAGTTTTGATGGTTTCTCAAACATTGCTTGACTTCAAACTCCCATATCTCGCGAACGGATTGACGAACTCGAGAAAGTCCTATTACATCTGAAAGCAGAAACTCGCCCGATTACAACGCTATGTGTATTTTTGCCCTAGGCCATAGTAGTTATCGGTTTCGAGTATCAGACCAGCGAAAATTTTGATGGTTTCTCTACCATTACTTAACTTCGAACTCCCATATCTCGCGAGCGGATTGACGAACTCGAGAAATTCCCATTGCATCTGAAAGCAGAATCTCACCCGATTACAACGGTATGTGTATTTTTGCCCTAGGCCATAGTAGTTATTGGTTTCGAGTATCAGACTTGCGAAAATTTTGATGGTTTCTCAACCATTCCTTAACTTCAAACTCCCATATCTCGCGAACGGATTGACGAGCTCAAGAAATTCCTGTTGCATCTGAAAGTATAAACTCGCCCGATTACAGCGGTATGTGTATTTTTGCCCTAGGCCATACTAGTTATTGGTTTCGAGTATCAGACTTGCGAAAGTTTTGATGGTATCTCAACCATTCCTTAACTTCAAACTCCCATATCTCGCGAACGGATTGACGAGCTCGAGAAATTCCTGTTGCATCTGAAAGCAGAAACTCGTCTGATTACAACGGTATGTGTATTTTTGCCCTAGGCCATAGTAGTTATTGGTTTCGAGTATCAGACTTGCGAAAATTTTGATGGTTTCTCAACCATTCCTTAACTTCAAACTCCCATATCTCGCGAACGGAATGAGGAACTCGAGAAATTTCTGTTGCATCTGAAAGTAGAAACTCGCCCGATTACAAGGGTATGTGTATTTTTCGCCTAGGCCATTGTAGTTATTGGTTCCGAGTATCAGACTTACGAAAATTTTGATGGTTTCTCAACCATTCCTTAAACTCAGACTCCCATATCTCGTGAACGGATTGACGAACTCGAGAAATTCCTGTTGCATCTGAAAGTAGAAACTCGCCCGATTACAACGCTATGTGAACTTTTCCCCTAAGCCATTCCAGTTATTGGTTTCGAGTATCAGACTTGCGAAAGTTTTGATGGTTTCTCAAACATTGCTTGACTTCAAACTCCCATATCTCGCGAACGGATTGACGAACTCGAGAAAGTCCTATTACATCTGAAAGCAGAAACTCGCCCGATTACAACGCTATGTGTATTTTTGCCCTAGGCCATAGTAGTTATCGGTTTCGAGTATCAGACCAGCGAAAATTTTGATGGTTTCTCTACCATTACTTAACTTCGAACTCCCATATCTCGCGAGCGGATTGACGAACTCGAGAAATTCCCATTGCATCTGAAAGCAGAATCTCACCCGATTACAACGGTATGTGTATTTTTGCCCTAGGCCATAGTAGTTATTGGTTTCGAGTATCAGACTTGCGAAAATTTTGATGGTTTCTCAACCATTCCTCTACTTCAAACTCCCATATCTCGCGAACGGATTGACGAGCTCAAGAAATTCCTGTTGCATCTGAAAGTATAAACTCGCCCGATTACAGCGGTATGTGTATTTTTGCCCTAGGCCATACTAGTTATTGGTTTCGAGTATCAGACTTGCGAAAATTTTGATGGTATCTCAACCATTCCTTAACTTCAAACTCCCATATCTCGCGAACGGATTGACGAGCTCGAGAAATTCCTGTTGCATCTGAAAGCAGAAACTCGTCTGATTACAACGGTATGTGTATTTTTGCCCTAGGCCATAGTAGTTATTGGTTTCGAGTATCAGACTTGCGAAAATTTTGATGGTTTCTCAACCATTCCTTAACTTCAAACTCCCATATCTCGCGAACGGAATGAGGAACTCGAGAAATTTCTGTTGCATCTGAAAGCCGGAACTCGTCCGATTGCGACGGTATGTGTATTTTTGCCCTAGGCCATAGTAGTTATTGGTTTCGAGTATCAGACTTGCGAAAATTTTGATGGTTTCTCAAGCATTCCTTAACTTCAAACTCCCATATCTCGCGAACGGATTGACGAACTCGATTATTTCCTGTTGCATTTGAAAGAAGAAACTCTCCCGATTACAACGGTATGTGTATTTTTCCCCCAAGCCTTTGTTGTTATTGGTTTCGAGTATCAGACTTGCGCAAATTTTGATGGTTTCTCAACCATTCCTTAACTTCAAACTCCCATATCTCGCGAACGGATTGACGAACTCGATTATTTCCTGTTGCATCTGAAAGTAGAAACTCTCCCGATTACAACGGTATGTGTATTTTTCCCCTAGGCCACTCCAGTTATTGGTTTCGAGTATCAGACTTGCGAAAATTTTGATGGTTTCTCAACCATTCCTTAACTTCAAACTCCCATATCTCGCGAACGGATTGACGAACTCGATAAATTCCTGTTGCATCTGAAAGTAGAAACTCGCCCGATTACAACGGTATGTGTATTTTTCTCCTAGGCTATTGTAGTTATTGGTTTCGAGTATCAGACTTGCGAAAATTTTGATGGTTTCTCAACCATTCCTTAACTTCAAACTCCTATATCTCGCGAACGGATTGACTAACTCGAGAAAATCCTGTTGCATCTGAAAGAAGAAACTCGCTCGATTACAATGGTATGTGTATTTTTGCCCTAGGCCATAGTAGTTATTGGTTTCGAGTATCAGACTTCCGAAATTTTGATGGTTTCTCAACCATTCCTTAACTTCAAACTCCCATATCTCGCGAGCGGATTGACGAACTCGAGAAATTCCCATTGCATCTGAAAGCAGAAACTCACCCGATTACAACGGTATGTGTATTTTTGCCCTAGGCCATAGTAGTTATTGGTTTCGAGTATCAGACTTGCGAAAATTTTGATGGTTTCTCAACCATTCCTTAACTTTAAACTCCCATATCTCGCGAACGGATTGACGAGCTCGAGAAATTCCTGTTGCATCTGAAAGTATAAACTCGCCCGATTACAAAGGTATGTGTATCTTTCCCCTAGGGCTTTGTAGTTATTGGTTTCGAGTATCAGACCAGCGAAAATTTTGATGGTTTCTCAACCATTCCTTAACTTCAAACTCCGATATCGCGCGAACGGATTGACGAGCTCGAGAAATTCCTGTTGCATCTGGAAGCAGAAACTCGTCTGATTACCACGGTATGTGTATTTTTGCCCTAGGCCATAGTAGTTATTGGTTTCGAATATCAGACATGCGAAAATTTTGATGGTTTCCCAACCATTCCTTAACTTCAAACTCCCATATCTCGCGAACGGAATGAGGAACTCGAGAAATTCCTGTTGCAACTGACAGCAGAAACTCGCCCGATTACAATGGTGTGTGTACTTTTCCACTAAGCCATTCCAGTTATTGGTTTCGAGTATCAGACTTGCGAAAATTTTGATGGTTTCTCAACCATTCCTCAACTTCAAACTCCCATATCTCGCGAACGGAATGAGGAACTCGAGAAATTTCTGTTGCATCTGAAAGAAGAAACTCTCCCGATTACAACGGTATGTGTATTTTTCCCCCAAGCCTTTGTTGTTATTGGTTTCGAGTATCAGACTTGCGAAAGTTTTGATGGTTTCTCAAACATTGCTTGACTTCAAACTCCCATATCTCGCGAACGGATTGACGAACTCGAGAAAGTCCTATTACATCTGAAAGCAGAAACTCGCCCGATTACAACGCTATGTGTATTTTTGCCCTAGGCCATAGTAGTTATCGGTTTCGAGTATCAGACCAGCGAAAATTTTGATGGTTTCTCTACCATTACTTAACTTCGAACTCCCGTATCTCGCGAGCGGATTGACGAACTCGAGAAATTCCCATTGCATCTGAAAGCAGAATCTCACCCGATTACAACGGTATGTGTATTTTTGCCCTAGGCCATAGTAGTTATTGGTTTCGAGTATCAGACTTGCGAAAATTTTGATGGTTTCTCAACCATTCCTTAACTTCAAACTCCCATATCTCGCGAACGGATTGACGAGCTCAAGAAATTCCTGTTGCATCTGAAAGTATAAACTCGCCCGATTACAGCGGTATGTGTATTTTTGCCCTAGGCCATACTAGTTATTGGTTTCGAGTATCAGACTTGCGAAAATTTTGATGGTATCTCAACCATTCCTTAACTTCAAACTCCCATATCTCGCGAACGGATTGACGAGCTCGAGAAATTCCTGTTGCATCTGAAAGCAGAAACTCGTCTGATTACAACGGTATGTGTATTTTTGCCCTAGGCCATAGTAGTTATTGGTTTCGAGTATCAGACTTGCGAAAATTTTGATGGTTTCTCAACCATTCCTTAACTTCAAACTCCCATATCTCGCGAACGGAATGAGGAACTCGAGAAATTTCTGTTGCATCTGAAAGCCGGAACTCGTCCGATTGCGACGGTATGTGTATTTTTGCCCTAGGCCATAGTAGTTATTGGTTTCGAGTATCAGACTTGCGAAAATTTTGATGGTTTCTCAAGCATTCCTTAACTTCAAACTCCCATATCTCGCGAACGGATTGACGAACTCGATTATTTCCTGTTGCATTTGAAAGAAGAAACTCTCCCGATTACAACGGTATGTGTATTTTTCCCCCAAGCCTTTGTTGTTATTGGTTTCGAGTATCAGACTTGCGCAAATTTTGATGGTTTCTCAACCATTCCTTAACTTCAAACTCCCATATCTCGCGAACGGATTGACGAACTCGATTATTTCCTGTTGCATCTGAAAGTAGAAACTCTCCCGATTACAACGGTATGTGTATTTTTCCCCTAGGCCACTCCAGTTATTGGTTTCGAGTATCAGACTTGCGAAAATTTTGATGGTTTCTCAACCATTCCTTAACTTCAAACTCCCATATCTCGCGAACGGATTGACGAACTCGATAAATTCCTGTTGCATCTGAAAGTAGAAACTCGCCCGATTACAACGGTATGTGTATTTTTCTCCTAGGCTATTGTAGTTATTGGTTTCGAGTATCAGACTTGCGAAAATTTTGATGGTTTCTCAACCATTCCTTAACTTCAAACTCCTATATCTCGCGAACGGATTGACTAACTCGAGAAAATCCTGTTGCATCTGAAAGAAGAAACTCGCTCGATTACAATGGTATGTGTATTTTTGCCCTAGGCCATAGTAGTTATTGGTTTCGAGTATCAGACTTCCGAAATTTTGATGGTTTCTCAACCATTCCTTAACTTCAAACTCCCATATCTCGCGAGCGGATTGACGAACTCGAGAAATTCCCATTGCATCTGAAAGCAGAAACTCACCCGATTACAACGGTATGTGTATTTTTGCCCTAGGCCATAGTAGTTATTGGTTTCGAGTATCAGACTTGCGAAAATTTTGATGGTTTCTCAACCATTCCTTAACTTTAAACTCCCATATCTCGCGAACGGATTGACGAGCTCGAGAAATTCCTGTTGCATCTGAAAGTATAAACTCGCCCGATTACAAAGGTATGTGTATCTTTCCCCTAGGGCTTTGTAGTTATTGGTTTCGAGTATCAGACCAGCGAAAATTTTGATGGTTTCTCAACCATTCCTTAACTTCAAACTCCGATATCGCGCGAACGGATTGACGAGCTCGAGAAATTCCTGTTGCATCTGGAAGCAGAAACTCGTCTGTTTACCACGGTATGTGTATTTTTGCCCTAGGCCATAGTAGTTATTGGTTTCGAATATCAGACATGCGAAAATTTTGATGGTTTCCCAACCATTCCTTAACTTCAAACTCCCATATCTCGCGAACGGAATGAGGAACTCGAGAAATTCCTGTTGCAACTGACAGCAGAAACTCGCCCGATTACAATGGTGTGTGTGCTTTTCCACTAAGCCATTCCAGTTATTGGTTTCGAGTATCAGACTTGCGAAAATTTTGATGGTTTCTCAACCATTCCTCAACTTCAAACTCCCATATCTCGCGAACGGAATGAGGAACTCGAGAAATTTCTGTTGCATCTGAAAGAAGAAACTCGCCCGATTACAACGGTATGTGTATTTTTCCCCTATGCCATGGTAGTTATTGGTTTCGAGTATCAGACTTACGAAATTTTGATGGTTTCTAAACCATTCCTTAACTTCAAACTCCCATATCTCGCGAGCGGATTGACGAACTCGAGAAATTCCCATTGCATCTGAAAGCAGAAACTCGCCAGATTACAACGGTATGTGTATTTTTGCCCTAGGCCATACTAGTTATTGGTTTCGAGTATCAGATTTGCGAAAATTATGATGGTTTCTCAACCATTCCTTAATTTCAAACTCCCATATCTCGCGAACGGATTGACGAACTCGAGAAATTCCCGTTTCATCTGAAAGCAGAAACTCGCCCGATTACAACGGTATATGTATTTTTGCCCTAGGCCATAGCAGTTATTGGTTTCGAGTATCAGACCAGCGAAAATTTTGATGGTTTCTCTACCATTCCTTAACTTCGAACTCCCATATCTCGCGAACGCATTGACTAACTCGAGAAAATCCTGTTGCATATGAAAGTAGAATATCGCCCGATTACAACGGTATGTGTATTTTTCTCCTAGGCTATTGTAGTTATTGGTTTCGAGTATCAGACTTGCGAAAATTTTGATGGTTTCTCAACCATTCCTCTACTTCAAACTCCCATATCTCGCGAACGGAATGAGGAACTCGAGAAATTCCTGCTGCATCTGAAAGTAGAAACTCGCCCGATTACAACGGTATGTGTATTTTTCCCCTAGGCCATTGTAGTTATTGGTTTCGAGTATCAGACTTGCGAAAATTTTGATGGTTTCCCAACCATTCCTCAACTTCAAACTCCCATATCTCGCGAACGGAATGAGGAACTTGAGAAATTTCTGTTGCATCTGAAAGAAGAAACTCGCTCGATTACAATGGTATGTGTATTTTCGCCCTAGGCCATAGTAGTTATTGGTTTCGAGTATCAGACTTCCGAAATTTTGATGGTTTCTCAACCATTCCTTAACTTCAAACTCCCATATCTCGCGAACGGATTGACGAGCTCGAGAAATTCCTGTTGCATCTGAAAGTATAAACTCGCCCGGTTACAAAGGTATGTGTAATTCTCCCCTAGGGCTTTGCAGCTCTTGGTTTCGAGTATCAGACCAGCGAAAATTTTGATGGTTTCTCAACCATTCCTTAACTTCAAACTCCCATATCTCGCGAACGGATTGACGAGCTCGAGAAATTCCTGTTGCATCTGAAAGCAGAAACTCGTCTGATTACCACGGTATGTGTATTTTTGCCCTAGGCCATAGTAGTTATTGGTTTCGAGTATCAGACATGCGAAAATTTTGATGGTTTCCCAACCATTCCTTAACTTCAAACTCCCATATCTCGCGAACGGAATGAGGAACTCGAGAAATTCCTGTTGCATCTGAAAGCAGAAACTCGCCCGATTACAATGGTGTGTGTACTTTTCCACTAAGCCATTCCAGTTATTGGTTTCGAGTATCAGACTTGCGAAAATTTTGATGGTTTCTCAACCATTCCTCAACTTCAAACTCCCATATCTCGCGAACGGAATGAGGAACTCGAGAAATTTCTGTTGCATCTGAAAGAAGAAACTCGCCCGATTACAACGGTATGTGTATTTTTCCCCTATGCCATTGTAGTTATTGGTTTCGAGTATCAGACTTACGAAAATTTTTATGGTTTCTAAACCATTCCTTAATTTCAAACTCCCATATCTCGCGAACGGATTGACGAACTCGAGAAATTCCTGTTGCATCTGAAAGTAGAAACTCGCCCGATTACAAGGGTATGTGTATTTTTCGCCTAGGCCATTGTAGTTATTGGTTCCGAGTATCAGACTTACGAAAATTTTGATGGTTTCTCGACCATTCCTTAAACTCAGACTCCCATATCTCGCGAACGGATTGACGAACTCGAGAAATTCCTGTTGCATCTGAAAGTAGAAGCTCGCCCGATTACAACGATATGTGAACTTTTCCCCTAAGCCATTCCAGTTATTGGTTTCGAGTATCAGACTTGCGAAAGTTTTGATGGTTTCTCAAACATTGCTTGGCTTCAAACTCCCATATCTCGCGAACGGATTGACGAACTCGAGAAAGTCCTGTTACATCTGAAAGCAGAAACTCGCCCGATTACAACGCTATGTGTATTTTTGCCCTAGGCCATAGTAGTTATCGGTTTCGAGTATCAGACCAACGAAAATTTTGATGGTTTCTCTACCATTACTTAACTTCAAACTCCCATATCTCGCGAACGGATTGACGAGCTCAAGAAATTCCTGTTGCATCTGAAAGTATAAACTCGCCCGATTACAGCGGTATGTGTATTTTTGCCCTAGGCCATACTAGTTATTGGTTTCGAGTATCAGACTTGCGAAAATTTTGATGGTATCTCAACCATTCCTTAACTTCAAACTCCCATATCTCGCGAACGGATTGACGAGCTCGAGAAATTCCTGTTGCATCTGAAAGCAGAAACTCGTCTGATTACAACGGTATGTGTATTTTTGCCCTAGGCCATAGTAGTTATTGGTTTCGAGTATCAGACTTGCGAAAATTTTGATGGTTTCTCAACCATTCCTTAACTTCAAACTCCCATATCTCGCGAACGGAATGAGGAACTCGAGAAATTTCTGTTGCATCTGAAAGAAGAAACTCGCCCGATTACAACGGTATGTGTATTTTTCCCCTATGCCATTGTAGTTATTGGTTTCGAGTATCAGACTTACGAAAATTTTGATGGTTTCTAAACCATTCCTTAACTTCAAACTCCCATATCTCGCGAACGCATTGACTAACTCGAGAAAATCCTGTTGCATCTGAAAGTAGAATATCGCCCGATTACAACGGTATGTGTATTTTTCTCCTAGGCTATTGTAGTTATTGGTTTCGAGTATCAGACTTGCGAAAATTTTGATGGTTTCTCAACCATTCCTCTACTTCAAACTCCCATATCTCGCGAACGGAATGAGGAACTCGAGAAATTCCTGCTGCATCTGAAAGTAGAAACTCGCCCGATTACAACGGTATGTGTATTTTTCCCCTAGGCCATTGTAGTTATTGGTTTCGAGTATCAGACTTGCGAAAATTTTGATGGTTTCCCGACCATTCCTCAACTTCAAACTCCCATATCTCGCGAACGGAATGAGGAACTTGAGAAATTTCTGTTGCATCTGAAAGAAGAAACTCGCTCGATTACAATGGTATGTGTATTTTCGCCCTAGGCCATAGTAGTTATTGGTTTCGAGTATCAGACTTCCGAAATTTTGATGGTTTCTCAACCATTCCTTAACTTCAAACTCCCATATCTCGCGAACGGATTGACGAGCTCGAGAAATTCCTGTTGCATCTGAAAGTATAAACTCGCCCGGTTACAAAGGTATGTGTAATTTTCCCCTAGGGCTTTGCAGCTCTTGGTTTCGAGTATCAGACCAGCGAAAATTTTGATGGTTTCTCAACCATTCCTTAACTTCAAACTCCCATATCTCGCGAACGGATTGACGAGCTCGAGAAATTCCTGTTGCATCTGAAAGCAGAAACTCGTCTGATTACCACGGTATGTGTATTTTTGCCCTAGGCCATAGTAGTTATTGGTTTCGAGTATCAGACATGCGAAAATTTTGATGGTTTCCCAACCATTCCTTAACTTCAAACTCCCATATCTCGCGAACGGAATGAGGAACTCGAGAAATTCCTGTTGCATCTGAAAGCAGAAACTCGCCCGATTACAATGGTGTGTGTACTTTTCCACTAAGCCATTCCAGTTATTGGTTTCGAGTATCAGACTTGCGAAAATTTTGATGGTTTCTCAACCATTCCTCAACTTCAAACTCCCATATCTCGCGAACGGAATGAGGAACTCGAGAAATTTCTGTTGCATCTGAAAGAAGAAACTCGCCCGATTACAACGGTATGTGTATTTTTCCCCTATGCCATTGTAGTTATTGGTTTCGAGTATCAGACTTACGAAAATTTTTATGGTTTCTAAACCATTCCTTAACTTCAAACTCCCATATCTCGCGAACGGATTGACGAACTCGAGAAATTCCTGTTGCATCTGAAAGTAGAAACTCGCCCGATTACAAGGGTATGTGTATTTTTCGCCTAGGCCATTGTAGTTATTGGTTCCGAGTATCAGACTTACGAAAATTTTGATGGTTTCTCGACCATTCCTTAAACTCAGACTCCCATATCTCGCGAACGGATTGACGAACTCGAGAAATTCCTGTTGCATCTGAAAGTAGAAGCTCGCCCGATTACAACGATATGTGAACTTTTCCCCTAAGCCATTCCAGTTATTGGTTTCGAGTATCAGACTTGCGAAAGTTTTGATGGTTTCTCAAACATTGCTTGACTTCAAACTCCCATATCTCGCGAACGGATTGACGAACTCGAGAAAGTCCTGTTACATCTGAAAGCAGAAACTCGCCCGATTACAACGCTATGTGTATTTTTTCCCTAGGCCATAGTAGTTATCGGTTTCGAGTATCAGACCAACGAAAATTTTGATGGTTTCTCTACCATTACTTAACTTCGAACTCCCATATCTCGCGAACGGATTGACGAGCTCGAGAAATTCCTGTTGCATCTGAAAGCAGAAACTCGTCTGATTACAACGGTATGTGTATTTTTGCCCTAGGCCATAGTAGTTATTGGTTTCGAGTATCAGACTTGCGAAAATTTTGATGGTTTCTCAACCATTCCTTAACTTCAAACTCCCATATCTCGCGAACGGAATGAGGAACTCGAGAAATTTCTGTTGCATCTGAAAGAAGAAACTCGCCCGATTACAACGGTATGTGTATTTTTCCCCTATGCCATTGTAGTTATTGGTTTCGAGTATCAGGCTTACGAAAATTTTGATGGTTTCTAAACCATTCCTTAACTTCAAACTCCCATATCTCGCGAACGGATTGACGAGCTCGAGAAATTCCTGTTGCATCTGAAAGCAGAAACTCGTCTGATTACAACGGTATGTGTATTTTTGCCCTAGGGCATAGTAGTTATTGGTTTCGAGTATCAGATTTGCGAAAATTATGATGGTTTCTCAACCATTCCTTAATTTCAAACTCCCATATCTCGCGAACGGATTGACGAACTCGAGAAATTCCCGTTTCATCTGAAAGCAGAAACTCGCCCGATTACAACGGTATATGTATTTTTGCCCTAGGCCATAGCAGTTATTGGTTTCGAGTATCAGACCAGCGAAAATTTTGATGGTTTCTCTACCATTCCTTAACTTCGAACTCCCATATCTCGCGAACGCATTGACTAACTCGAGAAAATCCTGTTGCATCTGAAAGTAGAATATCGCCCGATTACAACGGTATGTGTATTTTTCTCCTAGGCTATTGTAGTTATTGGTTTCGAGTATCAGACTTGCGAAAATTTTGATGGTTTCTCAACCATTCCTCAACTTCAAACTCCCATATCTCGCGAACGGAATGAGGAACTCGAGAAATTCCTGCTGCATCTGAAAGTAGAAACTCGCCCGATTACAACGGTATGTGTATTTTTCCCCTAGGCCATTGTAGTTATTGGTTTCGAGTATCAGACTTACGCAAATTTTGATGGTTTCCCAACCATTCCTCAACTTCAAACTCCCATATCTCGCGAACGGAATGAGGAACTTGAGAAATTTCTGTTGCATCTGAAAGAAGAAACTCGTTCGATTACAATGGTATGTGTATTTTCGCCCTAGGCCATAGTAGTTATTGGTTTCGAGTATCAGACTTCCGAAATTTTGATGGTTTCTCAACCATTCCTTAACTTCAAACTCCCATATCTCGCGAACGGATTGACGAGCTCGAGAAATTCCTGTTGCATCTGAAAGTATAAACTCGCCCGGTTACAAAGGTATGTGTAATTTTCCCCTAGGGCTTTGCAGCTCTTGGTTTCGACTATCAGACCAGCGAAAATTTTGATGGTTTCTCAACCATTCCTTAACTTCAAACTCCCATATCTCGCGAACGGATTGACGAGCTCGAGAAATTCCTGTTGCATCTGAAAGCAGAAACTCGTCTGATTACCACGGTATGTGTATTTTTGCCCTAGGCCATAGTAGTTATTGGTTTCGAGTATCAGACATGCGAAAATTTTGATGGTTTCCCAACCATTCCTTAACTTCAAACTCCCATATCTCGCGAACGGAATGAGGAACTCGAGAAATTCCTGTTGCATCTGAAAGCAGAAACTCGCCCGATTACAATGGTGTGTGTACTTTTCCACTAAGCCATTCCAGTTATTGGTTTCGAGTATCAGACTTGCGAAAATTTTGATGGTTTCTCAACCATTCCTCAACTTCAAACTCCCATATCTCGCGAACGGAATGAGGAACTCGAGAAATTTCTGTTGCATCTGAAAGAAGAAACTCGCCCGATTACAACGGTATGTGTATTTTTCCCCTATGCC
The DNA here is from genome assembly GCF_051014685.1 of Ptiloglossa arizonensis. NCBI lineage: Eukaryota > Metazoa > Arthropoda > Insecta > Hymenoptera > Colletidae > Ptiloglossa > Ptiloglossa arizonensis. The sequence continues at coordinate 409,439 of NW_027478515.1, forward strand.
ATTGTAGTTATTGGTTTCGAGTATCACACTTACGAAAATTTTTATGGTTTCTAAACCATTCCTTAACTTCAAACTCCCATATCTCGCGAACGGATTGACGAACTCGAGAAATTCCTGTTGCATCTGAAAGTAGAAACTCGCCCGATTACAAGGGTATGTGTATTTTTCGCCTAGGCCATTGTAGTTATTGGTTCCGAGTATCAGACTTACGAAAATTTTGATGGTTTCTCGACCATTCCTTAAACTCAGACTCCCATATCTCGCGAACGGATTGACGAACTCGAGAAATTCCTGTTGCATCTGAAAGTAGAAGCTCGCCCGATTACAACGATATGTGAACTTTTCCCCTAAGCCATTCCAGTTATTGGTTTCGAGTATCAGACTTGCGAAAGTTTTGATGGTTTCTCAAACATTGCTTGACTTCAAACTCCCATATCTCGCGAACGGATTGACGAACTCGAGAAAGTCCTGTTACATCTGAAAGCAGAAACTCGCCCGATTACAACGCTATGTGTATTTTTTCCCTAGGCCATAGTAGTTATCGGTTTCGAGTATCAGACCAACGAAAATTTTGATGGTTTCTCTACCATTACTTAACTTCGAACTCCCATATCTCGCGAGCGGATTGACGAACTCGAGAAATTCCCATTGCATCTGAAAGCAGAATCTCACCCGATTACAACGGTATGTGTATTTTTGCCCTAGGCCATAGTAGTTATTGGTTTCGAGTATCAGACCAACGAAAATTTTGATGGTTTCTCTACCATTACTTAACTTCGAACTCCCATATCTCGCGAGCGGATTGACGAACTCGAGAAATTCCCATTGCATCTGAAAGCAGAATCTCACCCGATTACAACGGTATGTGTATTTTTGCCCTAGGCCATAGTAGTTATTGGTTTCGAGTATCAGACTTGCGAAAATTTTGATGGTATCTCAACCATTCCTTAACTTCAAACTCCCATATCTCGCGAACGGATTGACGAGCTCGAGAAATTCCTGTTGCATCTGAAAGCAGAAACTCGTCTGATTACAACGGTATGTGTATTTTTGCCCTAGGCCATAGTAGTTATTGGTTTCGAGTATCAGACTTGCGAAAATTTTGATGGTTTCTCAACCATTCCTTAACTTCAAACTCCCATATCTCGCGAACGGAATGAGGAACTCGAGAAATTTCTGTTGCATCTGAAAGAAGAAACTCGCCCGATTACAACGGTATGTGTATTTTTCCCCTATGCCATTGTAGTTATTGGTTTCGAGTATCAGACTTACGAAAATTTTGATGGTTTCTAAACCATTCCTTAACTTCAAACTCCCATATCTCGCGAACGGATTGACGAGCTCGAGAAATTCCTGTTGCATCTGAAAGCAGAAACTCGTCTGATTACAACGGTATGTGTATTTTTGCCCTAGGGCATAGTAGTTATTGGTTTCGAGTATCAGATTTGCGAAAATTATGATGGTTTCTCAACCATTCCTTAATTTCAAACTCCCATATCTCGCGAACGGATTGACGAACTCGAGAAATTCCCGATTCATCTGAAAGCAGAAACTCGCCCGATTACAACGGTATATGTATTTTTGCCCTAGGCCATAGCAGTTATTGGTTTCGAGTATCAGACCAGCGAAAATTTTGATGGTTTCTCTACCATTCCTTAACTTCGAACTCCCATATCTCGCGAACGCATTGACTAACTCGAGAAAATCCTGTTGCATCTGAAAGTAGAATATCGCCCGATTACAACGGTATGTGTATTTTTCTCCTAGGCTATTGTAGTTATTGGTTTCGAGTATCAGACTTGCGAAAATTTTGATGGTTTCTCAACCATTCCTCTACTTCAAACTCCCATATCTCGCGAACGGAATGAGGAACTCGAGAAATTCCTGCTGCATCTGAAAGTAGAAACTCGCCCGATTACAACGGTATGTGTATTTTTCCCCTAGGCCATTGTAGTTATTGGTTTCGAGTATCAGACTTGCGAAAATTTTGATGGTTTCCCGACCATTCCTCAACTTCAAACTCCCATATCTCGCGAACGGAATGAGGAACTTGAGAAATTTCTGTTGCATCTGAAAGAAGAAACTCGCTCGATTACAATGGTATGTGTATTTTCGCCCTAGGCCATAGTAGTTATTGGTTTCGAGTATCAGACTTCCGAAATTTTGATGGTTTCTCAACCATTCCTTATCTTCAAACTCCCATATCTCGCGAACGGATTGACGAGCTCGAGAAATTCCTGTTGCATCTGAAAGTATAAACTCGCCCGGTTACAAAGGTATGTGTAATTTTCCCCTAGGGCTTTGCAGCTCTTGGTTTCGAGTATCAGACCAGCGAAAATTTTGATGGTTCTCAACCATTCCTTAACTTCAAACTCCCATATCTCGCGAACGGATTGACGAGCTCGAGAAATTCCTGTTGCATCTGAAAGCAGAAACTCGTCTGATTACCACGGTATGTGTATTTTTGCCCTAGGCCATAGTAGTTATTGGTTTCGAGTATCAGACATGCGAAAATTTTGATGGTTTCCCAACCATTCCTTAACTTCAAACTCCCATATCTCGCGAACGGAATGAGGAACTCGAGAAATTCCTGTTGCATCTGAAAGCAGAAACTCGCCCGATTACAATGGTGTGTGTACTTTTCCACTAAGCCATTCCAGTTATTGGTTTCGAGTATCAGACTTGCGAAAATTTTGATGGTTTCTCAACCATTCCTCAACTTCAAACTCCCATATCTCGCGAACGGAATGAGGAACTCGAGAAATTTCTGTTGCATCTGAAAGAAGAAACTCGCCCGATTACAACGGTATGTGTATTTTTCCCCTATGCCATTGTAGTTATTGGTTTCGAGTATCAGACTTACGAAAATTTTTATGGTTTCTAAACCATTCCTTAACTTCAAACTCCCATATCTCGCGAACGGATTGACGAACTCGAGAAATTCCTGTTGCATCTGAAAGTATAAACTCGCCCGGTTACAAAGGTATGTGTAATTTTCCCCTAAGCCATTCCAGTTATTGGTTTCGAGTATCAGACTTGCGAAAATTTTGATGGTTTCTCAACCATTCCTCAACTTCAAACTCCCATATCTCGCGAACGGAATGAGGAACTCGAGAAATTTCTGTTGCATCTGAAAGTAGAAACTCGCCCGATTACAAGGGTATGTGTATTTTTCGCCTAGGCCATTGTAGTTATTGGTTCCGAGTATCAGACTTACGAAAATTTTGATGGTTTCTCAACCATTCCTTAAACTCAGACTCCCATATCTCGCGAACGGATTGACGAACTCGAGAAATTCCTGTTGCATCTGAAAGTAGAAACTCGCCCGATTACAACGCTATGTGAACTTTTCCCCTAAGCCATTCCAGTTATTGGTTTCGAGTATCAGACTTGCGAAAGTTTTGATGGTTTCTCAAACATTGCTTGACTTCAAACTCCCATATCTCGCGAACGGATTGACGAACTCGAGAAAGTCCTATTACATCTGAAAGCAGAAACTCGCCCGATTACAACGCTATGTGTATTTTTGCCCTAGGCCATAGTAGTTATCGGTTTCGAGTATCAGACCAGCGAAAATTTTGATGGTTTCTCTACCATTACTTAACTTCGAACTCCCATATCTCGCGAGCGGATTGACGAACTCGAGAAATTCCCATTGCATCTGAAAGCAGAATCTCACCCGATTACAACGGTATGTGTATTTTTGCCCTAGGCCATAGTAGTTATTGGTTTCGAGTATCAGACTTACGAAAATTTTGATGGTTTCTCAACCATTCCTTAAACTCAGACTCCCATATCTCGCGAACGGATTGACGAGCTCAAGAAATTCCTGTTGCATCTGAAAGTATAAACTCGCCCGATTACAGCGGTATGTGTATTTTTGCCCTAGGCCATACTAGTTATTGGTTTCGAGTATCAGACTTGCGAAAATTTTGATGGTATCTCAACCATTCCTTAACTTCAAACTCCCATATCTCGCGAACGGATTGACGAGCTCGAGAAATTCCTGTTGCATCTGAAAGCAGAAACTCGTCTGATTACAACGGTATGTGTATTTTTGCCCTAGGCCATAGTAGTTATTGGTTTCGAGTATCAGACTTGCGAAAATTTTGATGGTTTCTCAACCATTCCTTAACTTCAAACTCCCATATCTCGCGAACGGAATGAGGAACTCGAGAAATTTCTGTTGCATCTGAAAGCCGGAACTCGTCCGATTGCGACGGTATGTGTATTTTTGCCCTAGGCCATAGTAGTTATTGGTTTCGAGTATCAGACTTGCGAAAATTTTGATGGTTTCTCAAGCATTCCTTAACTTCAAACTCCCATATCTCGCGAACGGATTGACGAACTCGATTATTTCCTGTTGCATTTGAAAGAAGAAACTCTCCCGATTACAACGGTATGTGTATTTTTCCCCCAAGCCTTTGTTGTTATTGGTTTCGAGTATCAGACTTGCGCAAATTTTGATGGTTTCTCAACCATTCCTTAACTTCAAACTCCCATATCTCGCGAACGGAATGAGGAACTCGAGAAATTCCTGTTGCATCTGAAAGCAGAAACTCGCCCGATTACAATGGTGTGAGTACTTTTCCCCTAGGCCATTCCAGTTATTGGTTTCGAGTACCAGACTTGCGAAAATTTTGATGGTTTCTCAAGCATTCCTTAACTTCAAACTCCCATATCTCGCGAACGGATTGACGAACTCGATTATTTCCTGTTGCATTTGAAAGAAGAAACTCCCCCGATTACAACGGTATGTGTATTTTCCCCCCAAGCCTTTGTTGTTATTGGTTTCGAGTATCAGACATGCGCAAATTTTGCTGGTTTCTCAACCATTCCTTAACTTCAAACTCCCATATCTCGCGAACGGATTGACGAACTCAAGAAATTCCTGTTGCATCTGAAACCAGAAACTCGTCCGATTACAACGGTATGTGTATTTTTGCCCTAGGCCATTGTAGTTATTGGTTTCGAGTATCAAACTTGCGAATAATTTGATGGTTTCTCAACCATTCCTTAACTTCAAACTCCCATACCTCGCGAACGGATTGACCAATCCGAAAAATTTCTGTTGCATCTGAAAGTAGAAACTCGCCCGATTACAAAGGTATGTGTATTTTTCCCCTAGGCCATTGTAGTTATTGGTTTCGAGAATCAAACTTGCGAAAAATTTGATGGTTTCTCAACCATTCCTTAACTTCAAACTACCATACCTCGCGAACGGATTGACGAATCCGAAAAATTTCTGTTGCATCTGAAAGTAGAAACTCTCCCGATTACAACGGTATGTGTATTTTTCCCCTAGGCCATTGTAGTTATTGGTTTCGCGTATCAGACTTTCGCAAATTTGGATGGTTTCTCAAGCATTCCTTAACTTCAAACTCCCATATCTCGCGAACGAATTGACGAACTCGATTATTTACTGTTGCATTTGAAAGTTGAAACTCGCCCGATTACATAGGTGTGTGTACTTTTCCCCTAGGTCGTTCCAGTTATTCGTTTCTAGCATCAGAATTACCAAGATTTTGATGGTTTCTCAACCATTCCTTAACTTCAAACTCCCATATCTCGCGAACGGATTGACGAACTGGAGAAGTTCCTGTTGCATCTGAAATTTGAAACTCGGCCGATTACGTAGGTATGTGTATTTTTCCCCTAGGCCATAGTAGTTATTGGTTTCGAGTATCAGACTTGCGAAAATTTTTATGGTTTCTCAACCATTCCTTAACTCCAAACTCCCATATTTCGCGAAAGGATTGACGAATCCGAAAAATTTCTGTTGCATCTGAAAGTAGAAACTCTCCCGATTACAACGGTATGTGTATTTTTCCCCTAGGCCATTGTAGTTATTGGTTTCGAGTATCAAACTTGCGAAAAATTTGGTGGTTCCTCAACCATTCCTTAACTTCAAACTCCCATATCTCGCGAACGGATTGACGAATCCGAAAAATTTCTGATGCATCTGAAAGTAGAAACTCTCCCGATTACAACGGCATGTGTATTTTTCCCCTAGGCCATTGTAGTTATTAGTTTCGAGTATCAAACTTGCGAAAAATTTGGTGGTTTCTCAACCATTCCTTAACTTCAAACTCAATATCTCGCGAACGGAATGCGGAACTCGAGAAATTCCTGTTGCATCTGAAAGCAGAAACTCGCCCGATTACAATGGTGTGAGTACTTTACCCCTAGGCCATTCCAGTTATTGGTTTCGAGTACCAGACTTGCGAAAATTTTGATGGTTTCTCAAGCATTCCTTAACTTCAAACTCCCATATCTCGCGAACGGATTGACGAACTCGATTATTTCCTGTTGCATTTGAAAGAAGAAACTCTCCCGATTACAACGGTATGTGTATTTTCCCCCCAAGCCTTTGTTGTTATTGGTTTCGAGTATCAGACATGCGCAAATTTTGCTGGTTTCTCAACCATTCCTTAACTTCAAACTCCCATATCTCGCGAACGGATTGACGAACTCGAGAAATTCCTGTTGCATCTGAAACCAGAAACTCGTTCGATTACAACGGTATGTGTATTTTTGCCCTAGGCCATTGTAGTTGTTGGTTTCGAGTATCAAACTTGCGAAAAATTTGATGGTTTCTCAACCATTCCTTAACTTCAAACTCCCATACCTCGCGAACGGATTGACGAATCCGAAAAATTTCTGTTGCATCTGAAAGTAGAAACTCGCCCGATTACAAAGGTATGTGTATTTTTCCCCTAGGCCATTGTAGTTATTGGTTTCGAGTACCAAACTTGCGAAAAATTTGATGGTTTCTCAACCATTCCTTAACTTCAAACTCCCATATCTCGCGAACGGATTGACGAATCCGAAAAATTTCTGATGCATCTGAAAGTAGAAACTCTCCCGATTACAACGGCATGTGTATTTTTCCCCTAGGCCATTGTAGTTATTAGTTTCGAGTATCAAACTTGCGAAAAATTTGGTGGTTTCTCAACCATTCCTTAACTTCAAACTCAATATCTCGCGAACGGAATGAGGAACTCGAGAAATTCCTGTTGCATCTGAAAGCAGAAACTCGCCCGATTACAATGGTGTGAGTACTTTACCCCTAGGCCATTCCAGTTATTGGTTTCGAGTACCAGACTTGCGAAAATTTTGATGGTTTCTCAAGCATTCCTTAACTTCAAACTCCCATATCTCGCGAACGGATTGACGAACTCGATTATTTCCTGTTGCATTTGAAAGAAGAAACTCTCCCGATTACAACGGTATGTGTATTTTCCCCCCAAGCCTTTGTTGTTATTGGTTTCGAGTATCTGACATGCGCAAATTTTGCTGGTTTCTCAACCATTCCTTAACTTCAAACTCCCATATCTCGCGAACGGATTGACGAACTCGAGAAATTCCTGTTGCATCTGAAACCAGAAACTCGTTCGATTACAACGGTATGTGTATTTTTGCCCTAGGCCATTGTAGTTATTGGTTTCGTGTATCAAACTTGCGAAAAATTTGATGGTTTCTCAACCATTCCTTAACTTCAAACTCCCATACCTCGCGAACGGATTGACGAATCCGAAAAATTTCTGTTGCATCTGAAAGTAGAAACTCGCCCGATTACAAAGGTATGTGTATTTTTCCCCTAGGCCATTGTAGTTATTGGTTTCGAGTACCAAACTTGCGAAAAATTTGATGGTTTCTCAACCATTCCTTAACTTCAAACTCCCATATCTCGCGAACAGATTGACGAATCCGAAAAATTTCTGTTGCATCTGAAAGTAGAAACTCTCCCGATTACAACGGTATGTGTATTTTTCCCCCAGGCCATTGTAGTTATTGGTTTCGCGTATCAGACTTGCGCAAATTTGGATGGTTTCTCAAGCATTCCTTAACTTCAAACTCCCATATCTCGCGAACGGATTGACGAACTCGATCATTTCCTGTTGCATTTGAAAGTTGAAACTCGCCCGATTACATGGGTGTGTGTACTTTTCCCCTAGGTCATTCCAGTTATTCGTTTCTAGCATCAGAATTACCAAAATTTTGATGGTTTCTCAACCATTCCTTAACTTCAAACTCCCATATCTCGCGAACGGATTGACGAACTGGAGATGTTCCTGTTGCATCTGAAATTTGAAACTCGGCCGATTACGTAGGTATGTGTATTTTCCCCTAGGCCATAGTAGTTATTGGTTTCGAGTATCAGACTTGCGAAAATTTTTATGGTTTCTCAACCATTCCTTAACTCCAAACTCCCATATCTCGCGAACGGATTGACGAACTCGAGAAATTCCTGTTGCATCTGAAACCAGAAACTCGTTCGATTACAACGGTATGTGTATTTTTGCCCTAGGCCATTGTAGTTATTAGTTTCGAGTATCAAACTTGCGAAAAATTTGGTGGTTTCTCAACCATTCCTTAACTTCAAACTCCCATATCTCGCGAACGGAATGAGGAACTCGAGAAATTCCTGTTGCATCTGAAAGCAGAAACTCGCCCGATTACAATGGTGTGAGTACTTTTCCCCTAGGCCATTCCAGTTATTGGTTTCGAGAATCAGACTTGCGAAAATTTTGATGGTTACTCAACCATTCCTTAACTGCAGACTCCCATATCGCGCGAACGGATTGGCGAACTCGATTATTTCCTGTTGCATCTGAAAGTAGAAAGTCGTCCGCTTACAACGGTATGTGTATTTTTCCCCTAGGCCTTTGTAGTTATTGGTTTCGCGTATCAGACTTGCGCAAATTTTGACGGTTTCTCAAGCATTCCTTAACTTCAAACTCCCATATCTCGCGAACGGATTGACGAACTCGAGAAATTCCTGTTGCATCTGAAACCAGAAACTCGTCCGATTACAAAGGTATGTGTATTTTTGCCCAAGGCCATTGTAGTTATTGGTTTCGAGTATCAAACTTGCGAAAAATTTGGTGGTTTCTCAACCATTCCTTAACTTCAAACTCCCATATCTCGCGAACGGATTGACGAATCCGAAAAATTTCTGTTGCATCTGAAAGTAGAAACTCTCCCGATTACAACGGTATGTGTATTTTTCCCCTAGGACATTGTAGTTGTTGGTTTCTAGTATCAGACTTGCGAAAATTTTGATGGTTACTCAACCATTCCTTAATATCAAGTTCCCATATCTCGCGAACGGATTGACGAACTCGAGAAATTCCTGTTGCATCCGAAAGTAGAAACTCTCCCAATTACAACGGTATGTGTATTTTTCCCCTAGGCCATAGTAGTTATTGGTTTCGAGTATCAAACTTGCGAAAATTTTGATGGTTTCTCAACCATTCCTTAACTTCAAACTCCCATATCTCGCGAACGGATTGACGAACTCGATTATTTCCTGTTGCATTTGAAAGTAGAAACTCCACCGATTACAATGGTGTGTGTACTTTTCCCCTAGGTCATTCCAGTTATTCGTTTCTAACATCAGAATTGCCAAAATTTTGATGGTTTCTCAACCATTCCTTAACTTCAAACTCCCATATCTCGCGAACGGATTGACGAACTCGAGAAATTCCTGTTGCATCTGAAAGTTGAAACTCGTCCGATTACAAGGGTATGTGTATTTTTCCCCTAGGCCATAGTAGTTATTGGTTTCGAGTATCAGACTTGCGTAAATTGTGATGGTTTCTCAACCATTCCTTAATTTCAAGCTCCCATATCTCGCGAACGGATTAACGAATTCGAGAAATTCCTATTGCATCCGAAAGTAGAAACTCTCCCAATTACAACGCTATGTGTATTTTTCCCCTAGGCCATAGTAGTAATTGGTTTCGAGTATCAAACTTGCGAAAATTTTGATGGTTACTCAACCATTTCTTAACTGCAGACTCCCATACCGCGCGAACGGATTGGCGAACTCGATTATTTCCTGTTGCATCTGAAAGTAGAAACTCGACCGATTACAAAGGTATGTGTATTTTTCCCCTAGGCCTTTGTAGTTATTGGTTTCGAGTATCAGACTTGCGAAAATTTTGATGGTTTCTCAAGCATTCCTTAACTTCAAACTCCATATCTCGCGAACGGATTGACGAACTCGATTATTTCCTGTTGCATTTGAAAGAAGAAACTCTCCCGATTACAACGGTATGTTTATTTTTCCCCAAGCCTTTGTTGTTATTGGTGTCGAGTATCAGACTTGCGAAAATTTTGATGGTTTCTCAACAGTTCCTTAATGTCAAACTCCCATATCTCGCGAACGTATTGACGAACTCGAGAAATTCCTGTTGCATCTGAAAGCAGAAAGTCGTCCGCTTACAACGGTATGTGTATTTTTCCCCTAGGCCTTTGTAGTTATTGGTTTCGCGTATCAGACTTGCGCAAATTTTGACGGTTTCTCAAGCTTTCCTTAACTTCAAACTCCCATATCTCGCGAACGGATTGACGAACTCGAGAAATTCCTGTTGCATCTGAAACCAGAAACTCGTCCGATTACAAAGGTATGTGTATTTTTGCCCAAGGCCATTGTAGTTATTGGTTTCGAGTATCAAACTTGCGAAAAATTTGGTGGTTTTTCAACCATTCCTTAACTTCAAACTCCCATATCTCGCGAACGGATTGACGAATCCGAAAAATTTCTGTTGCATCTGAAAGTAGAAACTCTCCCGATTACAACGGTATGTGTATTTTTCCCCTAGGACATTGTAGTTGTTGGTTTCTAGTATCAGACTTGCGAAAATTTTGATGGTTACTCAACCATTCCTTAATATCAAGTTCCCATATCTCGCGAACGGATTGACGAACTCGAGAAATTCCTGTTGCATCCGAAAGTAGAAACTCTCCCAATTACAACGGTATGTGTATTTTTCCCCTAGGCCATAGTAGTTATTGGTTTCGAGTATCAAACTTGCGAAAATTTTGATGGTTTCTCAACCATTCCTTAACTTCAAACTCCCATATCTCGCGAACGGATTGACGAACTCGATTATTTCCTGTTGCATTTGAAAGTAGAAACTCCACCGATTACAATGGTGTGTGTACTTTTCCCCTAGGTCATTCCAGTTATTCGTTTCTAACATCAGAATTGCCAAAATTTTGATGGTTTCTCAACCATTCCTTAACTTCAAACTCCCATATCTCGCGAACGGATTGACGAACTCGAGAAATTCCTGTTGCATCTGAAAGTTGAAACTCGTCCGATTACAAGGGTATGTGTATTTTTCCCCTAGGCCATAGTAGTTATTGGTTTCGAGTATCAGACTTGCGTAAATTGTGATGGTTTCTCAACCATTCCTTAATTTCAAGCTCCCATACCTCGCGAACGGATTGGCGAACTCGATTATTTCCTGTTGCATCTGAAAGTAGAAACTCGACCGATTACAAAGGTATGTGTATTTTTCCCCTAGGCCTTTGTAGTTATTGGTTTCGAGTATCAGACTTGCGAAAATTTTGATGGTTTCTCAAGCATTCCTTAACTTCAAACTCCCATATCTCGCGAACGGATTGACGAACTCGATTATTTCCTCTTGCATTTGAAAGAAGAAACTCTCCCGATTACAACGGTATGTTTATTTTTCCCCAAGCCTTTGTTGTTATTGGTGTCGAGTATCAGACTTGCGAAAATTTTGATGGTTTCTCAACAGTTCCTTAATATCAAACTCCCATATCTCGCGAACGTATTGACGAACTCGAGAAATTCCTGTTGCATCTGAAAGCAGAAAGTCGTCCGCTTACAACGGTATGTGTATTTTTCCCCTAGGCCTTTGTAGTTATTGGTTCCGCGTATCAGACTTGCGGAAATTTTGACGGTTTCTCAAGCATTCCTTAACTTCAAACTCCCATATCTCGCGAACGGATTGACGAACTCGAGAAATTCCTGTTGCATCTGAAACCAGAAACTCGTCCGATTACAAAGGTATGTGTATTTTTGCCCAAGGCCATTGTAGTTATTGGTTTCGAGTATCAAACTTGCGAAAAATTTGGTGGTTTCTCAACCATTCCTTAACTTCAAACTCCCATATCTCGCGAACGGATTGACGAATCCGAAAAATTTCTGTTGCATCTGAAAGTAGAAACTCTCCCGATTACAACGGTATGTGTATTTTTCCCCTAGGCCATTGTAGTTGTTGGTTTCGAGTATCAGACTTGCGAAAATTTTGATGGTTACTCAACCATTCCTTAATATCAAGTTCCCATATCTCGCGAACGGATTGACGAACTCGAGAAATTCCTGTTGCATCCGAAAGTAGAAACTCTCCCAATTACAACGGTATGTGTATTTTTCCCCTAGGCCATAGTAGTTATTGGTTTCGAGTATCAAACTTGCGAAAATTTTGATGGTTTCTCAACCATTCCTTAACTTCAAACTCCCATACCTCGCGAACGGATTGACCTATCCGAAAAATTTCTGTTGCATCTGAAAGTAGAAACTCGCCCGATTACAAAGGTATGTGTATTTTTCCCCTAGGCCATTGTAGTTATTGGTTTCGAGAATCAAACTTGCGAAAAATTTGATGGTTTCTCAACCATTCCTTAACTTCAAACTCCCATACCTCGCGAACGGGTTGACGAATCCGAAAAATTTCTGTTGCATCTGAAAGTAGAAACTCTCCCGATTACAACGGTATGTGTATTTTTCCCCTAGGCCATTGTAGTTATTGGTTTCGCGTATCAGACTTTCGCAAATTTGGATGGTTTCTCAAGCATTCCTTAACTTCAAACTCCCATATCTCGCGAACGGATTGACGAACTCGATTATTTCCTGTTGCATTTGAAAGTTGAAACTCGCCCGATTACATAGGTGTGTGTACTTTTCCCCTAGGTCATTCCAGTTATTCGTTTCTAGCATCAGAATTACCAAGATTTTGATGGTTTCTCAACCATTCCTTAACTTCAAACTCCCATATCTCGCGAACGGATTGACGAACTGGAGAAGTTCCTGTTGCATCTGAAATTTGAAACTCGGCCGATTACGTAGGTATGTGTATTTTTCCCCTAGGCCATAGTAGTTATTGGTTTCGAGTATCAGACTTGCGAAAAATTTGATGGTTTCTCAACCATTCCTTAACTTCAAACTCCCATACCTCGCGAACGGATTGACCAATCCGAAAAATTTCTGTTGCATCTGAAAGTAGAAACTCGCCCGATTACAAAGGTATGTGTATTTTTCCCCTAGGCCATTGTAGTTATTGGTTTCGAGTATCAAACTTGCGAAAAATTTGATGGTTTCTCAACCATTCCTTAACTTCAAACTCCCATACCTCGCGAACGGATTGACGAATCCGAAAAATTTCTGTTGCATCTGAAAGTAGAAACTCTCCCGATTACAACGGTATGTGTATTTTTCCCCTAGGCCATTGTAGTTATTGGTCTCGCGTATCAGACTTTCGAAAATTTGGATGGTTTCTCAAGCATTCCTTAACTTCAAACTCCCACATCTCGCGAACGGATTGACGAACTCGATTATTTCCTGTTGCATTTGAAAGTTGAAACTCGCCCGATTACATAGGTGTGTGTACTTTTCCCCTAGGTCATTCCAGTTATTCGTTTCTAGCATCAGAATTACCAAGATTTTGATGGTTTCTCAACCATTCCTTAACTTCAAACTCCCATATTTCGCGAACGGATTGACGAACTGGAGAAGTTCCTGTTGCATCTGAAATTTGAAACTCGGCCGATTACGTAGGTATGTGTATTTTTCCCCTAGGCCATAGTAGTTATTGGTTTCGAGTATCAGACTTGCGAAAATTTTTATGGTTTCTCAACCATTCCTTAACTCCAAACTCCCATATTTCGCGAAAGGATTGACGAATCCGAAAAATTTCTGTTGCATCTGAAAGTAGAAACTCTCCCGATTACAACGGTATGTGTATTTTTCCCCTAGCCCATTGTAGTTATTGGTTTCGAGTATCAAACTTGCGAAAAATTTGGTGGTTCCTCAACCATTCCTTAACTTCAAACTCCCATATCTCGCGAACGGATTGACGAATCCGAAAAATTTCTGATGCATCTGAAAGTAGAAACTCTCCCGATTACAACGGCATGTGTATTTTTCCCCTAGGCCATTGTAGTTATTAGTTTTGAGTATCAAACTTGCGAAAAATTTGGTGGTTTCTCAACCGTTCCTTAACTTCAAACTCAATATCTCGCGAACGGAATGAGGAACTCGAGAAATTCCTGTTGCATCTGAAAGCAGAAACTCGCCCGATTACAATGGTGTGAGTACTTTACCCCTAGGCCGTTCCAGTTATTGGTTTCGAGTACCAGACTTGCGAAAATTTTGATGGTTTCTCAAGCATTCCTTAACTTCAAACTCCCATATCTCGCGAACGGATTGACGAACTCGATTATTTCCTGTTGCATTTGAAAGAAGAAACTCTCCCGATTACAACGGTATGTGTATTTTCCCCCCAAGCCTTTGTTGTTATTGGTTTCGAGTATCAGACATGCGCAAATTTTGCTGGTTTCTCAACCATTCCTTAACTTCAAACTCCCATATCTCGCGAACGGATTGACGAACTCGAGAAATTCCTGTTGCATCTGAAACCAGAAACTCGTTCGATTACAACGGTATGTGTATTTTTGCCCTAGGCCATTGTAGTTATTGGTTTCGTGTATCAAACTTGCGAAAAATTTGATGGTTTCTCAACCATTCCTTAACTTCAAACTCCCATACCTCGCGAACGGATTGACGAATCCGAAAAATTTCTGTTGCATCTGAAAGTAGAAACTCGCCCGATTACAAAGGTATGTGTATTTTTCCCCTAGGCCATTGTAGTTATTTGTTTCGAGTTCCAAACTTGCGAAAAATTTGATGGTTTCTCAACCATTCCTTAACTTCAAACTCCCATATCTCGCGAACGGATTGACGAATCCGAAAAATTTCTGTTGCATCTGAAAGTAGAAACTCTCCCGATTACAACGGTATGTGTATTTTTCCCCCAGGCCATTGTAGTTATTGGTTTCGCGTATCAGACTTGCGCAAATTTGGATGGTTTCTCAAGCATTCCTTAACTTCAAACTCCCATATCTCGCGAACGGATTGACGAACTCGATCATTTCCTGTTGCATTTGAAAGTTGAAACTCGCCCGATTACATGGGTGTGTGTACTTTTCCCCTAGGTCATTCCAGTTATTCGTTTCTAGCATCAGAATTACCAAAATTTTGATGGTTTCTCAACCATTCCTTAACTTCAAACTCCCATATCTCGCGAACGGATTGACGAACTGGAGAAGTTCCTGTTGCATCTGAAATTTGAAACTCGGACGATTACGTAGGTATGTGTATTTTCCCCTAGGCCATAGTAGTTATTGGTTTCGAGTATCAGACTTGCGAAAATTTTTATGGTTTCTCAACCATTCCTTAACTTCAAACTCCCATATCTCGCGAACGGATTGACGAATCCGAAAAATTTCTGTTGCATCTGAAAGTAGAAACTCTCCCGATTACAACGGTATGTGTATTTTTCCCCTAGGACATTGTAGTTGTTGGTTTCTAGTATCAGACTTGCGAAAATTTTGATGGTTACTCAACCATTCCTTAATATCAAGTTCCCACATCTCGCGAACGGATTGACGAACTCGAGAAATTCCTGTTGCATCCGAAAGTATAAACTCTCCCAATTACAACGGTATGTGTATTTTTCCCCTAGGCCATAGTAGTTATTGGTTTCGTGTATCAAACTTGCGAAAATTTTGATGGTTTCTCAACCATTCCTTAACTTCAAACTCCCATATCTCGCGAACGGATTGACGAACTCGATTATTTCCTGTTGCATTTGAAAGTAGAAACTCCACCGATTACAATGGTGTGTGTACTTTTCCCCTAGGTCATTCCAGTTATTCGTTTCTAACATCAGAATTGCGCAAATTTTGACGGTTTCTCAAGCATTCCTTAACTTCAAACTCCCATATCTCGCGAACGGATTGACGAACTCGAGAAATTCCTGTTGCATCTGAAACCAGAAACTCGTCCGATTACAAAGGTATGTCTATTTTTGCCCAAGGCCATTGTAGTTATTGGTTTCGAGTATCAAACTTGCGAAAAATTTGGTGGTTTTTCAACCATTCCTTAACTTCAAACTCCCATATCTCGCGAACGGATTGACGAATCCGAAAAATTTCTGTTGCATCTGAAAGTAGAAGCTCTCCCGATTACAACGGTATGTGTATTTTTCCCCTAGGACATTGTAGTTGTTGGTTTCTAGTATCAGACTTGCGAAAATTTTGATGGTTTCTCAACCATTCCTTAACATCAAACTCCCATATCTCGCGAACGGATTGACGAACTCGATTATTTCCTGTTGCATTTGAAAGTAGAAACTCCACCGATTACAACGGTGTGTGTACTTTTCCCCTAGGTCATTCCAGTTATTCGTTTCTAACATCAGAATTGCCAAAATTTTGATGGTTTCTCAACCATTCCTTAACTTCAAACTCCCATATCTCGCGAACGGATTGACGAACTCGAGAAATTCCTGTTGCATCTGAAACCAGAAACTCGTTCGCTTACAAGGGTATGTGTATTTTTGCCCTAGGCCATTGTAGTTATTGGTTTCGAGTATCAGGCTTGCGAAAATTTTTATGGTTTCTCAACCATTCCTTAACTCCAAACTCCCATATTTCGCGAAAGGATTGACGAATCCGAAAAATTTCTGTTGCATCTGAAAGTAGAAACTCTCCCGATTACAACGGTATGTGTATTTTTCCCCTAGGCCATTGTAGTTATTGGTTTCGAGTATCAAACTTGCGAAAAATTTGGTGGTTCCTCAACCATTCCTTAACTTCAGACTCCCATATCGCGCGAACGGATTGGCGAACTCGATTATTTCCTGTTGCATCTGAAAGTAGAAACTCGACCGATTACAAAGGTATGTGTATTTTTCCCCTAGGCCATTGTAGTTATTAGTTTCGAGTATCAAACTTGCGAAAAATTTGATGGTTTCTCAACCATTCCTTAACTTCAAACTCCCATACCTCGCGAACGGATTGACGAATCCGAAAAATTTCTGTTGCATCTGAAAGTAGAAACTCGCCCGATTACAAAGGTATGTGTATTTTTCCCCTAGGCCATTGTAGTTATTGGTTTCGAGTACCAAACTTGCGAAAAATTTGATGGTTTCTCAACCATTCCTTAACTTCAAACTCCCATATCGCGCGAACGGATTGGCGAACTCGATTATTTCCTGTTGCATCTGAAAGTAGAAACTCTCCCAATTACAAAGCTATGTGTATTTTTCCCCTAGGCCATAGTAGTAATTGGTTTCGAGTATCAAACTTGCGAAAATTTTGATGGTTACTCAACCATTCCTTAACTGCAGACTCCCATACCGCGCGAACGGATTGGCGAACTCGATTATTTCCTGTTGCATCTGAAAGTAGAAACTCTCCCAATTACAAGGGTATGTGTATTTTTCCCCTAGGCCATAGTAGTTATTGGTTTCAAGTATCAAACTTGCGAAAATTTTGATGGTTTCTCAACCATTCCTTAACTTCAAACTCCCATATCTCGCGAACGGATTGACGAACTCGATTATGTCCTGTTGCATTTGAAAGTAGAAACTCCACCGATTACAATGGTGTGTGTACTTTTCCCCTAGGTCATTCCAGTTATTCGTTTCTAACATCAGAATTGCCAAAATTTTGATGGTTTCTCAACCATTCCTTAACTTCAAACTCCCATATCTCGCGAACGGATTGACGAACTCGAGAAATTCCTGTTGCATCTGAAAGTTGAAACTCGTCGGATTACAAGGGTATGTGTATTTTTCCCCTAGGCCATAGTAGTTATTGGTTTCGAGTATCAGACTTGCGTAAATTGTGATGGTTTCTCAACCATTCCTTAACTTCAAACTCCCATATCTCGCGAACGGAATGAGGAACTCGAGAAATTCCTGTTGCATCTGAAAGCAGAAACTCGCCCGATTACAATGGTGTGAGTACTTTTCCCCTAGGCCATTCCAGTTATTGGTTTCGAGAATCAGACTTGCGAAAATTTTGATGGTTACTCAACCATTCCTTAACTGCAGACTCCCATATCGCGCGAACGGATTGGCGAACTCGATTATTTCCTGTTGCATCTGAAAGTAGAAACTCGACCGATTACAAAGGTATGTGTATTTTTCCCCTAGGCCTTTGTAGTTATTGGTTTCGAGTATCAGACTTGCGAAAATTTTGATGGTTTCTCAAGCATTCCTTAACTTCAAACTCCCATATCTCGCGAACGGATTGACGAACTCGATTATTTCCTGTTGCATTTGAAAGAAGAAACTCTCCCGATTACAACGGTATGTTTATTTTTCCCCAAGCCTTTGTTGTTATTGGTGTCGAGTATCAGACTTGCGAAAATTTTGATGGTTTCTCAACAGTTCCTTAATGTCAA
This sequence comes from Ptiloglossa arizonensis, assembly GCF_051014685.1. Classification (NCBI taxonomy): domain Eukaryota; kingdom Metazoa; phylum Arthropoda; class Insecta; order Hymenoptera; family Colletidae; genus Ptiloglossa; species Ptiloglossa arizonensis. The sequence continues at coordinate 427,731 of NW_027478515.1, forward strand.
ACTCCCATATCTCGCGAACGTATTGACGAACTCGAGAAATTCCTGTTGCATCTGAAAGCAGAAAGTCGTCCGCTTACAACGGTATGTGTATTTTTCCCCTAGGCCTTTGTAGTTATTGGTTTCGCGTATCAGACTTGCGCAAATTTTGACGGTTTCTCAAGCATTCCTTAACTTCAAACTCCCATATCTCGCGAACGGATTGACGAACTCGAGAAATTCCTGTTGCATCTGAAACCAGAAACTCGTCCGATTACAAAGGTATGTGTATTTTTGCCCAAGGCCATTGTAGTTATTGGTTTCGAGTATCAAACTTGCGAAAAATTTGGTGGTTTCTCAACCATTCCTTAACTTCAAACTCCCATATCTCGCGAACGGATTGACGAATCCGAAAAATTTCTGTTGCATCTGAAAGTACAAACTCTCCCGATTACAACGGTATGTGTATTTTTCCCCTAGGCCATTGTAGTTGTTGGTTTCGAGTATCAGACTTGCGAAAATTTTGATGGTTACTCAACCATTCCTTAATATCAAGTTCCCATATCTCGCGAACGGATTGACGAACTCGAGAAATTCCTGTTGCATCCGAAAGTAGAAACTCTCCCAATTACAACGGTATGTGTATTTTTCCCCTAGGCCATAGTAGTTATTGGTTTCGAGTATCAAACTTGCGAAAATTTTGATGGTTTCTCAACCATTCCTTAACTTCAAACTCCCATACCTCGCGAACGGATTGACGAATCCGAAAAATTTCTGTTTCATCTGAAAGTAGAAACTCGCCCGATTACAAAGGTATGTGTATTTTTCCCCTAGGCCATTGTAGTTGTTGGTTTCGAGTATCAGACTTGCGAAAATTTTGATGGTTACTCAACCATTCCTTAACTTCAGACTCCCATATCGCGCGAACGGATTGGCGAACTCGATTATTTCCTGTTGCATCTGAAAGTAGAAACTCGACCGATTACAATGGTGTGTGTACTTTTCCCCTAGGTCATTCCAGTTATTCGTTTCTAACATCAGAATTGCCAAAATTTTGATGGTTTCTCAACCATTCCTTAACTTCAAACTCCCATATCTCGCGAACGGATTGACGAACTCGAGAAATTCCTGTTGCATCTGAAAGTTGAAACTCGTCTGATTACAAGGGTATGTGTATTTTTCCCCTAGGCCATAGTAGTTATTGGTTTCGAGTATCAGACTTGCGTAAATTGTGATGGATTCTCAACCATTCCTTAACTTCAAACTCCCATATCTCGCGAACGGAATGAGGAACTCGAGAAATTCCTGTTGCATCTGAAAGCAGAAACTCTCCCGATTACAACGGTATGTTTATTTTTCCCCAAGCCTTTGTTGTTATTGGTGTCGAGTATCAGACTTGCGAAAATTTTGATGGTTTCTCAACAGTTCCTTAATGTCAAACTCCCATATCTCGCGAACGTATTGACGAACTCGAGAAATTCCTGTTGCATCTGAAAGCAGAAAGTCGTCCGCTTACAACGGTATGTGTATTTTTCCCCTAGGCCTTTGTAGTTATTGGTTTCGCGTATCAGACTTGCGCAAATTTTGACGGTTTCTCAAGCATTCCTTAACTTCAAACTCCCATATCTTGCGAACGGATTGACGAACTCGAGAAATTCCTGTTGCATCTGAAACCAGAAACTCGTCCTATTACAAAGGTATGTGTATTTTTGCCCAAGGCCATTGTAGTTATTGGTTTCGAGTATCAAACTTGCGAAAAATTTGGTGGTTTCTCAACCATTCCTTAACTTCAAACTCCCATATCTCGCGAACGGATTGACGAATCCGAAAAATTTCTGTTGCATCTGAAAGTACAAACTCTCCCGATTACAACGGTATGTGTATTTTTCCCCTAGGCCATTGTAGTTGTTGGTTTCGAGTATCAGACTTGCGAAAATTTTGATGGTTACTCAACCATTCCTTAATATCAAGTTCCCATATCTCGCGAACGGATTGACGAACTCGAGAAATTCCTATTGCATCCGAAAGTAGAAACTCTCCCAATTACAACGCTATGTGTATTTTTCCCCTAGGCCATAGTAGTAATTGGTTTCGAGTATCAAACTTGCGAAAATTTTGATGGTTTCTCAACCATTCCTTAACTTCAAACTCCCATATCTCGCGAACGGATTGACGAACTCGAGAAATTCCTGTTGCATCTGAAAGTAGAAACTCTCCCGATTACAACGGTATGTGTATTTTTCCCCTAGGCCATTGTAGTTGTTGGTTTCGAGTATCAGACTTGCGAAAATTTTGATGGTTACTCAACCATTCCTTAACTTCAGACTCCCATATCGCGCGAACGGATTGGCGAACTCGATTATTTCCTGTTGCATCTGAAAGTAGAAACTCGACCGATTACAAAGGTATGTGTATTTTTCCCCTAGGCCTATGTAGTTATTGGTTTCGAGTATCAGACTTGCGAAAATTTTGATGGTTACAAAACCATTCCTTAAATTCAGACTCCCATATCTCGCGACCGGATTGGCGAACTCGATTATTTCCTGTTGCATCTGAAAGTAGAAACTCGACCGATTACAAAGGTATGTGTATTTTTCCCCTAGGCCATTGTAGTTATTAGTTTCGAGTATCAAACTTGCGAAAAATTTGGTGGTTTCTCAACCATTCCTTAACTTCAAACTCAATATCTCGCGAACGGAATGAGGAACTCGAGAAATTCCTGTTGCATCTGAAAGCAGAAACTCGCCCGATTACAATGGTGTGAGTACTTTACCCCTAGGCCATTCCAGTTATTGGTTTCGAGTACCAGACTTGCGGAAAATTTTGATGGTTTCTCAAGCATTCCTTAACTTCAAACTCCCATATCTCGCGAACGGATTGACGAACTCGATTATTTCCTGTTGCATTCGAAAGAAGAAACTCTCCCGATTACAACGGTATGTGTATTTTCCCCCCAAGCCTTTGTTGTTATTGGTTTCGAGTATCAGACATGCGCAAATTTTGCTGGTTTCTCAACCATTCCTTAACTTCAAACTCCCATATCTCGCGAACGGATTGACGAACTCGAGAAATTCCTGTTGCATCTGAAACCAGAAACTCGTTCGATTACAAGGGTATGTGTATTTTTGCCCTAGGCCATTGTAGTTATTGGTTTCGAGTATCAGACTTGCGAAAATTTTTATGGTTTCTCAACCATTCCTTAACTCCAAACTCCCATATTTCGCGAAAGGATTGACGAATCCGAAAAATTTCTGTTGCATCTGAAAGTAGAAACTCTCCCGATTACAACGGTATGTGTATTTTTCCCCTAGGCCATTGTAGTTATTGGTTTCGAGTATCAAACTTGCGAAAAATTTGGTGGTTCCTCAACCATTCCTTAACTTCAAACTCCCATATCTCGCGAACGGATGGACGAATCCGAAAAATTTCTGTTGCATCTGAAAGTAGAAACTCTCCCGATTACAACGGCATGTGTATTTTTCTCCTAGGCCATTGTAGTTATTAGTTTCGAGTATCAAACTTGCGAAAAATTTGGTGGTTTCTCAACCATTCCTTAACTTCAAACTCCCATATCTCGCGAACGGAATGAGGAACTCGAGAAATTCCTGTTGCATCTGAAAGCAGAAACTCGCCCGATTACAATGGTGTGAGTACTTTACCCCTAGGCCATTCCAGTTATTGGTTTCGAGTTCCAGACTTGCGAAAATTTTGATGGTTACTCAACCATTCCTTAACTGCAGACTCCCATATCGCGCGAACGGATTGGCGAACTCGATTATTTCCTGTTGCATCTGAAAGTAGAAACTCGACCGATTACAAAGGTATGTGTATTTTTCCCCTAGGCCCTTGTAGTTATTGGTTTCGAGTATCAGACTTGCGAAAATTTTGATGGTTTCTCAAGCATTCCTTAACTTCAAACTCCCATATCTCGCGAACGGTTTGACGAACTCGATTATTTCCTGTTGCATTTGAAAGAAGAAACTCTCCCGATTACAACTGTATGTTTATTTTTCCCCAAGCCTTTGTTGTTATTGGTGTCGAGTATCAGACTTGCGAAAATTTTGATGCTTTCTCCACAGTTCCTTAATGTCAAACTCCCATATCTCGCGAACGGATTGACGAACTCGAGAAATTCCTGTTGCATCTGAAAGCAGAAAGTCGTCCGCTTACAACGGTATGTGTATTTTTCCCCTAAGCCTTCGTAGTTATTGGTTTCGCGTATCAGACTTGCGCAAATTTCGACGGTTTCTCAAGCATTCCTTAACTTCAAACTCCCATATCTCGCGAACGGATTGACGAATCCGAAAAATTTCTGTTGCATCTGAAAGTAGAAACTCTCCCGATTACAACGGTATGTGTATTTTTCCCTAGGCCATTCCGGTTATTGGATTCGAGTATCAGACTTGCGAAAATTTTGATGGTTTCTCAACCGTTCCTTAATTACAAACTCCCATATCTCGCGAACGGATTGACAAACTCGAGAAATTCCGGTTGCATCTGAAAGCAGAACCTCGTCCGATTACGGTATGTGTATTTTTGCCCTAGGCCATAGTAGTTATTGGTTTCGAGTATCAGACTTGCGAAAATTTTGATGGTTTCTCAACCATTCCTTAACTTCAAACTCCCATATCTCGCGAACGGATTGACGAACTCGATTATTTCCTGTTGAATCTGAAAGTAGAAGCTCGACCGATTACAAAGGTGTGTGTATTTTTCCCCTAGGCCTTTGTAGTTATTGGTTTCGCGTATCAGACTTGCGCAAATTTTGATAGTTTCTCAAGCATTCCTTAACTTCAAGCTCCCATATCTCGCGAACGGATTGACGATCTCGAGAAATTCCTGTTGCATCTGAAACCAAAAACTCGTCCGATTACAAAGGTATGTGAATTTTTGCCCGAGGCCATTGTAGTTATTGGTTTCGAGTATCAGACTTGCGAAAATTTTTATGGTATCTCAACCATTCCTTAGATCCAAACTCCCATATTTCGCGAAAGGATTGACGAATCCGAAAAATTTCTGTTGCATCTGAAAGTAGAAACTCTCCCGATTACAACGGCATGTGTATTTTTCCCCTAGGCCATTGTAGTTATTGGTTTCGAGTATCAAACTTGCGAAAAATTTGGTGGTTTCTCAACCATTCCTTAACTTCAAACTCCCATATCTCGCGAACGGATTGACGAATCCGAAGAATTTCTGTTGCATCTGAAAGTAGAAACTCTCACGATTACAACGGCATGTGTATTTTTCCCCTTGGCCATTGTAGTTATTTGTTTCGAGTATCAAACTTGCGAAAAATTTGGTGGTTTCTCAACCAGTCCTTAACTTCAAACTCCCATATCTCGCGAACGGATTGACGAATCCGAAAAATTTCTGTTGCATCTGAAAGTAGAAACTCTCCCGATTACAACGGTATGTGTATTTTTCCCCTAGGCCATTCCAGTTATTGGATTCGAGTATCAGACTTGCGAAAATTTTGATGGTTTCTCAACCGCTCCTTAATTTCAAACTCCCATATCTCGCGAACGGATGGACAAACTCGAGAAATTCCTGTTGCATCTGAAACTAAAAACTCGTCCGATTACAAAGGTATGTGAATTTTTGCCCTAGGCCATTGTAGTTATTGGTTTCGAGTATCAAACTTGCGAAAATTTTGATGGTTTCTCAACCATTCCTTAAGTTCAAACTCCCATATCTCGCGAACGGATTGACGAACTAGAGAAATTCCGGTTGAAACTGGAAGTAGAAACTCTCCCGATTACAAAGGTATGTGCATTTTTTCCCTAGGCCTTGGTAGTTATTGGTTCCGAGTATCGGACTTGCGAAAATTTTGATGGTTTCTGAACCATTCCTTAACTTCAAACTCCCATATCTCGCGAATGGATTGGCGAATCCGAAAAATTTCTGTTGCATCTGAAAGTAGAAACTCTCCCGATTACAACGGTATGTGTATTTTTCCCCTAGGCCATTCCGGTTATTGGATTCGAGTATCAGACTTGCGAAAATTTTGATGGTTTCTCAACCGTTCCTTAATTTCAAACTCCCATATCTCGCGAATGGATTGACAAACTCGAGAAATTCCGGTTGCATCTGAAAGCAGAACCTCGTCCGATTACGGTATGTGTATTTTTGCCCTAGGCCATAGTAGTTATTGGTTTCGAGTATCAGACTTGCGAAAATTTTGATCGTTTCTCAAGCATTCCTTAACTTCAAGCTCCCATATCTCGCGAACGGATTGACGATCTCGAGAAATTCCTGTTGCATCTGAAACCAAAAACTCGTCCGATTACAAAGGTATGTGAATTTTTGCCCTAGGCCATTGTAGTTATTGGTTTCGAGTATCAGACTTGCGAAAATTTTGATGGTTTCTCAACCATTCCTTAACTTCAAACTCCCATATTTCGCGAAAGGATTGACCAATCCGAAAAATTTCTGTTGCATCTGAAAGTAGAAACTCTCCCGATTACAACGGTATGTGTATTTTTCCCCTAGGCCATTCCAGTTATTGGTTTCGAGTATCAGACTTGCGAAAATTTTTATGGTATCTCAACCATTCCTTAGCTCCAAACTCCCATATTTCGCGAAAGGATTGACGAATCCGAAAAATTTCTGTTGCATCTGAAAGTAGAAACTCTCCCGATTACAACGGCATGTGTATTTTTCCCCTAGGCCATTGTAGTTATTGGTTTCGAGTATCAAACTTGCGAAAAATTTGGTGGTTTCTCAACCATTCCTTAACTTCAAACTCCCATATCTCGCGAACGGATTGACGAATCCGAAAAATTTCTGTTGCATCTGAAAGTAGAAACTCTCACGATTACAACGGCATGTGTATTTTTCCCATAGGCCATTGTAGTTATTGGTTTCGAGTATCAAACTTGCGAAAAATTTGGTGGTTTCTCAACCAGTCCTTAACTTCAAACTCCCATATCTCGCGAACGGATTGACGAATCCGAAAAATTTCTGTTGCATCTGAAAGTAGAAACTCTCCCGATTACAACGGTATGTGTATTTTTCCCCTAGGCCATTCCAGTTATTGGATTCGAGTACCAGACTTGCGAAAATTTTGATGGTTTCTCAACCGTTCCTTAATTTCAAACTCCCATATCTCGCGAACGGATTGACAAACTCGAGAAATTCCTGTTGCATCTGAAACCAGAAACTCGTCCGATTACAAAGGTATGTGAATTTTTGCCCTAGGCCATTGTAGTTATTGGTTTCGAGTATCAAACTTGCGAAAAATTTGGTGGTTTCTCAACCAGTCCTTAACTTCAAACTCCCATATCTCGCGAACGGATTGACGAATCCGAAAAATTTCTGTTGCATCTGAAAGTAGAAACTCTCCCGATTACAACGGTATGTGTATTTTTCCCCTAGGCCATTCCAGTTATTGGATTCGAGTATCAGACTTGCGAAAATTTTGATGGTTTCTCAACCGTTCCTTAATTTCAAACTCCCATATCTCGCGAACGGATTGACAAACTCGAGAAATTCCTGTTGCATCTGAAACTAAAAACTCGTCCGATTACAAAGGTATGTGAATTTTTGCCCTAGGCCATTGTAGTTATTGGTTTCGAGTATCAAACTTGCGAAAATTTTGATGGTTTCTCAACCATTCCTTAACTTCAAACTCCCATATCTCGCGAACGGATTGACGAACTAGAGAAATTCCGGTTGAAACTGGAAGTAGAAACTCTCCCGATTACAAAGGTATGTGCATTTTTTCCCTAGGCCATGGTAGTTATTGGTTCCGAGTATCGGACTTGCGAAAATTTTGATGGTTTCTGAACCATTCCTTAACTTCAAACTGCCATCTCTCGCGAATGGATTGGCGAACTCGAGAAATTCCTGTTGCATCTGAAACCAGAAACTCGTCCGATTACAACGGTATGTGTATTTTTGCCCTAGGCCATTGTAGTTATTGGTTTCGAGTGTCAGACTTGCGAAAATTTTGATGGTTTCTCAAGCATTCCTTTAACTTCAAACTCCCATATCTCGCGAACGGATTCACGAACTCGATTATTTCCTGTTGCATTTGAAAGAAGAAACTCTCCCGATTACAACGGTATGTGTATTTTTCCCCCAAGCCTTTGTTGTTATTGGTTTCGAGTATCAGACTTGCGCAAATTTTGATGGTTTCTCAACCATTCCTTAACTTCAAACTCCCATATCTCGCGAACGGATTGACGAACTCGAGAAATTCCTGTTGCATCTGAAAGCAGAAACTCGTCCGATTACAACGGTATGTGTATTTCGCCCCTAGGCCATAGTAGTTATTGGTTTCGAGTATCAGACTTGCGAAAATTTTGATGGTTTCTCAAGCATTCCTTAACTTCAAACTCCCATATCTCGCGAACGGATTCACGAACTCGATTATTTCCTGTTGCATTTGAAAGAAGAAGCTCTTCCGATTACAACGGTATGTGATATTTCCCCCAAGCTTTTGTTGTTATTGGTTTCGAGTATCAGACTTGCGCTAATTTTGATGGTTTCTCAACCATTCCTTAACTTCAAACTGCCATATCTCGCGAACGGATTGACGAACTCGAGAAATTCCTGTTGCATCTGAAACCAGAAACTCGTCCGATTACAACGGTATGTGTATTTTTGCCCTAGGCCATTGTAGTTATTGGTTTCGAGTATCAGACTTGCGAAAATTTTTATGGTTTCTCAACCATTCCTTAAGTCCAAACTACCATATTTCGCGAACGGATTGACGAATCCGAAAAATTTCTGTTGCATCTGAATGTAGAAACTCTCCCGATTACAACGGTATGTGTATTTTTCCCGCAAGCCTTTGTTGTTATTGGTTTCGAGTATCAGACTTGCGCAAATTTTGATGGTTTCTCAAGCATTCCTTAACTTCAAACTCCCATATCTCGCGAACGGATTGACGAACTCGATTATTTCCTGTTGCATTTGAAAGAAGAAACTCTCCCGATTACAACTGTATGTGCATTTTTCCCCGAAGCTTTTGTTGTTATTGGTTTCGAGTATCAGACTTGCGCAAATTTTGATGGTTTCTCAACCATTCCTTAACTTCAAACTCCCATATCTCGCGAACGGATTGACGAACTCGAGAAATTCCTGTTGCATCTGAAACCAGAAACTCGTCCGATTACAACGGTATGTGTATTTTTGCCCTAGGCCATTGTAGTTATTGGTTTCGAGTGTCAGACTTGCGAAAATTTTTATGGTTTCTCAACCATTCCTTAACTCCAAACTCCCATATTTCGCGAACGGATTGACGAATCCGAAAAATTTCCGTTGCATCTGAAATTAGAAACTCTCCCGATTACAACGGTATGTGTATTTTCCCCCTAGGCCATTGTAGTTGTTGGTTTCGAGTATCAGACTTGCGAAAATTTTGATGGTTTCTCAACCGTTCCTTAATTTCAAACTCCCATATCTCGCGAACGGATTGACGAACTCGAGAAATTCCTGTTGCATCTGAAAGCAGAAACTCGTCCGATTACAACGGTATGTGTATTTCTCCCCTAGGCCATAGTAGTTATTGGTTTCGAGTATCAGACTTGCGAAAATTTTGATGGTTTCTCAAGCATTCCTTAACTTCAAACTCCCATATCTCGCGAACGGATTCACGAACTCGATTATTTCCTGTTGCATTTGAAAGAAGAAACTCTCCCGATTACAACGGTATGTGTATTTTTTCCCCTAGGCCATTCCAGTTATTGGTTTCGTGTATCAGACTTGCGCAAATTTTGATGGTTTCTCAAGCATTCCTTAACTTCAAACTCCCATATCTCGCGAACGGATTGACGAACTCGATTATTTCCTGTTGCATTTGAAAGAAGAATCTCTCCCGATTACAACGGTATGTGCATTTTTCCCCGAAGCTTTTGTTGTTATTGGTTTCGAGTATCAGACTTGCGCAAATTTTGATGGTTTCTCAACCATTCCTTAACTTCAAACTCCCATATCTCGCGAACGGATTGACGAACTCGAGAAATTCCTGTTGCATCTGAAAGCAGAAACTCGTCCGATTACAACGGTATGTGTATTTCTCCCCTAGGCCATAGTAGTTATTGGTCTCGAGTATCAGACTTGCGAAAATTTTGATGGTTCCTCAAGCCTTCCTTAACTTCAAACTCCCATATCTCGCGAACGGATTCACGAACTCGATTATTTCCTGTTGCATTTGTAAGAAGAAACTCTCCCGATTACAACGGTATGTGTATTTTTCCCCCAAGCCTTTGTTGTTATTGGTTTCGAGTATCAGACTTGCGTTAATTTTGATGGTTTCTCAACCATTCCTTAACTTCAAACTGCCATATCTCGCGAACGGATTGACGAACTCGAGAAATTCCTGTTGCATCTGAAACCAGAAACTCGTCCGTTTACAACGGTATGTGTATTTTTGCCCTAGGCCATTGTAGTTATTGGTTTCGAGTATCAGACTTGCGAAAATTTTTATGGTTTCTCAACCATTCCTTAAGTCCAAACTCCCATATTTCGCGAACGGATTGACGAATCCGAAAAATTTCTGTTGCATCTGAATGTTGAAACTCTCCCGATTACAACGGTATGTGTATTTTTCCCGCAAGCCTTTGTTGTTATTGGTTTCGAGTATCAGACTTGCGCAAATTTTGATGGTTTCTCAAGTATTCCTTAACTTCAAACTCCCATATCTCGCGAACGGATTGACGAACTCGATTATTTCCTGTTGCATTTGAAAGAAGAAACTCTCCCGATTACAACGGTATGTGCATTTTTCCCCGAAGCTTTTGTTGTTATTGGTTTCGAGTATCAGACTTGCGCAAATTTTGATGGTTTCTCAACCATTCCTTAACTTCAAACTCCCATATCTCGCGAACGGATTGACGAACTCGAGAAATTCCTGTTGCATCTGAAACCAGAAACTCGTCCGATTACAACGGTGTGTGTATTTTTGCCCTAGGCCATTGTAGTTATTGGTTTCGAGTATCAGACTTGCGAAAATTTTTATGGTTTCTCAACCATTCCTTAACTTCAGACTCCCATATCTCGCGAACGGATTGGCGCACTCGATTATTTCCTGTTGCATCCGAAAGTAGAAGCTCGTCCGATTACAACGGAATGTGTATTTTTGCCCTGGGCCATAGTAGTTATTGGTTTCGAGTATCAGACTTGCTAAAATTTTGATGGTTTCTCAAGCATTCCTTAACTTCAGACTCCCATATCACGCGAACGGATTGACGAACTCGAGAAATTCCTGTTGCATCTGGAAGAAGAAACTCTCCCGATTACAACGGTATGTGTATTTTCCCCCCAAGCCTTTGTTGTTATGGGTTTCGAGTATCAGACTTGCGAAAATTTTGATGGTTTCTCAACAGTTCCTTAATTTCAAACTCCCATATCTCGCGAACGGATTGACCAACTGGAGAAATTCCTGTTGCATCTGAAAGCAGAAACTCGTCCGATTACAACGGTATGTGTATTTTTGCCCTAGGCCATAGTAATTATTGGTTTCGAGTATCAGACTTGCGAAAATTTTGATGGTTTCTCAAGCACTCCTTAACTTCAAACTCCCATATCTCGCGAACGGATTGACGAACTCGATTATTTCCTGTTGCATTTGAAAGAAGAAGCACTTCCGATTACAACGGTATGTGTATTTTTCCCCCAAGCTTTTGTTGTTATTGGTTTCGAGTATCAGACTTGCGCTAATTCTGATGGTTTCTCAACCATTCCTTAACTTCAAACTGCCATATCTCGCGAACGGATTGACGAACTCGAGAAATTCCTGTTGCATCTGAAACCAGAAACTCGTCCGATTACAACGGTATGTGTATTTTTGCCCTAGGCCATTGTTGTTATTGGTTTCGAGTATCAGACTTGCGAAAATTTTTATGGTTTCTCAACCATTCCATAAGTCCAAACTCCCATATTTCGCGAACGGATTGAAGAATCCGAAAAATTTCTGTTGCATCTGAATGTAGAAACTCTCCCGATTACAACGGTATGTGTATTTTTCCCGCAAGCCTTTGTTGTTATTGGTTTCGAGTATCAGACTTGCGCAAATTTTGATGGTTTCTCAAGCATTCCTTAACTTCAAACTCCCATATCTCGCGAACGGATTGACGAACTCGATTATTTCCTGTTGCATTTGAAAGAAGAATCTCTCCCGATTACAACGGTATGTGTATTTTTCCCCGAAGCTTTTGTTGTTATTGGTTTCGAGTATCAGACTTGCGCAAATATTGATGGTTTCTCAACCATTCCTTAACTTCAAACTCCCATATCTCGCGAACGGATTGACGAACTCGAGAAATTCCTGTTGCATCTGAAACCAGAAACTCGTCCGATTACAACGGTATGTGTATTTTTGCCCTAGGCCATAGTAGTTATTGGTTTCGAGTATCAGACTTGCGAAAATTTTGATGGTTTCTCAAGCATTCCTTAACTTCAAACTCCCATATCTCGCGAACGGATTGACGAACTCGATTATTTCCTGTTGCATTTGAAAGAAGAAGCTCTTCCGATTACAACGGTATGTGTATTTTTCCCCCAAGCTTTTGTTGTTATTGGTTTCGAGTATCAGACTTGCGCTAATTTTGATGGTTTCTCAACCATTCCTTAACTTCAAACTGCCATATCTCGCGAACGGATTGACGAACTCGAGAAATTCCTGTTGCATCTGAAACCAGAAACTCGTCCGATTACAACGGTATGTGTATTTTTGCCCTAGGCCATTGTAGTTATTGGTTTCGAGTATCAGACTTGCGAAAATTTTTATGGTTTCTCAACCATTCCTTAAGTCCAAACTCCCATATTTCGCGAACGGATTGACGAATCCGAAAAATTTCTATTGCATCTGAATGTTGAAACTCTCCCGATTACAACGGTATGTGTATTTTTCCCGCAAGCCTTTGTTGTTATTGGTTTCGAGTATCAGACTTGCGCAAATTTTGATGGTTTCTCAAGCATTCCTTAACTTCAAACTCCCATATCTCGCGAACGGATTGACGAACTCGATTATTTCCTGTTGCATTTGAAAGAAGAAACTCTCCCGATTACAACGGTATGTGCATTTTTCCCCGAAGCTTTTGTTGTTATTGGTTTCGAGTATCAGACTTGCGCAAATTTTGATGGTTTCTCAACCATTCCTTAACTTCAAACTCCCATATCTCGCGAACGGATTGACGAACTCGAGAAATTCCTGTTGCATCTGAAACCAGAAACTCGTCCGATTACAACGGTGTGTGTATTTTTGCCCTAGGCCATTGTAGTTATTGGTTTCGAGTATCAGACTTGCGAAAATTTTTATGGTTTCTCAACCATTCCTTAACTTCAGACTCCCATATCTCGCGAACGGATTGGCGCACTCGATTATTTCCTGTTGCATCCGAAAGTAGAAGCTCGTCCGATTACAACGGAATGTGTATTTTTGCCCTAGGCCATAGTAGTTATTGGTTTCGAGTATCAGACTTGCTAAAATTTTGATGGTTTCTCAAGCATTCCTTAACTTCAGACTCCCATATCACGCGAACGGATTGACGAACTCGAGAAATTCCTGTTGCATCTGGAAGAAGAAACTCTCCCGATTACAACGGTATGTGTATTTTCCCCCCAAGCCTTTGTTGTTATGGGTTTCGAGTATCAGACTTGCGAAAATTTTGATGGTTTCTCAACAGTTCCTTAATTTCAAACTCCCATATCTCGCGAACGGATTGACCAACTGGAGAAATTCCTGTTGCATCTGAAAGCAGAAACTCGTCCGATTACAACGGTATGTGTATTTTTGCCCTAGGCCATAGTAATTATTGGTTTCGAGTATCAGACTTGCGAAAATTTTGATGGTTTCTCAAGCACTCCTTAACTTCAAACTCCCATATCTCGCGAACGGATTGACGAACTCGATTATTTCCTGTTGCATTTGAAAGAAGAAGCACTTCCGATTACAACGGTATGTGTATTTTTCCCCCAAGCTTTTGTTGTTATTGGTTTCGAGTATCAGACTTGCGCTAATTCTGATGGTTTCTCAACCATTCCTTAACTTCAAACTGCCATATCTCGCGAACGGATTGACGAACTCGAGAAATTCCTGTTGCATCTGAAACCAGAAACTCGTCCGATTACAACGGTATGTGTATTTTTGCCCTAGGCCATTGTTGTTATTGGTTTCGAGTATCAGACTTGCGAAAATTTTTATGGTTTCTCAACCATTCCATAAGTCCAAACTCCCATATTTCGCGAACGGATTGAAGAATCCGAAAAATTTCTGTTGCATCTGAATGTAGAAACTCTCCCGATTACAACGGTATGTGTATTTTTCCCGCAAGCCTTTGTTGTTATTGGTTTCGAGTATCAGACTTGCGCAAATTTTGATGGTTTCTCAAGCATTCCTTAATTTCAAACTCCCATATCTCGCGAACGGATTGACGAACTCGATTATTTCCTGTTGCATTTGAAAGAAGAATCTCTCCCGATTACAACGGTATGTGTATTTTTCCCCTATGCCATTGTAGTTATTGGTTTCGAGTATCAAACTTGCGAAAATTTTGGTTTCCCAACAGTTCCTTAATTTCAAACTCCCATATCTCGCGAACGGATTGACGAACTCGAGAAATTCCTGTTGCATCCGAAAGTAGAAACTCTCCCAATTACAACGGTATGTGTATTTTTCCCCTAGGTCATAGTAGTTATTGGTTTCGAGTATCAAACTTGCGAAAATTTTGATGGTTTCTCAACCATTCCTTAACTTCAAACTCCCATATCTCGCGAACGGATTGACGAACTCGAGAAATTCCTGTTGCATCTGAAACCAGAAACTCGTCCGTTTACAACGGTACCTGTATTTTTGCCCTAGGCCATAGTAGTTATTTGTTTCGAGAATCAGACTTGCGAAAATTTTGATGGTTTCTCAACCATTCCTTAACTTCAAGCTCCCATATCTCGCGAACGGATTGACGAACTCGAGAAATTCCTGTTGCATCTGAAACCAGAAACTCGTCCGATTACAACGGTACGTGTATTTTTGCCCTAGGCCATAGTAGTTATTTGTTTCGAGAATCAGACTTGCGAAAATTTTGATGGTTTCTCAACCATTCCTTAACTTCAAGCTCCCATATCTCGCGAACGGATTGACGAACTCGAGAAATTCCTGTTGCATCTGAAACCAGAAACTCGTCCGATTACAACGGTATATGTATTTTTCCCCTAGGCCAGAGTAGTTATTGGTTACGAGTATCAAACTTGCGAAAATTTTGATGGTTTCTGAACCACTCCTTAACTTCAAACTCCCATATCTCGCGAACGGTTTGGCGAACTCGAGAAATTCCTGTTGCATGTGAAACCAGAAACTCGTCCGATTACAACGGTATGTGTATTTTTGCCCTAGGCCATTGTAGTTATTGGTTTCGAGTGTCAGATTTGCGAAAATTTTGATGGTTTCTCAACCATTCCTTAACTTCAAACTCCCATATCTCGCGAACGGATTGACGAACTCGATTATTTCCTGTTGCATTTGAAAGTAGAAACTCCACCGATTACAATGGTGTGTGTACTTTTCCCCTAGGTAATTCCAGTTATTCGTACTAGCATCAGAATTGCCAAAATTTTGATGGTTTCTCAACCATTCCTTAACTTCAAACTCCCATATCTCGCGAACGGATTGACGAACTCGAGAAATTCCTGTTGCATCTGGAAGAAGAAACTCTCCCGATTACAACGGTATGTGTATTTTTCCCCCAAAGCCTTTGTTGTTATTGGTTTCGAGTATCAGACTTGCGAAAATTTTGTTGGTTTCTCAACAGTGCCTTAATTTCAAACTCCCATATCTCGCGAACGGATTGACGAACTCGAGAAATTCCTGTTGCATCTGAAACCAGAAACTCGTCCGATTACAACGGTACCTGTATTTTTGCCCTAGGCCATAGTAGTTATTTGTTTCGAGAATCAGACTTGCGAAAATTTTGATGGTTTCTCAACCATTCCTTAACTTCAAGCTCCCATATCTCGCGAACGGATTGACGAACTCGAGAAATTCCTGTTGCATCTGAAACCAGAAACTCGTCCGATTACAACGGTACGTGTATTTTTGCCCTAGGCCATAGTAGTTATTTGTTTCGAGAATCAGACTTGCGAAAATTTTGATGGTTTCTCAACCATTCCTTAACTTCAAGCTCCCATATCTCGCGAACGGATTGACGAACTCGAGAAATTCCTGTTGCATCTGAAACCAGAAACTCGTCCGATTACAACGGTATATGTATTTTTCCCCTAGGCCAGAGTAGTTATTGGTTACGAGTATCAAACTTGCGAAAATTTTGATGGTTTCTGAACCACTCCTTAACTTCAAACTCCCATATCTCGCGAACGGTTTGGCGAACTCGAGAAATTCCTGTTGCATGTGAAACCAGAAACTCGTCCGATTACAACGGTATGTGTATTTTTGCCCTAGGCCATTGTAGTTATTGGTTTCGAGTGTCAGATTTGCGAAAATTTTGATGGTTTCTCAACCATTCCTTAACTTCAAACTCCCATATCTCGCGAACGGATTGACGAACTCGAGAAATTCCTGTTGCATCTGGAAGAAGAAACTCTCCCGATTACAACGGTATGTGTATTTTCCCCCAAAGCCTTTGTTGTTATTGGTTTCGAGTATCAGACTTGCGAAAATTTTGTTGGTTTCTCAACAGTGCCTTAATTTCAAACTCCCATATCTCGCGAACGGATTGACGAACTCGAGAAATTCCTGTTGCATCTCAAACCAGAAACTCGTCCGATTACAACGGTACCTGTATTTTTGCCCTAGGCCATAGTAGTTATTTGTTTCGAGAATCAGACTTGAGAAAATTTTGATGGTTTCTCAACCATTCCTTAACTTCAAGCTCCCATATCTCGCGAACGGATTGACGAACTCGAGAAATTCCTGTTGCATCTGAAACCAGAAACTCGTCCGATTACAAAGGTATGTGTCTTTTTGCCCTAGACCCATGGTAGTTATTGGTTTCGAGTATCAAACTTGCGAAAAATTTGGTGGTTTCTCAACCATTCCTTAACTTCAAACTCCCATATCTCGCGAACGGATTGACGAATCCGAAAAATTTCTGTTGCATCGGAAAGTAGAAACTCTCCCGATTACAACGGTATGTGTATTTTTCCCCTAGGCCATTGTAGTTATTGGTTTCGAGTATCAAACTTGCGAAACATTTGGTGGTTTCTCAACCATTCCTTAACTTCAAACTCCCATATCTCGCGAACGGATTGACGAACTCGAGAAATTCCTGTTGCATCTGAAAGTTGAAACTCGTCCGATTACAACGGTATGTGTATTTTTCCCCTAGGCCATAGTAGAAATTGGTTTCGAGTATCAGAATTGCCAAAATTTTGATGGTTCCTCAACCATTCCTTAACTTCAAGCTCCCATATCTCGCGAACGGATTGACGAACTCGATTATTTCCTGTTGCATTTGAAAGTAGAAACTCCACCGATTACAATGGTGTGTGTACTTTTCCCCTAGTTCATTCCAGTTATTCGTTTCTAGCATCAGAATTGCCAAAATTTTGATGGTTTCTCAACCATTCCTTAACTTCAAACTCCCATATCTCGCGAACGGATTGACGAACTCGAGAAATTCCTGTTGCATCCGAAAGTAGAAACTCTCCCAATTACAACGGTATGTGTATTTTTCCCCTAGGCCATAGTAGTTATTGGTTTCGAGTATCAAACTTGCGAAAATTTTGATTGTTTCTCAACCATTCCTTAACTTCAAACTCCCATATCTCGCGAACGGATTGACGAACTCGAGAAATTCCTGTTGCATCTGGAAGAAGAAACTCTCCCGATTACAACGGTATGTGTATTTTTCCCCCAAGCCTTTGTTGTTATTGGTTTCGAGTATCAGGCTTGCGAAAATTTTGATGGTTTCTCAACAGTGCCTTAATTTCAAACTACCATATCTCGCGAACGGATTGATGAACTCGAGAAATTCCTGTTGCATCCGAAACCAGAAACTCGTCCGATTACAACGGTACGTGTATTTTCGCCCTAGGCCATAGTAGTTATTTGTTTCGAGAATCAGACTTGCGAAAATTTTGATGGTTTCTCAACCATTCCTAAACTTCAAGCTCCCATATCTCGCGAACGGATTGACGAACTCGAGAAATTCCTGTTGCATCTGAAACCAGAAACTCGTCCGATTACAACGGTATATGTATTTTTCCCCTAGGCCAGAGTAGTTATTGGTTACGAGTATCAAACTTGCGAAAATTTTGATGGTTTCTGAACCACTCCTTAACTTCAAACTCCCATATCTCGCGAACGGATTGACGAACTCGATTATTTCCTGTTGCATTTGAAAGTAGAAACTCCACCGATTACAATGGTGTGTGTACTTTTCCCCTAGGTCATTCCAGTTATTCGTTTCTAGCATCAGAATTGCCAAAATTTTGATGGTTTCTCAACCATTCCTTAACTTCAAACTCCCATATCTCGCGAACGGATTGACGAACTCGAGAAATTCCTGTTGCATCCGAAAGTAGAAACTCTCCCAATTACAACGGTATGTGTATTTTTCCCCTAGGCCATAGTAGTTATTGGTTTCGAGTATCAAACTTGCGAAAATTTTGATTGTTTCTCAACCATTCCTTAACTTCAAACTCCCATATCTCGCGAACGGATTGACGAACTCGAGAAATTCCTGTTGCATCTGGAAGAAGAAACTCTCCCGATTACAACGGTATGTGTATTTTTCCCCCAAGCCTTTGTTGTTATTGGTTTCGAGTATCAGGCTTGCGAAAATTTTGATGGTTTCTCAACAGTGCCTTAATTTCAAACTACCATATCTCGCGAACGGATTGATGAACTCGAGAAATTCCTGTTGCATCCGAAACCAGAAACTCGTCCGATTACAACGGTACGTGTGTTTTCGCCCTAGGCCATAGTAGTTATTTGTTTCGAGAATCAGACTTGCGAAAATTTTGATGGTTTCTCAACCATTCCATAACTTCAAGCTCCCATATCTCGCGAACGGATTGACGAACTCGAGAAATTCCTGTTGCATCTGAAACCAGAAACTCGTCCGATTACAAAGGTATGTGTCTTTTTGCCCTAGACCCATGGTAGTTATTGGTTTCGAGTATCAAACTTGCGAAAAATTTGGTGGTTTCTCAACCATTCCTTAACTTCAAACTCCCATATCTCGCGAACGGATTGACGAATCCGAAAAATTTCTGTTGCATCGGAAAGTAGAAACTCTCCCGATTACAACGGTATGTGTATTTTTCCCCTAGGCCATTGTAGTTATTGGTTTCGAGTATCAAACTTGCGAAACATTTGGTGGTTTCTCAACCATTCCTTAACTTCAAACTCCCATATCTCGCGAACGGATTGACGAACTCGAGAAATTCCTGTTGCATCTGAAAGTTGAAACTCGTCCGATTACAACGGTATGTGTATTTTTCCCCTAGGCCATAGTAGAAATTGGTTTCGAGTATCAGAATTGCCAAAATTTTGATGGTTCCTCAACCATTCCTTAACTTCAAGCTCCCATATCTCGCGAACGGATTGACGAACTCGATTATTTCCTGTTGCATTTGAAAGTAGAAACTCCACCGATTACAATGGTGTGTGTACTTTTCCCCTAGGTCATTCCAGTTATTCGTTTCTAGCATCAGAATTGCCAAAATTTTGATGGTTTCTCAACCATTCCTAAACTTCAAGCTCCCATATCTCGCGAACGGATTGACGAACTCGAGAAATTCCTGTTGCATCTGAAACCAGAAACTCGTCCGATTACAACGGTATATGTATTTTTCCCCTAGGCCAGAGTAGTTATTGGTTACGAGTATCAAACTTGCGAAAATTTTGATGGTTTCTGAACCACTCCTTAACTTCAAACTCCCATATCTCGCGAACGGATTGACGAACTCGATTATTTCCTGTTGCATTTGAAAGTAGAAACTCCACCGATTACAATGGTGTGTGTACTTTTCCCCTAGGTCATTCCAGTTATTCGTTTCTAGCATCAGAATTGCCAAAATTTTGATGGTTTCTCAACCATTCCTTAACTTCAAACTCCCATATCTCGCGAACGGATTGACGAACTCGAGAAATTCCTGTTGCATCCGAAAGTAGAAACTCTCCCAATTACAACGGTATGTGTATTTTTCCCCTAGGCCATAGTAGTTATTGGTTTCGAGTATCAAACTTGCGAAAATTTTGATTGTTTCTCAACCATTCCTTAACTTCAAACTCCCATATCTCGCGAACGGATTGACGAACTCGAGAAATTCCTGTTGCATCTGGAAGAAGAAACTCTCCCGATTACAACGGTATGTGTATTTTTCCCCCAAGCCTTTGTTGTTATTGGTTTCGAGTATCAGGCTTGCGAAAATTTTGATGGTTTCTCAACAGTGCCTTAATTTCAAACTACCATATCTCGCGAACGGATTGATGAACTCGAGAAATTCCTGTTGCATCCGAAACCAGAAACTCGTCCGATTACAACGGTACGTGTATTTTCGCCCTAGGCCATAGTAGTTATTTGTTTCGAGAATCAGACTTGCGAAAATTTTGATGGTTTCTCAACCATTCCTTAACTTCAAGCTCCCATATCTCGCGAACGGATTGACGAACTCGAGAAATTCCTGTTGCATCTGAAACCAGAAACTCGTCCGATTACAACGGTACGTGTATTTTTGCCCTAGGCCATAGTAGTTATTTGTTTCGAGAATCAGACTTGCGAAAATTTTGATGGTTTCTCAACCATTCCTTAACTTCAAGCTCCCATATCTCGCGAACGGATTGACGAACTCGAGAAATTCCTGTTGCATCTGAAACCAGAAACTCGTCCGATTACAACGGTATATGTATTTTTCCCCTAGGCCAGAGTAGTTATTGGTTACGAGTATCAAACTTGCGAAAATTTTGATGGTTTCTGAACCACTCCTTAACTTCAAACTCCCATATCTCGCGAACGGTTTGGCGAACTCGAGAAATTCCTGTTGCATGTGAAACCAGAAACTCGTCCGATTACAACGGTATGTGTATTTTTGCCCTAGGCCATTGTAGTTATTGGTTTCGAGTGTCAGATTTGCGAAAATTTTGATGGTTTCTCAACCATTCCTTAACTTCAAACTCCCATATCTCGCGAACGGATTGACGAACTCGATTATTTCCTGTTGCATTTGAAAGTAGAAACTCCACCGATTACAATGGTGTGTGTACTTTTCCCCTAGGTCATTCCAGTTATTCGTACTAGCATCAGAATTGCCAAAATTTTGATGGTTTCTCAACCATTCCTTAACTTCAAACTCCCATATCTCGCGAACGGATTGACGAACTCGAGAAATTCCTGTTGCATCTGGAAGAAGAAACTCTCCCGATTACAACGGTATGTGTATTTTTCCCCAAAGCCTTTGTTGTTATTGGTTTCGAGTATCAGACTTGCGAAAATTTTGTTGGTTTCTCAACAGTGCCTTAATTTCAAACTCCCATATCTCGCGAACGGATTGACGAACTCGAGAAATTCCTGTTGCATCTGAAACCAGAAACTCGTCCGATTACAACGGTACCTGTATTTTTGCCCTAGGCCATAGTAGTTATTTGTTTCGAGAATCAGACTTGCGAAAATTTTGATGGTTTCTCAACCATTCCTTAACTTCAAGCTCCCATATCTCGCGAACGGATTGACGAACTCGAGAAATTCCTGTTGCATCTGAAACCAGAAACTCGTCCGATTACAAAGGTATGTGTCTTTTTGCCCTAGACCCATGGTAGTTATTGGTTTCGAGTATCAAACTTGCGAAAAATTTGGTGGTTTCTCAACCATTCCTTAACTTCAAACTCCCATATCTCGCGAACGGATTGACGAATCCGAAAAATTTCTGTTGCATCGGAAAGTAGAAACTCTCCCGATTACAACGGTATGTGTATTTTTCCCCTAGGCCATTGTAGTTATTGGTTTCGAGTATCAAACTTGCGAAACATTTGGTGGTTTCTCAACCATTCCTTAACTTCAAACTCCCATATCTCGCGAACGGATTGACGAACTCGAGAAATTCCTGTTGCATCTGAAAGTTGAAACTCGTCCGATTACAACGGTATGTGTATTTTTCCCCTAGGCCATAGTAGAAATTGGTTTCGAGTATCAGAATTGCCAAAATTTTGATGGTTCCTCAACCATTCCTTAACTTCAAGCTCCCATATCTCGCGAACGGATTGACGAACTCGATTATTTCCTGTTGCATTTGAAAGTAGAAACTCCACCGATTACAATGGTGTGTGTACTTTTCCCCTAGTTCATTCCAGTTATTCGTTTCTAGCATCAGAATTGCCAAAATTTTGATGGTTTCTCAACCATTCCTTAACTTCAAACTCCCATATCTCGCGAACGGATTGACGAACTCGAGAAATTCCTGTTGCATCCGAAAGTAGAAACTCTCCCAATTACAACGGTATGTGTATTTTTCCCCTAGGCCATAGTAGTTATTGGTTTCGAGTATCAAACTTGCGAAAATTTTGATTGTTTCTCAACCATTCCTTAACTTCAAACTCCCATATCTCGCGAACGGATTGACGAACTCGAGAAATTCCTGTTGCATCTGGAAGAAGAAACTCTCCCGATTACAACGGTATGTGTATTTTTCCCCCAAGCCTTTGTTGTTATTGGTTTCGAGTATCAGGCTTGCGAAAATTTTGATGGTTTCTCAACAGTGCCTTAATTTCAAACTACCATATCTCGCGAACGGATTGATGAACTCGAGAAATTCCTGTTGCATCCGAAACCAGAAACTCGTCCGATTACAACGGTACGTGTGTTTTCGCCCTAGGCCATAGTAGTTATTTGTTTCGAGAATCAGACTCGCGAAAATTTTGATGGTTTCTCAACCATTCCATAACTTCAAGCTCCCATATCTCGCGAACGGATTGACGAACTCGAGAAATTCCTGTTGCATCTGAAACCAGAAACTCGTCCGATTACAAAGGTATGTGTCTTTTTGCCCTAGACCCATGGTAGTTATTGGTTTCGAGTATCAAACTTGCGAAAAATTTGGTGGTTTCTCAACCATTCCTTAACTTCAAACTCCCATATCTCGCGAACGGATTGACGAATCCGAAAAATTTCTGTTGCATCGGAAAGTAGAAACTCTCCCGATTACAACGGTATGTGTATTTTTCCCCTAGGCCATTGTAGTTATTGGTTTCGAGTATCAAACTTGCGAAACATTTGGTGGTTTCTCAACCATTCCTTAACTTCAAACTCCCATATCTCGCGAACGGATTGACGAACTCGAGAAATTCCTGTTGCATCTGAAAGTTGAAACTCGTCCGATTATAACGGTATGTGTATTTTTCCCCTAGGCCATAGTAGAAATTGGTTTCGAGTATCAGAATTGCCAAAATTTTGATGGTTCCTCAACCATTCCTTAACTTCAAGCTCCCATATCTCGCGAACGGATTGACGAACTCGATTATTTCCTGTTGCATTTGAAAGTAGAAACTCCACCGATTACAATGGTGTGTGTACTTTTCCCCTAGGTCATTCCAGTTATTCGTTTCTAGCATCAGAATTGCCAAAATTTTGATGGTTTCTCAACCATTCCTAAACTTCAAGCTCCCATATCTCGCGAACGGATTGACGAACTCGAGAAATTCCTGTTGCATCTGAAACCAGAAACTCGTCCGATTACAACGGTATATGTATTTTTCCCCTAGGCCAGAGTAGTTATTGGTTACGAGTATCAAACTTGCGAAAATTTTGATGGTTTCTGAACCACTCCATAACTTCAAACTCCCATATCTCGCGAAAGGATTGACGAACTCGATTATTTCCTGTTGCATTTGAAAGTAGAAACTCCACCGATTACAATGGTGTGTGTACTTTTCCCCTAGGTCATTCCAGTTATTCGTTTCTAGCATCAGAATTGCCAAAATTTTGATGGTTTCTCAACCATTCCTTAACTTCAAACTCCCATATCTCGCGAACGGATTGACGAACTCGAGAAATTCCTGTTGCATCCGAAAGTAGAAACTCTCCCAATTACAACGGTATGTGTATTTTTCCCCTAGGCCATAGTAGTTATTGGTTTCGAGTATCAAACTTGCGAAAATTTTGATTGTTTCTCAACCATTCCTTAACTTCAAACTCCCATATCTCGCGAACGGATTGACGAACTCGAGAAATTCCTGTTGCATCTGGAAGAAGAAACTCTCCCGATTACAACGGTATGTGTATTTTTCCCCCAAGCCTTTGTTGTTATTGGTTTCGAGTATCAGGCTTGCGAAAATTTTGATGGTTTCTCAACAGTGCCTTAATTTCAAACTACCATATCTCGCGAACGGATTGATGAACTCGAGAAATTCCTGTTGCATCCGAAACCAGAAACTCGTCCGATTACAACGGTACGTGTGTTTTCGCCCTAGGCCATAGTAGTTATTTGTTTCGAGAATCAGACTTGCGAAAATTTTGATGGTTTCTCAACCATTCCATAACTTCAAGCTCCCATATCTCGCGAACGGATTGACGAACTCGAGAAATTCCTGTTGCATCTGAAACCAGAAACTCGTCCGATTACAAAGGTATGTGTCTTTTTGCCCTAGACCCATGGTAGTTATTGGTTTCGAGTATCAAACTTGCGAAAAATTTGGTGGTTTCTCAACCATTCCTTAACTTCAAACTCCCATATCTCGCGAACGGATTGACGAATCCGAAAAATTTCTGTTGCATCGGAAAGTAGAAACTCTCCCGATTACAACGGTATGTGTATTTTTCCCCTAGGCCATTGTAGTTATTGGTTTCGAGTATCAAACTTGCGAAACATTTGGTGGTTTCTCAACCATTCCTTAACTTCAAACTCCCATATCTCGCGAACGGATTGACGAACTCGAGAAATTCCTGTTGCATCTGAAAGTTGAAACTCGTCCGATTACAACGGTATGTGTATTTTTCCCCTAGGCCATAGTAGAAATTGGTTTCGAGTATCAGAATTGCCAAAATTTTGATGGTTCCTCAACCATTCCTTAACTTCAAGCTCCCATATCTCGCGAACGGATTGACGAACTCGATTATTTCCTGTTGCATTTGAAAGTAGAAACTCCACCGATTACAATGGTGTGTGTACTTTTCCCCTAGGTCATTCCAGTTATTCGTTTCTAGCATCAGAATTGCCAAAATTTTGATGGTTTCTCAACCATTCCTTAACTTCAAACTCCCATATCTCGCGAACGGATTGACGAACTCGAGAAATTCCTGTTGCATCCGAAAGTAGAAACTCTCCCAATTACAACGGTATGTGTATTTTTCCCCTAGGCCATAGTAGTTATTGGTTTCGAGTATCAAACTTGCGAAAATTTTGATTGTTTCTCAACCATTCCTTAACTTCAAACTCCCATATCTCGCGAACGGATTGACGAACTCGAGAAATTCCTGTTGCATCTGGAAGAAGAAACTCTCCCGATTACAACGGTATGTGTATTTTTCCCCCAAGCCTTTGTTGTTATTGGTTTCGAGTATCAGGCTTGCGAAAATTTTGATGGTTTCTCAACAGTGCCTTAATTTCAAACTACCATATCTCGCGAACGGATTGATGAACTCGAGAAATTCCTGTTGCATCCGAAACCAGAAACTCGTCCGATTACAACGGTACGTGTATTTTCGCCCTAGGCCATAGTAGTTATTTGTTTCGAGAATCAGACTTGCGAAAATTTTGATGGTTTCTCAACCATTCCTTAACTTCAAGCTCCCATATCTCGCGAACGGATTGACGAACTCGAGAAATTCCTGTTGCATCTGAAACCAGAAACTCGTCCGATTACAACGGTACGTGTATTTTTGCCCTAGGCCATAGTAGTTATTTGTTTCGAGAATCAGACTTGCGAAAATTTTGATGGTTTCTCAACCATTCCTTAACTTCAAGCTCCCATATCTCGCGAACGGATTGACGAACTCGAGAAATTCCTGTTGCATCTGAAACCAGAAACTCGTCCGATTACAACGGTATATGTATTTTTCCCCTAGGCCAGAGTAGTTATTGGTTACGAGTATCAAACTTGCGAAAATTTTGATGGTTTCTGAACCACTCCTTAACTTCAAACTCCCATATCTCGCGAACGGTTTGGCGAACTCGAGAAATTCCTGTTGCATGTGAAACCAGAAACTCGTCCGATTACAACGGTATGTGTATTTTTGCCCTAGGCCATTGTAGTTATTGGTTTCGAGTGTCAGATTTGCGAAAATTTTGATGGTTTCTCAACCATTCCTTAACTTCAAACTCCCATATCTCGCGAACGGATTGACGAACTCGATTATTTCCTGTTGCATTTGAAAGTAGAAACTCCACCGATTACAATGGTGTGTGTACTTTTCCCCTAGGTCATTCCAGTTATTCGTACTAGCATCAGAATTGCCAAAATTTTGATGGTTTCTCAACCATTCCTTAACTTCAAGCTCCCATATCTCGCGAACGGATTGACGAACTCGAGAAATTCCTGTTGCATCTGAAACCAGAAACTCGTCCGATTACAAAGGTATGTGTCTTTTTGCCCTAGACCCATGGTAGTTATTGGTTTCGAGTATCAAACTTGCGAAAAATTTGGTGGTTTCTCAACCATTCCTTAACTTCAAACTCCCATATCTCGCGAACGGATTGACGAATCCGAAAAATTTCTGTTGCATCGGAAAGTAGAAACTCTCCCGATTACAACGGTATGTGTATTTTTCCCCTAGGCCATTGTAGTTATTGGTTTCGAGTATCAAACTTGCGAAACATTTGGTGGTTTCTCAACCATTCCTTAACTTCAAACTCCCATATCTCGCGAACGGATTGACGAACTCGAGAAATTCCTGTTGCATCTGAAAGTTGAAACTCGTCCGATTACAACGGTATGTGTATTTTTCCCCTAGGCCATAGTAGAAATTGGTTTCGAGTATCAGAATTGCCAAAATTTTGATGGTTCCTCAACCATTCCTTAACTTCAAGCTCCCATATCTCGCGAACGGATTGACGAACTCGATTATTTCCTGTTGCATTTGAAAGTAGAAACTCCACCGATTACAATGGTGTGTGTACTTTTCCCCTAGGTCATTCCAGTTATTCGTTTCTAGCATCAGAATTGCCAAAATTTTGATGGTTTCTCAACCATTCCTTAACTTCAAACTCCCATATCTCGCGAACGGATTGACGAACTCGAGAAATTCCTGTTGCATCCGAAAGTAGAAACTCTCCCAATTACAACGGTATGTGTATTTTTCCCCTAGGCCATAGTAGTTATTGGTTTCGAGTATCAAACTTGCGAAAATTTTGATTGTTTCTCAACCATTCCTTAACTTCAAACTCCCATATCTCGCGAACGGATTGACGAACTCGAGAAATTCCTGTTGCATCTGGAAGAAGAAACTCTCCCGATTACAACGGTATGTGTATTTTTCCCCCAAGCCTTTGTTGTTATTGGTTTCGAGTATCAGGCTTGCGAAAATTTTGATGGTTTCTCAACAGTGCCTTAATTTCAAACTACCATATCTCGCGAACGGATTGATGAACTCGAGAAATTCCTGTTGCATCCGAAACCAGAAACTCGTCCGATTACAACGGTACGTGTATTTTCGCCCTAGGCCATAGTAGTTATTTGTTTCGAGAATCAGACTTGCGAAAATTTTGATGGTTTCTCAACCATTCCTTAACTTCAAGCTCCCATATCTCGCGAACGGATTGACGAACTCGAGAAATTCCTGTTGCATCTGAAACCAGAAACTCGTCCGATTACAACGGTACGTGTATTTTTGCCCTAGGCCATAGTAGTTATTTGTTTCGAGAATCAGACTTGCGAAAATTTTGATGGTTTCTCAACCATTCCTTAACTTCAAGCTCCCATATCTCGCGAACGGATTGACGAACTCGAGAAATTCCTGTTGCATCTGAAACCAGAAACTCGTCCGATTACAACGGTATATGTATTTTTCCCCTAGGCCAGAGTAGTTATTGGTTACGAGTATCAAACTTGCGAAAATTTTGATGGTTTCTGAACCACTCCTTAACTTCAAACTCCCATATCTCGCGAACGGTTTGGCGAACTCGAGAAATTCCTGTTGCATGTGAAACCAGAAACTCGTCCGATTACAACGGTATGTGTATTTTTGCCCTAGGCCATTGTAGTTATTGGTTTCGAGTGTCAGATTTGCGAAAATTTTGATGGTTTCTCAACCATTCCTTAACTTCAAACTCCCATATCTCGCGAACGGATTGACGAACTCGATTATTTCCTGTTGCATTTGAAAGTAGAAACTCCACCGATTACAATGGTGTGTGTACTTTTCCCCTAGGTCATTCCAGTTATTCGTACTAGCATCAGAATTGCCAAAATTTTGATGGTTTCTCAACCATTCCTTAACTTCAAACTCCCATATCTCGCGAACGGATTGACGAACTCGAGAAATTCCTGTTGCATCTGGAAGAAGAAACTCTCCCGATTACAACGGTATGTGTATTTTTCCCCTAGGCCATTGTAGTTATTGGTTTCGAGTATCAAACTTGCGAAACATTTGGTGGTTTCTCAACCATTCCTTAACTTCAAACTCCCATATCTCGCGAACGGATTGACGAACTCGAGAAATTCCTGTTGCATCTGAAAGTTGAAACTCGTCCGATTACAACGGTATGTGTATTTTTCCCCTAGGCCATAGTAGAAATTGGTTTCGAGTATCAGAATTGCCAAAATTTTGATGGTTCCTCAACCATTCCTTAACTTCAAGCTCCCATATCTCGCGAACGGATTGACGAACTCGATTATTTCCTGTTGCATTTGAAAGTAGAAACTCCACCGATTACAATGGTGTGTGTACTTTTCCCCTAGTTCATTCCAGTTATTCGTTTCTAGCATCAGAATTGCCAAAATTTTGATGGTTTCTCAACCATTCCTTAACTTCAAACTCCCATATCTCGCGAACGGATTGACGAACTCGAGAAATTCCTGTTGCATCCGAAAGTAGAAACTCTCCCAATTACAACGGTATGTGTATTTTTCCCCTAGGCCATAGTAGTTATTGGTTTCGAGTATCAAACTTGCGAAAATTTTGATTGTTTCTCAACCATTCCTTAACTTCAAACTCCCATATCTCGCGAACGGATTGACGAACTCGAGAAATTCCTGTTGCATCTGGAAGAAGAAACTCTCCCGATTACAACGGTATGTGTATTTTTCCCCCAAGCCTTTGTTGTTATTGGTTTCGAGTATCAGGCTTGCGAAAATTTTGATGGTTTCTCAACAGTGCCTTAATTTCAAACTACCATATCTCGCGAACGGATTGATGAACTCGAGAAATTCCTGTTGCATCCGAAACCAGAAACTCGTCCGATTACAACGGTACGTGTATTTTCGCCCTAGGCCATAGTAGTTATTTGTTTCGAGAATCAGACTTGCGAAAATTTTGATGGTTTCTCAACCATTCCTTAACTTCAAGCTCCCATATCTCGCGAACGGATTGACGAACTCGAGAAATTCCTGTTGCATCTGAAACCAGAAACTCGTCCGATTACAACGGTACGTGTATTTTTGCCCTAGGCCATAGTAGTTATTTGTTTCGAGAATCAGACTTGCGAAAATTTTGATGGTTTCTCAACCATTCCTTAACTTCAAGCTCCCATATCTCGCGAACGGATTGACGAACTCGAGAAATTCCTGTTGCATCTGAAACCAGAAACTCGTCCGATTACAACGGTATATGTATTTTTCCCCTAGGCCAGAGTAGTTATTGGTTACGAGTATCAAACTTGCGAAAATTTTGATGGTTTCTGAACCACTCCTTAACTTCAAACTCCCATATCTCGCGAACGGTTTGGCGAACTCGAGAAATTCCTGTTGCATGTGAAACCAGAAACTCGTCCGATTACAACGGTATGTGTATTTTTGCCCTAGGCCATTGTAGTTATTGGTTTCGAGTGTCAGATTTGCGAAAATTTTGATGGTTTCTCAACCATTCCTTAACTTCAAACTCCCATATCTCGCGAACGGATTGACGAACTCGATTATTTCCTGTTGCATTTGAAAGTAGAAACTCCACCGATTACAATGGTGTGTGTACTTTTCCCCTAGGTCATTCCAGTTATTCGTACTAGCATCAGAATTGCCAAAATTTTGATGGTTTCTCAACCATTCCTTAACTTCAAACTCCCATATCTCGCGAACGGATTGACGAACTCGAGAAATTCCTGTTGCATCTGGAAGAAGAAACTCTCCCGATTACAACGGTATGTGTATTTTTCCCCAAAGCCTTTGTTGTTATTGGTTTCGAGTATCAGACTTGCGAAAATTTTGTTGGTTTCTCAACAGTGCCTTAATTTCAAACTCCCATATCTCGCGAACGGATTGACGAACTCGAGAAATTCCTGTTGCATCTGAAACCAGAAACTCGTCCGATTACAACGGTACCTGTATTTTTGCCCTAGGCCATAGTAGTTATTTGTTTCGAGAATCAGACTTGCGAAAATTTTGATGGTTTCTCAACCATTCCTTAACTTCAAGCTCCCATATCTCGCGAACGGATTGACGAACTCGAGAAATTCCTGTTGCATCTGAAACCAGAAACTCGTCCGATTACAAAGGTATGTGTCTTTTTGCCCTAGACCCATGGTAGTTATTGGTTTCGAGTATCAAACTTGCGAAAAATTTGGTGGTTTCTCAACCATTCCTTAACTTCAAACTCCCATATCTCGCGAACGGATTGACGAATCCGAAAAATTTCTGTTGCATCGGAAAGTAGAAACTCTCCCGATTACAACGGTATGTGTATTTTTCCCCTAGGCCATTGTAGTTATTGGTTTCGAGTATCAAACTTGCGAAACATTTGGTGGTTTCTCAACCATTCCTTAACTTCAAACTCCCATATCTCGCGAACGGATTGACGAACTCGAGAAATTCCTGTTGCATCTGAAAGTTGAAACTCGTCCGATTACAACGGTATGTGTATTTTTCCCCTAGGCCATAGTAGAAATTGGTTTCGAGTATCAGAATTGCCAAAATTTTGATGGTTCCTCAACCATTCCTTAACTTCAAGCTCCCATATCTCGCGAACGGATTGACGAACTCGATTATTTCCTGTTGCATTTGAAAGTAGAAACTCCACCGATTACAATGGTGTGTGTACTTTTCCCCTAGGTCATTCCAGTTATTCGTTTCTAGCATCAGAATTGCCAAAATTTTGATGGTTTCTCAACCATTCCTTAACTTCAAACTCCCATATCTCGCGAACGGATTGACGAACTCGAGAAATTCCTGTTGCATCCGAAAGTAGAAACTCTCCCAATTACAACGGTATGTGTATTTTTCCCCTAGGCCATAGTAGTTATTGGTTTCGAGTATCAAACTTGCGAAAATTTTGATTGTTTCTCAACCATTCCTTAACTTCAAACTCCCATATCTCGCGAACGGATTGACGAACTCGAGAAATTCCTGTTGCATCTGGAAGAAGAAACTCTCCCGATTACAACGGTATGTGTATTTTTCCCCCAAGCCTTTGTTGTTATTGGTTTCGAGTATCAGGCTTGCGAAAATTTTGATGGTTTCTCAACAGTGCCTTAATTTCAAACTACCATATCTCGCGAACGGATTGATGAACTCGAGAAATTCCTGTTGCATCCGAAACCAGAAACTCGTCCGATTACAACGGTACGTGTATTTTCGCCCTAGGCCATAGTAGTTATTTGTTTCGAGAATCAGACTTGCGAAAATTTTGATGGTTTCTCAACCATTCCTTAACTTCAAGCTCCCATATCTCGCGAACGGATTGACGAACTCGAGAAATTCCTGTTGCATCTGAAACCAGAAACTCGTCCGATTACAACGGTACGTGTATTTTTGCCCTAGGCCATAGTAGTTATTTGTTTCGAGAATCAGACTTGCGAAAATTTTGATGGTTTCTCAACCATTCCTTAACTTCAAGCTCCCATATCTCGCGAACGGATTGACGAACTCGAGAAATTCCTGTTGCATCTGAAACCAGAAACTCGTCCGATTACAACGGTATATGTATTTTTCCCCTAGGCCAGAGTAGTTATTGGTTACGAGTATCAAACTTGCGAAAATTTTGATGGTTTCTGAACCACTCCTTAACTTCAAACTCCCATATCTCGCGAACGGTTTGGCGAACTCGAGAAATTCCTGTTGCATGTGAAACCAGAAACTCGTCCGATTACAACGGTATGTGTATTTTTGCCCTAGGCCATTGTAGTTATTGGTTTCGAGTGTCAGATTTGCGAAAATTTTGATGGTTTCTCAACCATTCCTTAACTTCAAACTCCCATATCTCGCGAACGGATTGACGAACTCGATTATTTCCTGTTGCATTTGAAAGTAGAAACTCCACCGATTACAATGGTGTGTGTACTTTTCCCCTAGGTCATTCCAGTTATTCGTACTAGCATCAGAATTGCCAAAATTTTGATGGTTTCTCAACCATTCCTTAACTTCAAACTCCCATATCTCGCGAACGGATTGACGAACTCGAGAAATTCCTGTTGCATCTGGAAGAAGAAACTCTCCCGATTACAACGGTATGTGTATTTTTCCCCTAGGCCATTGTAGTTATTGGTTTCGAGTATCAAACTTGCGAAACATTTGGTGGTTTCTCAACCATTCCTTAACTTCAAACTCCCATATCTCGCGAACGGATTGACGAACTCGAGAAATTCCTGTTGCATCTGAAAGTTGAAACTCGTCCGATTACAACGGTATGTGTATTTTTCCCCTAGGCCATAGTAGAAATTGGTTTCGAGTATCAGAATTGCCAAAATTTTGATGGTTCCTCAACCATTCCTTAACTTCAAGCTCCCATATCTCGCGAACGGATTGACGAACTCGATTATTTCCTGTTGCATTTGAAAGTAGAAACTCCACCGATTACAATGGTGTGTGTACTTTTCCCCTAGTTCATTCCAGTTATTCGTTTCTAGCATCAGAATTGCCAAAATTTTGATGGTTTCTCAACCATTCCTTAACTTCAAACTCCCATATCTCGCGAACGGATTGACGAACTCGAGAAATTCCTGTTGCATCCGAAAGTAGAAACTCTCCCAATTACAACGGTATGTGTATTTTTCCCCTAGGCCATAGTAGTTATTGGTTTCGAGTATCAAACTTGCGAAAATTTTGATTGTTTCTCAACCATTCCTTAACTTCAAACTCCCATATCTCGCGAACGGATTGACGAACTCGAGAAATTCCTGTTGCATCTGGAAGAAGAAACTCTCCCGATTACAACGGTATGTGTATTTTTCCCCCAAGCCTTTGTTGTTATTGGTTTCGAGTATCAGGCTTGCGAAAATTTTGATGGTTTCTCAACAGTGCCTTAATTTCAAACTACCATATCTCGCGAACGGATTGATGAACTCGAGAAATTCCTGTTGCATCCGAAACCAGAAACTCGTCCGATTACAACGGTACGTGTATTTTCGCCCTAGGCCATAGTAGTTATTTGTTTCGAGAATCAGACTTGCGAAAATTTTGATGGTTTCTCAACCATTCCTAAACTTCAAGCTCCCATATCTCGCGAACGGATTGATGAACTCGAGAAATTCCTGTTGCATCTGAAACCAGAAACTCGTCCGATTACAACGGTATATGTATTTTTCCCCTAGGCCAGAGTAGTTATTGGTTACGAGTATCAAACTTGCGAAAATTTTGATGGTTTCTGAACCACTCCTTAACTTCAAACTCCCATATCTCGCGAACGGATTGACGAACTCGATTATTTCCTGTTGCATTTGAAAGTAGAAACTCCACCGATTACAATGGTGTGTGTACTTTTCCCCTAGGTCATTCCAGTTATTCGTTTCTAGCATCAGAATTGCCAAAATTTTGATGGTTTCTCAACCATTCCTTAACTTCAAACTCCCATATCTCGCGAACGGATTGACGAACTCGAGAAATTCCTGTTGCATCCGAAAGTAGAAACTCTCCCAATTACAACGGTATGTGTATTTTTCCCCTAGGCCATAGTAGTTATTGGTTTCGAGTATCAAACTTGCCAAAATTTTGATTGTTTCTCAACCATTCCTTAACTTCAAACTCCCATATCTCGCGAACGGATTGACGAACTCGAGAAATTCCTGTTGCATCTGGAAGAAGAAACTCTCCCGATTACAACGGTATGTGTATTTTTCCCCCAAGCCTTTGTTGTTATTGGTTTCGAGTATCAGGCTTGCGAAAATTTTGATGGTTTCTCAACAGTGCCTTAATTTCAAACTACCATATCTCGCGAACGGATTGATGAACTCGAGAAATTCCTGTTGCATCCGAAACCAGAAACTCGTCCGATTACAACGGTACGTGTGTTTTCGCCCTAGGCCATAGTAGTTATTTGTTTCGAGAATCAGACTTGCGAAAATTTTGATGGTTTCTCAACCATTCCATAACTTCAAGCTCCCATATCTCGCGAACGGATTGACGAACTCGAGAAATTCCTGTTGCATCTGAAACCAGAAACTCGTCCGATTACAAAGGTATGTGTCTTTTTGCCCTAGACCCATGGTAGTTATTGGTTTCGAGTATCAAACTTGCGAAAAATTTGGTGGTTTCTCAACCATTCCTTAACTTCAAACTCCCATATCTCGCGAACGGATTGACGAATCCGAAAAATTTCTGTTGCATCGGAAAGTAGAAACTCTCCCGATTACAACGGTATGTGTATTTTTCCCCTAGGCCATTGTAGTTATTGGTTTCGAGTATCAAACTTGCGAAACATTTGGTGGTTTCTCAACCATTCCTTAACTTCAAACTCCCATATCTCGCGAACGGATTGACGAACTCGAGAAATTCCTGTTGCATCTGAAAGTTGAAACTCGTCCGATTACAACGGTATGTGTATTTTTCCCCTAGGCCATAGTAGAAATTGGTTTCGAGTATCAGAATTGCCAAAATTTTGATGGTTCCTCAACCATTCCTTAACTTCAAGCTCCCATATCTCGCGAACGGATTGACGAACTCGATTATTTCCTGTTGCATTTGAAAGTAGAAACTCCACCGATTACAATGGTGTGTGTACTTTTCCCCTAGGTCATTCCAGTTATTCGTTTCTAGCATCAGAATTGCCAAAATTTTGATGGTTTCTCAACCATTCCTTAACTTCAAACTCCCATATCTCGCGAACGGATTGACGAACTCGAGAAATTCCTGTTGCATCCGAAAGTAGAAACTCTCCCAATTACAACGGTATGTGTATTTTTCCCCTAGGCCATAGTAGTTATTGGTTTCGAGTATCAAACTTGCGAAAATTTTGATTGTTTCTCAACCATTCCTTAACTTCAAACTCCCATATCTCGCGAACGGATTGACGAACTCGAGAAATTCCTGTTGCATCTGGAAGAAGAAACTCTCCCGATTACAACGGTATGTGTATTTTTCCCCCAAGCCTTTGTTGTTATTGGTTTCGAGTATCAGGCTTGCGAAAATTTTGATGGTTTCTCAACAGTGCCTTAATTTCAAACTACCATATCTCGCGAACGGATTGATGAACTCGAGAAATTCCTGTTGCATCCGAAACCAGAAACTCGTCCGATTACAACGGTACGTGTATTTTCGCCCTAGGCCATAGTAGTTATTTGTTTCGAGAATCAGACTTGCGAAAATTTTGATGGTTTCTCAACCATTCCTAAACTTCAAGCTCCCATATCTCGCGAACGGATTGACGAACTCGAGAAATTCCTGTTGCATCTGAAACCAGAAACTCGTCCGATTACAAAGGTATGTGTCTTTTTGCCCTAGACCCATGGTAGTTATTGGTTTCGAGTACCAAACTTGCGAAAAATTTGGTGGTTTCTCAACCATTCCTTAACTTCAAACTCCCATATCTCGCGAACGGATTGACGAATCCGAAAAATTTCTGTTGCATCGGAAAGTAGAAACTCTCCCGATTACAACGGTATGTGTATTTTTCCCCTAGGCCATTGTAGTTATTGGTTTCGAGTATCAAACTTGCGAAACATTTGGTGGTTTCTCAACCATTCCTTAACTTCAAACTCCCATATCTCGCGAACGGATTGACGAACTCGAGAAATTCCTGTTGCATCTGAAAGTTGAAACTCGTCCGATTACAACGGTATGTGTATTTTTCCCCTAGGCCATAGTAGAAATTGGTTTCGAGTATCAGAATTGCCAAAATTTTGATGGTTTCTCAAGCATTCCTTAACTTCAAGCTCCCATATCTCGCGAACGGATTGACGAACTCGAGAAATTCCTGTTGCATCTGAAACCAGAAACTCGTCCGATTACAACGGTATATGAATTTTTGCCTAGGCCATAGTAGTTATTGGTTACGAGTATCAAACTTGCGAAAATTTTGATTGTTTCTCAACCATTCCTTAACTTCAAACTCCCATATCTCGCGAACGGATTGACGAACTCGAGAAATTCCTGTTGCATCTGGAAGAAGAAACTCTCCCGATTACAACGGTATGTGTATTTTTCCCCCAAGCCTTTGTTGTTATTGGTTTCGAGTATCAGGCTTGCGAAAATTTTGATGGTTTCTCAACAGTGCCTTAATTTCAAACTACCATATCTCGCGAACGGATTGATGAACTCGAGAAATTCCTGTTGCATCCGAAACCAGAAACTCGTCCGATTACAACGGTACGTGTATTTTCGCCCTAGGCCATAGTAGTTATTTGTTTCGAGAATCAGACTTGCGAAAATTTTGATGGTTTCTCAACCATTCCTAAACTTCAAGCTCCCATATCTCGCGAACGGATTGACGAACTCGAGAAATTCCTGTTGCATCTGAAACCAGAAACTCGTCCGATTACAAAGGTATGTGTCTTTTTGCCCTAGACCCATGGTAGTTATTGGTTTCGAGTACCAAACTTGCGAAAAATTTGGTGGTTTCTCAACCATTCCTTAACTTCAAACTCCCATATCTCGCGAACGGATTGACGAATCCGAAAAATTTCTGTTGCATCGGAAAGTAGAAACTCTCCCGATTACAACGGTATGTGTATTTTTCCCCTAGGCCATTGTAGTTATTGGTTTCGAGTATCAAACTTGCGAAACATTTGGTGGTTTCTCAACCATTCCTTAACTTCAAACTCCCATATCTCGCGAACGGATTGACGAACTCGAGAAATTCCTGTTGCATCTGAAAGTTGAAACTCGTCCGATTACAACGGTATGTGTATTTTTCCCCTAGGCCATAGTAGAAATTGGTTTCGAGTATCAGAATTGCCAAAATTTTGATGGTTTCTCAAGCATTCCTTAACTTCAAGCTCCCATATCTCGCGAACGGATTGACGAACTCGAGAAATTCCTGTTGCATCTGAAACCAGAAACTCGTCCGATTACAACGGTATATGAATTTTTGCCTAGGCCATAGTAGTTATTGGTTACGAGTATCAAACTTGCGAAAATTTTGGTGGTTTCTCAACCATTCCTTAAGTTCAAACTCCCATATCTCGCGAACGGATTGCCGAACTCGATTATTTCCTGTTGCATCTGAAAGTAGAAACTCGACCGATTACAATGGTGTGTGTACTTTTCCCCTCGGTCATTCCAGTTATTCGTTCCTAGCATCAGAATTGCGAAAACTTTGATGGTTTCTCAACCATTCCTTAACTTCAAACTCCCATATCTCGCGAACGGATTGACGAACTCGATTATTTCCTGTTGCATTTGAAAGAAGAATCTCTCCCGATTACAACGGTATGTGTATTTTTCCCCGAAGCTTTTGTTGTTATTGGTTTCGAGTATCAGACTTGCGCAAATTTTGATGGTTTCTCAACCATTCCTTAACTTCAAACTCCCATATCTCGCGAAAGGATTGACGAACTCGAGAAATTCCTGTTGCATCCGAAAGTAGAAACTCGCCCGATTACAACGGAATGTGCATTTTTCCCCTAGGCCATGGTAGTTATTGGTTTCGAGTATCGGACTTGCGAAAATTTTGATGGTTTCTGAACCATTCCTTAACTTCAAACTCCCATATCTCGCGAACGGATTGGCGAACTCGAGAAATTCCTGTTGCATGTGAAACCAGAAACTCGTCCGATTACAACGGTGTGTGTACTTTTCCCCTAGGCCAGTCCAGTTATTGGTTTCGATTGTCAGACTTGCGAAAATTTTTATGGTTTCTCAACCATTCCTTAACTCCAAACTCCCATATTTTGCGAAGGGATTGACGAATCCGAAAAATTTCTGTTGCATCTGAAAGTAGAAACTCTCCCGATTACAACGGTATGTCTATTTTTCCCCTAGGCCATTGTAGTTATAAGTTTCGAGTATCAAACTTGCGAAAAATTTGATGGTTTCTCAACCATTCCTTAACATCAAACTCCCATATCTCGCGAACGGATTGACGAACTCGAGAAATTCCTGTTGCATCTGAAACCAGAAACTCGTCCGATTACAACGGTACGTGTATTTTTGCCCTAGGCCATAGTAGTTATTGGTTACGAGTATCAAACTTGCGAAAATTTTGATGGTTTCTCAACCATTCCTTAACTTCAAACTCCCATATCTCGCGAACGGATTGACGAACTCGAGAAATTCCTGTTGCATCTGGAAGAAGAACCTCTCCCGATTACAAAGGTATGTGTATTTTTCCCCCAAGCCTTTGTTGTTATTGGTTTCGAGTATCAGGCTTGCGAAAATTTTGATGGTTTCTCAACAGTCCCTTAATTTCAAACTACCATATCTCGCGAACGGATTGATGAACTCGAGAAATTCCTGTTGCATCTGAAACCAGAAACTCGTCCGATTACAACGGTACGTGTATTTTCGCCCTAGGCCATAGTAGTTATTTGTTTCGAGAATCAGACTTGCGAAAATTTTGATGGTTTCTCAACCATTCCTTAACTTCAAGCTCCAATATCTCGCGAACGGATTGACGAACTCGAGAAATTCCTGTTGCATCTGAAACCAGAAACTCGTCCGATTACAAAGGTATGTGTATTTTTGCCCTAGACCCATGGTAGTTATTGGTTTCGAGTATCAAACTTGCGAAAAATTTGGTGGTTTCTCAACCATTCCTTAACTTCAAACTCCCATATCTCGCGAACCGATTGACGAACTCGAGAAATTCCTGTTGCATGTGAAAGTTGAAACTCGTCCGATTACAACGGTATGTGTATTTTTCCCCTAGGCCATAGTAGAAATTGGTTTCTAGTATCAGAATTGCCAAAATTTTGATTGTTTCTCAACCATTCCTTAACTTCAAACTCCCATATCTCGCGAACGGATTGACAAACTCGAGAAATTCCTGTTGCATCTGAAAGTCGAAACTCGACCGATTACAAAGGTATGTGTATTTTTCCCCTAGGCCATTGTAGTTATAGGTTTCGAGTATCAAACTTGCGAAAATTTTGATGGTTTCTCAACCATTCCTTAACTTCAAGCTCCCATATCTCGCGAACGGATTGACGAACTCGAGAAATTCCTGTTGCATCTGAAACCAGAAACTCGTCCGATTACAACGGTATATGTATTTTTGCCCTAGGCCATAGTAGTTATTGGTTACGAGTATCAAACTTGCGAAAATTTTGATGGTTTCTCAACCATTCCTTAACTTCAAACTCCCATATCTCGCGAACGGATTGACGAACTCGATTATTTCCTGTTGCATTTGAAAGTAGAAACTCCACCGATTACAATGGTGTGTGTACTTTTCCCGAAGGTCATTCCAGTTATTCGTTTCTAGCATCAGAATTGCCAAAATTTTGAAGGTTTCTCAACCATTCCTTAACTTCAAACTCCCATATCTCGCGAACGGATTGACGAACTCGAGAAATTCCTGTTGCATCTGAAACCAGAAACTCGTCCGATTACAACGGTATGTGTATTTTTCCCCTAGGCCATTGTAGTTATTGGTTTCGAGTGTCAGACTTGCGAAAATTTGTATGGTTTCTCAACCATTCCTTAACGGCAAACTCCCATATTTCGCGAACGGATTGACGAACTCGAGAAATTCCTGTTGCATCCGAAAGTAGAAACTCTCCCAATTACAACGGTATGTGTATTTTTCCCCTAGGCCATAGTAGTTATTGGTTTCGAGTATCAAACTTGCGAAAATTTTGATGGTTTCTCAACCATTCCTTAACTTCAAACTCCCATATCTCGCGAACGGATTGACGAACTCGAGAAATTCCTGTTGCATCTGGAAGAAGAAACTCTCCCGATTACAACGGTATGTGTATTTTTCCCCCAAGCCTTTGTTGTTATTGGTTCCGAGTATCAGGCTTGCGAAAATTTTGATGGTTTCTCAACAGTGCCTTAATTTCAAACTACCATATCTCGCGAACGGATTGATGAACTCGAGAAATTCCTGTTGCATCTGAAACCAGAAACTCGTCCGATTACAACGGTACGTGTATTTTTGCCCTGGGCCATAGTAGTTATTTGTTTCGAGAATCAGACTTGCGAAAATTTTGATGGTTTCTCAACCATTCCTTAACTTCAAGCTCCCATATCTCGCGAACGGATTGACGAACTCGAGAAATTCCTGTTGCATCTGAAACCAGAAACTCGTCCGATTACAAAGGTATGTGCATTTTTGCCCTAGACCCATGGTAGTTATTGGTTTCGAGTATCAAACTTGCGAAAAATTTGGTGGTTTCTCAACCATTCCTTAACTTCAAACTCCCATATCTCGCGAACGGATTGACGAATCCGAAAAATTTCTGTTGCATCGGAAAGTAGAATCTCTCCCGATTACAACGCTATGTGTATTTTTCCCCTAGGCCATTGTAGTTATTGGTTTCGAGTATCAAACTTGCGAAAAATTTGGTGGTTTCTCAACCATTCCTTAACTTCAAACTCCCATATCTCGCGAACGGATTGACGAACTCGAGAAATTCCTGTTGCATCTGAAAGTTGAAACTCGTCCGATTACAACGGTATGTGTATTTTTCCCCTAGGCCATAGTAGAAATTGGTTTCGAGTATCAGAATTGCCAAAATTTTGATTGTTTCTCAACCATTCCTTAACATCAAACTCCCATATCTCGCGAACGGATTGACGAACTCGAGAAATTCCTGTTGCATCTGAAACCAGAAACTCGTCCGATTACAACGGTACGTGTCTTTTTGCCCTAGGCCATAGTAGTTATTGGTTTCGAGAATCAGACTTGCGAAAATTTTGATGGTTTCTCAACCATTCCTTAACTTCAAGCTCCCATATCTCGCGAACGGATTGACGAACTCGAGAAATTCCTGTTGCATCTGAAACCAGAAACTCGTCCGATTACAACGGTATATGTATTTTTGCCCTAGGCCATAGTAGTTATTGGTTACGAGTATCAAACTTGCGAAAATTTTGATGGTTTCTCAACCATTCCTTAACTTCAAACTCCCATATCTCGCGAACGGATTGACGAAATCGATTATTTCCTGTTGCATTTGAAAGTAGAAACTCCACCGATTACAATGGTGTGTGTACTTTTCCCCTAGGTCATTCCAGTTATTCGTTTCTAGCATCAGAATTGCCAAAATTTTGATGGTTTCTCAACCATTCCTTAACTT
This sequence comes from Ptiloglossa arizonensis, assembly GCF_051014685.1. Taxonomy (NCBI): domain Eukaryota; kingdom Metazoa; phylum Arthropoda; class Insecta; order Hymenoptera; family Colletidae; genus Ptiloglossa; species Ptiloglossa arizonensis. The sequence continues at coordinate 469,140 of NW_027478515.1, forward strand.
CAAACTCCCATATCTCGCGAACGGATTGACGAACTCGAGAAATTCCTGTTGCATCTGGAAGAAGAACCTCTCCCGATTTCAAACGGTATGTGTATTTTTCCCCCAAGCCTTTGTTGTTATTGGTTTCGAGTATCAGACTTGCGAAAATTTTGATGGTTTCTCAACAGTGCCTTAATTTCAAACTCCCATATCTCGCGAACGGATTGACGAACTCGAGAAATTCCGGTTGAAACTGGAAGTAGAAACTCTCCCGCTTACAAAGGTATGTGCATTTTTCCCCTAGGCCATGGTAGTTATTGGTTCCGAGTATCGGACTTGCGAAAATTTTGATGGTTTCTGAACCATTCATTAACTTCAAACTCCCATATCTCGCGAACGGATTGGCGAACTCGAGAAATTCCTGTTGCATGTGAAACCAGAAACTCGTCCGATTACAACGGTATGTGTATTTTTGCCCTAGGCCATTCCAGTTATTGGTTTCGAGTATCAGACCAGCGAAAATTTTGATGGTTTCTCAACCATTCCTTAACTTCAAACTCCCATATCTCGCGAACGGATTAATGAACTCGAGAATTTCCTATTGCATCTGAAAGCAGAAACTCGCCCTATTACAAAGGTATGTGTATTTTTGCCCTAGGCCATAGTAATTATTGGTTTCGAGTATCAGACTTGCGAAAATTGTGATGGTTTCTCAACCATTCCTTAACTTCAAACTCCCATATCTCGCGATCGGATTGGCGAACTCGATTATTTCCTGTTGCATCTAAAGGTAGAAACTCGACCGATTACAATGGTGTGTGTACTTTTCCCCTCAGTCATTCCAGTTATTCGTTCCTAGCACCGGAATTGCGAAAACTTTGATGGTTTCTCAACCATTCCTTAACATCAAACTCCCATATCTCGCGAACGGATTGACGAACTCGAGAAATTCCGGTTGAATCTGGAAGTAGAAACTCTCCCGATTACAAGGGTATGTGCATTTTTCCCCTAGGCCATGGTAGTTATTGGTTTCGAGTATCGGACTTGCGAAAATTTTGATGGTTTCTCAACCATTCCTTAACTTCAAGCTCCCATATCTCGCGAACGGATTGACGAACTCGAGAAATTCCTGTTGCATCTGAAACCAGAAACTCGTCCGATTACAACGGTATATGTATTTTTGCCCTAGGCCATAGTAGTTATTGGTTACGAGTATCAAACTTGCGAAAATTTTGATGGTTTCTCAACCATTCCTTAACTTCAAACTCCCATATCTCGCGAACGGATTGACGAACTCGAGAAATTCCTGTTGCATCTGGAAGAAGAACCTCTCCCGATTACAGCGGTATGTGTATTTTTCCCCCAAGCCTTTGTTGTTATTGGTTTCGAGTATCAGACTTGCGAAATTTTGATGGTTTCTCAACAGTGCCTTAATTTCAAACTCCCATATCTCGCGAACGGATTGACGAACTCGAGAAATTCCGGTTGAAACTGGAAGTAGAAACTCTCCCGCTTACAAAGGTATGTGCATTTTTCCCCTAGGCCATGGTAGTTATTGGTTCCGAGTATCGGACTTGCGAAAATTTTGATGGTTTCTGAACCATTCATTAACTTCAAACTCCCATATCTCGCGAACGGATTGGCGAACTCGAGAAATTCCTGTTGCATGTGAAACCAGAAACTCGTCCGATTACAACGGTATGTGTATTTTTGCCCTAGGCCATTCCAGTTATTGGTTTCGAGTATCAGACCAGCGAAAATTTTGATGGTTTCTCAACCATTCCTTAACTTCAAACTCCCATATCTCGCGAACGGATTAATGAACTCGAGAATTTCCTATTGCATCTGAAAGCAGAAACTCGCCCTATTACAAAGGTATGTGTATTTTTGCCCTAGGCCATAGTAATTATTGGTTTCGAGTATCAGACTTGCGAAAATTGTGATGGTTTCTCAACCATTCCTTAACTTCAAACTCCCATATCTCGCGATCGGATTGGCGAACTCGATTATTTCCTGTTGCATCTAAAGGTAGAAACTCGACCGATTACAATGGTGTGTGTACTTTTCCCCTCAGTCATTCCAGTTATTCGTTCCTAGCATCGGAATTGCGAAAACTTTGATGGTTTCTCAACCATTCCTTAACATCAAACTCACATATCTCGCGAACGGATTGACGAACACGAGAAATTCCGGTTGAATCTGGAAGTAGAAACTCTCCCGATTACAAAGGTATGTGCATTTTTCCCCTAGGCCATGGTAGTTATTGGTTTCGAGTATCGGACTTGCGAAAATTTTGATGGTTTCTCAACCATTCCTTAACTTCAAGCTCCCATATCTCGCGAACGGATTGACGAACTCGAGAAATTCCTGTTGCATCTGAAACCAGAAACTCGTCCGATTACAACGGTATATGTATTTTTGCCCTAGGCCATAGTAGTTATTGGTTACGAGTATCAAACTTGCGAAAATTTTGATGGTTTCTCAACCATTCCTTAACTTCAAACTCCCATATCTCGCGAACGGATTGACGAAATCGATTATTTCCTGTTGCATTTGAAAGTAGAAACTCCACCGATTACAATGGTGTGTGTACTTTTCCCCTAGGTCATTCCAGTTATTCGTTTCTAGCATCAGAATTGCCAAAATTTTGATGGTTTCTCAACAGTGCCTTAACTTCAAACTCCCATATCTCGCGAACGGATTGACGAACTCGAGAAATTCCGGTTGAAACTGGAAGTAGAAACTCTCCCGCTTACAAAGGTATGTGCATTTTTCCCCTAGGCCATGGTAGTAATTGGTTCCGAGTATCGGACTTGCGAAAATTTTGATGGTTTCTGAACCATTCATTAACTTCAAACTCCATATCTCGCGAACGGATTGGCGAACGCGAGAAATTCCTGTTGCATGTGAAACCAGAAACTCGTCCGATTACAACGGTATGTGTATTTTTGCCCTAGGCCATTCCAGTTATTGGTTTCGAGTATCAGACCAGCGAAAATTTTGATGGTTTCTCAACCATTCCTTAACTTCAAACTCCCATATCTCGCGAACGGATTAATGAACTCGAGAATTTCCTATTGCATCTGAAAGCAGAAACTCGCCCTATTACAAAGGTATGTGTATTTTTGCCCTAGGCCATAGTAATTATTTGTTTCGAGTATCAGACTTGCGAAAATTTTGATGGTTTCTGAACCATTCCTTAACTTCAAACTCCCATATCTCGCGAACGGATTGATGAACTCGAGAAATTCCTGTTGCATCTGAAACCAGAAACTCGTCCGATTACAACGGTACGTGTATTTTCGCCCTAGGCCATAGTAGTTATTTGTTTCGAGAATCAGACTTGCGAAAATTTTGATGGTTTCTCAACCATTCCTTAACTTCAAGCTCCCATATCTCGCGAACGGATTGACGAACTCTAGAAATTCCTGTTGCATCTGAAACCAGAAACTCGTCCGATTACAAAGGTATGTGTATTTTTGCCCTAGACCCATGGTAGTTATTGGTTTCGAGTATCAAACTTGCGAAAATTTGGTGGTTTCTCAACCATTCCTTAACTTCAAACTCCCATATCTCGCGAACGGATTGACGAATCCGATTATTTCCTGTTGCATTTGAAAGTAGAAACTCCACCGATTAGTATGGTGTGTGTACTTTTCCCCTAGGTCATTCCAGTTATTCGTTTCTAGCATCAGAATTGCCAAAATTTTGATGGTTTCTCAACCATTCCTTAACTTCAAACTCCCATATCTCGCGAACGGATTGACGAACTCGAGAAATTCCTGTTGCATGTGAAACCAGAAACTCGTCCGATTACAACGGTATGTGTATTTTTGCCCTAGGCCATAGTAGTTATTGGTTTCGAGTATCAAACTTGCGAAAATTTTGATGGTTTCTCAACCATTCCTTAACTTCAAACTCCCATATCTCGCGAACGGATTGACGAACTCGAGAAATTCCTGTTGCATCTGGAAGAAGAAACTCTCCCGATTACAAAGGTATGTGTATTTTTGCCCTAGACCCATGGTAGTTATTGGTTTCGAGTATCAAACTTGCGAAAATTTGGTGGTTTCTCAACCATTCTTTAACTTCAAACTCCCATATCTCGCGAACGGATTGACGAATCCGAAAAATTTCTGTTGCATCGGAAAGTAGAAACTCTCCCGATTACAACGGTATGTGTATTTTTCCCCTAGGCCATTGTAGTTATTGGTTTCGAGTATCAAACTTGCGAAAAATTTGGTGGTTTCTCAACCATTCCTTAACTTCAAACTCCCATATCTCGCGAACGGATTGACGAACTCGAGAAATTCCTGTTGCATCTGAAAGTTGAAACTCGTCCGATTACAACGGTATGTGTATTTTTCCCCTAGGCCATAGTAGAAATTGGTTTCGAGTATCAGAATTGCCAAAATTTTGATTGTTTCTCAACCATTCCTTAACTTCAAACTCCAATATCTCGCGAACGGATTGACAAACTCGAGAAATTCCTGTTGCATCTGAAAGTAGAAACTCGACCGATTACAAAGGTATGTGTATTTTTCCCCTAGGCCATTGTAGTTATAGGTTTCGAGTATCAAACTTGCGAAAAATTTGATGGTTTCTCAACCATTCCTTAACATCAAACTCCCATATCTCGCGAACGGATTGACGAACTCGAGAAATTCCTGTTGCATCTGAAACCAGAAACTCGTCCGATTACAACGGTACGTGTCTTTTTGCCCTAGGCCATAGTAGTTATTGGTTTCGAGAATCAGACTTGCGAAAATTTTGATGGTTTCTCAACCATTCCTTAACTTCAAGCTCCCATATCTCGCGAACGGATTGACGAACTCGAGAAATTCCTGTTGCATCTGAAACCAGAAACTCGTCCGATTACAACGGTATATGTATTTTTGCCCTAGGCCATAGTAGTTATTGGTTACGAGTATCAGACTTGCGAAAATTTTGATGGTTTCTCAACCATTCCTTAACTTCAAACTCCCATATCTCGCGAACGGATTGACGAAATCGATTATTTCCTGTTGCATTTGAAAGTAGAAACTCCACCGATTACAATGGTGTGTGTACTTTTCCCTAGGTCATTCCAGTTATTCGTTTCTAGCATCAGAATTGCCAAAATTTTGATGGTTTCTCAACAGTGCCTTAACTTCAAACTCCCATATCTCGCGAACGGATTGACGAACTCGAGAAATTCCGGTTGAAACTGGAAGTAGAAACTCTCCCGCTTACAAAGGTATGTGCATTTTTCCCCTAGGCCATGGTAGTAATTGGTTCCGAGTATCGGACTTGCGAAAATTTTGATGGTTTCTGAACCATTCATTAACTTCAAACTCCCATATCTCGCGAACGGATTGGCGAACGCGAGAAATTCCTGTTGCATGTGAAACCAGAAACTCGTCCGATTACAACGGTATGTGTATTTTTGCCCTAGGCCATTCCAGTTATTGGTTTCGAGTATCAGACCAGCGAAAATTTTGATGGTTTCTCAACCATTCCTTAACTTCAAACTCCCATATCTCGCGAACGGATTAATGAACTCGAGAATTTCCTATTGCATCTGAAAGCAGAAACTCGCCCTATTACAAAGGTATGTGTATTTTTGCCCTAGGCCATAGTAATTATTGGTTTCGAGTATCAGACTTGCGAAAATTGTGATGGTTTCTCAACCATTCCTTAACTTCAAACTCCCATATCTCGCGATCGGATTGGCGAACTCGATTATTTCCTGTTGCATCTAAAGGTAGAAACTCGACCGATTACAATGGTGTGTGTACTTTTCCCCTCAGTCATTCCAGTTATTCGTTCCTAGCATCGGAATTGCGAAAACTTTGATGGTTTCTCAACCATTCCTTAACATCAAACTCCCATATCTCGCGAACGGATTGACGAACTCGAGAAATTCCGGTTGAATCTGGAAGTAGAAACTCTCCCGATTACAAAGGTATGTGCATTTTTCCCCTAGGCCATGGTAGTTATTGGTTTCGAGTATCGGACCTGCGAAAATTTTGATGGTTTCTGAACCATTCCTTAACTTCAAACTCCCATATCTCGCGAACGGATTGATGAACTCGAGAAATTCCTGTTGCATCTGAAACCAGAAACTCGTCCGATTACAACGGTACGTGTATTTTCGCCCTAGGCCATAGTAGTTATTTGTTTCGAGAATCAGACTTGCGAAAATTTTGATGGTTTCTCAACCATTCCTTAACTTCAAGCTCCCATATCTCGCGAACGGATTGACGAACTCTAGAAATTCCTGTTGCATCTGAAACCAGAAACTCGTCCGATTACAAAGGTATGTGTATTTTTGCCCTAGACCCATGGTAGTTATTGGTTTCGAGTATCAAACTTGCGAAAAATTTGGTGGTTTCTCAACCATTCCTTAACTTCAAACTCCCATATCTCGCGAACGGATTGACGAATCCGATTATTTCCTGTTGCATTTGAAAGTAGAAACTCCACCGATTAGTATGGTGTGTGTACTTTTCCCCTAGGTCATTCCAGTTATTCGTTTCTAGCATCAGAATTGCCAAAATTTTGATGGTTTCTCAACCATTCCTTAACTTCAAACTCCCATATCTCGCGAACGGATTGACGAACTCGAGAAATTCCTGTTGCATGTGAAACCAGAAACTCGTCCGATTACAACGGTATGTGTATTTTTGCCCTAGGCCATAGTAGTTATTGGTTTCGAGTATCAAACTTGCGAAAATTTTGATGGTTTCTCAACCATTCCTTAACTTCAAACTCCCATATCTCGCGAACGGATTGACGAACTCGAGAAATTCCTGTTGCATCTGGAAGAAGAAACTCTCCCGATTACAACGGTATGTGTATTTTTCCCCCAAGCCTTTGTTGTTATTGGTTTCGAGTATCAGGCTTGCGAAAATTTTGATGGTTTCTCAACAGTGCCTTAATTTCAAACTACCATATCTCGCGAACGGATTGACGAACTCGAGAAATTCCTGTTGCATCTGAAACCAGGAACTCGTCCGATTACAAAGGTATGTGTATTTTTGCCCTAGACCCATGGTAGTTATTGGTTTCGAGTATCAAACTTGCGAAAAATTTGGTGGTTTCTCAACCATTCTTTAACTTCAAACTCCCATATCTCGCGAACGGATTGACGAATCCGAAAAATTTCTGTTGCATCGGAAAGTAGAAACTCTCCCGATTACAACGGTATGTGTATTTTTCCCCTAGGCCATTGTAGTTATTGGTTTCGAGTATCAAACTTGCGAAAAATTTGGTGGTTTCTCAACCATTCCTTAACTTCAAACTCCCATATCTCGCGAACGGATTGACGAACTCGAGAAATTCCTGTTGCATCTGAAAGTTGAAACTCGTCCGATTACAACGGTATGTGTATTTTTCCCCTAGGCCATAGTAGAAATTGGTTTCGAGTATCAGAATTGCCAAAATTTTGATTGTTTCTCAACCATTCCTTAACTTCAAACTCCAATATCTCGCGAACGGATTGACAAACTCGAGAAATTCCTGTTGCATCTGAAAGTAGAAACTCGACCGATTACAAAGGTATGTGTATTTTTCCCCTAGGCCATTGTAGTTATAGGTTTCGAGTATCAAACTTGCGAAAAATTTGATGGTTTCTCAACCATTCCTTAACATCAAACTCCCATATCTCGCGAACGGATTGACGAACTCGAGAAATTCCTGTTGCATCTGAAACCAGAAACTCGTTCGATTACAACGGTACGTGTCTTTTTGCCCTAGGCCATAGTAGTTATTGGTTTCGAGAATCAGACTTGCGAAAATTTTGATGGTTTCTCAACCATTCCTTAACTTCAAGCTCCCATATCTCGCGAACGGATTGACGAACTCGAGAAATTCCTGTTGCATCTGAAACCAGAAACTCGTCCGATTACAACGGTATATGTATTTTTGCCCTAGGCCATAGTAGTTATTGGTTACGAGTATCAAACTTGCGAAAATTTTGATGGTTTCTCAACCATTCCTTAACTTCAAACTCCCATATCTCGCGAACGGATTGACGAACTCGAGAAATTCCTGTTGCATCTGGAAGAAGAACCTCTCCCGATTACAACGGTATGTGTATTTTTCCCCCAAGCCTTTGTTGTTATTGGTTTCGAGTATCAGACTTGCGAAAATTTTGATGGTTTCTCAACAGTGCCTTAATTTCAAACTCCCATATCTCGCGAACGGATTGACGAACTCGAGAAATTCCGGTTGAAACTGGAAGTAGAAACTCTCCCGCTTACAAAGGTATGTGCATTTTTCCCCTAGGCCATGGTAGTTATTGGTTCCGAGTATCGGACTTGCGAAAATTTTGATGGTTTCTGAACCATTCATTAACTTCAAACTCCCATATCTCGCGAACGGATTGGCGAACTCGAGAAATTCCTGTTGCATGTGAAACCAGAAACTCGTCCGATTACAACGGTATGTGTATTTTTGCCCTAGGCCATTCCAGTTATTGGTTTCGAGTATCAGACCAGCGAAAATTTTGATGGTTTCTCAACCATTCCTTAACTTCAAATTCCCATATCTCGCGAACGGATTAATGAACTCGAGAATTTCCTATTGCATCTGAAAGCAGAAACTCGCCCTATTACAAAGGTATGTGTATTTTTGCCCTAGGCCATAGTAATTATTGGTTTCGAGTATCAGACTTGCGAAAATTGTGATGGTTTCTCAACCATTCCTTAACTTCAAACTCCCATATCTCGCGAACGGATTGACGAATCCGATTATTTCCTGTTGCATTTGAAAGTAGAAACTCCACCGATTAGAATGGTGTGTGTACTTTTCCCCTAGGTCATTCCAGTTATTCGTTTCTAGCATCAGAATTGCCAAAATTTTGATGGTTTCTCAACCATTCCTTAACTTCAAACTCCCATATCTCGCGAACGGATTGACGAACTCGAGAAATTCCTGTTGCATCTGAAACCAGAAACTCGTCCGATTACAACGGTACGTGTATTTTCGCCCTAGGCCATAGTAGTTATTTGTTTCGAGAATCAGACTTGCGAAAATTTTGATGGTTTCTCAACCATTCCTTAACTTCAAGCTCCCATATCTCGCGAACGGATTGACGAACTCTAGAAATTCCTGTTGCATCTGAAACCAGAAACTCGTCCGATTACAAAGGTATGTGTATTTTTGCCCCAGACCCATGGTAGTTATTGGTTTCGAGTATCAAACTTGCGAAAAATTTGGTGGTTTCTCAACCATTCCTTAACTTCAAACTCCCATATCTCGCGAACGGATTGACGAATCCGATTATTTCCTGTTGCATTTGAAAGTAGAAACTCCACCGATTAGAATCGTGTGTGTACTTTTCCCCTAGGTCATTCCAGTTATTCGTTTCTAGCATCAGAATTGCCAAAATTTTGATGGTTTCTCAACCATTCCTTAACTTCAAACTCCCATATCTCGCGAACGGATTGACGAACTCGAGAAATTCCTGTTGCATGTGAAACCAGAAACTCGTCCGATTACAACGGTATGTGTATTTTTCCCCTAGGCCATAGTAGAAATTGGTTTCGAGTATCAGAATTGCCAAAATTTTGATTGTTTCTCAACCATTCCTTAACTTCAAACTCCCATATCTCGCGAACGGATTGACAAACTCGAGAAATTCCTGTTGCATCTGAAAGTAGAAACTCGACCGATTACAAAGGTATGTGTATTTTTCCCCTAGGCCATTGTAGTTATAGGTTTCGAGTATCAAACTTGCGAAAAATTTGATGGTTTCTCAACCATTCCTTAACATCAAACTCCCATATCTCGCGAACGGATTGACGAACTCGAGAAATTCCTGTTGCATCTGAAACCAGAAACTCGTCCGATTACAACGGTACGTGTCTTTTTGCCCTAGGCCATAGTAGTTATTGGTTTCGAGAATCAGACTTGCGAAAATTTTGATGGTTTCTCAACCATTCCTTAACTTCAAGCTCCCATATCTCGCGAATGGATTGACGAACTCGAGAAATTCCTGTTGCATCTGAAACCAGAAACTCGTCCGATTACAACGGTATATGTATTTTTGCCCTAGGCCATAGTAGTTATTGGTTACGAGTATCAAACTTGCGAAAATTTTGATGGTTTCTCAACCATTCCTTAACTTCAAACTCCCATATCTCGCGAACGGATTGACGAAATCGATTATTTCCTGTTGCATTTGAAAGTAGAAACTCCACCGATTACAATGGTGTGTGTACTTTTCCCCTAGGTCATTCCAGTTATTCGTTTCTAGCATCAGAATTGCCAAAATTTTGATGGTTTCTCAACCATTCCTTAACTTCAAACTCCCATATCTCGCGAACGGATTGACGAACTCGAGAAATTCCTGTTGCATCTGGAAGAAGAACCTCTCCCGATTACAACGGTATTTGTATTTTTCCCCCAAGCCTTTGTTGTTATTGGTTTCGAGTATCAGACTTGCGAAAATTTTGATGGTTTCTCAACAGTGCCTTAATTTCAAACTCCCATATCTCGCGAACGGATTGACGAACTCGAGAAATTCCGGTTGAAACTGGAAGTAGAAACTCTCCCGCTTACAAAGGTATGTGCATTTTTCCCCTAGGCCATGGTAGTTATTGGTTCCGAGTATCGGACTTGCGAAAATTTTGATGGTTTCTGAACCATTCATTAACTTCAAACTCCCATATCTCGCGAACGGATTGGCGAACTCGAGAAATTCCTGTTGCATGTGAAACCAGAAACTCGTCCGATTACAACGGTATGTGTATTTTTGCCCTAGGCCATTCCAGTTATTGGTTTCGAGTATCAGACCAGCGAAAATTTTGATGGTTTCTCAACCATTCCTTAACTTCAAACTCCCATATCTCGCGAACGGATTAATGAACTCGAGAATTTCCTATTGCATCTGAAAGCAGAAACTCGCCCTATTACAAAGGTATGTGTATTTTTGCCCTAGGCCATAGTAATTATTGGTTTCGAGTATCAGACTTGCGAAAATTGTGATGGTTTCTCAACCATTCCTTAACTTCAAACTCCCATATCTCGCGATCGGATTGGCGAACTCGATTATTTCCTGTTGCATCTAAAGGTAGAAACTCGACCGATTACAATGGTGTGTGTACTTTTCCCCTCAGTCATTCCAGTTATTCGTTCCTAGCATCGGAATTGCGAAAACTTTGATGGTTTCTCAACCATTCCTTAACATCAAACTCCCATATCTCGCGAACGGATTGACGAACTCGAGAAATTCCGGTTGAATCTGGAAGTAGAAACTCTCCCGATTACAAAGGTATGTGCATTTTTCCCCTAGGCCATGGTAGTTATTGGTTTCGAGTATCGGACTTGCGAAAATTTTGATGGTTTCTCAACCATTCCTTAACTTCAAGCTCCCATATCTCGCGAACGGATTGACGAACTCGAGAAATTCCTGTTGCATCTGAAACCAGGAACTCGTCCGATTACAACGGTATATGTATTTTTGCCCTAGGCCATAGTAGTTATTGGTTACGAGTATCAAACTTGCGAAAATTTTGATGGTTTCTCAACCATTCCTTAACTTCAAACTCCCATATCTCGCGAACGGATTGACGAAATCGATTATTTCCTGTTGCATTTGAAAGTAGAAACTCCACCGATTACAATGGTGTGTGTACTTTTCCCCTAGGTCATTCCAGTTATTCGTTTCTAGCATCAGAATTGCCAAAATTTTGATGGTTTCTCAACAGTGCCTTAATTTCAAACTCCCATATCTCGCGAACGGATTGACGAACTCGAGAAATTCCGGTTGAAACTGGAAGTAGAAACTCTCCCGCTTACAAAGGTATGTGCATTTTTCCCCTAGGCCATGGTAGTTATTGGTTCCGAGTATCGGACTTGCGAAAATTTTGATGGTTTCTGAACCATTCATTAACTTCAAACTCCCATATCTCGCGAACGGATTGGCGAACGCGAGAAATTCCTGTTGCATGTGAAACCAGAAACTCGTCCGATTACAACGGTATGTGTATTTTTGCCCTAGGCCATTCCAGTTATTGGTTTCGAGTATCAGACCAGCGAAAATTTTGATGGTTTCTCAACCATTCCTTAACTTCAAACTCCCATATCTCGCGAACGGATTAATGAACTCGAGAATTTCCTATTGCATCTGAAAGCAGAAACTCGCCCTATTACAAAGGTATGTGTATTTTTGCCCTAGGCCATAGTAATTATTGGTTTCGAGTATCAGACTTGCGAAAATTGTGATGGTTTCTCAACCATTCCTTAACTTCAAACTCCCATATCTCGCGATCGGATTGGCGAACTCGATTATTTCCTGTTGCATCTAAAGGTAGAAACTCGACCGATTACAATGGTGTGTGTACTTTTCCCCTCAGTCATTCCAGTTATTCGTTCCTAGCATCGGAATTGCGAAAACTTTGATGGTTTCTCAACCATTCCTTAACATCAAACTCCCATATCTCGCGAACGGATTGACGAACTCGAGAAATTCCGGTTGAATCTGGAAGTAGAAACTCTCCCGATTACAAAGGTATGTGCATTTTTCCCCTAGGCCATGGTAGTTATTGGTTTCGAGTATCGGACCTGCGAAAATTTTGATGGTTTCTGAACCATTCCTTAACTTCAAACTCCCATATCTCGCGAACAGATTGATGAACTCGAGAAATTCCTGTTGCATCTGAAACCAGAAACTCGTCCGATTACAACGGTACGTGTATTTTCGCCCTAGGCCATAGTAGTTATTTGTTTCGAGAATCAGACTTGCGAAAATTTTGATGGTTTCTCAACCATTCCTTAACTTCAAGCTCCCATATCTCGCGAACGGATTGACGAACTCTAGAAATTCCTGTTGCATCTGAAACCAGAAACTCGTCCGATTACAAAGGTATGTGTCTTTTTGCCCTAGACCCATGGTAGTTATTGGTTTCGAGTATCAAACTTGCGAAAAATTTGGTGGTTTCTCAACCATTCCTTAACTTCAAACTCCCATATCTCGCGAACGGATTGACGAATCCGATTATTTCCTGTTGCATTTGAAAGTAGAAACTCCACCGATTAGAATGGTGTGTGTACTTTTCCCCTAGGTCATTCCAGTTATTCGTTTCTAGCATCAGAATTGCCAAAATTTTGATGGTTTCTCAACCATTCCTTAACTTCAAACTCCCATATCTCGCGAACGGATTGACGAACTCGAGAAATTCCTGTTGCATGTGAAACCAGAAACTCGTCCGATTACAACGGTATGTGTATTTTTGCCCTAGGCCATAGTAGTTATTGGTTTCGAGTATCAAACTTGCGAAAATTTTGATGGTTTCTCAACCATTCCTTAACTTCAAACTCCCATATCTCGCGAACGGATTGACGAACTCGAGAAATTCCTGTTGCATCTGGAAGAAGAAACTCTCCCGATTACAACGGTATGTGTATTTTTCCCCCAAGCCTTTGTTGTTATTGGTTTCGAGTATCAGGCTTGCGAAAATTTTGATGGTTTCTCAACAGTGCCTTAATTTCAAACTACCATATCTCGCGAACGGATTGACGAACTCGAGAAATTCCTGTTGCATCTGAAACCAGGAACTCGTCCGATTACAAAGGTATGTGTATTTTTGCCCTAGACCCATGGTAGTTATTGGTTTCGAGTATCAAACTTGCGAAAAATTTGGTGGTTTCTCAACCATTCCTTAACTTCAAACTCCCATATCTCGCGAACGGATTGACGAACTCGAGAAATTCCTGTTGCATCTGAAAGTTGAAACTCGTCCGATTACAACGGTTTGTGTATTTTTCCCCTAGGCCATAGTAGAAATTGGTTTCGAGTATCAGAATTGCCAAAATTTTGATTGTTTCTCAACCATTCCTTAACTTGAAACTCCCATATCTCGCGAACGGATTGACAAACTCGAGAAATTCCTGTTGCATCTGAAAGTAGAAACTCGAGCGATTACAAAGGTATGTGTATTTTTCCCCTAGGCCATTGTAGTTATAGGTTTCGAGTATCAAACTTGCGAAAAATTTGATGGTTTCTCAACCATTCCTTAACATCAAACTCCCATATCTCGCGAACGGATTGACGAACTCGAGAAATTCCTGTTGCATCTGAAACCAGAAACTCGTCCGATTACAACGGTACGTGTCTTTTTGCCCTAGGCCATAGTAGTTATTGGTTTCGAGAATCAGACTTGCGAAAATTTTGATGGTTTCTCAACCATTCCTTAACTTCAAGCTCCCATATCTCGCGAACGGATTGACGAACTCGAGAAATTCCTGTTGCATCTGAAACCAGAAACTCGTCCGATTACAACGGTATATGTATTTTTGCCCTAGACAATAGTAGTTATTGGTTACGAGTATCAAACTTGCGAAAATTTTGATGGTTTCTCAACCATTCCTTAACTTCAAACTCCCATATCTCGCGAACGGATTGACGAACTCGAGAAATTCCTGTTGCATCTGGAAGAAGAACCTCTCCCGATTACAACGGTATGTGTATTTTTCCCCCAAGCCTTTGTTGTTATTGGTTTCGAGTATCAGACTTGCGAAAATTTTGATGGTTTCTCAACAGTGCCTTAATTTCAAACTCCCATATCTCGCGAACGGATTGACGAACTCGAGAAATTCCGGTTGAAACTGGAAGTAGAAACTCTCCCGCTTACAAAGGTATGTGCATTTTTCCCCTAGGCCATGGTAGTTATTGGTTCCGAGTATCGGACTTGCGAAAATTTTGATGGTTTCTGAACCATTCATTAACTTCAAACTCCCATATCTCGCGAACGGATTGGCGAACTCGAGAAATTCCTGTTGCATGTGAAACCAGAAACTCGTCCGATTACAACGGTATGTGTATTTTTGCCCTAGGCCATTCCAGTTATTGGTTTCGAGTATCAGACCAGCGAAAATTTTGATGGTTTCTCAACCATTCCTTAACTTCAAACTCCCATATCTCGCGAACGGATTAATGAACTCGAGAATTTCCTATTGCATCTGAAAGCAGAAACTCGCCCTATTACAAAGGTATGTGTATTTTTGCCCTAGGCCATAGTAATTATTGGTTTCGAGTATCAGACTTGCGAAAATTGTGATGGTTTCTCAACCATTCCTTAACTTCAAACTCCCATATCTCGCGAACGGATTGACGAATCCGATTATTTCCTGTTGCATTTGAAAGTAGAAACTCCACCGATTAGAATGGTGTGTGTACTTTTCCCCTAGGTCATTCCAGTTATTCGTTTCTAGCATCAGAATTGCCAAAATTTTGATGGTTTCTCAACCATTCCTTAACTTCAAACTCCCATATCTCGCGAACGGATTGACGAACTCGAGAAATTCCTGTTGCATGTGAAACCAGAAACTCGTCCGATTACAACGGTATGTGTATTTTTGCCCTAGGCCATAGTAGTTATTGGTTTCGAGTATCAAACTTTCGAAAATTTTGATGGTTTCTCAACCATTCCTTAACTTCAAACTCCCATATCTCGCGAACGGATTGACGAACTCGAGAAATTCCTGTTGCATCTGGAAGAAGAAACTCTCCCGATTACAACGGTATGTGTATTTTTCCCCCAAGCCTTTGTTGTTATTGGTTTCGAGTATCAGGCTTGCGAAAATTTTGATGGTTTCTCAACAGTGCCTTAATTTCAAACTACCATATCTCGCGAACGGATTGACGAACTCGAGAAATTCCTGTTGCATCTGAAACCAGAAACTCGTCCGATTACAAAGGTATGTGTATTTTTGCCCTAGACCCATGGTAGTTATTGGTTTCGAGTATCAAACTTGCGAAAAACTTGGTGGTTTCTCAACCATACTTTAACTTCAAACTCCCATATCTCGCGAACGGATTGACGAATCCGAAAAATTTCTGTTGCATCGGAAAGTAGAAACTCTCCCGATTACAACGGTATGTGTATTTTTCCCCTAGGCCATTGTAGTTATTGGTTTCGAGTATCAAACTTGCGAAAAATTTGGTGGTTTCTCAACCATTCCTTAACTTCAAACTCCCATATCTCGCGAACGGATTGACGAACTCGAGAAATTCCTGTTGCATCTGAAAGTTGAAACTCGTCCGATTACAACGGTATGTGTATTTTTCCCCTAGGCCATTGTAGTTATAGGTTTCGAGTATCAAACTTGCGAAAAATTTGATGGTTTCTCAACCATTCCTTAACATCAAACTCCCATATCTCGCGAACGGATTGACGAACTCGAGAAATTCCTGTTGCATCTGAAACCAGAAACTCGTCCGATTACAACGGTACGTGTCTTTTTGCCCTAGGCCATAGTAGTTATTGGTTTCGAGAATCAGACTTGCGAAAATTTTGATGGTTTCTCAACCATTCCTTAACTTCAAGCTCCCATATCTCGCGAACGGATTGACGAACTCGAGAAATTCCTGTTGCATCTGAAAGTTGAAACTCGTCCGATTACAACGGTATGTGTATTTTTCCCCTAGGCCATAGTAGAAATTGGTTTCGAGTATCAGAATTGCCAAAATTTTGATTGTTTCTCAACCATTCCTTAACTTCAAACTCCCATATCTCGCGAACGGATTGACGAACTCGAGAAATTCCTGTTGCATCTGAAACCAGAAACTCGTCCGATTACAACGGTACGTGTCTTTTTGCCCTAGGCCATAGTAGTTATTGGTTTCGAGAATCAGACTTACGAAAATTTTGATGGTTTCTCAACCATTCCTTAACTTCAAACTCCCATATCTCGCGAACGGATTGACGAACTCGAGAAATTCCGGTTGAAACTGGAAGTAGAAACTCTCCCGCTTACAAAGGTAGGTGCATTTTTCCCCTAGGCCATGGTAGTTATTGGTTCCGAGTATCGGACTTGCGAAAATTTTGATGGTTTCTGAACCATTCATTAACTTCAAACTCCCATATCTCGCCAACGGATTGGCGAACTCGAGAAATTCCTGTTGCATGTGAAACCAGAAACTCGTCCGATTACAACGGTATGTGTATTTTTGCCCTAGGCCATTCCAGTTATTGGTTTCGAGTATCAGACCAGCGAAAATTTTGATGGTTTCTCAACCATTCCTGAACTTCAAACTCCCATATCTCGCGAACGGAATAATGAACTCGAGAATTTCCTATTGCATCTGAAAGCAGAAACTCGCCCTATTACAAAGGTATGTGTATTTTTGCCCTAGGCCATAGTAATTATGGGTCGAGTATCAGACTTGCGAAAATTGTGATGGTTTCTCAACCATTCCTTAACTTCAAACTCCCATATCTCGCGAACGGATTGACGAACTCGAGAAATTCCTGTTGCATCAGAAACCAGAAACTCGTCCGATTACAACGGTACGTGTATTTTTGCCCTATGCCATAGTAGATATTGGTTTCGAGAATCAGACTTGCGAAAATTTTGATGGTTTCTCAACCATTCCTTAACTTCAAGCTCCCATATCTCGCGAACGGATTGACAAAGTCGAGAAATTCCTGTTGCATCTGAAACCAGAAACTCGTCCGATTACAAAGGTATATGTATTTTTGCCCTAGGCCATAGTAGTTATTGGTTACGAGTATCAAACTTGCGAAAATTTTGATGGTTTCTCAACCATTCCATAACTTCAAACTCCCATATCTCGCGAACGGATTGACGAACTCGATTATTTCCTGTTGCATTTGAAAGTAGAAACTCCACCGATTACAATGGTGTGTGTACTTTTCCCGTAGGTCATTCCAGTTATTCGTTTCTAGCATCAGAATTGCCAAAATTTTGATGGTTTCTCAACCATTCCTTAAATTCAAACTCCCATATCTCGCGAACGGATTGACGAACTCGAGAAATTCCTGTTGCATCTGAAAGTTGAAACTCGTCCGATTACAACGGTATGTGTATTTTTCCCCTAGGCCATAGTAGAAATTGGTTTCGAGTAACAGATTTGCGAAAATTGTGATGGTTTCTCAACCATTCCTTAATTTCAAGCTCCCATATCTCGCGAACGGATTGACGAACTCGAGAAATTCCTGTTGCATCCGAAAGTAGAAACTCTCCCAATTACAACGGTATGTGTATTTTTCCCCTAGGCCATAGTAGTTATTGGTTTCGAGTATCAAACTTGCGAAAATTTTGATGGTTTCTCAACCATTCCTTAACTTCGAACTCCCATATCTCGCGAACGGATTGACGAACTCGAGAAATTCCTGTTGCTTCTGGAAGAAGAACCTCTCCCGATTACAACGGTATGTGTATTTTTCCACCAAGCCTTTGTTGTTATTGGTTTCGAGTATCAGACTTGCGAAAATTTTGATGGTTTCTCAACAGTGCCTTAATTTCAAACTCCCATATCTCGCGAACGGATTGACGAACTCGAGAAATTCCGGTTGAAACTGGAAGTAGAAACTCTCCCGATTACAAAGGTATGTGCATTTTTCCCCTAGGCCATGGTAGTTATTGGTTCCGAGTATCGGACTTGCGAAAATTTTGATGGTTTCTCAACCATTCCATAACTTCAAACTCCCATATCTCGCGAACGGATTGACGAACTCGAGAAATTCCTGTTGCATCTGGAAGAAGAAACTCTCCCGATTACAACGGTATGTGTATTTTTGCCCCAAGCCTTTGTTGTTATTGGTTTCGAGTATCAGGCTTGCGAAAATTTTGATGGTTTCTCAACAGTGCCTTAATTTCAAACTACCATATCTCGCGAACGGATTGACGAACTCGAGAAATTCCTGTTGCATCTGAAACCAGAAACTCGTCCGATTACAAAGGTATGTGTATTTTTGCCCTAGACCCATGGTAGTTATTGGTTTCGAGTATCAAACTTGCGAAAAACTTGGTGGTTTCTCAACCATACTTTAACTTCAAACTCCCATATCTCGCGAACGGATTGACGAATCCGAAAAATTTCTGTTGCATCGGAAAGTAGAAACTCTCCCGATTACAACGGTATGTGTATTTTTCCCCTAGGCCATTGTAGTTATTGGTTTCGAGTATCAAACTTGCGAAAAATTTGGTGGTTTCTCAACCATTCCTTAACTTCAAACTCCCATATCTCGCGAACGGATTGACGAACTCGAGAAATTCCTGTTGCATCTGAAAGTTGAAACTCGTCCGATTACAACGGTATGTGTATTTTTCCCCTAGGCCATAGTAGAAATTGGTTTCGAGTATCAGAATTGCCAAAATTTTGATTGTTTCTCAACCATTCCTTAACTTCAAACTCCCATATCTCGCGAACGGATTGACAAACTCGAGAAATTCCTGTTGCATCTGAAAGTAGAAACTCGACCGATTACAAAGGTATGTGTATTTTTCCCCTAGGCCATTGTAGTTATAGGTTTCGAGTATCAAACTTGCGAAAAATTTGATGGTTTCTCAACCATTCCTTAACATCAAACTCCCATATCTCGCGAACGGATTGACGAACTCGAGAAATTCCTGTTGCATCTGAAACCAGAAACTCTCCCGCTTACAAAGGCATGTGCATTTTTCCCCTAGGCCATGGTAGTTATTGGTTCCGAGTATCGGACTTGCGAAAATTTTGATGGTTTCTGAACCATTCATTAACTTCAAACTCCCATATCTCGCGAACGGATTGGCGAACTCGAGAAATTCCTGTTGCATGTGAAACCAGAAACTCGTCCGATTACAACGGTATGTGTATTTTTGCCCTAGGCCATTCCAGTTATTGGTTTCGAGTATCAGACCAGCGAAAATTTTGATGGTTTCTCAACCATTCCTTAACTTCAAACTCCCATATCTCGCGAACGGATTAATGAACTCGAGAATTTCCTATTGCATCTGAAAGCAGAAACTCGCCCTATTACAAAGGTATGTGTATTTTTGCCCTAGGCCATAGTAATTATTGGTTTCGAGTATCAGACTTGCGAAAATTGTGATGGTTTCTCAACCATTCCTTAACTTCAAACTCCCATATCTCGCGAACGGATTGACGAATCCGATTATTTCCTGTTGCATTTGAAAGTAGAAACTCCACCGATTAGAATGGTGTGTGTACTTTTCCCCTAGGTCATTCCAGTTATTCGTTTCTAGCATCAGAATTGCCAAAATTTTGATGGTTTCTCAACCATTCCTTAACTTCAAACTCCCATATCTCGCGAACGGATTGACGAACTCGAGAAATTCCTGTTGCATGTGAAACCAGAAACTCGTCCGATTACAACGGTATGTGTATTTTTGCCCTAGGCCATAGTAGTTATTGGTTTCGAGTATCAAACTTTCGAAAATTTTGATGGTTTCTCAACCATTCCTTAACTTCAAACTCCCATATCTCGCGAACGGATTGACGAACTCGAGAAATTCCTGTTGCATCTGGAAGAAGAAACTCTCCCGATTACAACGGTATGTGTATTTTTCCCCCAAGCCTTTGTTGTTATTGGTTTCGAGTATCAGGCTTGCGAAAATTTTGATGGTTTCTCAACAGTGCCTTAATTTCAAACTACCATATCTCGCGAACGGATTGACGAACTCGAGAAATTCCTGTTGCATCTGAAACCAGAAACTCGTCCGATTACAAAGGTATGTGTATTTTTGCCCTAGACCCATGGTAGTTATTGGTTTCGAGTATCAAACTTGCGAAAAACTTGGTGGTTTCTCAACCATACTTTAACTTCAAACTCCCATATCTCGCGAACGGATTGACGAATCCGAAAAATTTCTGTTGCATCGGAAAGTAGAAACTCTCCCGATTACAACGGTATGTGTATTTTTCCCCTAGGCCATTGTAGTTATTGGTTTCGAGTATCAAACTTGCGAAAAATTTGGTGGTTTCTCAACCATTCCTTAACTTCAAACTCCCATATCTCGCGAACGGATTGACGAACTCGAGAAATTCCTGTTGCATCTGAAAGTTGAAACTCGTCCGATTACAACGGTATGTGTATTTTTCCCCTAGGCCATAGTAGAAATTGGTTTCGAGTATCAGAATTGCCAAAATTTTGATTGTTTCTCAACCATTCCTTAACTTCAAACTCCCATATCTCGCGAACGGATTGACAAACTCGAGAAATTCCTGTTGCATCTGAAAGTAGAAACTCGACCGATTACAAAGGTATGTGTATTTTTCCCCTAGGCCATTGTAGTTATAGGTTTCGAGTATCAAACTTGCGAAAAATTTGATGGTTTCTCAACCATTCCTTAACATCAAACTCCCATATCTCGCGAACGGATTGACGAACTCGAGAAATTCCTGTTGCATCTGAAACCAGAAACTCGTCCGATTACAACGGTACGTGTCTTTTTGCCCTAGGCCATAGTAGTTATTGGTTTCGAGAATCAGACTTGCGAAAATTTTGATGGTTTCTCAACCATTCCTTAACTTCAAGCTCCCATATCTCGCGAACGGATTGACGAACTCGAGAAATTCCTGTTGCATCTGAAAGTTGAAACTCGTCCGATTACAACGGTATGTGTATTTTTCCCCTAGGCCATAGTAGAAATTGGTTTCGAGTATCAGAATTGCCAAAATTTTGATTGTTTCTCAACCATTCCTTAACTTCAAACTCCCATATCTCGCGAACGGATTGACGAACTCGAGAAATTCCTGTTGCATCTGAAACCAGAAACTCGTCCGATTACAACGGTACGTGTCTTTTTGCCCTAGGCCATAGTAGTTATTGGTTTCGAGAATCAGACTTACGAAAATTTTGATGGTTTCTCAACCATTCCTTAACTTCAAACTCCCATATCTCGCGAACGGATTGACGAACTCGAGAAATTCCGGTTGAAACTGGAAGTAGAAACTCTCCCGCTTACAAAGGTATGTGCATTTTTCCCCTAGGCCATGGTAGTTATTGGTTCCGAGTATCGGACTTGCGAAAATTTTGATGGTTTCTGAACCATTCATTAACTTCAAACTCCCATATCTCGCCAACGGATTGGCGAACTCGAGAAATTCCTGTTGCATGTGAAACCAGAAACTCGTCCGATTACAACGGTATGTGTATTTTTGCCCTAGGCCATTCCAGTTATTGGTTTCGAGTATCAGACCAGCGAAAATTTTGATGGTTTCTCAACCATTCCTAAACTTCAAACTCCCATATCTCGCGAACGGATTAATGAACTCGAGAATTTCCTATTGCATCTGAAAGCAGAAACTCGCCCTATTACAAAGGTATGTGTATTTTTGCCCTAGGCCATAGTAATTATGGGTCGAGTATCAGACTTGCGAAAATTGTGATGGTTTCTCAACCATTCCTTAACTTCAAACTCCCATATCTCGCGAACGGATTGACGAACTCGAGAAATTCCTGTTGCATCAGAAACCAGAAACTCGTCCGATTACAACGGTACGTGTATTTTTGCCCTATGCCATAGTAGATATTAGTTTCGAGAATCAGACTTGCGAAAATTTTGATGGTTTCTCAACCATTCCTTAACTTCAAGCTCCCATATCTCGCGAACGGATTGACAAAGTCGAGAAATTCCTGTTGCATCTGAAACCAGAAACTCGTCCGATTACAAAGGTATATGTATTTTTGCCCTAGGCCATAGTAGTTATTGGTTACGAGTATCAAACTTGCGAAAATTTTGATGGTTTCTCAACCATTCCATAACTTCAAACTCCCATATCTCGCGAACGGATTGACGAACTCGATTATTTCCTGTTGCATTTGAAAGTAGAAACTCCACCGATTACAATGGTGTGTGTACTTTTCCCGTAGGTCATTCCAGTTATTCGTTTCTAGCATCAGAATTGCCAAAATTTTGATGGTTTCTCAACCATTCCTTAAATTCAAACTCCCATATCTCGCGAACGGATTGACGAACTCGAGAAATTCCTGTTGCATCTGAAAGTTGAAACTCGTCCGATTACAACGGTATGTGTATTTTTCCCCTAGGCCATAGTAGAAATTGGTTTCGAGTAACAGACTTGCGAAAATTGTGATGGTTTCTCAACCATTCCTTAATTTCAAGCTCCCATATCTCGCGAACGGATTGACGAACTCGAGAAATTCCTGTTGCATCCGAAAGTAGAAACTCTCCCAATTACAACGGTATGTGTATTTTTCCCCTAGGCCATAGTAGTTATTGGTTTCGAGTATCAAACTTGCGAAAATTTTGATGGTTTCTCAACCATTCCTTAACTTCGAACTCCCATATCTCGCGAACGGATTGACGAACTCGAGAAATTCCTGTTGCTTCTGGAAGAAGAACCTCTCCCGATTACAACGGTATGTGTATTTTTCCACCAAGCCTTTGTTGTTATTGGTTTCGAGTATCAGACTTGCGAAAATTTTGATGGTTTCTCAACAGTGCCTTAATTTCAAACTCCCATATCTCGCGAACGGATTGACGAACTCGAGAAATTCCGGTTGAAACTGGAAGTAGAAACTCTCCCGATTACAAAGGTATGTGCATTTTTCCCCTAGGCCATGGTAGTTATTGGTTCCGAGTATCGGACTTGCGAAAATTTTGATGGTTTCTCAACCATTCCATAACTTCAAACTCCCATATCTCGCGAACGGATTGACGAACTCGATTATTTCCTGTTGCATTTGAAAGTAGAAACTCCACCGATTACAATGGTGTGTGTACTTTTCCCGTAGGTCATTCCAGTTATTCGTTTCTAGCATCAGAATTGCCAAAATTTTGATGGTTTCTCAACCATTCCTTAACTTCAAACTCCCATATCTCGCGAACGGATTGGCGAACTCGAGAAATTCCTGTTGCATGTGAAATCAGAAACTCGTCCGATTACAACGGTATGTGTATTTTTGCCCTAGGCCATTGTAGTTATTGGTTTCGAGTGTCAGACTTGCGAAAATTTTTATGGTTTCTCAACCATTCCTTAACGGCAAACTCCCATATTTCGCGAACGGATTGACGAACTCGAGAAATTCCTGTTGCATCCGAAAGTAGAAACTCTCCCAATTACAACGGTATGTGTATTTTTCCCCTAGGCCATAGTAGTTATTGGTTTCGAGTATCAAACTTGCGAAAATTTTGATGGTTTCTCAACCATTCCTTAACTTCAAACTCCCATATCTCGCGAACGGATTGACGAACTCGAGAAATTCCTGTTGCATCTGGAAGAAGAAACTCTCCCGATTACAACGGTATGTGTATTTTTCCCCCAAGCCTTTGTTGTTATTGGTTTCGAGTATCAGGCTTGCGAAAATTTTGATGGTTTCTCAACAGTGCCTTAATTTCAAACTACCATATCTCGCGAACGGATTGACGAACTCGAGAAATTCCTGTTGCATCTGAAACCAGAAACTCGTCCGATTACAAAGGTATGTGTATTTTTGCCCTAGACCCATGGTAGTTATTGGTTTCGAGTATCAAACTTGCGAAAAATTTGGTGGTTTCTCAACCATTCTTTAACTCCAAACTCCCATATTTCGCGAAGGGAATGACGAATCCGAAAAATTTCTGTTGCATCTGAAAGTAGAAACTCTCCCGATTACAACGGTATGTGTATTTTTCCCCTAGGCCATTGTAGTTATAGGTTTCGAGTATCAAACTTGCGAAAAATTTGATGGTTTCTCAACCATTCCTTAACTTCAAACTCCCATATCACGCGAACGGATTGACGAACTCGAGAAATTCCGGTTGAATCTTTAAGTAGAAACTCTCCCGATTACAAAGGTATGTGCATTTTTCCCCTAGGCCATGGTAGTTATTGGTTTCGAGTATCGGACTTGCGAAAATTTTGATGGTTTCTGAACCATTCCTTAACTTCAAACTCCCATATCTCGCGAACGGATTGGCGAACTCGAGAAATTCCTGTTGCATGTGAAACCAGAAACTCGTCCGATTACAAAGGTGTGTGTACTTTTACCCTAGGCCAGTCCATTTATTGGTTTCGAGTGTCAGACTTGCGAAAATTTTTATGGTTTCTCAACCATTCCTTAACTCCAAACTCCCATATTTCGCGAAGGGAATGACGAATCCGAAAAATTTCTGTTGCATCTGAAAGTAGAAACTCTCCCGATTACAACGGTATGTGTATTTTTCCCCCAGGCCAATGTAGTTATCGGTTTCGAGATTCAGACTTGCGAATTTTTTGATGGTTTCTCAACCATTCCTTAACTTCAAACTCCCATATCTCGCGAACGGATTGACGAACTCGAGAAATTCCTGTTGCATCTGAGAGCAGAAACTCGTCCGATTACAAAGGTGTGTGTATTTTTGCCCTAGGCCATAGTAGTTATTGGTTACGAGTATCAAACTTGCGAAAATTTTGATGGTTTCTCAACCATTCCTTAACTTCAAACTACCATATCTCGCGAACGGATTGACGAACTCGATTATTTCCTGTTGCATTTGAAAGTAGAAACTCCACCGATTACAACGGGATGTGTATTTTTCCCCTAGGCCATAGTAGTTATTGGTTTCGAGTATCAAACTTGCGAAAATTTTGATGGTTTCTCAACCATTCCTTAATTTCAAGCTCCCATATCTCGCGAACGGATTGACGAATTCGAGAAATTCCTGTTGCATCCGAAAGTAGAAACTCTCCCAATTACAACGGTATGTGTATTTTTCCCCTAGGCCATAGTAATTATTGGTTTCGAGTATCAAACATGCGAAAATTTGGATGGTTTCTCAACCATTCCTTAACTTCAAACTCCGATACCTCGCGAAAGAATTGACGAACTCGAGAAATTCCTGTTGCATCTGAAAGTAGAAACTCGCCCGATTACAAAGGTATGTGTATTTTTCCCCTCGGCCATAGTAGTTATTGGTTTCGAGTATCAGACTTGCGAAAATTTTGATGGTTTCTCAACCGTTCCTTAATTTCAAACTCCCATATCTCGCGAACGGATTGACGAACTCGAGAAATTCCTGTTGCATCTAAAAGCAGAAACTTGCCCGATTACAATGGTGTGTGTACTTTTCCCCTAGGCCGTTCCAGTTATTGGCTTCCAGTATCAGACTTGCGAAAAGTTTGATGGTTTCTCAACCATTCCTTAACTTCAAACTCCCATATCTCGCGAACGGATTGACGAGCTCGAGAAATTCCTGTTGCATCTGAAAGCATAAACTCGCCCGATTACAACGGTATGTGTATTTTTGCCCTAGGCCATAGTGTTTATTGGTTTCGAGCATCAGACTTGCGAAAATTTTGATGGTTTCTCAACCATTCCTTAACTTCAAACTCCGATACCTCGCGAAAGAATTGACGAACTCGAGAAATTCCTGTTGCACCTGAAAGTAGAAACTCGCCCGATTACAAAGGTATGTGTATTTTTCCCCTGGGCCATATTAGTTATTGGTTTCGAGTATCAGACTTGCGAAAATTTTGATGGTTTCTCAACCGTTCCTTAATTTCAAACTCCCATATCTCGCGAACGGATTGACGAACTCGAGAAATTCCTGTTGCATCTAAAAGCAGAAACTTGCCCGATTACAATGGTGTGTGTACTTTTCCCCTAGGCCGTTCCAGTTATTGGCTTCCAGTATCAGACTTGCGAAAAGTTTGATGGTTTCTCAACCATTCCTTAACTTCAAACTCCCATATCTCGCGAACGGATTGACGAGCTCGAGAAATTCCTGTTGCATCTGAAAGCAGAAACTCGTCCGATTACAACGGTATGTGTATTTCTGCCCTAGGCCATAGTAGTTATTGGTTTCGAGTATCAGACTTGCGAAAATTTTGATGGTTTCTCAACAGTTCCTTAATTTCAAACTCCCATATCTCGCGAACGGATTGACGAACTGGAGAAATTCCTGTTGCATCTGAAAGCAGAAACTCGTCCGATTACAACGGTATGTGTATTTTTGCCCTAGGCCATAGTAATTATTGGTTTCGAGTATCAGACTTGCGAAAATTTTGATGGTTTCTCAAGCACTCCTTAACTTCAAACTCCCATATCTCGCGAACGGATTGACGAACTCGATTATTTCCTGTTGCATTTGAAAGAAGAAGCACTTCCGATTACAACGGTATGTGTATTTTTCCCCCAAGCTTTTGTTGTTATTGGTTTCGAGTATCAGACTTGCGCTAATTTTGATGGTTTCTCAACCATTCCTTAACTTCAAACTGCCATATCTCGCGAACGGATTGACGAACTCGAGAAATTCCTGTTGCATCTGAAACCAGAAACTCGTCCGATTACAACGGTACGTGTATTTTTCCCCTAGGCCATAGTAGTTATTTGTTTCGAGAATCAGACTTGCGAAAATTTTGATGGTTTCTCAACCATTCCTTAACTTCAAGCTCCCATATCTCGCGAACGGATTGACGAACTCGAGAAATTCCTGTTGCATCTGAAACCAGAAACTCGTCCGATTACAACGGTATATGTATTTTTCCCCTAGGCCAGAGTAGTTATTGGTTACGAGTATCAAACTTGCGAAAATTTTGATGGTTTCTGAACCACTCCTTAACTTCAAACTCCCATATCTCGCGAACGGATTGGCGAACTCGAGAAATTCCTGTTGCATGTGAAACCAGAAACTCGTCCGATTACAACGGTATGTGTATTTTTGCCCTAGGCCATTGTAGTTATTGGTTTCGAGTGTCAGATTTGCGAAAATTTTTATGGTTTCTCAACCATTCCTTAACTCCAAACTCCCATATTTCGCGAAGAGATTGACGAATCCGAAAAATTTCTGTTGCATCTGAAAGTATAAACTCTCCCGATTACAACGGTATGTGTATTTTTGCCCTAGGCCATAGTAGTTATTGGTTACGAGTATCAAACTTGCGAAAATTTTGATGGTTTCTCAACCATTCCTTAACTTCAACTCCCATATCTCGCGAACGGATTGACGAACTCGATTATTTCCTGTTGCATTTGAAAGTAGAAACTCCACCGATTACAATGGTGTGTGTACTTTTCCCCTAGGTCATTCCAGTTATTCGTTTCTAGCATCAGAATTGCCAAAATTTTGATGGTTTCTGAACCACTCCTTAACTTCAAACTCCCATATCTCGCGAACGGATTGGCGAACTCCAGAAATTCCTGTTGCATGTGAAACCAGAAACTCGTCCGATTACAACGGTATGTGTATTTTTGCCCTAGGCCATTGTAGTTATTGGTTTCGAGTGTCAGATTTGCGAAAATTTTTATGGTTTCTCAACCATTCCTTAACTTCAAACTCCCATATTTCGCGAAGAGATTGACGAATCCGAAAAATTTCTGTTGCATCTGAAAGTAGAAACTCTCCCGATTACAACGGTATGTGTATTTTTGCCCTAGGCCATAGTAGTTATTGGTTACGAGTATCAAACTTGCGAAAATTTTGATGGTTTCTCAACCATTCCTTAACTTCAAGCTCCCATATCTCGCGAACGGATTGACGAACTCGAGAAATTCCTGTTGCATCTGAAAGCATAAACTCGCCCGATTACAACGGTATGTGTATTTTTGCCCTAGGCCATAGTGTTTATTGGTTTCGAGCATCAGACTTGCGAAAATTTTGATGGTTTCTCAACCATTCCTTAACTTCAAACTCCGATACCTCGCGAAAGAATTGACGAACTCGAGAAATTCCTGTTGCACCTGAAAGTAGAAACTCGCCCGATTACAAAGGTATGTGTATTTTTCCCCTGGGCCATATTAGTTATTGGTTTCGAGAATCAGACTTGCGAAAATTTTGATGGTTTCTCAACCATTCCTTAACTTCAAGCTCCCATATCTCGCGAACGGATTGACGAACTCGAGGAATTCCTGTTGCATCCGAAAGTAGAAACTCTCCCAATTACAACGGTATGTGTATTTTTCCCCTAGGCCAGAGTAGTTATTGGTTACAAGTATCAAACTTGCGAAAATTTAGATGGTTTCTGAACCACTCCTTAAATTCAAACTCCCATATCTCGCGAACGGATTGGCGAACTCGAGAAATTCCTGTTGCACGTGAAACCAGAAACTCGTCCGATTACAACGGTATGTGTATTTTTGCCCTAGGCCATTGTAGTTATTGGTTTCGAGTGTCAGATTTGCGAAAATTTTTATGGTTTCTCAACCATTCCTTAACTCCAAACTCCCATATTTCGCGAAGAGATTGACGAATCCGAAAAATTTCTGTTGCATCTGAAAGTAGAAACTCTCCCGATTACAACCGTATGTGTATTTTTGCCCTAGGCCATAGTAGTTATTGGCTACGAGTATCAAACTTGCGAAAATTTTGATGGTTTCTCAACCATTCCTTAACTTCAAACTCCCATATCTCGCGAACGGATTGACGAACTCGATTATTTCCTGTTGCATTTGAAAGTAGAAACTCCACCGATTACAATGGTGTGTGTACTTTTCCCCTAGGTCATTCCAGTTATTCGTTTCTAGCATCAGAATTGCCAAAATTTTGATGGTTTCTCAACCATTCCTTAACTTCAAACTCCCATATCTCGCGAACGGATTGACGAACTCGAGAAATTCCTGTTGCATCTGAAAGTTGAAACTCGTCCGATTACAACGGTGTGTGTATTTTTCCCCTAGGCCATAGTAGTTATTGGTTTCGAGAATCAGACTTGCGAAAATTGTGATGGTTTCTCAACCATTCCTTAATTTCAAGCTCCCATATCTCGCGAACGGATTGACGAACTCGAGAAATTCCTGTTGCATCTGAAAGTTGAAACTCGTCCGATTACAACGGTGTGTGTATTTCTCCCATAGGCCATAGTAGTTATTGGTTTCGAGTATCAGACTTGCGAAAATTGTGATGGTTTCTCAACCATTCCTTAATTTCAAGCTCCCATATCTCGCGAACGGATTGACGAACTCGAGAAATTCCTGTTGCATCCGAAAGTAGAAACTCTCCCAATTACAACGGTATGTGTTTTTTTCCCCTAGGCCATAGTAGTTATTGGTTACGAGTATCAAACTTGCGAAAGTTTTGATGGTTTCTCAACCATTCCTTAACTTCGAACTCCCATTTCTCGCGAACGGATTTTCGAACTCGAGAAATTCCTGTTGCATCTGAAACCAGAAACTCGTCCGATTACAACGGTATGTGTATTTTTCCCCTAGGCAATTGTAGTTATTGGTTTCGAGTATCAAACTTGCGAAAAATTTGATGGTTTCTCAACCATTCCTTAACTTCAAACTCCCATATCTCGCGAACGGACTGACGAATCCGAAAAATTTCTGTTGCATCTGAAAGCAGAAACTCGCCCGATTACAAAGGTATGTGTATTTTTGCCGTAGGCCATTCCAGTTATTGGTTTCGAGTATCAGACCAGCGAAAATTTTGATGGTTTCTCAACCATTCCTTAACTTCAAACTCCCATATCTCGCGAACGGATTAATGAACTCGAGAATTTCCTATTGCATCTGAGAACAGAAACTCGCCCGATTACAACGGTATGTGTATTTTTGCCCTTGGCCATAGTAGTAATTGGTTTCGAGTGTCAGACTTGCGAAAATTTTTATGGTTTCTCAACCATTCCTTAAATCCAAACTCCAATATTTCGCGAACGGTTTGACGAATCCGAAAAATTTCTGTTGCATCTGAAAGTAGAAACTCTCCCGATTACAACGGTTTGTGTATTTTTCCCCTAGACCATTGTAGTTATTGGTTTCGAGTATCCAAATTGCGAAAAATTTGATGGTTTCTCAACCATTCCTTAACTTCAAACTCCCATATCTCGCGAACGGATTGACGAACTCGAGAAATTCCTGTTGCATCTGAAAGTTGAAACTCGTCCGATTACAACGGTATGTGTATTTTTCCGCTAGGCCATAGTGGAAATTGGTTTCGAGTATCAGACTTGCGAAAATTGTGATGGTTTCTCAACCATTCCTTAATTTCAAGCTCCCATATCTCGCGAACGGATTGACGAACTCGAGAAATTCCTGTTGCATCCGAAAGTAGAATCTCTCCCAATTACAACGGTATGTGTATTTTTCCCCTAGGCGATAGTAGTTATTGGTTTCGAGTATCAGACTTGCGAAAATTGTGATGGTTCCTCAACCATTCCTTAACTTCAAACTCCCATATCTCGTGAACGGATTGACGCACTCGAGAAATTCCTGTTGCATCTGGAAGCAGAAACTCGCCCGATTACAAAAATATGTGTGTTTTTCCCCTAGGCCTTTGTAGTTATTGGTTTCGAGTATCAGACTTGCGAACATTTTGATGGTTTCTCAACCATTCCTTAACTTCAAACTCCCATATCTCGTGAACGGATTGACGCACTCGAGAAATTCCTGTTGCATCTGGAAGCAGAAACTCGCTCGATTACAAAGATATGTGTGTTTTTCCCCTAGGCCATAGTAGTTATTGGTTTCGAGTATCAGACTTGCGAAAATTTTGATGGTTTCTCTACCATTCCTTAACTTCAAACTCCCATATCTCGCGAACGGATTGACGAACTCGAGAATTTCCTATTGCATCTGGAAGTAGAAACTAGCCCGATGACAATGGTGTGTGTACTTTTGCCCTAGGCCATTCCAGTTATTGGTTTCGAGTATCAGACCAGCGAAAATTTTGATGGTTTCTCAACCATTCCTTAAGTTCAAACTCCCATATCTCGCGAACGGACTGACGAACTCGAGAATTTCCTATTGCATCTGGAAGTAGAAACTAGCCCGATTACAATGGTGTGTGTACTTTTCCCCTAGGCCATTCCAGTTACTGGTTTCGAGTATCAGACCAGCGAAAATTTTGATGGTTTCTCAACCATTCCTTAACTTCAAACTCCCATATCTCGCGAACGGATTGACGAACTCTAGAATTTCCTATTGCCTCTGAAAGTAGAAACTCGCTCGATTACAAAGATATGTGTGTTTTTCCCCTAGGTCATTGTAGTTATTGGTATCGAGTATCAGACTTGCGAACATTTTGATGGTTTCTCAACCATTCCTTAACTTCAAACTCCCATATCTCGCGAACGGATTGACGAACTCGAGAAATTCCTGTTGCATCTGAAAGTAGAAACTAGCCCGATTACAATGGTGTGTGTACTTTTCCCCTAGGCCATTCCAGTTATTGGTTTCGAGTATCAGACTTGCGAAAATTTTGATGGTTTCTCAACCATTCCTCAATTTCGAACTCCCATATCTCGCGAACGGATTGACGAACTCGAGAATTTCCTATTGCATCTGAAACAGAAACTCGCCCGATTACAACGGTATGTGTATTTTTGCCCTAGGCCATAGTAGTTATAGGTTTCGGGTATCAGATTTGCGAAAATTGTGATGGTTTCTCAACCATTCCTTAACTTCAAACTCCCATATCTCGCGAACGGATTGACGAACTCGAGAAATTCCTGTTGCATCTGAAAGTAGAAACTCGCTCGATTACAATGATGTGTGTGTACTTTTCCCCTAGGCCATTCCAGTTGTTGGTTTCGAGTTTCAGACCAGCGAAAATTTTGATGGTTTCTCAACCATTCCTTCACTTCAAACTCCCATATCTCGCGAACGGAATGACGAACTCGAGAAATTCCTGTTCTATCTGAAAGTAGAAACTCGCCCGATTACAATGATGTGTGTGTACCTTTCCCCTAGGCCATTCCAGTTGTTGGTTTCGAGTATCAGACCAGCGAAAATTTTGATGGATTCTCAACCACTCCTTAACTTCAAACTCCCATATCTCGCGAACGGATTGACGAACTCGAGAAGTTCCTGTTGCATCTGAAAGCAGAAACTCGCCCGATTACAACGGTATATGCATTTTTGCCCTAGGCGATAGTATTATAGTTATTGGTTTCGAGTATCAGAGTTGCGAAAATTTTGATGGTTTCTCAAGCATTCCTTAACTTCGAACTCCCATATCTCGCGAACGCCTGACGAACTCGAGAAATTCCTGTTGCATCTGAAAGCAGAAACTCGCCCGATTACAATGGTGTGTGTACTTTTCCCCTAGGCCATTCCAGTTATTGGTTTCGAGTATCAGACTTGCGAAAATTTTGATGGTTTCTCAACCATTCCTCAATTTCGAACTCCCATATCTCGCGAACGGATTGACGAACTCGAGAATTTCCTATTGCATCTGAAACAGAAACTCGCCCGATTACAACGGTATGTGTATTTTTGCCCTAGGCCATAGTAGTTATAGGTTTCGGGTATCAGATTTGCGAAAATTGTGATGGTTTCTCAACCATTCCTTAACTTCAAACTCCCATATCTCGCGAACGGATTGACGCACTCGAGAAATTCCTGTTCCATCTGAAAGTAGAAACTCGCTCGATTACAAAGATATGTGTGTTTTTCCCCTAGGCCTTTGTAGTTATTGGTTTTGAGTATCAGACTTGCGAAAATTTTGATGGTTTCTCAACCATTCCTTCACTTCAAACTCCCATATCTCGCGAACGGAATGTCGAACTCGAGAAATTCCTGTTCCATCTGAAAGTAGAAACTAGCCCGATTACAATGATGTGTGTGTACCTTTCCCCTAGGCCATTCCAGTTGTTGGTTTCGAGTATCAGACCAGCGAGAATTTTGATGGTTTCTCAACCATTCCTTAACTTCAAACTCCCATATCTCGCGAACGGATTGACGAACACGAGAAATTCCTGTTGCACCTGAAAGCAGAATCTCGCCCGATTACAATGGTGTGTGTACTTTTCCCCTAGGCCATTCCAGTTATTGGTTTCGAGTATCAGACCAGCGAAAATTTTGATGGTTTCTCAACCATTCCTTAACTTCAAACTCCCATATCTCGCGAACGGATTGACGAACTCGAGAAATTCCTGTTGCATCTGAAAGCCGAAGCTCGCCCTGTTACAACGGTATGTGCATTTTTGCCCTAGGCCATAGTAGTTATTGGTTTCGAGTATCAGACTTGCGAAAATTTTTATGGATTCTCAGCCATTCCTTAACTCCAAACTCCAATATTTCGCGAACGGTTTCACGAATTCGGAAAATTTCTGTTGCATCAGGAAGTAGAAACTCTCCCGATTACAACGGTATTTGTATTTCTGCCCTAGGCCATAGTAGTTATTGGTTTCGGGTATCAGACTTGCGAAAATTGTGATGGTTCCTCAACCATTCCTTAACTTCAAACTCCCGTATCTCGCGAACGGATTGACGAACTCGAGAAATTCCTGTTGCATCTGAAAGTAGAAACTCGCCCGATTACAATGGTGTGTGTTTACTTTTCCCCTAGGCCATTCCAGTCATTGGTTTCGAGTATCAGACTTGCGAAAATTTTGATGGTTTCTCAACCCTTCCTTAACTTCAAACTCCCATATCTCGCGAACGGATTGACGAACTCGAGAAATTCCTGTTGCATCTGAAAGCCGAAACTCGCCCGATTACAACGGTATGTGCATTTTTGCCCTAGGCCATAGTAGTTATTGGTTTCGAGTATCAGACTTGCGAAAATTTTGATGGTTTCTCAACCACTCCTTAACTTCAAACTCCCATATCTCGCGAACGGATTGTCGAAATCGAGAAATTCCTGTTGCATCTGAAAGTAGAAACTCGCCCGATTACAATGGTGTGTGTACTTTTCCCCTAGGCCATTCCTGTTATTCGTTTGTAGCATCACAATTGCGACAATTTTGATGGTTTCTCATCCATTCCATAACTTCAAACTCCCACATCTCGCGAACGGATTGACGAACTCGAGAAATTCCCGTGGCATCTGAAAGTAGAAACTAGCCCGATTACAATGGTTTGTGTACTTTTCCCCTAGGCCATTCCAGTTATTGGTTTCGAGTATCAGAATTGCGAAAATTTTGATGGTTTCTCAACCATTCCTTAACTTCAAACTCCTATATCTCGCGAACGGATTGACGAACTCGAGAATTTCCAATTGCATCTGAAAGCAGAAACTCGCCCGATTGCAACGGTATGTGTATTTTTGCCCTTGGCCATAGTAGTTATTGGTTTCGTGTATCAGACTTGCGAAAATTGTGATGGTTCCTCAACCATTCCTTAACTTCAAACTCCCATATCTCGCGAACGGATTGACGCACTCGAGAAATTCCTGTTGCATCTGGAAGCAGAAACTCGCCCGATTACAAAGATATGTGTGTTTTTCCCCTAGGCCTTTGTAGTTATTGGTTTCGAGTATCAGACTTGCGAACATTTTGATGGTTTCTCAACCATTCCTTAACTTCAAACTCCCATATCTCGCGAACGGATTGACGCACTCGAGAAATTCCTGTTGCATCTGAAAGTAGAAACTCGCTCGATTACAAAGATATGTGTGTTTTTCACCTAGGCCATAGTAGTTATTGGTTTCGAGTATCAGACTTGCGAAATTTTTGATGGTTTCTCTACCATTCCTTAACTTCAAACTCCCATATCTCGCGAACGGATTGACGAACTCGAGAATTTCCTATTGCATCTGGAAGTAGAAACTGGCCCGATTACAATGGTGTGTGTACTTTTCCCCTAGGCCATTCCAGTTATTGGGTTCGAGTATCAGACCAGCGAAAATTTTGATGGTTTCTCAACCATTCCTTAAGTTCAAACTCCCGTATCTCGCGAACGGACTGACGAACTCGAGAATTTCCTATTGCATCTGGAAGTAGAAACTAGCCCGATTACAATGGTGTGTGTACTTTTCCCCTAGGCCATTCCAGTTATTGGTTTCGAGTATCAGACCAGCGAAAATTTTGATGGTTTCTCAACCATTCCTTAACTTCAAACTCCCATATCTCGCGAACGGATTGACGAACTCGAGAATTTCCTATTGCATCTGAAAGTAGAAACTCGCTCGATTACAAAGATATGTGTGTTTTTCCCCTAGGCCTTTGTAGTTATTGGTTTCGAGTATCAGACTTGCGAACATTTTGATGGTTTCTCAACCATTCCTTAACTTCAAACACCCATATCTCGCGAACGGATTGACGAACTCGAGAAATTCCTGTTGCATCTGAAAGTAGAAACTAGCCCGATTACAATGGTGTGTGTACTTTTCCCCTAGGCAATTCCAGTTATTGGTTTCGAGTATCAGACTTGCGAAAATTTTGATGGTTTCTCAACCATTCCTCAATTTCGAACTCCCATATCTCGCGAACGGATTGACGAACTCGAGAATTTCCTATTGCATCTGAAAGCAGAAACTCGCCCGATTACAACGGTAGGTGTATTTTTGCCCTAGGCCATAGTAGTTATAGGTTTCGGGAATCAGACTTGCGAAAATTGTGATGGTTTCTCAGCCATTCCTTAACTTCAAACTCCCATATCTCGCGAACGGATTGACGCACTCGAGAAATTCCTGTTGCATCTGAAAGTAGAAACTCGCTCGATTACAAAGATATGTGTGTTTTTCCCCTAGGCCTTTGTAGTTATTGGTTTCGAGTATCAGACTTGCCAAAATTTTGATGGTTTCTCAACCACTCCTTAACTTCAAACTCCCATACCTCGCGAACGGATTGTCGAACTCGAGAAATTCCTGTTGCATCTGAAAGTAGAAACTCGCCCGATTACAATGGTGTGTGTACTTTTCCCCTAGGCCATTCCTGTTATTCGTTTCTAGCATCACAATTGCGACAATTTTGATGGTTTCTCAACCATTCCATAACTTCAAACTCCCATATCTCGCGAACGGATTGACGAACTCGAGAATTTCCTATTGCATCTGAAAGTAGAAACTCGCTCGATTACAAAGATATGTGTGTTTTTCCCCTAGGCCTTTGTAGTTATTTGTTTCGAGTATCAGACTTGCGAACATTTTGATGGTTTCTCAACCATTCCTTAACTTCAAACTCCCATATCTCGCGAACGGATTGACGCACTCGAGATATTCCTGTTGCATCTGGAAGCAGAAACTCGCCCGATTACAAAGATATGTGTGTTTTTCCCCTAGGCCTTTGTAGTTATTGGTTTCGAGTATCAGACTTGCGAACATTTTGATGGTTTCTCAACCATTCCTTAACTTCAAACTCCCATATCTCGCGAACGGACTAACGAACTCGAGAATTTCCTATTGCATCTGGAAGTAGAAACTAGCCCGATTACAATTGTGTGTGTACTTTTCCCCTGGGCCATTCCAGTTATTGGTTTCGAGTATCAGACCAGCGAAAATTTTGATGGTTTCTCAACCATTCCTTAACTTCAAACTCCCATATCTCGCGAACGGATTGAAGAACTCGAGAATTTCCTATTGCATCTGAAAGTAGAAACTCGCTCGATTACAAAGATATGTGTGTTTTTCCCCTAGGTCTTTGTAGTTATTGGTTTCGAGTATCAGACTTGCGAACATTTTGATGGTTTCTCAACCATTCCTTAACTTCAAATTCCCATATCTCGCGAACGGATTGACGAACTCGAGAAATTCCTGTTGCATCTGAAAGCAGAAACTCGACCGATTACAATGGTGTGTGTACTTTTCCACAAGGTCATTCCAGTTATCCGTTTCTAGCATCAGAATTGCGAAAATTTTGATTGTTTCTCAACCATTACTTAACTTCACACTCCCATATCTCGCGAACGGATTGACGAACTCGAGAAATTCCTGTTGCATCTGAAAGTAGAAACTGGCCCGATTACAACGGTATGTGTATTTTTGCCCTAGGCCATAGTAGTTATTGGTTTCGTGTATCAGACCAGCGAAAATTTTGATGGTTTCTCAGCCATTCCTTAACTTCAAACTCCCATATCTCGCGAACGGATTGACGAACTCGAGAAATTCCTGCTGCATCTGAAAGTAGAAACTCGCCCGATTACAATGGTGTGTGTACTTTTCCCCTAGGCCATTCCTGTTATTCGTTTCTAGCATCACAATTGCGACAATTTTGATGGTTTCTCCACCATTCCATAAATTCAAACTCCCATATCTCGCGAACGGATAGACGAACTCGAGACATTCCTGTTGCATCTGAAGGTACAATCTCGCCCCATTACAATGCTGTGTGTACTTTTCCCCTAGGCCACTCCAGTTATTGGTTTCGAGTATCACACTTGCGAAAATTTTGATGGTTTCTCAACCATTCCTTAACTTCAAACTCCCATATCTCGCGAACGGATTGACGAACTCGAGAAATTCCTGTTGCATCTGAAAGCAGTAGCTCGCCCGATTACAACGGTATGTGTATTTTTGCCCTAGGCCATAGTAGTTATTGGTTTCGTGTATCAGACCAGCGAAAATTTTGATGGTTTCTCAGCCATTCCTTAACTTCAAACTCCCATATCTCGCGAACGGATTGACGAACTCGAGAAATTCCTGCTGCATCTGAAAGTAGAAACTCGCCCGATTACAATGGTGTGTGTACTTTTCCCCTAGGCCATTCCTGTTATTCGTTTCTAGCATCACAATTGCGACAATTTTGATGGTTTCTCCACCATTCCATAAATTCAAACTCCCATATCTCGCGAACGGATAGACGAACTCGAGACATTCCTGTTGCATCTGAAGGTACAATCTCGCCCCATTACAATGCTGTGTGTACTTTTCCCCTAGGCCACTCCAGTTATTGGTTTCGAGTATCACACTTGCGAAAATTTTGATGGTTTCTCAACCATTCCTTAACTTCAAACTCCCATATCTCGCGAACGGATTGACGAACTCGAGAAATTCCTGTTGCATCTGAAAGCAGTAGCTCGCCCGATTACAACGGTATGTGTATTTTTGCCCTAGGCCATAGTAGTTATTGGTTTCGTGTATCAGACTTGCGAAAATTTTTATGGTTTCTCAACCATTCCTTAACTCCAAACTCCCATACTTCGCGAACGGATTGACGAATCCGAAAAATTTCTGTTTCATCTGAAAGTAGAAACCCTCCCGATTACAACGCTGCCTGTATTTTTCCCCTAGGCCTTTGTAGTTATTGGTTTCGAATATCAGACTTGCGAAAATTTTGATGGGTTCTCAACCATTCCTTAAATTCAGACTGCCATATCTCGCGAACGGATTGACGGACTCGAGAAATTCCTGTTGCATCTGAAACAGAAACTCGTCCGATTACAATGGTGTGTGTATTTTTGCCCTAGGCCATTCCAGTTACTGGTTTCGAGTATCAGACCAGCGAACATTTTGATGGTTTCTCAACCATTCCTTAAATTCAAGCTCCCATATCTCGCGAACCGATTGACGTACT
The DNA here is from genome assembly GCF_051014685.1 of Ptiloglossa arizonensis. Lineage (NCBI taxonomy): Eukaryota > Metazoa > Arthropoda > Insecta > Hymenoptera > Colletidae > Ptiloglossa > Ptiloglossa arizonensis. The sequence continues at coordinate 507,949 of NW_027478515.1, forward strand.
CGAGAAATTCCGGTTGCATCTGGAAGTAGAAACTCGCCCGATTACAACGGTATGTGTATTTTTGCCCTAGGCCATAGTAGTTATTGGTATCGAGTATCAGACTTGCGAAAATTTTGATGGTTTTTCAACCATTCCTTAACTCCAAACTCCAATATTTCGCGAACGGTTTGACGAATTCGAAAAATTTCTGTTGCATCTGGAAGTAGAAACTCTCCCGATTACAACGGTATGTGTATTTTTGCCCTAGGCCATAGTAGTTATTGGTTTCGGGTATCAGACTTGCGAAAATTGTGATGGTTCCTCAACCATTCCTTAACTTCAAACTCCCATGTCTCGTGAACGGATTGACGAACTCGAGAAATTCCTGTTGCATCTGAAAGTAAAAGCTCGCCCGATTATAAAGGTATGTGTATTTTTCCCCTAGGCAATTATAGTTATTGGTTTCGAGGATCAGACTTGCGAAAATTTTGATTGTTTCTCAACCATTCCTTAACTTCAAACTCCCATATCTCGCGAACGGATTGACGAACTCGAGAAATTCCTGTTGCATCTGAAAGTAGAAACTCGACCGATTACAATGGTGTGTGTACTTTTCCACTAGGTCATTCCAGTTATCCGTTTCTAGCATCAGAATTGCGAAAATTTTGATGGTTTCTCATCCATTCCTTAACTTCAAACTCCCATATCTCGCGAACGGATTGACGAAATCGAGAATTTCCTATTGCATCTGAAACCAGAAACTCGCCCGATTACAACGGTATGTGTATTTTTGCCCTAGGCCATAGTAGCTATTGGTTTCGAGTATCAGACTTGCGAAAATTTTGATGGTTTCTCTACCATTCCTTAACTCCAAACTCCAATATTTCATGAACGGTTTGACGAATTCGAAAAATTTCTGTTGCATCTGGAAGTAGAAACTCTCCCGATTACAAAGGTATGTGTATTTTTCCCCTAGGCAATTGTCGTTATTGGTTTCGAGGATCAGACTTGCGAAAATTTTGATTGTTTCTCAACCATTCCTTAACTTCAAACTCCCATATCTCGCGAACGGATTGACGAACTCGAGAAATTCCTGTTGCATCTGAAAGTAGAAACACGACCGATTACAATGGTGTGTGTACTTTTCCACTAGGTCTTTCCAGTTATCCGTTTCTAGCATCAGAATTGCGAAAATTTTGATGGTTTCTCATCCATTCCTTAATTTCAAACTCCCATATCTCGCGAACGGATTGACGAACTCGAGAATTTCCTATTGCATCTGAAAGCAGAAACTCGCCCGATTACAACGGTATGTGTATTTTTGCCCTAGGCCATAGTAGTTATTGGTTTCGAGTATCAAACTTGCGAAAATTTTTATGGTTTCTCAACCATTCCTTAAATCCAAACTCCCATACTTCGCGAACGGATTGACGAATCCGAAAAATTTCTGTTTCATCTGAAAGTAGAAACCCTCCCGATTACAACGCTGTCTGTATTTTTCCCCTAGGCCTTTGTAGTTATTGGTTTCGAGTATCAGACTTGCGAAAATTTTGATGGTTTCTCAATCATTCCTTAATTTCAAACTCCCATATCTCGCGAACGGATTGACGAACTCGAGAAATTCCTGTTGCATCTGAAAGTAGAAACACACCCGATTACAACGGTGTGTGTATTTTTCCCCCAGGCCATTGTAGTTATTGGTTTCGAGTATCAGACTTGCGAAAATTTTGATGGTTTCTCAACCATTCCTTAACTTCAAACTCCCATATCTCGCAAACGGATTGACGAACTCGAGAAATTCCTGTTGCATCTGAAGGTAGAAACTCGCCCGATTACAACGGTATGTGTATTTTTGCCCTGGGCCATAGTAGTTATTGGTTTCGGGTATCAGACTTGCGAAAATTTGTATGGATTCTCAACCATTCCTTAACTCCAAACTCCAATATTTCGCGAACGGTTTGACGAATTCGAAAAATTTCTGTTGCATCAGGGGGCAGAAACTCTCCCGATTACAACGGTATTTGTATTTCTGCCCTAGGCCATAGTAGTTGTTGGTTTCGGGTATCAGACTTGCGAAAATTGTGATGGTTCCTCAAACATTCCTTAACTTCAAACTCCCATATCTCGCGAACGGATTGACGCAGTCGAGAAATTCCTGTTGCATCTGAAGGTAGAAACTCGCCCGATTACAAATATATGTGTGTTTTTCCCCTAGGCCTTTGTAGTTATTGGTTTCGAGTATCAGACTTGCGAACATTTTGATGGTTTCTCAAACATATCTTAACTTCAAACTCCCATATCTCGCGAACGGATTGACGAACTCGAGAAATTCCTGTTGCATCTGAAAGCAGAAACTCGCCCGATTACAACGGTATGTGCATTTCTGCCCTAGGCCATAGTAGTTATTGTTTCGAGTATCAGACTTGCGAAAATTTTGATGGTTTCTCAACCATTCCTTAACTTCAAACTCCCATATCTCGCGAACGGATTGACGAACTCGAGAAATTCCTGTTGCATCTGAAAGTAGAAACTGGCCCGATTACAATGGTCTGTGTACTTTTCCCCTAGGGCATTCCAGTTATTGATTTCGAGTATCAGACCAGCGAAAATTTTGATGGTTTCTCAACCATTCCTTAACTTCAAACTCCCAGAACTCGCGAACGGATTGACGAACTCGCGAAATTCCTGTTGCATCTGAAAGCAGAAACTCGCCCGATTACAACGGTATGTTTATTTTTGCCCTAGGCCATAGTAGTTATTGGTTTCGGGTGTCAGACTTGCGAAAATTGTGATGGTTCCTCAACCATTCCTTAACTTCAAACTCCCATATCTCGCGAACGGATTGACGGACTCGAGAAATTCCTGTTGCATCTGAAACAGAAACTCGTCCGATTACAATGGTGTGTGTATTCTTGCCCTAGGCCACTCCAGTTACTGGTTTCGAGTATCTGACCAGCGAACATTTTGATGGTTTCTCAACCATTCCTTAAATTCAAGCTCCCATATCTCGCGAACCGATTGACGTACTCGAGAAATTCCGGTTGCATCTGGAAGTAGAAACTCGCCCGATTACAACGGTATGTGTATTTTTGCCCTAGGCCATAGTAGTTATTGGTATCGAGTATCAGACTTGCGAAAATTTTGATGGTTTTTCAACCATTCCTTAACTCCAAACTCCAATATTTCGCGAACGGTTTGACGAATTCGAAAAATTTCTGTTGCATCTGGAAGTAGAAACTCTCCCGATTACAACGGTATGTGTATTTTTGCCCTAGGCCATAGTAGTTATTGGTTTCGGGTATCAGACTTGCGAAAATTGTGATGGTTCCTCAACCATTCCTTAACTTCAAACTCCCATGTCTCGTGAACGGATTGACGAACTCGAGAAATTCCTGTTGCATCTGAAAGTAAAAGCTCGCCCGATTATAAAGGTATGTGTATTTTTCCCCTAGGCAATTATAGTTATTGGTTTCGAGGATCAGACTTGCGAAAATTTTGATTGTTTCTCAACCATTCCTTAACTTCAAACTCCCATATCTCGCGAACGGATTGACGAACTCGAGAAATTCCTGTTGCATCTGAAAGTAGAAACTCGACCGATTACAATGGTGTGTGTACTTTTCCACTAGGTCATTCCAGTTATCCGTTTCTAGCATCAGAATTGCGAAAATTTTGATGGTTTCTCATCCATTCCTTAACTTCAAACTCCCATATCTCGCGAACGGATTGACGAAATCGAGAATTTCCTATTGCATCTGAAACCAGAAACTCGCCCGATTACAACGGTATGTGTATTTTTGCCCTAGGCCATACTAGCTATTGGTTTCGAGTATCAGACTTGCGAAAATTTTGATGGTTTCTCTACCATTCCTTAACTCCAAACTCCAATATTTCGCGAACGGTTTGACGAATTCGAAAAATTTCTGTTGCATCTGGAAGTAGAAACTCTCCCGATTACAAAGGTATGTGTATTTTTCCCCTAGGCAATTGTCGTTATTGGTTTCGAGGATCAGACTTGCGAAAATTTTGATTGTTTCTCAACCATTCCTTAACTTCAAACTCCCATATCTCGCGAACGGATTGACGAACTCGAGAAATTCCTGTTGCATCTGAAAGTAGAAACACGACCGATTACAACGGTATGTGTATTTTTGCCCTAGGCCATAGTAGTTATTGGTTTCGAGTATCAAACTTGCGAAAATTTTTATGGTTTCTCAACCATTCCTTAAATCCAAACTCCCATACTTCGCGAACGGATTGACGAATCCGAAAAATTTCTGTTTCATCTGAAAGTAGAAACCCTCCCGATTACAACGCTGTCTGTATTTTTCCCCTAGGCCTTTGTAGTTATTGGTTTCGAGTATCAGACTTGCGAAAATTTTGATGGTTTCTCAAGCATTCCTTAACTTCAAATTCCCATATCTCGCGAACGCATTGACGAACTCGAGAAATTCCTGTTGCATCTGAAAGTAGAAACACGACCGATTACAATGGTGTGTGTACTTTTCCACTAGGTCATTCCAGTTATCCGTTTCTAGCATCAGAATTGCGAAAATTTTGATGGTTTCTCATCCATTCCTTAATTTCAAACTCCCATATCTCGCGAACGGATTGACGAACTCGAGAATTTCCTATTGCATCTGAAAGCAGAAACTCGCCCGATTACAACGGTATGTGTATTTTTGCCCTAGGCCATAGTAGTTATTGGTTTCGAGTATCAAACTTGCGAAAATTTTTATGGTTTCTCAACCATTCCTTAAATCCAAACTCCCATACTTCGCGAACGGATTGACGAATCCGAAAAATTTCTGTTTCATCTGAAAGTAGAAACCCTCCCGATTACAACGCTGTCTGTATTTTTCCCCTAGGCCTTTGTAGTTATTGGTTTCGAGTATCAGACTTGCGAAAATTTTGATGGTTTCTCAAGCATTCCTTAACTTCAAATTCCCATATCTCGCGAACGCATTGACGAACTCGAGAAATTCCTGTTGCATCTGAAAGTAGGAACTCGGCCGATTACAACGGTATGTGTATTTTTGCCCTGGGCCATAGTAGTTATTGGTTTCGGGTATCAGACTTGCGAAAATTTGTATGGATTCTCAACCATTCCTTAACTCCAAACTCCAATATTTCGCGAACGGTTTGACGAATTCGAAAAATTTCTGTTGCATCAGGGGGCAGAAACTCTCCCGATTACAACGGTATTTGTATTTCTGCCCTAGGCCATAGTAGTTGTTGGTTTCGGGTATCAGACTTGCGAAAATTGTGATGGTTCCTCAAACATTCCTTAACTTCAAACTCCCATATCTCGCGAACGGATTGACGCAGTCGAGAAATTCCTGTTGCATCTGAAGGTAGAAACTCGCCCGATTACAAATATATGTGTGTTTTTCCCCTAGGCCTTTGTAGTTATTGGTTTCGAGAATCAGACTTGCGAACATTTTGATGGTTTCTCAAACATATCTTAACTTCAAACTCCCATATCTCGCGAACGGATTGACGAACTCGAGAAATTCCTGTTGCATCTGAAAGCAGAAACTCGCCCGATTACAACGGTATGTGCATTTCTGCCCTAGGCCATAGTAGTTATTGTTTCGAGTATCAGACTTGCGAAAATTTTGATGGTTTCTCAACCATTCCTTAACTTCAAACTCCCATATCTCGCGAACGGATTGACGAACTCGAGAAATTCCTGTTGCATCTGAAAGTAGAAACTGGCCCGATTACAATGGTCTGTGTACTTTTCCCCTAGGGCATTCCAGTTATTGATTTCGAGTATCAGACCAGCGAAAATTTTGATGGTTTCTCAACCATTCCTTAACTTCAAACTCCCAGAACTCGCGAACGGATTGACGAACTCGCGAAATTCCTGTTGCATCTGAAAGCAGAAACTCGCCCGATTACAACGGTATGTTTATTTTTGCCCTAGGCCATAGTAGTTATTGGTTTCGGGTGTCAGACTTGCGAAAATTGTGATGGTTCCTCAACCATTCCTTAACTTCAAACTCCCATATCTCGCGAACGGATTGACGGACTCGAGAAATTCCTGTTGCATCTGAAACAGAAACTCGTCCGATTACAATGGTGTGTGTATTCTTGCCCTAGGCCATTCCAGTTACTGGTTTCGAGTATCTGACCAGCGAACATTTTGATGGTTTCTCAACCATTCCTTAAATTCAAGCTCCCATATCTCGAGAACGGATTGACGAACTCGAGAATTTCCTATTGCATCTGAAAGCAGAAACTCGCCCGATTACAACGGTATGTCTATTTTTGCCCTAGGCCATAGTAGTTATTGGTTTCGAGTATCAGACTTGCGAAAATTGTGATGGTTCTTCAACCATTCCTTAACTTCAAACTCCCATATCTCGCGAACGGATTGACGAACTCGAGAAACTCCTGTTGCATCTGAATGTAGAAACTCACCCGATTACAATGGTGTGTGTGTACTTTTGCCCTAGGCCATTCCAGTTATTCGTTTCTAGCATCAGAATTGCGAAAATTTTGAAGGTTTCTCTACCATTCCTTGACTCCAAACTCCAATATTTCGCGAACGGTTTGACGAATTCGAAAAATTTCTGTTGCATCTGGAAGTAGAAACTCTCCCGATTACAACGCTGCCTGTATTTTTCCCCTAGGCCTTTGTAGTTACTGGTTTCGAATATCAGACTTGCGAAAATTTTGATGGGTTCTCAACCATTCCTTAACTTCAAACTCCCATATCTCGCGAACGGATTGACGAACTCGAGAAATTCCTGTTGCATCTGAAAGCAGTAGCTCGCCCGATTACAACGGTATGTGTATTTTTGCCCTAGGCCATAGTAGTTATTGGTTTCGTGTATCAGACTTGCGAAAATTTTTATGGTTTCTCAACCATTCCTTAACTCCAAACTCCCATACTTCGCGAACGGATTGACGAATCCGAAAAATTTTTGTTTCATCTGAAAGTAGAAACCCTCCCGATTACAACGCTGCCTGTATTTTTCCCCTAGGCCTTTGTAGTTACTGGTTTCGAATATCAGACTTGCGAAAATTTTGATGGGTTCTCAACCATTCCTTAACTTCAGACTGCCATATCTCGCGAACGGATTGACGGACTCGAGAAATTCCTGTTGCATCTGAAACAGAAACTCGTCCGATTACAATGGTGTGTGTATTTTTGCCCTAGGCCATTCCAGTTACTGGTTTCGAGTATCAGACCAGCGAACATTTTGATGGTTTCTCAACCATTCCTTAAATTCAAGCCCCCATATCTCGCGAACCGATTGACGTACTCGAGAAATTCCGGTTGCATCTGGAAGTAGAAACTCGCCCGATTACAACGGTATGTGTATTTTTGCCCTAGGCCATAGTAGTTATTGGTATCGAGTATCAGACTTGCGAAAATTTTGATGGTTTTTCAACCATTCCTTAACTCCAAACTCCAATATGTCGCGAACGGTTTGACGAATTCGAAAAATTTCTGTTGCATCTGGAAGTAGAAACTCTCCCGATTACAACGGTATGTGTATTTTTGCCCTAGGCCATAGTAGTTATTGGTTTCGGGTATCAGTCTTGCGAAAATTGTGATGGTTCCTCAACCATTCCTTAACTTCAAACTCCCATGTCTCGTGAACGGATTGACGAACTCGAGAAATTCCTGTAGCATCTGAAAGTAGAAGCTCGCCCGATTATAAAGGTATGTGTGTTTTTCCCCTAGGCAATTGTAGTTATTGGTTTCGAGGACCAGACTTGCGAAAATTTTGATTGTTTCTCAACCATTCCTTAACTTCAAACTCCCATATCTCGCGAACGGATTGACGAACTCGAGAAATTCCTGTTGCATCTGAAAGTAGAAACTCGACCGATTACAATGGTGTGTGTACTTTTCCACTAGGTCATTCCAGTTATCCGTTTCTAGCATCAGAATTGCGAAAATTTTGATGGTCTCTCATCCATTCCTTAACTTCAAACTCCCATATCTCGCGAACGGATTGACGAACTCGAGAATTTCCTATTGCATCTGAAAGCAGAAACTCGCCCGATTACAACGGTATGTGTATTTTTGCCCTAGGCCAGAGTAGCTATTGGTATCGAGTATCAGACTTGCGAAAATTTTGATGGTTTCTCTACCATTCCTTAACTCCAAACTCCAATATTTCGCGAACGGTTTGACGAATTCGAAAAATTTCTGTTGCATCTGGAAGTAGAAACTCTCCCGATTACAACGGTGTGTGTATTTTTGCCCTAGGCCATAGAAGTTATTGGTTTCGAGTATCAAACTTGCGAAAATTTTTATGGTTTCTCAACCATTCCTTAAATCCAAACTCCCATACTTCGCGAACGGATTGACGAATCCGAAAAGTTTCTGTTTCATCTGAAAGTAGAAACCCTCCCGATTACAACGCTGTCTCTATTTTTCCCCTAGGCCTTTGTAGTTACTGGTTTCGAGTATCAGACTTGCGAAAATTTTGATGGTTTCTCAAGCATTCCTTAACTTCAAATTCCCATATCTCGCGAACGCATTGACGAACTCGAGAAATTCCTGTTGCATCTGAAAGTAGGAACTCGGCCGATTACAACGGTATGTGTATTTTTGCCCTGGGCCATAGTAGTTATTGGTTTCGGGTATCAGACTTGCGAAAATTTGTATGGATTCTCAACCATTCCTTAACTCCAAACTCCAATATTTCGCGAACGGTTTGACGAATTCGAAAAATTTCTGTTGCATCAGGGGGCAGAAACTCTCCCGATTACAACGGTATTTGTATTTCTGCCCTAGGCCATAGTAGTTGTTGGTTTCGGGTATCAGACTTGCGAAAATTGTGATGGTTCCTCAAACATTCCTTAACTTCAAACTCCCATATCTCGCGAACGGATTGACACAGTCGAGAAATTCCTGTTGCATCTGAAGGTAGAAACTAGCCCGATTACAACGGTATGTGCATTTCTGCCCTAGGCCATAGTAGTTATTGTTTCGAGTATCAGACTTGCGAAAATTTTGATGGTTTCTCAACCATTCCTTAACTTCAAACTCCCATATCTCGCGAACGGATTGACGAACTCGAGAAATTCCTGTTGCATCTGAAACAGAAACTCGTCCGATTACAATGGTGTGTGTATTCTTGCCCTAGGCCATTCCAGTTACTGGTTTCGAGTATCAGACCAGCGAACATTTTGTTGGTTTCTCAACCATTCCTTAAATTCAAGCTCCCATATCTCGCGAACGGATTGACGAACTCGAGAATTTCCTATTGCATCTGAAAGCAGAAACTCGCCCGATTACAATGGTGTGTGTATTCTTGCCCTAGGCCACTCCAGTTACTGGTTTCGAGTATCTGACCAGCGAACATTTTGATGGTTTCTCAACCATTCCTTAAATTCAAGCTCCCATATCTCGCGAACGGATTGACGAACTCGAGAATTTCCTATTGCATCTGAAAGCAGAAACTCGCCCGATTACAACGGTATGTGTATCTTTGCCCTAGGCCGTAGCAGTTATTGGTTTCGGGTATCAGACTTGCGAAAATTGTGATGGATCTTCAACCATTCCTTAACTTCAAACTCCCATATCTCGCGAACGGATTGACGGACTCGAGGAATTCCTGTTGCATCTGAAACAGAAACTCGTCCGATTACAATGGTGTGTGTATTCTTGCCCTAGGCCATTCCAGTTACTGGTTTCGAGTATCAGACCAGCGAACATTTTGATGGTTTCTCAACCATTCCTTAAATTCAAGCTCCCATATCTCGCGAACGGATTGACGAACTCGAGAATTTCCTATTGCATCTGAAAGCAGAAACTCTCCCGATTACAATGGTGTGTGTATTCTTGCCCTAGGCCATTCCAGTTACTGGTTTCGAGTATCTGACCAGCGAACATTTTGTTGGTTTCTCAACCATTCCTTAAATTCAAGCTCCCATATCTCGCGTACGGATTGACGAACTCGAGAATTTCCTATTGCATCTGAAAGCAGAAACTTGCCCGATTACAACGGTATGTCTATTTTTGCCCTAGGCCATAGTAGTTATTGGTTTCGAGTATCAGACTTGCGAAAATTGTGATGGTTCTTCAACCATTCCTTAACTTCAAACTCCCATATCTCGCGAACGGATTGACGTACTCGAGAAACTCCTGTTGCATCTGAATGTAGAAACTCACCCGATTACAATGGTGTGTGTGTACTTTTCCCGTAGGCCATTCCAGTTATTCGTTTCTAGCATCAGAATTGCGAAAATTTTGAAGGTTTCTCTACCATTCCTTGACTCCAAACTCCAATATTTCGCGAACGGTTTGACGAATTCGAAAAATTTCTGTTGCATCTGGAAGTAGAAACTCTCCCGATTACAACGGTATGTGTATTTTTGCCCTAGGCCGTAGCAGTTATTGGTTTCGTGTATCAGACTTGCGAAAATTTTTATGGTTTCTCAACCATTCCTTAACTCCAAACTCCCATACTTCGCGAACGGATTGACGAATCCGAAAAATTTTTGTTTCATCTGAAAGTAGAAACCCTCCCGATTACAACGCTGCCTGTATTTTTCCCCTAGGCCTTTGTAGTTATTGGTTTCGAATATCAGACATGCGAAAATTTTGATAGGTTCTCAACCATTCCTTAACTTCAGACTGCCATATCTCGCGAACGGATTGACGGACTCGAGAAATTCCTGTTGCATCTGAAACAGAAACTCATCCGATTACAATGGTGTGTGTATTTTTGCCCTAGGCCATTCCAGTTACTGGTTTCGAGTATCAGACCAGCGAACATTTTGATGGTTTCTCAACCATTCCTTAAATTCAAGCCCCCATATCTCGCGAACCGATTGACGTACTCGAGAAATTCCGGTTGCATCTGGAAGTAGAAACTCGCCCGATTACAACGGTATGTGTATTTTTGCCCTAGGCCATAGTAGTTATTGGTATCGAGTATCAGACTTGCGAAAATTTTGATGGTTTTTCAACCATTCCTTAACTCCAAACTCCAATATGTCGCGAACGGTTTGACGAATTCGAAAAATTTCTGTTGCATCTGTAAGTAGAAACTCTCCCGATTACAACGGTATGTGTATTTTTGCCCTAGGCCATAGTAGTTATTGGTTTCGGGTATCAGACTTGCGAAAATTGTGATGGTTCCTCAACCATTCCTTAACTTCAAACTCCCATGTCTCGTGAACGGATTGACGAACTCGAGAAATTCCTGTTGCATCTGAAAGTAGAAGCTCGCCCGATTATAAAGGTATGTGTATTTTTCCCCTAGGCAATTGTAGTTATTGGTTTCGAGGATCAGACTTGCGAAAATTTTGATTGTTTCTCAACCATTCCTTAACTTCAAACTCCCATATCTCGCGAACGGATTGACGAACTCGAGAAATTCCTGTTGCACCTGAAAGTAGAAACTCGACCGATTACAACGGTATGTGCATTTTTGCCCTAGGCCATAGTAGTTATTGGTTTCGGGTATCAGAGTTGCGAAAATTTTGATGGTTTCTCAAGCATTCCTTAACTTCAAATTCCCATATCTCGCGAACGGATTGACGAACTCGAGAATTTCCTATTGCATCTGAAAGCAGAAACTCGCCCGATTACAACGGTATGTGTATTTTTGCCCTAGGCCAGAGTAGCTATTGGTATCGAGTATCAGACTTGCGAAAATTTTGATGGTTTCTCTACCATTCCTTAACTCCAAACTCCAATATTTCGCGAACGGTTTGACGAATTCGAAAAATTTCTTTTGCATCTGGAAGTAGAAACTCTCCCGATTACAACGGTGTGTGTATTTTTGCCCTAGGCCGTAGCAGTTATTGGTTTCGGGTATCAGACTTGCGAAAATTGTGATGGTTCCTCAACCATTCCTTAACTTCAAACTCCCATATCTCGCGAACGGATTGACGAACTCGAGAAATTCCTGTTGCATCTGAATGTAGAAGCTCTCCCGATTACAAAGGTATGTGTATTCTTCCCCTAGGCAATTGTCGTTATTGGTTTCGAGGATCAGACTTGCGAAAATTTTGATTGTTTCTCAACCATTCCTTAACTTCAAACTCCCATATCTCGCGAACGGATTGACCAACTCGAGAAATTCCTGTTGCATCTGAAAGCAGAAACTCGCCCGATTACAATGGTATGTGCATTTTTGCCCTAGACCATAGTAGTTATTGGTTTCGGGTATCAGAGTTGCGAAAATTTTGATGGTTTCTCAAGCATTCCTTAACTTCAAATTCCCATATCTCGCGAACGCATTGACGAACTCGAGAAATTCCTGTTGCATCTGAAAGTAGAAACTCGCCCGATTACAATGGTGTGCGTGTACTTTTACCCTAGGCCATTCCAGGTATTGGATTCGAGTATCAGACCAGCGAAAATTTTGATGGTTTCTCAGCCATTCCTTAACTTCAAACTCCCATATCTCGCGAACGGATTGACGAACTCGAAAAATTCCTGCTGCATCTGAAAGTAGAAACTCGCCCGATTACAACGGTATGTTTATTTTTGCCCTAGGCCACTCCAGTTATTGGTTTCGAGTATCACACTTGCGAAAATTTTGATGGTTTCACAACCATTCCTTAACTTCAAACTCCCACATCTCGCGAACGGATTGACGAACTCGAGAAATTCCTGTTGCATCTGAAAGCAGTAGCTCGCCCGATTACAACGGTATGTTTATTTTTGCCCTAGGCCATAGTAGTTATTGGTTTCGAGTATCAAACTTGCGAAAATATTTATGGTTTCTCAACCATTCCTTAACTCCAAACTCCCATACTTCGCGAACGGATTGACGAATCCGAAAAATTTCTGTTTCATCTGAAAGTAGAAACCCTCCCGATTACAACGCTGTCTGTATTTTTCCCCTAGGCCTTTGTAGTTATTGGTTTCGAGTATCAGACTTGCGAAAATTTTGATGGTTTCTCAAGCATTCCTTAACTTCAAATTCCCATATCTCGCGAACGCATTGACGAACTCGAGAAATTCCTGTTGCATCTGAAAGTAGGAACTCGGCCGATTACAATGGTGTGTGTATTTTTGCCCTGGGCCATAGTAGTTATTGGTTTCGGGTATCAGACTTGCGAAAATTTGTATGGATTCTCAACCATTCCTTAACTCCAAACTCCAATATTTCGCGAACGGTTTGACGAATTCGAAAAATTTCTGTTGCATCAGGGGGTAGAAACTCTCCCGATTACAACGGTATTTGTATTTCTGCCCTAGGCCATAGTAGTTGTTGGTTTCGGGTATCAGACTTGCGAAAATTGTGATGGTTCCTCAACCATTCCTTAACTTCAAACTCCCATATCTCGCGAACGGATTGACGAAGTCGAGAAATTCCTGTTGCATCTGAAAGCAGTAGCTCGCCCGATTACAACGGTATGTTTATTTTTGCCCTAGGCCATAGTAGTTATTGGTTTCGGGTATCAGACTTGCGAAAATTGTGATGGTTCCTCAACCATTCCTTAACTTCAAACTCCCATATCTCGCGAACGGATTGACGAAGTCGAGAAATTCCTGTTGCATCTGAAAGCAGTAGCTCGCCCGATTACAACGGTATGTTTATTTTTGCCCTAGGCCATAGTAGTTATTGGTTTCGGGTATCAGACGTGCGAAAATTGTGATGGTTCCTCAACCATTCCTTAACTTCAAACTCCCATATCTCGCGAACGGATTGACCAACTCGAGAAATTCCTGTTGCATCTGAAAGCAGAAACTCGCCCGATTACAACGGTATGTGCATTTTTGCCCTAGGCCATAGTAGTTATTGGTTTCGGGTATCAGACCAGCGAAAATTTTGATGGTTTCTCAGCCATTCCTTAACTTCAAACTCCCATATCTCGCGAACGCATTGACGAACTCGAGAAATTCCTGTTGCATCTGAAAGCAGAAACTCGCCCGATAACAACAGTATGTGCATTTTTGCCCTAGGCCATAGTAGTTATTGGTTTCGGGTATCAGAGTTGCGAAAATTTTGATGGTTCCTCAACCATTCCTTAACTTCAAACTCCCATATCTCGCGAACGGATTGACGGACTCGAGAAATTCCTGTTGCATCTGAAACAGAAACTCGTCCGATTACAATGGTGTGTGTATTCTTGCCCTAGGCCATTCCAGTTACTGGTTTCGAGTATCAGACCAGCGAAAATTTTGATGGTTTCTCAACCATTCCTTAACTTCAAACTCCCATATCTCGCGAACGGATTGTCGAACTCGAGAAATTCCTGTTGCATCTGAAAGTAGAAGCTCGACCGATTACAATGGTGTGTGTGTACTTTTCCACTAGGTCATTCCAGTTATTCGTTTCTAGCATCAGAATTGCGAAAATTTTGAAGGTTTCTCTACCATTCCTTAACTCCAAACTCCAATATTTCGCGAACGGTTTGACGAATTCGAAAAATTTCTGTTGCATCTGGAAGTAGAAACTCTCCCGATTACAACGGTATGTGTATTTTTGCCCTAGGCCGTAGCAGTTATTGGTTTCGGGTATCAGACTTGCGAAATTTGTGATGGTTCTTCAACCATTCCTTAACTTCAAACTCCCATATCTCGCGAACGGATTGACGAACTCGAGAAACTCCTGTTGCATCTGAATGTAGAAACTCACCCGATTACAATGGTGTGTGTGTACTTTTCCCCTAGGCCATTCCAGTTATTGGTTTCGTGTATCAGACCAGCGAAAATTCTGATGGTTTCTCAACCATTCCTTAACTTCAAACTCCCATATCTCGCGAACGGATTGACGAACTCGAGAAATTCCTGTTGCATCTGAAAGCAGAAACTCGCCCGATTACAACGGTATGTGTATTTTTGCCCTGGGCCATAGTAGTTATTGGTTTCGAGTATCAGACCAGCGAAAATTTTGATGGTTTCTCAACCATTCCTTAACTTCAAACTCCCATGTCTCGCGAACGGATTGATCAACTCGAGAAATTCCTGTTGCATCTGAAAGTAGAAGCTCCCCCGATTACAAAGGTATGTGTATTTTTGCCCTAGGCCATAGTAGCTATTGGTTTCGAGTATCAGACTTGCGAAAATTTTGATGGTTTCTCAACCATTCCTTAACTTCAAACTCCCATATCTCGCGAACGGATTGACGAACAATAGAAATTCTTGTTGCATCTGAAGGCAGAAACTCGCCCGATTACAAAGGTATTTGTATTTTTGCCCTATGCCATAGTAGCTATTGGTTTCGAGTATCAGACTTGCGAAAATTTTGATGGTTTCTCAACCATTCCTTAACTTCAAACACCCATATCTCGCGAACGGATTGACGAACTCGAGAAATTCCTGTTGCATCTGAAAGCAGAAACTCGCCCGATTACAACGGTATGTGTATTTTTGGCCTAGGCCATAGTAGTTATTGGTTTCGGGTATCAGACTTGCGAAAATTGTGATGGTTCCTCAACCATTCCTTAACTTCAAACTCCCATATCTCACGAACGGATTGACGCACTCGAGAATTTCCTATCGCATCTGAAAGCAGAAACTCGCCCGATTACAACGATATGTGTATTTTTGCCCCAGGACATAGTAGTTATTCGTTTCGGGTATCAGACTTGCGAAAATTGTGATGGTTTCTCAACCATTCCTTAATTTCAAACTCCCATATCTCGCGAACGGTTTGACGAACTCGAGAAATTTCTGTTGCATCTGAAAGCAGAATCTCGCCCGATTACAATGGTATTTGTATTCTTGCCCTAGGCCATAGTATTTATTGGTTTCGAGTATCAGACTTGCGAAAATTTTGATGGTTTCTCAACCATTCCTTAACTTCAAACTCCCATATCTCGCGAACGGAATGACGAACTCGAGAAGTTCCTGTTGCATCTGAAAGTAGAAACTCGCCCGATTACATTGGTGTGTGTACTTTTCTGCTAGGCCATTCCAGTTATTGGTTTCGAGTATCAGACTTGCGAAAATTTTGATGGTTTCTCAAACATTCCTTAACTTCGAGCTCACATATCTCGCGAACGGATTGACGAACTCGAGAATTTCATATTACATCTGAAAGCAGAAACTCGCCCGTTTACAACGGTATGTGTATTTTTGCCCTAGGCCATAGTAGTTATTGGTTTCGGGTATCAGACTTGCGAAAATTGTGATGGTTTCTAACCATACTTAACTTCAAACTCCCATATCTCGCGAACGGATTGACGAACTCGAGAAATTCCTGTTGCATCTCAAAGCCGAAACTCGCCCGATTACAGCGGTATGTGCATTTTTGCCCTAGGCTATAGTAGTTATTGGTTTCGAGTATCAGACCTGCGAAAGTTTTGATGGTTTCTCAACCATTCCTTAACTTCAAACTCCCATGTCTCGCGAACGGATTGACCAACTGGAGAAATTCCTGTTGCATCTGAAAGTAGAAGCTCGCCCGATTACAAAGGTATGTGTATTTTTGCCCTAGGCCATAGTAGCTATTGGTTTCGAGTATCAGACTTGCGAAAATTTTGATGGTTTCTCAACCATTCCTTAACTTCAAACTCCCATATCGCGCGAACGGATTGACGAACTCGAGAAATTCCTGTTGCATCTGAAAACAGAAACTCGCCCGATTACAACGGTATGTTTATTTTTGCCCCAGGCCATAGTAGTTATTGTTTTCGGGTATCAGACTTGCGAAAATTGTGATGGTTCCTCAACCATTCCTTAACTTCAAACTCCCATATCTCACGAACGGATTGACGCACTCGAGAATTTCCTATCGCATCTGAAAGCAGAAACTCGCCCGATTACAACGGTATGTGTATTTTTGCCCCAGGACATAGTAGTTATCCGTTTCGGGTATCAGACTTGCGAAAATTGTGATGGTTTCTCAACCATTCCTTAACTTCAAACTCCCATATCTCACGAACGGATTGACGCACTCGAGAATTTCCTATCGCATCTGAAAGCAGAAACTCGCCCGATTACAACGGTATGTGTATTTTTGCCCCAGGACATAGTAGTTATTCGTTTCGGGTATCAGACTTGCGAAAATTATGATCGTTTCTCAACCATTCCTTAATTTCAAACGCCCATATCTCGCAAACGGTTTGACGAACTCGAGAAATTTCTGTTGCATCTGAAAGCAGAATCTCGCCCGATTACAATGGTATTTGTATTCTTGCCCTAGGCCATAGTATTTATTGGTTTCGAGTATCAGACTTGCGAAAATTTTGATGGTTTCTCAACCATTCCTTAACTTCAAACTCCCATATCTCGCGAACGGAATGACGAACTCGAGAAGTTCCTGTTGCATCTGAAAGTAGAAACTCGCCCGATTACAATGGTCTGTGTACTTTTCCGCAAGGCCATTCCAGTTATTGGTTTCGAGTATCAGACTTGCGAAAATTTTGATGGTTTCTCAAACATTCCTTAACTTCGAGCTCACATATCTCGCGAACGGATTGACGAACTCGAGAATTTCCTATTGCATCTGAAAGCAGAAACTCGCCCGTTTACAACGGTATGTGTATTTTTGCCCTAGGCCATAGTAGTTATTGGTTTCGGGTATCAGACTTGCGAAAATTGTGATGGTTTCTCACCATACTTAACTTCAAACTCCCATATCTCGCGAACGGATTGACGAACTCGAGAATTTCCTATTGCATCTGAAAGCAGAAACTCGCCCGTTTACAACGGTATGTGTATTTTTGCCCCAGGACATAGTAGTTATTCGTTTCGGGTATCAGACTTGCGAAAATTGTGATGGTTTCTCAACCATTCCTTAATTTCAAACTCCCATATCTCGCGAACGGTTTGACGAACTCGAGAAATTTCTGTTGCATCTGAAAGCAGAATCTCGCCCGATTACAATGGTATTTGTATTCTTGCCCTAGGCCATAGTATTTATTGGTTTCGAGTATCAGACTTGCGAAAATTTTGATGGTTTCTCAACCATTCCTTAACTTCAAACTCCCATATCTCGCGAACGGAATGACGAACTCGAGAAGTTCCTGTTGCATCTGAAAGTAGAAACTCGCCCGATTACATTGGTGTGTGTACTTTTCCGCTAGGCCATTCCAGTTATTGGTTTCGAGTATCAGACTTGCGAAAATTTTGATGGTTTCTCAAACATTCCTTAACTTCGAGCTCACATATCTCGCGAACGGATTGACGAACTCGAGAATTTCATATTACATCTGAAAGCAGAAACTCGCCCGTTTACAACGGTATGTGTATTTTTGCCCTAGGCCATAGTAGTTATTGGTTTCGGGTATCAGACTTGCGAAAATTGTGATGGTTTCTAACCATACTTAACTTCAAACTCCCATATCTCGCGAACGGATTGACGAACTCGAGAAATTCCTGTTGCATCTCAAAGCCGAAACTCGCCCGATTACAGCGGTATGTGCATTTTTGCCCTAGGCTATAGTAGTTATTGGTTTCGAGTATCAGACCTGCGAAAGTTTTGATGGTTTCTCAACCATTCCTTAACTTCAAACTCCCATGTCTCGCGAACGGATTGACCAACTGGAGAAATTCCTGTTGCATCTGAAAGTAGAAGCTCGCCCGATTACAAAGGTATGTGTATTTTTGCCCTAGGCCATAGTAGCTATTGGTTTCGAGTATCAGACTTGCGAAAATTTTGATGGTTTCTCAACCATTCCTTAACTTCAAACTCCCATATCGCGCGAACGGATTGACGAACTCGAGAAATTCCTGTTGCATCTGAAAACAGAAACTCGCCCGATTACAACGGTATGTTTATTTTTGCCCCAGGCCATAGTAGTTATTGTTTTCGGGTATCAGACTTGCGAAAATTGTGATGGTTCCTCAACCATTCCTTAACTTCAAACTCCCATATCTCACGAACGGATTGACGCACTCGAGAATTTCCTATCGCATCTGAAAGCAGAAACTCGCCCGATTACAACGGTATGTGTATTTTTGCCCCAGGACATAGTAGTTATCCGTTTCGGGTATCAGACTTGCGAAAATTGTGATGGTTTCTCAACCATTCCTTAACTTCAAACTCCCATATCTCACGAACGGATTGACGCACTCGAGAATTTCCTATCGCATCTGAAAGCAGAAACTCGCCCGATTACAACGGTATGTGTATTTTTGCCCCAGGACATAGTAGTTATTCGTTTCGGGTATCAGACTTGCGAAAATTATGATCGTTTCTCAACCATTCCTTAATTTCAAACGCCCATATCTCGCAAACGGTTTGACGAACTCGAGAAATTTCTGTTGCATCTGAAAGCAGAATCTCGCCCGATTACAATGGTATTTGTATTCTTGCCCTAGGCCATAGTATTTATTGGTTTCGAGTATCAGACTTGCGAAAATTTTGATGGTTTCTCAACCATTCCTTAACTTCAAACTCCCATATCTCGCGAACGGAATGACGAACTCGAGAAGTTCCTGTTGCATCTGAAAGTAGAAACTCGCCCGATTACAATGGTCTGTGTACTTTTCCGCAAGGCCATTCCAGTTATTGGTTTCGAGTATCAGACTTGCGAAAATTTTGATGGTTTCTCAAACATTCCTTAACTTCGAGCTCACATATCTCGCGAACGGATTGACGAACTCGAGAATTTCCTATTGCATCTGAAAGCAGAAACTCGCCCGTTTACAACGGTATGTGTATTTTTGCCCTAGGCCATAGTAGTTATTGGTTTCGGGTATCAGACTTGCGAAAATTGTGATGGTTTCTCACCATACTTAACTTCAAACTCCCATATCTCGCGAACGGATTGACGAACTCGAGAAATTCCTGTGGCATCTCAAAGCCGACACTCGCCCGATTACAGCGGTATGTGCATTTTTGCCCTAGGCTATAGTAGTTATTGGTTTCGAGTATCAGACTTGCGAAAATTTTGATGGTTTCTCAACCATTCCTTAACTTCAAACTCCCATATCTCGCGAACTGATTGACGAACTCGAGAAATTCCTGTTGCATCTGAAAGTAGAAACTAGCCCGATTACAATGGTGTGTGTACTTTTCCCCTAGGCCATTCCAGTTGATGGTTTCGTGTATCAGACCAGCGAAAATTTTGATGGTTTCTCAACCATTCCTTAACTTCAAACTCCCATATCTCGCGAACGGATTGACGAACTCGAGAAATTCCTGTTGCATCTGAAAGCGGAAGCTCGCCCGATTACAAAGGTATGTGTATTTTTGCCCTAGGCCATAGTAGCTATTGGTTTCGAGTATCAGACTTGCGAAAATTTTGATGGTTTCTCAACCATTCCTTAACTTCAAACTCCCATATCTCGCGAACGGATTGACGAACTCGAGAAATTCCTGTTGCATCTGAAAGCAGAAACTCGCCCGATTACAACGGTATGTTTATTTTTGCCCCAGGCCATAGTAGTTATTGTTTTCGGGTATCAGACTTGCGAAAATTGTGATGGTTCCTCAACCATTCCTTAACTTCAAACTCCCATATCTCACGAACGGATTGACGCACTCGAGAATTTCCTATCGCATCTGAAAGCAGAAACTCGCCCGATTACAACGGTATGTGTATTTTTGCCCCAGGACATAGTAGTTATTCGTTTCGGGTATCAGACTTGCGAAAATCGTGATGGTTTCTCAACCATTCCTGAATTTCAAACTCCCATATCTCGCGAACGGTTTGACGAACTCGAGAAATTTCTGTTGCATCTGAAAGCAGAATCTCGCCCGATTAGAATGGTAGTTGTATTCTTGCCCTAAGCCATAGTATTTATTGGTTTCGAGTATCAGACTTGCGAAAATTTTGATGGTTTCTCAACCATTCCTTAAATTCAAACTCCCATATCTCGCAAACTGATTGACGAACTCGAGAAATTCCTGTTGCATCTGAAAGTAGAAACTAGCCCGATTACAATGGTGTGTGTACTTTTCCCCTAGGCCATTCCAGTTATTGGTTTCGTGTATCAGACCAGCGAAAATTTTTATGGTTTCTCAACCATTCCTTAACTTCAAACTCCCATATCTCGCGAACGGATTGACGAACTCGAGAAATTCCTGTTGCATCTGAAAGTAGAAACTAGCCCGATTACAATGGTGTGTGTACTTTTCCCCTAGGCCATTCCAGTTATTGGTTTCGTGTATCAGACTTGCGAAAATTATGATGGTTAATCAACCATTCCTTAACTTCAAACTCCCATATCTCACGAACAGATTGACGCACTCGAGAATTTCCTATCGCATCTGAAAGCAGAAACTCGCCCGATTACAACGGTATGTGTATTTTTGCCCTAGGCCATAGTAGTTATTGGTTTCGGGTATCAGACTTGCGAAAATTGTGATGGTTCCACAACCATTCCTTAACTTCAAACTCCCATATCTCACGAACGGATTGACGCACTCGAGAATTTCCTATCGCATCTGAAAGCAGAAACTCGCCCGATTACAACGGTATGTTTATTTTTGCCCCAGGCCATAGTAGTTATTGGTTTCGGGTATCAGACTTGCGAAAATTGTGATGGTTTCTCAACCATTCCTTAACTTCAAACTCCCATATCTCGCGAACTGATTGACGAACTCGAGAAATTCCTGTTGCATCTGAAAGTAGAAACTAGCCCGATTACAATGGTGTGTGTACTTTTCCCCTAGGCCATTCCAGTTATTGGTTTCGTGTATCAGAATTGCGAAAATTGTGATGGTTCCTCAACCATTCCTTAACTTCAAACTCCCATATCTCACGAACGGATTGACGAACTCGAGAAATTCCTGTTGCATCTGAAAGCAGAATCTCGCCCGATTACAACGGTTTTTGTATTCTTGCCCTAGGCCATAGTATTTATTGGTTTCGAGTATCAGACTTGCGAAAATTTTGATGGTTTCTCAACCATTCCTTAACTTCAAACTCCCATATCTCTCGAACGGAATGACGAACTCGAGAAGTTCCTGTTGCATCTGAAAGTAGAAACTCGCCCGATTACAATGGTGTGTGTACTTTTCCGCTAGGCCATTCCAGTTATTGGTTTCGAGTATCAGACTTGCGAAAATTTTGATGGTTTCTCAAACATTCCTTAACTTCGAGCTCACATATCTCGCGAACGGATTGACGAACTCGAGAATTTCCTATTGCATCTGAAAGCAGAAACTCGCCCGTTTACAACGGTATGTGTATTTTTGCCCTAGGCCATAGTAGTTATTGGTTTCGGGTATCAGACTTGCGAAAATTGTGATGGTTTCTCACCATACTTAACTTCAAACTCCCATATCTCGCGAACGGATTGACGAACTCGAGAAATTCCTGTGGCATCTCAAAGCCGACACTCGCCCGATTACAGCGGTATTTGCATTTTTGCCCTAGGCTATAGTAGTTATTGGTTTCGAGTATCAGACTTGCGAAAATTTTGATGGTTTCTCAACCATTCCTTAACTTCAAACTCCCATATCTCGCGAACTGATTGACGAACTCGAGAAATTCCTGTTGCATCTGAAAGCAGAAACTCGCCCGATTACAACGGTATGTGTATTTTTGCCCTAGGCCATAGTATTTATTGGTTTCGAGTATCAGACTTGCGAAAATTTTGATGGTTTCTCAACCATTCCTTAACTTCAAACTCCCATATCTCTCGAACGGAATGACGAACTCGAGAAGTTCCTGTTGCATCTGAAAGTAGAAACTCGCCCGATTACAATGGTGTGTGTACTTTTCCGCTAGGCCATTCCAGTTATTGGTTTCGAGTATCAGACTTGCGAAAATTTTGATGGTTTCTCAAACATTCCTTAACTTCGAGCTCACATATCTCGCGAACGGATTGACGAACTCGAGAATTTCCTATTGCATCTGAAAGCAGAAACTCGCCCGTTTACAACGGTATGTGTATTTTTGCCCTAGGCCATAGTAGTTATTGGTTTCGGGTATCAGACTTGCGAAAATTGTGATGGTTTCTCACCATACTTAACTTCAAACTCCCATATCTCGCGAACGGATTGACGAACTCGAGAAATTCCTGTGGCATCTCAAAGCCGACACTCGCCCGATTACAGCGGTATTTGCATTTTTGCCCTAGGCTATAGTAGTTATTGGTTTCGAGTATCAGACTTGCGAAAATTTTGATGGTTTCTCAACCATTCCTTAACTTCAAACTCCCATATCTCGCGAACTGATTGACGAACTCGAGAAATTCCTGTTGCATCTGAAAGCAGAAACTCGCCCGATTACAACGGTATGTGTATTTTTGCCCTAGGCCATAGTAGTTATTGGTTTCGAGTATCAGACCAGCGAAAATTTTGATGGTTTCTCAAACATTCCTTAACTTCAAACTCCCATGTCTCGCGAACGGATTGACCAACTCGAGAAATTCCTGTTGCATCTGAAAGTAGAAGCTCGCCCGATTACAAAGGTATGTGTATTTTTGCCCTAGGCCATAGTAGCTATTGGTTTCGAGTATCAGACTTGCGAAAATTTTGATGGTTTCTCAACCATTCCTTAACTTCAAACTCCCATATCTCGCGAACGGATTGACGAACTCGAGAAATTCCTGTTGCATCTGAAAGCAGAAACTCGCCCGATTACAACGGTATGTGTATTTTTGCCCCAGGACATAGTAGTTATTCGTTTCGGGTATCAGACTTGCGAAAATCGTGATGGTTTCTCAACCATTCCTTAATTTCAAACTCCCATATCTCGCGAACGGTTTGACGAACTCGAGAAATTTCTGTTGCATCTGAAAGCAGAATCTCGCCCGATTAGAGTGGTAGTTGTATTCTTGCCCTAGGCCATTCCAGTTATTGGTTTCGTGTATCAGAATTGCGAAAATTGTGATGGTTCCTCAACCATTCCTTAACTTCAAACTCCCATATCTCACGAACAGATTGACGCACTCGAGAATTTCCTATCGCATCTGAAAGCAGAAACTCGCCCGATTACAACGGTTTGTTTATTTTTGCCCCAGGCCATAGTAGTTATTGGTTTCGGGGATCAGACTTGCGAAAATTGTGATGGTTTCTCAACCATTCCTTAACTTCAAACTCCCATATCTCGCGAACGGATTGACGAACTCGAGAAATTCCTGTTGCATCTGAAAGCAGAAACTCGCCCGATTACAACGGTATGTGTATTTTTGCCCTAGGCCATAGTAGTTATTGGTTTCGGGTATCAGACTTGCGAAAATTGTGATGGTTCCTCAACCATTCCTTAACTTCAAACTCCCATATCTCACGAACGGATTGACGCACTCGAGAATTTCCTATCGCATCTGAAAGCAGAAACTCGCCCGATTACAACGGTATGTGTATTTTTGCCCCAGGACATAGTAGTTATTCGTTTCGGGTATCAGACTTGCGAAAATTATGATCGTTTCTCAACCATTCCTTAATTTCAAACTCCCATATCTCGCAAACGGTTTGACGAACTCGAGAAATTTCTGTTGCATCTGAAAGCAGAATCTCGCCCGATTACAATGGTATTTGTATTCTTGCCCTAGGCCATAGTATTTATTGGTTTCGAGTATCAGACTTGCGAAAATTTTGATGGTTTCTCAACCATTCCTTAACTTCAAACTCCCATATCTCGCGAACGGAATGACGACTCGAGAAGTTCCTGTTGCATCTGAAAGTAGAAACTCGCCCGATTACAATGGTGTGTGTACTTTTCCGCTAGGCCATTCCAGTTATTGGTTTCGAGTATCAGACTTGCGAAAATCGTGATGGTTTCTCAACCATTCCTTAACTTCAAACTCCCATATCTCGCGAACGGATTGACGAACTCGAGAAATTCCTGTTGCATCTGAAAGCAGAAACTCGCCCGATTACAACGGTATGTGTATTTTTGCCCCAGGACATAGTAGTTATTCGTTTCGGGTATCAGACTTGCGAAAATTATGATCGTTTCTCAACCATTCCTTAATTTCAAACTCCCATATCTCGCAAACGGTTTGACGAACTCGAGAAATTTCTGTTGCATCTGAAAGCAGAATCTCGCCCGATTACAATGGTATTTGTATTCTTGCCCTAGGCCATAGTATTTATTGGTTTCGAGTATCAGACTTGCGAAAATTTTGATGGTTTCTCAAACATTCCTTAACTTCGAGCTCACATATCTCGCGAACGGATTGACGAACTCGAGAATTTCCTATTGCATCTGAAAGCAGAAACTCGCCCGTTTACAACGGTATGTGTATTTTTGCCCTAGGCCATAGTAGTTATTGGTTTCGGGAATCAGACTTGCGAAAATTGTGATGGTTTCTCACCATACTTAACTTCAAACTGCCATATCTCGCGAACGGATTGACGAACTCGAGAAATTCCTGTGGCATCTCAAAGCCGACACTCGCCCGATTACAGCGGTATGTGCATTTTTGCCCTAGGCTATAGTAGTTATTGGTTTCGAGTATCAGACTTGCGAAAATTTTGATGGTTTCTCAACCATTCCTTAACTTCAAACTCCCATATCTCGCGAACTGATTGACGAACTCGAGAAATTCCTGTTGCATCTGAAAGTAGAAACTAGCCCGATTACAACGGTGTGTGTACTTTTCCCCTAGGCCATTCCAGTTGATGGTTTCGTGTATCAGATCAGCGAAAATTTTGATGGTTCCTCAACCATTCCTTAACTTCAAACTCCCATATCTCACGAACGGATTGACGCACTCGAGAATTTCCTATCGCATCTGAAAGCAGAAACTCGCCCGATTACAACGGTATGTGTATTTTTGCCCCAGGACATAGTAGTTATTCGTTTCGGGTATCAGACTTGCGAAAATTATGATCGTTTCTCAACCATTCCTTAATTTCAAACTCCCATATCTCGCAAACGGTTTGACGAACTCGAGAAATTTCTGTTGCATCTGAAAGCAGAATCTCGCCCGATTACAATGGTATTTGTATTCTTGCCCTAGGCCATAGTATTTATTGGTTTCGAGTATCAGACTTGCGAAAATTTTGATGGTTTCTCAACCATTCCTTAACTTCAAACTCCCATATCTCGCGAACGGAATGACGACTCGAGAAGTTCCTGTTGCATCTGAAAGTAGAAACTCGCCCGATTACAATGGTGTGTGTACTTTTCCGCTAGGCCATTCCAGTTATTGGTTTCGAGTATCAGACTTGCGAAAATTTTGATGGTTTCTCAAACATTCCTTAACTTCGAGCTCACATATCTCGCGAACGGATTGACGAACTCGAGAATTTCCTATTGCATCTGAAAGCAGAAACTCGCCCGTTTACAACGGTATGTGTATTTTTGCCCTAGGCCATAGTAGTTATTGGTTTCGGGTATCAGACTTGCGAAAATTGTGATGGTTTCTCACCATACTTAACTTCAAACTCCCATATCTCGCGAACGGATTGACGAACTCGAGAAATTCCTGTGGCATCTCAAAGCCGACACTCGCCCGATTACAGCGGTATGTGCATTTTTGCCCTAGGCTATAGTAGTTATTGGTTTCGAGTATCAGACTTGCGAAAATTTTGATGGTTTCTCAACCATTCCTTAACTTCAAACTCCCATATCTCGCGAACTGATTGACGAACTCGAGAAATTCCTGTTGCATCTGAAAGTAGAAACTAGCCCGATTACAATGGTGTGTGTACTTTTCCCCTAGGCCATTCCAGTTGATGGTTTCGTGTATCAGACCAGCGAAAATTTTGATGGTTTCTCAACCATTCCTTAACTTCAAACTCCCATATCTCGGGAACGGATTGACGAACTCGAGAAATTCCTGTTGCATCTGAAAGCAGAAACTCGCCCGATTACAACGGTATGTGTATTTTTGCCCTAGGCCATAGTAGTTATTGGTTTCGAGTATCAGACCAGCGAAAATTTTGATGGTTTCTCAAACATTCCTTAACTTCAAACTCCCATGTCTCGCGAACGGATTGACCAACTCGAGAAATTCCTGTTGCATCTGAAAGTAGAAGCTCGCCCGATTACAAAGGTATGTGTATTTTTGCCCCAGGACATAATAGTTATTCGTTTCGGGTATCAGACTTGCGAAAATCGTGATGGTTTCTCAACCATTCCTTAATTTCAAACTCCCATATCTCGCGAACGGTTTGACGAACTCGAGAAATTTCTGTTGCATCTGAAAGCAGAATCTCGCCCGATTAGAATGGTAGTTGTATTCTTGCCCTAGGCCATAGTATTTATTGGTTTCGAGTATCAGACTTGCGAAAATTTTGATGGTTTCTCAACCATTCCTTAAATTCAAACTCCCATATCTCGCGAACTGATTGACGAACTCGAGAAATTCCTGTTGCATCTGAAAGTAGAAACTAGCCCGATTACAATGGTGTGTGTACTTTTCCCCTAGGCCATTCCAGTTATTGGTTTCGTGTATCAGAATTGCGAAAATTGTGATGGTTCCTCAACCATTCCTTAACTTCAAACTCCCATATCTCACGAACAGATTGACGCACTCGAGAATTTCCTATCGCATCTGAAAGCAGAAACTCGCCCGATTACAACGGTTTGTTTATTTTTGCCCCAGGCCATAGTAGTTATTGGTTTCGGGTATCAGACTTGCGAAAATTGTGATGGTTTCTCAACCATTCCTTAACTTCAAACTCCCATATCTCGCGAACGGATTGACGAACTCGAGAAATTCCTGTTGCATCTGAAAGCAGAAACTCGCCCGATTACAACGGTATGTGTATTTTTGCCCTAGGCCATAGTAGTTATTGGTTTCGGGTATCAGACTTGCGAAAATTGTGATGGTTCCTCAACCATTCCTTAACTTCAAACTCCCATATCTCACGAACGGATTGACGCACTCGAGAATTTCCTATCGCATCTGAAAGCAGAAACTCGCCCGATTACAACGGTATGTGTATTTTTGCCCCAGGACATAGTAGTTATTCGTTTCGGGTATCAGACTTGCGAAAATTATGATCGTTTCTCAACCATTCCTTAATTTCAAACTCCCATATCTCGCAAACGGTTTGACGAACTCGAGAAATTTCTGTTGCATCTGAAAGCAGAATCTCGCCCGATTACAATGGTATTTGTATTCTTGCCCTAGGCCATAGTATTTATTGGTTTCGAGTATCAGACTTGCGAAAATTTTGATGGTTTCTCAAACATTCCTTAACTTCGAGCTCACATATCTCGCGAACGGATTGACGAACTCGAGAATTTCCTATTGCATCTGAAAGCAGAAACTCGCCCGTTTACAACGGTATGTGTATTTTTGCCCTAGGCCATAGTAGTTATTGGTTTCGAGTATCAGACCAGCGAAAATTTTGATGGTTTCTCAAACATTCCTTAACTTCAAACTCCCATGTCTCGCGAACGGATTGACCAACTCGAGAAATTCCTGTTGCATCTGAAAGTAGAAGCTCGCCCGATTACAAAGGTATGTGTATTTTTGCCCCAGGACATAATAGTTATTCGTTTCGGGTATCAGACTTGCGAAAATCGTGATGGTTTCTCAACCATTCCTTAATTTCAAACTCCCATATCTCGCGAACGGTTTGACGAACTCGAGAAATTTCTGTTGCATCTGAAAGCAGAATCTCGCCCGATTAGAATGGTAGTTGTATTCTTGCCCTAGGCCATAGTATTTATTGGTTTCGAGTATCAGACTTGCGAAAATTTTGATGGTTTCTCAACCATTCCTTAAATTCAAACTCCCATATCTCGCGAACTGATTGACGAACTCGAGAAATTCCTGTTGCATCTGAAAGTAGAAACTAGCCCGATTACAATGGTGTGTGTACTTTTCCCCTAGGCCATTCCAGTTATTGGTTTCGTGTATCAGAATTGCGAAAATTGTGATGGTTCCTCAACCATTCCTTAACTTCAAACTCCCATATCTCACGAACAGATTGACGCACTCGAGAATTTCCTATCGCATCTGAAAGCAGAAACTCGCCCGATTACAACGGTTTGTTTATTTTTGCCCCAGGCCATAGTAGTTATTGGTTTCGGGTATCAGACTTGCGAAAATTGTGATGGTTTCTCAACCATTCCTTAACTTCAAACTCCCATATCTCGCGAACGGATTGACGAACTCGAGAAATTCCTGTTGCATCTGAAAGCAGAAACTCGCCCGATTACAACGGTATGTCTATTTTTGCCCTAGGCCATAGTAGTTATTGGTTTCGGGTATCAGACTTGCGAAAATTGTGATGGTTCCTCAACCATTCCTTAACTTCAAACTCCCATACCTCACGAACGGATTGACGCACTCGAGAATTTCCTATCGCATCTGAAAGCAGAAACTCGCCCGATTACAACGGTATGTGTATTTTTGCCCCAGGACATAGTAGTTATTCGTTTCGGGTATCAGACTTGCGAAAATTATGATCGTTTCTCAACCATTCCTTAATTTCAAACTCCCATATCTCGCAAACGGTTTGACGAACTCGAGAAATTTCTGTTGCATCTGAAAGCAGAATCTCGCCCGATTACAATGGTATTTGTATTCTTGCCCTAGGCCATAGTATTTATTGGTTTCGAGTATCAGACTTGCGAAAATTTTGATGGTTTCTCAAACATTCCTTAACTTCGAGCTCACATATCTCGCGAACGGATTGACGAACTCGAGAATTTCCTATTGCATCTGAAAGCAGAAACTCGCCCGTTTACAACGGTATGTGTATTTTTGCCCTAGGCCATAGTAGTTATTGGTTTCGGGAATCAGACTTGCGAAAATTGTGATGGTTTCTCAACCATTCCTTAACTTCAAACTCCCATATCTCGCGAACGGATTGACGAACTCGAGAAATTCCTGTGGCATCTCAAAGCCGACACTCGCCCGATTACAGCGGTATGTGCATTTTTGCCCTAGGCTATAGTAGTTATTGGTTTCGAGTATCAGACTTGCGAAAATTTTGATGGTTTCTCAACCATTCCTTAACTTCAAACTCCCATATCTCGCGAACTGATTGACGAACTCGAGAAATTCCTGTTGCATCTGAAAGTAGAAACTAGCCCGATTACAACGGTGTGTGTACTTTTCCCCTAGGCCATTCCAGTTGATGGTTTCGTGTATCAGATCAGCGAAAATTTTGATGGTTCCTCAACCATTCCTTAACTTCAAACTCCCATATCTCACGAACGGATTGACGCACTCGAGAATTTCCTATCGCATCTGAAAGCAGAAACTCGCCCGATTACAACGGTATGTGTATTTTTGCCCCAGGACATAGTAGTTATTCGTTTCGGGTATCAGACTTGCGAAAATTTTGATGGTTTCTCAAATATTCCTTAACTTCGAGCTCACACATCTCGCGAACGGATTGACGAACTCGAGAATTTCCTATTGCATCTGAAAGCAGAAACTCGCCCGTTTACAACGGTATGTGTATTTTTGCCCTAGGCCATAGTAGTTATTGGTTTCGGGAATCAGACTTGCGAAAATTGTGATGGTTTCTCACCATACTTAACTTCAAACTCCCATATCTCGCGAACGGATTGCCGAACTCGAGAAATTCCTGTGGCACCTCAAAGCCGACACTCGCCCGATTACAGCGGTATGTGCATTTTTGCCCTAGGCTATAGTAGTTATTGGTTTCGAGTATCAGACTTGCGAAAATTTTGATGGTTTCTCAACCATTCCTTAACTTCAAACTCCCATATCTCGCGAACTGATTGACGAACTCGAGAAATTCCTGTTGCATCTGAAAGTAGAAACTAGCCCGATTACAACGGTGTGTGTACTTTTCCCCTAGGCCATTCCAGTTGATGGTTTCGTGTATCAGACCAGCGAAAATTTTGATGGTTTCTCAACCATTCCTTAAC
This sequence comes from Ptiloglossa arizonensis, assembly GCF_051014685.1. Taxonomy (NCBI): domain Eukaryota; kingdom Metazoa; phylum Arthropoda; class Insecta; order Hymenoptera; family Colletidae; genus Ptiloglossa; species Ptiloglossa arizonensis. The sequence goes on from NW_027478515.1 coordinate 538,513, forward strand.
TTCAAACTACCATATCTCGCGAACGGATTGACGAACTCGAGAAATTCCTGTTGCATCTGAAAGCAGAAACTCGCCCGATTACAACGGTATGTGTATTTTTGCCCTAGGCCATAGTAGTTATTGGTTTCGAGTATCAGACCAGCGAAAATTTTGATGGTTTCTCAACCATTCCTTAACTTCAAACTCCCATGTCTCGCGAACGGATTGACCAACTCGAGAAATTCCTGTTGCATCTGAAAGTAGAAGCTCGCCCGATTACAAAGGTATGTGTATTTTTGCCCTAGGCCATAGTAGCTATTGGTTTCGAGTATCAGACTTGCGAAAATTTTGATGGTTTCTCAACCATTCCTTAACTTCAAACTCCCATATCTCGCGAACGGATTGACGAACTCGAGAAATTCCTGTTGCATCTGAAAGCAGAAACTCGCCCGATTACAACGGTATGTTTATTTTTGCCCCAGGCCATAGTAGTTATTGTTTTCGGGTATCAGACTTGCGAAAATTGTGATGGTTCCTCAACCATTCCTTAACTTCAAACTCCCATATCTCACGAACGGATTGACGCACTCGAGAATTTCCTATCGCATCTGAAAGCAGAAACTCGCCCGATTACAACGGTATGTGTATTTTTGCCCCAGGACATAGTAGTTATTCGTTTCGGGTATCAGACTTGCGAAAATCGTGATGGTTTCTCAACCATTCCTTAATTTCAAACTCCCATATCTCGCGAACGGTTTGACGAACTCGAGAAATTTCTGTTGCATCTGAAAGCAGAATCTCGCCCGATTAGAATGGTAGTTGTATTCTTGCCCTAGGCCATAGTATTTATTGGTTTCGAGTATCAGACTTGCGAAAATTTTCATGGTTTCTCAACCATTCCTTAACTTCAAACTCCCATATCTCGCGAACGGATTGACGAACTCGAGAAATTCCTGTTGCATCTGAAAGCAGAAACTCGCCCGATTACAACGGTATGTGTATTTTTGCCCTAGGCCATAGTAGTTATTGGTTTCGAGTATCAGACCAGCGAAAATTTTGATGGTTTCTCAACCATTCCTTAACTTCAAACTCCCATATCTCGCGAACTGATTGACGAACTCGAGAAATTCCTGTTGCATCTGAAAGTAGAAACTAGCCCGATTACAACGGTATGTGTATTTTTGCCCTAGGCCATAGTAGTTATTGGTTTCGTGTATCAGACCAGCGAAAATTTTGATGGTTTCTCAACCATTCCTTAACTTCAAACTCCCATATCTCGCGAACGGATTGACGAACTCGAGAAATTCCTGTTGCATCTGAAAGCAGAAACTCGCCCGATTACAACGGTATGTACATTTTTGCCCTAGGCCATAGTAGTTATTGCTTTCGAGTATCAGACTTGCGAAAATTGTGATGGTTCCTCAACCATTCCTTAACTTCAAACTCCCATATCTCGCGAACGGATTGACGCACTCGAGAATTTCCTATTGCATCTGAAAGCAGAAACTCGCCCGATTACAACGGTATGTGTATTTTTGCCCCAGGCCATAGTAGTTATTGTTATCGGGTATCAGACATGCGAAAATTGTGATGGTTTCTCAACCATTCCATAATTTCAAACTCCCACATCTCGCGAACGGTTTGACGAACTCGAGAAATTCCTGTTGCATCTGAAAGTAGAAGTTCACCCGATTACAAAGGTATTTGTATTCTTGCCCTAGGCCATAGTAGTTATTGGTTTCGAGTATCAGACTTGCAAAAATTTTTATGGTTTCTCAACCTTTCCTTAACTTCAAACTCCCATATCTCTCGAACGGAATGACGAACTCGAGAAGTTCCTGTTGCATCTGAAAGTAGAAACTCGCCCGATTACAGTGGTGTGTGTGTACTTTTCCCCTAGGCCATTCCAGCTATTGGTTTCGAGTATCAGACCAGCGAAAATTCTGATGGTTTCTCAACCATTCCTTAACTTCAAACTCCCATATCTCGCGAACGGATTGGCGAACTCGAGAAATTCCTGTTGCATCTGAAAGCAGAAACTCGCCCGATTACAACGGTATGTGCATTTTTGCCCTAGGCCATAGTATTTATTGGTTTCGAGTATCAGACTTGCGAAAATTTTGATGGTTTCTCAACCATTCCTTAACTTCAAACTCCCATATCTCGCGAACGGAATGACGAACTCGAGAAGTTCCTGTTGCATCTGAAAGTAGAAACTAGCCCGATTACAATGGTGTGTGTACTTTTCCCCTAGGCCATTCCAGTTATTGGTTTCGTGTATCAGACTTGCGAAAATTGTGATGGTTCCTCAACCATTCCTTAACTTCAAACTCCCATATCTCACGAACGGATTGACGCACTCGAGAATTTCCTATCGCATCTGAAAGCAGAAACTCGCCCGACTACAGCGGTATGTGCATTTTTGCCCTAGGCTATAGTAGTTATTGGTTTCGAGTATCAGACTTGCGAAAATTTTGATGGTTTCTCAACCATTCCTTAACTTCAAACTCCCATATCTCGCGAACGGATTGACGAACTCGAGAAATTCCTGTTGCATCTGAAAGCAGAAACTCGCCCGATTACAACGGTATGTGCATTTTTGCCCTAGGCCATAGTAGTTATTGGTTTCGTGCATCAGACATGCGAAAATTGTGATGGTTTCTCAACCATTCCATAATTTCAAACTCCCATATCTCGCGAACGGTTTGACGAACTCGAGAAATTCCAGTTGCATCTGAAAGCAGAAACTCGCCCGATTACAGCGGTATGTGCATTTATGCCCTAGGCTATAGTAGTTATTGGTTTCGAGTATCAGACTTGCGAAAATTTTGATGGTTTCTCAACCATTCCTTAACTTCAAACTCCCATATCTCGCGAACTGATTGACGAACTCGAGAAATTCCTGTTGCATCTGAAAGTAGAAACTAGCCCGATTACAATGGTGTGTATACTTTTCCCCTAGGCCATTCCAGTTATTGGTTTCGTGTATCAGACCAGCGAAAATTTTTATGGTTTCTCAACCATTTCTTAACTTCAAACTCCCATATCTCGCGAACCGATTGACGAACTCGAGAAATTCCTGTTGCATCTGAAAGTAGAAACTAGCCCGATTACAATGGTGAGTGTACTTTTCCCCTAGGCCATTCCAGTTATTGGTTTCGTGTATCAGACTTGCGAAAATTGTGATGGTTAATCAACCATTCCTTAACTTCAAACTCCCATATCTCACGAACGGATTGAGGCACTCGAGAATTTCCTATCGCATCTGAAAGCAGAAACTCGCCCGATTACAGCGGTATGTGCATTTTTGCCCTAGGCTATAGTAGTTATTGGTTTCGAGTATCAGACTTGCGAAAATTTTGATGGTTTCTCAACCATTCCTTAACTTCAAACTCCCATATCTCGCGAACTGATTGACGAACTCGAGAAATTCCTGTTGCATCTGAAAGTAGAAACTAGCCCGATTACAATGGTGTGTGTACTTTTCCCCTAGGCCATTCCAGTTATTGGTTTCGTGTATCAGAATTGCGAAAATTGTGATGGTTCCTCAACCATTCCTTAACTTCAAACTCCCATATCTCACGAACGGATTGACGCACTCGAGAATTTCCTATCGCATCTGAAAGCAGAAACTCGCCCGATTACAACGGTATGTGCATTTTTGCCCTAGGCCATAGTAGTTATTGGTTTCGTGTATCAGACTTGCGAAAATTGTGATGGTTTCTCACCATACATAACTTCAAACTCCCATATCTCGCGAACGGATTGACGAACTCGAGAAATTCCTGTTGCATCTCAAAGGCGAAACTCGCACGATTACAGCCGTATGTGCATTTTTGCCCTAGGCTATAGTAGTTATTGGTTTCGAGTATCAGACTTGCGAAAATTTTGATGGTTTCTCAACCATTCCTTAACTTCAAACTCCCATATCTCGCGAACGGATTGACGAACTCGAGAAATTCCTGTTGCATCTGAAAGTAGAAACTAGCCCGATTACAATGGTCTGTGTACTTTTCCCCTAGGGCATTCCAGTTATTGGTTTCGTGTATCAGACCAGCGAAAATTTTGATGGTTTCTCAACCATTCCTTATCTTCAAACTCCCATATCCCGCGAACGGTTTGACGAACTCGAGAAATTTCTGTTGCATCTGAAAGCAGAATCTCGCCCGATTACAATGGTATTTGTATTCTTGCCCTAGGCCATAGTATTTATTGGTTTCGAGTATCAGACTTGCGAAAATTTTGATGGTTTCTCAACCATTCCTTAACTTCAAACTCTCATACCCCGCGAACGGAATGACGAACTCGAGAAGTTCCTGTTGCATCTGAAAGTAGAAACTAGCCCGATTACAATAGTGTTTGTACTTTTCCCCTAGGCCGTTCCAGTTATTTGTTTCGAGTATCAGACTTGCGAAAATTGTGATGGTTCCTCAACCATTCCTTAACTTCAAACTCCCATATCTCACGAACGGATTGACGCACTCGAGAATTTCCTATCGCATCTGAAAGCAGAAACTCGCCCGATTACAGCGGTATGTGCATTTTTGCCCTAGGCTATAGTAGTTATTGGTTTCGAGTATCAGACTTGCAAAAATTTTGATGGTTTCTCAACCATTCCTTAACTTCAAACTCCCATATCTCGCGAACTGATTGACGAACTCGAGAAATTCCTGTTGCATCTGAAAGTAGAAACTAGCCCGATTATAATGGTGTGTGTACTTTTCCCCTAGGCCATAGTAGTTATTGGTTTCGAGTATCAGACTTGCGAAAATTTTGATGGTTTCTCAACCATTCCTTAAGTTCAAATTCCCATATCTCGCGAACGCATTGACGAACTCAAGAAATTCCTGTTGCATCTGAAAGTAGAAACTCGCCCGATTACAATGATGTGTGTACTTTTCCCCTAGGCCATTCCAGTTATTGGTTTCGAGTATCAGACTTGCGAAAATTTTGATGGTTTCTCAACCATTCCTTAACTTCGAACTCCCATATCTCGCGAACGGATTGACGAACTCGAGAATTTCCTATTGCATCTGACAGCAGAAACTCGCCCGATTACAACGGTATGTGTATTTTTGCCCTAGGCCATAGTAGTTATTGGTTTCGGGTATCAGACTTGCGAAAATTGTGATGGTTTCTCACCATACTTAACTTCAAACTCCCATATCTCGCGAACGGATTGACGCACTCGAGAAGTTCCTCTTGCATCTGAAAGTAGAAACTCGCCCGATTACAATGGTGTGTTTACTTTTCCCCTAGGCCATTCCTGTTATTCGTTTCTAGCATCACAATTGCGACAATTTTGATGGTTTGTCAACCATTCCATAACTTCAAACTCCCATATCTCGCGAACAGATAGACGAACTCGAGAAATTCCTGTTGCATCTGACAGTGGAAACTCGCCCGATTACAAAGGTATGTGTATTTTTCCCCTAGGCCTTTGTAGTTATTGGTTTCGAGTATCAGACTTGCGAAAATTTTGATGGTTTCTCAACCATTCCTTAACTTCAAACTCCCATATCTCGCGAACGGATTGACGAACTCGAGAAATTGCTGTTGCATCTGAAAGTAGAAACTCGCCCGATTACAATGGTGTGTGTACTTTTCCCCTAGGCCATTCCTGTTATTCGTTTCTAGCATCACAATTGCGACAATTTTGATGGTTTGTCAACCATTCCATAACTTCAAACTCCCATATCTCGCGAACGGATAGACGAACTCGAGAAATTCCTTTTGCATCTGACAGTGGAAACTCTCACGATTACAAAGGTATGTGTATTTTTCCCCTAGGCCTTTGTAGTTATTGGTTTCGAGTATCAGACTTGCGAAAATTTTGATGGTTTCTCAACCATTCCTTAACTTCAAACTCCCATATCTCGCGAACGGATTGACGAACTCGAGAAATTCCTGTTGCATCTGAAAGTAGAAACTAGCCCGATTACAATGGTGTGTGTACTTTTCCCCTAGGCCATTCCAGTTATTGGTTTCGTGTATCAGACCAGCGAAAATTTTGATGGTTTCTCAACCATTCCTTAACTTCAAACTCCCATATCTCGCGAACGGATTGACGAACTCGAGAAATTCCTGTTGCATCTGAAAGCAGAAACGCGCCCGATTACAACGGTATGTGCATTTTTGCCCTAGGCCATAGTAGTTATTGGTTTCGGGTATCAGACTTGCGAAAATTGTGATGGTTCCTCAACCATTCCTTAACTTCAAACTCCCATATCTCACGAACGGATTGACGCACTCGAGAATTTCCTATCGCATCTGAAAGCAGAAACTCGCCCGATTACAACGGTATGTGTATTTTTGCCCCAGGACATAGTAGTTATTCGTTTCGGGTATCAGACTTGCGAAAATTATGATCGTTTCTCAACCATTCCTTAATTTCAAACTCCCATATCTCGCAAACGGTTTGACGAACTCGAGAAATTTCTGTTGCATCTGAAAGCAGAATCTCGCCCGATTACAATGGTATTTGTATTCTTGCCCTAGGCCATAGTATTTATTGGTTTCGAGTATCAGACTTGCGAAAATTTTGATGGTTTCTCAAACATTCCTTAACTTCGAGCTCACATATCTCGCGAACGGATTGACGAACTCGAGAATTTCCTATTGCATCTGAAAGCAGAAACTCGCCCGTTTACAACGGTATGTGTATTTTTGCCCTAGGCCATAGTAGTTATTGGTTTCGGGAATCAGACTTGCGAAAATTGTGATGGTTTCTCACCATACTTAACTTCAAACTCCCATATCTCGCGAACTGATTGACGAACTCGAGAAATTCCTGTTGCATCTGAAAGTAGAAACTAGCCCGATTACAACGGTGTGTGTACTTTTCCCCTAGGCCATTCCAGTTGATGGTTTCGTGTATCAGACCAGCGAAAATTTTGATGGTTTCTCAACCATTCCTTAACTTCAAACTACCATATCTCGCGAACGGATTGACGAACTCGAGAAATTCCTGTTGCATCTGAAAGCAGAAACTCGCCCGATTACAACGGTATGTGTATTTTTGCCCTAGGCCATAGTAGTTATTGGTTTCGAGTATCAGACCAGCGAAAATTTTGATGGTTTCTCAACCATTCCTTAACTTCAAACTCCCATGTCTCGCGAACGGATTGACCAACTCGAGAAATTCCTGTTGCATCTGAAAGTAGAAGCTCGCCCGATTACAAAGGTATGTGTATTTTTGCCCTAGGCCATAGTAGCTATTGGTTTCGAGTATCAGACTTGCGAAAATTTTGATGGTTTCTCAACCATTCCTTAACTTCAAACTCCCATATCTCGCGAACGGATTGACGAACTCGAGAAATTCCTGTTGCATCTGAAAGCAGAAACTCGCCCGATTACAACGGTATGTTTATTTTTGCCCCAGGCCATAGTAGTTATTGTTTTCGGGTATCAGACTTGCGAAAATTGTGATGGTTCCTCAACCATTCCTTAACTTCAAACTCCCATATCTCACGAACGGATTGACGCACTCGAGAATTTCCTATCGCATCTGAAAGCAGAAACTCGCCCGATTACAACGGTATGTGTATTTTTGCCCCAGGACATAGTAGTTATTCGTTTCGGGTATCAGACTTGCGAAAATCGTGATGGTTTCTCAACCATTCCTTAATTTCAAACTCCCATATCTCGCGAACGGTTTGACGAACTCGAGAAATTTCTGTTGCTTCTGAAAGCAGAATCTCGCCCGATTAGAATGGTAGTTGTATTCTTGCCCTAGGCCATAGTATTTATTGGTTTCGAGTATCAGACTTGCGAAAATTTTGATGGTTTCTCAACCATTCCTTAACTTCAAACTCCCATATCTCGCGAACGGATTGACGAACTCGAGAAATTCCTGTTGCATCTGAAAGCAGAAACTCGCCCGATTACAACGGTATGTGTATTTTTGCCCTAGGCCATAGTAGTTATTGGTTTCGAGTATCAGACCAGCGAAAATTTTGATGGTTTCTCAACCATTCCTTAACTTCAAACTCCCATATCTCGCGAACTGATTGACGAACTCGAGAAATTCCTGTTGCATCTGAAAGTAGAAACTAGCCCGATTACAACGGTATGTGTATTTTTGCCCTAGGCCATAGTAGTTATTGGTTTCGTGTATCAGACCAGCGAAAATTTTGATGGTTTCTCAACCTTTCCTTAACTTCAAACTCCCATATCTCGCGAACGGATTGACGAACTCGAGAAATTCCTGTTGCATCTGAAAGCAGAAACTCGCCCGATTACAACGGTATGTACATTTTTGCCCTAGGCCATAGTAGTTATTGCTTTCGAGTATCAGACTTGCGAAAATTGTGATGGTTCCTCAACCATTCCTTAACTTCAAACTCCCATATCTCGCGAACGGATTGACGCACTCGAGAATTTCCTATTGCATCTGAAAGCAGAAACTCGCCCGATTACAACGGTATGTGTATTTTTGCCCCAGGCCATAGTAGTTATTGTTATCGGGTATCAGACATGCGAAAATTGTGATGGTTTCTCAACCATTCCATAATTTCAAACTCCCACATCTCGCGAACGGTTTGACGAACTCGAGAAATTCCTGTTGCATCTGAAAGTAGAAGTTCACCCGATTACAAAGGTATTTGTATTCTTGCCCTAGGCCATAGTAGTTATTGGTTTCGAGTATCAGACTTGCAAAAATTTTTATGGTTTCTCAACCTTTCCTTAACTTCAAACTCCCATATCTCTCGAACGGAATGACGATCTCGAGAAGTTCCTGTTGCATCTGAAAGTAGAAACTCGCCCGATTACAGTGGTGTGTGTGTACTTTTCCCCTAGGCCATTCCAGCTATTGGTTTCGAGTATCAGACCAGCGAAAATTCTGATGGTTTCTCAACCATTCCTTAACTTCAAACTCCCATATCTCGCGAACGGATTGGCGAACTCGAGAAATTCCTGTTGCATCTGAAAGCAGAAACTCGCCCGATTACAACGGTATGTGCATTTTTGCCCTAGGCCATAGTATTTATTGGTTTCGAGTATCAGACTTGCGAAAATTTTGATGGTTTCTCAACCATTCCTTAACTTCAAACTCCCATATCTCGCGAACGGAATGACGAACTCGAGAAGTTCCTGTTGCATCTGAAAGTAGAAACTAGCCCGATTACAATGGTGTGTGTACTTTTCCCCTAGGCCATTCCAGTTATTGGTTTCGTGTATCAGACTTGCGAAAATCGTGATGGTTTCTCAACCATTCCTTAATTTCAAACTCCCATATCTCGCGAACGGTTTGACGAACTCGAGAAATTTCTGTTGCATCTGAAAGCAGAATCTCGCCCGATTAGAATGGTAGTTGTATTCTTGCCCTAGGCCATAGTATTTATTGGTTTCGAGTATCAGACTTGCGAAAATTTTGATGGTTTCTCAACCATTCCTTAACTTCAAACTCCCATATCTCGCGAACGGATTGACGAACTCGAGAAATTCCTGTTGCATCTGAAAGCAGAAACTCGCCCGATTACAACGGTATGTGTATTTTTGCCCTAGGCCATAGTAGTTATTGGTTTCGAGTATCAGACCAGCGAAAATTTTGATGGTTTCTCAACCATTCCTTAACTTCAAACTCCCATATCTCGCGAACTGATTGACGAACTCGAGAAATTCCTGTTGCATCTGAAAGTAGAAACTAGCCCGATTACAACGGTATGTGTATTTTTGCCCTAGGCCATAGTAGTTATTGGTTTCGTGTATCAGACCAGCGAAAATTTTGATGGTTTCTCAACCATTCCTTAACTTCAAACTCCCATATCTCGCGAACGGATTGACGAACTCGAGAAATTCCTGTTGCATCTGAAAGCAGAAACTCGCCCGATTACAACGGTATGTACATTTTTGCCCTAGGCCATAGTAGTTATTGCTTTCGAGTATCAGACTTGCGAAAATTGTGATGGTTCCTCAACCATTCCTTAACTTCAAACTCCCATATCTCGCGAACGGATTGACGCACTCGAGAATTTCCTATTGCATCTGAAAGCAGAAACTCGCCCGATTACAACGGTATGTGTATTTTTGCCCCAGGCCATAGTAGTTATTGTTATCGGGTATCAGACATGCGAAAATTGTGATGGTTTCTCAACCATTCCATAATTTCAAACTCCCACATCTCGCGAACGGTTTGACGAACTCGAGAAATTCCTGTTGCATCTGAAAGTAGAAGTTCACCCGATTACAAAGGTATTTGTATTCTTGCCCTAGGCCATAGTAGTTATTGGTTTCGAGTATCAGACTTGCAAAAATTTTTATGGTTTCTCAACCTTTCCTTAACTTCAAACTCCCATATCTCTCGAACGGAATGACGATCTCGAGAAGTTCCTGTTGCATCTGAAAGTAGAAACTCGCCCGATTACAGTGGTGTGTGTGTACTTTTCCCCTAGGCCATTCCAGCTATTGGTTTCGAGTATCAGACCAGCGAAAATTCTGATGGTTTCTCAACCATTCTTTAACTTCAAACTCCCATATCTCGCGAACGGATTGGCGAACTCGAGAAATTCCTGTTGCATCTGAAAGCAGAAACTCGCCCGATTACAACGGTATGTGCATTTTTGCCCTAGGCCATAGTATTTATTGGTTTCGAGTATCAGACTTGCGAAAATTTTGATGGTTTCTCAACCATTCCTTAACTTCAAACTCCCATATCTCGCGAACGGAATGACGAACTCGAGAAGTTCCTGTTGCATCTGAAAGTAGAAACTAGCCCGATTACAATGGTGTGTGTACTTTTCCCCTAGGCCATTCCAGTTATTGGTTTCGTGTATCAGACTTGCGAAAATTGTGATGGTTCCTCAACCATTCCTTAACTTCAAACTCCCATATCTCACGAACGGATTGACGCACTCGAGAATTTCCTATCGCATCTGAAAGCAGAAACTCGCCCGACTACAGCGGTATGTGCATTTTTGCCCTAGGCTATAGTAGTTATTGGTTTCGAGTATCAGACTTGCGAAAATTTTGATGGTTTCTCAACCATTCCTTAACTTCAAACTCCCATATCTCGCGAACGGATTGACGAACTCGAGAAATTCCTGTTGCATCTGAAAGCAGAAGCTCGCCCGATTACAACGGTATGTGCATTTTTGCCCTAGGCCATAGTAGTTATTGGTTTCGTGCATCAGACATGCGAAAATTGTGATGGTTTCTCAACCATTCCATAATTTCAAACTCCCATATCTCGCGAACGGTTTGACGAACTCGAGAAATTCCAGTTGCATCTGAAAGCAGAAACTCGCCCGATTACAGCGGTATGTGCATTTTTGCCCTAGGCTATAGTAGTTATTGGTTTCGAGTATCAGACTTGCGAAAATTTTGATGGTTTCTCAACCATTCCTTAACTTCAAACTCCCATATCTCGCGAACTGATTGACGAACTCGAGAAATTCCTGTTGCATCTGAAAGTAGAAACTAGCCCGATTACAATGGTGTGTGTACTTTTCCCCTAGGCCATTCCAGTTATTGGTTTCGTGTATCAGACCAGCGAAAATTTTTATGGTTTCTCAACCATTTCTTAACTTCAAACTCCCATATCTCGCGAACCGATTGACGAACTCGAGAAATTCCTGTTGCATCTGAAAGTAGAAACTAGCCCGATTACAATGGTGAGTGTACTTTTCCCCTAGGCCATTCCAGTTATTGGTTTCGTGTATCAGACTTGCGAAAATTGTGATGGTTAATCAACCATTCCTTAACTTCAAACTCCCATATCTCACGAACGGATTGAGGCACTCGAGAATTTCCTATCGCATCTGAAAGCAGAAACTCGCCCGATTACAGCGGTATGTGCATTTTTGCCCTAGGCTATAGTAGTTATTGGTTTCGAGTATCAGACTTGCGAAAATTTTGATGGTTTCTCAACCATTCCTTAACTTCAAACTCCCATATCTCGCGAACTGATTGACGAACTCGAGAAATTCCTGTTGCATCTGAAAGTAGAAACTAGCCCGATTACAATGGTGTGTGTACTTTTCCCCTAGGCCATTCCAGTTATTGGTTTCGTGTATCAGAATTGCGAAAATTGTGATGGTTCCTCAACCATTCCTTAACTTCAAACTCCCATATCTCACGAACGGATTGACGCACTCGAGAATTTCCTATCGCATCTGAAAGCAGAAACTCGCCCGATTACAACGGTATGTGCATTTTTGCCCAAGGCCATAGTAGTTATTGGTTTCGTGTATCAGACTTGCGAAAATTGTGATGGTTTCTCACCATACATAACTTCAAACTCCCATATCTCGCGAACGGATTGACGAACTCGAGAAATTCCTGTTGCATCTCAAAGGCGAAACTCGCACGATTACAGCCGTATGTGCATTTTTGCCCTAGGCTATAGTAGTTATTGGTTTCGAGTATCAGACTTGCGAAAATTTTGATGGTTTCTCAACCATTCCTTAACTTCAAACTCCCATATCTCGCGAACTGATTGACGAACTCGAGAAATTCCTGTTGCATCTGAAAGTAGAAACTAGCCCGATTACAATGTTGTGTATACTTTTCCCCTAGGCCATTTCAGTTATTGGTTTCGTGTATCAGACCAGCGAAAATTTTGATGGATTCTCAACCATTTCTTAACTTCAAACTCCCATATCTCGCGAACGGATTGACGAACTCGAGAAATTCCTGTTGCATCTGAAAGTAGAAACTAGCCCGATTACAATGGTCTGTGTACTTTTCCCCTAGGGCATTCCAGTTATTGGTTTCGTGTATCAGACCAGCGAAAATTTTGATGGTTTCTCAACCATTCCTTATCTTCAAACTCCCATATCCCGCGAACGGTTTGACGAACTCGAGAAATTTCTGTTGCATCTGAAAGCAGAATCTCGCCCGATTACAATGGTATTTGTATTCTTGCCCTAGGCCATAGTATTTATTGGTTTCGAGTATCAGACTTGCGAAAATTTTGATGGTTTCTCAACCATTCCTTAACTTCAAACTCTCATACCCCGCGAACGGAATGACGAACTCGAGAAGTTCCTGTTGCATCTGAAAGTAGAAACTAGCCCGATTACAATAGTGTTTGTACTTTTCCCCTAGGCCGTTCCAGTTATTTGTTTCGAGTATCAGACTTGCGAAAATTGTGATGGTTCCTCAACCATTCCTTAACTTCAAACTCCCATATCTCACGAACGGATTGACGCACTCGAGAATTTCCTATCGCATCTGAAAGCAGAAACTCGCCCGATTACAGCGGTATGTGCATTTTTGCCCTAGGCTATAGTAGTTATTGGTTTCGAGTATCAGACTTGCAAAAATTTTGATGGTTTCTCAACCATTCCTTAACTTCAAACTCCCATATCTCGCGAACTGATTGACGAACTCGAGAAATTCCTGTTGCATCTGAAAGTAGAAACTAGCCCGATTATAATGGTGTGTGTACTTTTCCCCTAGGCCATAGTAGTTATTGGTTTCGAGTATCAGACTTGCGAAAATTTTGATGGTTTCTCAACCATTCCTTAAGTTCAAATTCCCATATCTCGCGAACGCATTGACGAACTCAAGAAATTCCTGTTGCATCTGAAAGTAGAAACTCGCCCGATTACAATGATGTGTGTACTTTTCCCCTAGGCCATTCCAGTTATTGGTTTCGAGTATCAGACTTGCGAAAATTTTGATGGTTTCTCAACCATTCCTTAACTTCGAACTCCCATATCTCGCGAACGGATTGACGAACTCGAGAATTTCCTATTGCATCTGACAGCAGAAACTCGCCCGATTACAGCGGTATGTGCATTTTTGCCCTAGGCTATAGTAGTTATTGGTTTCGAGTATCAGACTTGCAAAAATTTTGATGGTTTCTCAACCATTCCTTAACTTCAAACTCCCATATCTCGCGAACTGATTGACGAACTCGAGAAATTCCTGTTGCATCTGAAAGTAGAAACTAGCCCGATTATAATGGTGTGTGTACTTTTCCCCTAGGCCATAGTAGTTATTGGTTTCGAGTATCAGACTTGCGAAAATTTTGATGGTTTCTCAACCATTCCTTAAGTTCAAATTCCCATATCTCGCGAACGCATTGACGAACTCAAGAAATTCCTGTTGCATCTGAAAGTAGAAACTCGCCCGATTACAATGATGTGTGTACTTTTCCCCTAGGCCATTCCAGTTATTGGTTTCGAGTATCAGACTTGCGAAAATTTTGATGGTTTCTCAACCATTCCTTAACTTCGAACTCCCATATCTCGCGAACGGATTGACGAACTCGAGAATTTCCTATTGCATCTGACAGCAGAAACTCGCCCGATTACAACGGTATGTGTATTTTTGCCCTAGGCCATAGTAGTTATTGGTTTCGGGTATCAGACTTGCGAAAATTGTGATGGTTTCTCACCATACTTAACTTCAAACTCCCATATCTCGCGAACGGATTGACGCACTCGAGAAGTTCCTCTTGCATCTGAAAGTAGAAACTCGCCCGATTACAATGGTGTGTTTACTTTTCCCCTAGGCCATTCCTGTTATTCGTTTCTAGCATCACAATTGCGACAATTTTGATGGTTTGTCAACCATTCCATAACTTCAAACTCCCATATCTCGCGAACAGATAGACGAACTCGAGAAATTCCTGTTGCATCTGACAGTGGAAACTCGCCCGATTACAAAGGTATGTGTATTTTTCCCCTAGGCCTTTGTAGTTATTGGTTTCGAGTATCAGACTTGCGAAAATTTTGATGGTTTCTCAACCATTCCTTAACTTCAAACTCCCATATCTCGCGAACGGATTGACGAACTCGAGAAATTCCTGTTGCATCTGAAAGTAGAAACTAGCCCGATTACAATGGTGTGTGTACTTTTCCCCTAGGCCATTCCAGTTATTGGTTTCGTGTATCAGACCAGCGAAAATTTTGATGGTTTCTCAACCATTCCTTAACTTCAAACTCCCATATCTCGCGAACGGATTGACGAACTCGAGAAATTCCTGTTGCATCTGAAAGCAGAAACGCGCCCGATTACAACGGTATGTGCATTTTTGCCCTAGGCCATAGTAGTTGTTGGTTTCGAGTATCAGACTTGCGAAAATTTTGATGGTTTCTCAACCATTCCTTAACTTCAAACTCCCATATCTCGCGAACTGATTGACGAACTCGAGAAATTCCTGTTGCTTCTGAAAGTAGAAACTAGCCCGATTACAATGGTGTGTGTACTTTCCCCCTAGGCCATTCCAGTTATTGGTTTCGTGTATCAGACCAGCGAAAATTTTGATGGTTTCTCAACCATTCCTTAACTTCAAACTCCCATATCTCGCGAACGGAATGACGAACTCGAGAAGTTCCTGTTGCATCTGAAAGTAGAAACTCGCCCGATTACAATGGTGTGTGTACTTTTCCCCTAGGCCATTCCAGTTATTGGTTTCGAGTATCAGACTTGCGAAAATGTTGATGGTTTCTCAGCCATTCCTTAACTACGAACTACCATATCTCGCGAACGGATTGACGATCTCGAGAATTTCCTATTGCATCTGAAAGCAGAAACTCGCCCGATTACAACGGTATGTGTATTTTCGCCCTAGGCCATAGTAGTTATTGGTTTCGGGTATCAGACTTGCGAAAATTGTGATGGTTTCTCACCATACTTAACTTCAAACTCCCATATCTCGCGAACGGATTGTCGCACTCGAGAAATTCCTGTTGCATCTGAAAGTAGAAACTCGCCCGATTACAAAGGTATTTGTATTTTTCCCCTAGGCCTTTGTAGTTATTGGTTTCGAGTATCAGACTTGCGAACATTTTGATGGTTTCTCAACCATTCCTTAACTTCAAACACCCATATCTCGCGAACGGATAGACGAACTCGAGAAATTCCTGTTGCATCTGACAGTGGAAACTCTCCCGATTACAAAGGTATGAGTATTTTTCCCCTAGGCCTTTGTAGTTATTGGTTTCGAGTATCAGACTTGCGAAAATTTTGATGGTTTCTCAACCATTCCTTAACTTCAAACTCCCATATCTCGCGAACGGATTGACGAACTCGAGAAATTCCTGTTTCATCTGAAAGTAGAAACTAGCCCGATTACAATGGTGTGTGTACTTTCCCCCTAGGCCATTCCAGTTATTGGTTTCGTGTATCAGACCAGCGAAAATTTTGATGGTTTCTCAACCATTCCTTAACTTCAAACTCCCATATCTCGCGAACGGAATGACGAACTCGAGAAGTTCCTGTTGCATCTGAAAGTAGAAACTCGCCCGATTACAATGGTGTGTGTACTTTTCCCCTAGGCCATTCCAGTTATTGGTTTCGTGTATTAGACCAGCGAAAATTTTGATGGTTTCTCAACCATTCCTTAACTTCAAACTCCCATATCTCGCGAACGGTTTGACGAACTCGAGAAATTTCTGTTGCATCTGAAAGCAGAATCTCGCCCGATTACAATGGTACTTGTATTCTTGCCCTAGGCCATAGTATTTATTGGTTTCGAGTATCAGACTTGCGAAAATTTTGACGGTTTCTCAACCATTCCTTAACTTCAAACTCCCATATCTCGCGAACGGAATGACGAACTCGAGAAGTTCCTGTTGCATCTGAAAATAGAAACTAGCCCGATTACAATGGTGTGTGTACTTTTCCCCTAGGCCATTCCAGTTATTGGTTTCGAGTATCAGACTTGCGAAAATTTTGATGGTTTCTCAACCATTCCTTAACTTCGAACTCACATATCTCGCGAACGGATTGACGAACTCGAGAATTTCCTATTGCATCTGAAAGCAGAAACTCGCCCGATTACAACGGTATGTGTATTTTTGCCCTAGGCCATAGTAGTTATTGGTTTCGTGTATCAGACTTGCGAAAATTGTGATGGTTTCTCACCATACTTAACTTCAAACTCCCATATCTCGCGAACGGATTGACGAACTCGAGAAATTCCTGTTCCATCTGAAAGCAGAGACTCGCCCGATTACAACGGTATGTGTATTTTTGCCCTAGGCCATAGAAGTTATTGGTTTCGAGTATCAGACCAGCGAAAATTTTGATGGTTTCTCAACCATTCCTTAACTTCAAACTCCCATTTCTCGCGAACGGAATGACGAATTCGAGAAGATTCTGTTGCATCTGAAAGCAGAATCTCGCCCGATTACAATGGTATTTGTATTCTTGCCCTAGGCCATAGTATTTATTGGTTTCGAGTATCAGACTTGCGAAAATTTTGATGGTTTCTCAACCATTCCTTAACTTCAAACTCCCATATCTCGCGAACGGAATGTCGAACTCGAGAAGTTCCTGTTGCATCTGAAAGTAGAAACTCGCCCGATTACAATGGTGTGTGTACTTTTCCGCTAGGCCATTCCAGTTATTGGTTTCGAGTATCAGACTTGCGAAAATTTTGATGGTTTCTCAACCATTCCTTAACTTCAAACTCCCTATCTCGCGAACGGATTGACGAACTCGAGAAATTCCTGTTGCATCTGAAAGCAGAAACTCGCCCGATTACAACGGTATGTGTATTTTTGCCCCAGGATATAGTTGTTATTCGTTTCGGGTATTAGACTTGCGAAAATTGTGATGGTTTCTCAACCATTCCTTAATTTCAAACTCCCATATCTCCCGAACGGTTTGACGAATTCGAGAAGATTCTGTTGCATCTGAAAGCAGAATCTCGCCCGATTACAATGGTATTTGTATTCTTGCCCTAGGCCATAGTATTTATTGGTTTCGAGTATCAGACTTGCGAAAATTTTGATGGTTTCTCAACCATTCCTTAACTTCAAACTCCCATATCTCGCGAACGGAATGACGAACTCGAGAAGTTCCTGTTGCATCTGAAAGTAGAAACTCGCCCGATTACAATGGTGTGTGTACTTTTCCCCTAGGCCATTCCAGTTATTGGTTTCGTGTATTAGACCAGCGAAAATTTTGATGGTTTCTCAACCATTCCTTAACTTCAAACTCCCATATCTCGCGAACGGATTGACGAACTCGAGAAATTCCTGTTGCATCTGAAAGCAGAAACTCGCCCGATTACAACGGTATGTGCATTTTTGCCCTAGGCCATAGTAGTTATTGCTTTCGAGTATCAGACTTTCGAAAATTTTGATGGTTTCTCAAGCATTCCTTAATTTCAAACTCCCATATCTCGCGAACGGTTTGACGAACTCGAGAAATTTCTGTTGCATCTGAAAGCAGAATCTCGCCCGATTACAATGGTATTTGTATTCTTGCCCTAGGCCATAGTATTTATTGGTTTCGAGTATCAGACTTGCGAAAATTTTGACGGTTTCTCAACCATTCCTTAACTTCAAACTCCCATATCTCGCGAACGGAATGACGAACTCGAGAAGTTCCTGTTGCATCTGAAAATAGAAACTAGCCCGATTACAATGGTGTGTGTACTTTTCCCCTAGGCCATTCCAGTTATTGGTTTCGAGTATCAGACTTGCGAAAATTTTGATGGTTTCTTAACCATTCCTTAACTTCGAACTCACATATCTCGCGAACGGATTGACGAACTCGAGAATTTCCTATTGCATCTGAAAGCAGAAACTCGCCCGATTACAACGGTATGTGTATTTTTGCCCTAGGCCATAGTAGTTATTGGTTTCGTGTATCAGACTTGCGAAAATTGTGATGGTTTCTCACCATACTTAACTTCAAACTCCCATATCTCGCGAACGGATTGACGAACTCGAGAAATTCCTGATGCATCTCAAAGGCGAAACTCGCCCGATTACAGCGGTATGTGCATTTTTGCCCTAGGCTATAGTAGTTATTGGTTTCGAGTATCAGACTTGCGAAAATTTTGATGGTTTCTCGACCATTCCTTAACTTCAAACTCCCATATCTCGCGAACTGATTGATGAACTCGAGAAATTCCTGTTGCATCTGAAAGTAGAAACTAGCCCGATTACAATGGTGTGTGTACTTTTCCCCTAGGCCATTCCAGTTATTGGTTTCGTGTATCAGACCAGCGAAAATTTTGATGGTTTCTCAACCATTCCTTAAATTCAAACTCCCATATCTCGCGAACGGTTTGACGAACTCGAGAAATTTCTGTTGCATCTGAAAGCAGAATCTCGCCCGATTACAACGGTATGTGTATTTTTGCCCCAGGCCATAGTAGTTATTGTTTTCGGGTATCAGACTTGCGAAAATTTTGACGGTTTCTCAACCATTCCTTAATTTCAAACTCCCATATCTCGCGAACGGAATGACGAACTCGAGAAGTTCCTGTTGCATCTGAAAATAGAAACTAGCCCGATTACAATGGTGTGTGTACTTTTCCCCTAGGCCATTCCAGTTATTGGTTTCGTGTATCAGACTTGCGAAAATTTTGATGGTTTCTCAACCATTCCTTATGTTCAAATTCCCATATCTCGCGAACGCATTGACGAACTCAAGAAATTCCTGTTGCATCTGAAAGTAGAAACTCGCCCGATTACAATGATGTGTGTACTTTTCCCCTAGGCCATTCCAGTTATTGGTTTCGAGTATCAGACTTGCGAAAATTTTGATGGTTTCTCAACCATTCCTTAACTTCGAACTCCCATATCTCGCGAACGGATTGACGAACTCGAGAATTTCCTATTGCATCTGACAGCAGAAACTCGCCCGATTACAACGGTATGTGTATTTTTGCCCTAGGCCATAGTAGTTATTGGTTTCGGGTATCAGACTTGCGAAAATTGTGATGGTTTCTCACCATACTTAACTTCAAACTCCCATATCTCGCGAACGGATTGACGCACTCGAGAAGTTCCTCTTGCATCTGAAAGTAGAAACTCGCCCGATTACAATGGTGTGTTTACTTTTCCCCTAGGCCATTCCTGTTATTCGTTTCTAGCATCACAATTGCGACAATTTTGATGGTTTGTCAACCATTCCATAACTTCAAACTCCCATATCTCGCGAACAGATAGACGAACTCGAGAAATTCCTGTTGCATCTGACAGTGGAAACTCGCCCGATTACAAAGGTATGTGTATTTTTCCCCTAGGCCTTTGTAGTTATTGGTTTCGAGTATCAGACTTGCGAAAATTTTGATGGTTTCTCAACCATTCCTTAACTTCAAACTCCCATATCTCGCGAACGGATTGACGAACTCGAGAAATTGCTGTTGCATCTGAAAGTAGAAACTCGCCCGATTACAATGGTGTGTGTACTTTTCCCCTAGGCCATTCCTGTTATTCGTTTCTAGCATCACAATTGCGACAATTTTGATGGTTTGTCAACCATTCCATAACTTCAAACTCCCATATCTCGCGAACGGATAGACGAACTCGAGAAATTCCTTTTGCATCTGACAGTGGAAACTCTCCCGATTACAAAGGTATATGTATTTTTCCCCTAGGCCTTTGTAGTTATTGGTTTCGAGTATCAGACTTGCGAAAATTTTGATGGTTTCTCAACCATTCCTTAAATTCAAACTCCCATATCTCGCGAACGGATTGACGAACTCGAGAAATTCCTGTTGCATCTGAAAGTAGAAACTAGCCCGATTACAATGATGTTTGTACTTTCCCCCTAGGCCATTCCAGTTATTGGTTTCGTGTATCAGACCAGCGAAAATTTTGATGGTTTCTCAACCATTCCTTAACTTCAAACTCCCATATCTCGCGAACGGATAGACGAACTCGAGAAATTCCTGTTGCATCTGAAAGCAGAATCTCGCCCGATTACAATGGTATTTGTGTTCTTGCCCTAGGCCATAGTAGTTATTGGTTTCGAGTATCAGACTTGCGAAAATTTTGATGGTTTCTCAACCATTCCTTAAGTTCAAATTCCCATATCTCGCGAACGCATTGACGAACTCAAGAAATTCCTGTTGCATCTGAAAGTAGAAACTCGCCCGATTACAATGATGTGTGTACTTTTCCCCTAGGCCATTCCAGTTATTGGTTTCGAGTATCAGACTTGCGAAAATTTTGATGGTTTCTCAACCATTCCTTAACTTCGAACTCCCATATCTCGCGAACGGATTGACGAACTCGAGAATTTCCTATTGCATCTGACAGCAGAAACTCGCCCGATTACAACGGTATATGTATTTTTGCCCTAGGCCATAGTAGTTATTGGTTTCGGGTATCAGACTTGCGAAAATTGTGATGGTTTCTCACCATACTTAACTTCAAACTCCCATATCTCGCGAACGGATTGACGCACTCGAGAAGTTCCTCTTGCATCTGAAAGTAGAAACTCGCCCGATTACAATGGTGTGTTTACTTTTCCCCTAGGCCATTCCTGTTATTCGTTTCTAGCATCACAATTGCGACAATTTTGATGGTTTGTCAACCATTCCATAACTTCAAACTCCCATATCTCGCGAACAGATAGACGAACTCGAGAAATTCCTGTTGCATCTGACAGTGGAAACTCGCCCGATTACAAAGGTATGTGTATTTTTCCCCTAGGCCTTTGTAGTTATTGGTTTCGAGTATCAGACTTGCGAAAATTTTGATGGTTTCTCAACCATTCCTTAACTTCAAACTCCCATATCTCGCGAACGGATTGACGAACTCGAGAAATTGCTGTTGCATCTGAAAGTAGAAACTCGCCCGATTACAATGGTGTGTGTACTTTTCCCCTAGGCCATTCCTGTTATTCGTTTCTAGCATCACAATTGCGACAATTTTGATGGTTTGTCAACCATTCCATAACTTCAAACTCCCATATCTCGCGAACGGATAGACGAACTCGAGAAATTCCTTTTGCATCTGACAGTGGAAACTCTCCCGATTACAAAGGTATATGTATTTTTCCCCTAGGCCTTTGTAGTTATTGGTTTCGAGTATCAGACTTGCGAAAATTTTGATGGTTTCTCAACCAGTCCTTAACTTCAAACTCCCATATCTCGCGAACGGATTGACGAACTCGAGAAATTCCTGTTGCATCTGAAAGTAGAAACTAGCCCGATTACAATGATGTGTGTACTTTCCCCCTAGGCCATTCCAGTTATTGGTTTCGTGTATCAGACCAGCGAAAATTTTGATGGTTTCTCAACCACTCCTTAACTTCAAACTCCCATATCTCGCGAACGGATAGACGAACTCGAGAAATTCCTGTTGCATCTGAAAGCAGAATCTCGCCCGATTACAATGGTATTTGTGTTCTTGCCCTAGGCCATAGTAGTTATTGGTTTCGAGTATCAGACTTGCGAAAATTTTGATGGTTTCTCAACCATTCCTTAAGTTCAAATTCCCATATCTCGCGAACGCATTGACGAACTCAAGAAATTCCTGTTGCATCTGAAAGTAGAAACTCGCCCGATTACAATGATGTGTGTACTTTTCCCCTAGGCCATTCCAGTTATTGGTTTCGAGTATCAGACTTGCGAAAATTTTGATGGTTTCTCAACCATTCCTTAACTTCGAACTCCCATATCTCGCGAACGGATTGACGAACTCGAGAATTTCCTATTGCATCTGACAGCAGAAACTCGCCCGATTACAACGGTATATGTATTTTTGCCCTAGGCCATAGTAGTTATTGGTTTCGGGTATCAGACTTGCGAAAATTGTGATGGTTTCTCACCATACTTAACTTCAAACTCCCATATCTCGCGAACGGATTGACGCACTCGAGAAGTTCCTCTTGCATCTGATAGTAGAAACTCGCCCGATTACAATGGTGTGTTTACTTTTCCCCTAGGCCATTCCTGTTATTCGTTTCTAGCATCACAATTGCGACAATTTTGATGGTTTGTCAACCATTCCATAACTTCAAACTCCCATATCTCGCGAACAGATAGACGAACTCGAGAAATTCCTGTTGCATCTGACAGTGGAAACTCGCCCGATTACAAAGGTATGTGTATTTTTCCCCTAGGCCTTTGTAGTTATTGGTTTCGAGTATCAGACTTGCGAAAATTTTGATGGTTTCTCAACCATTCCTTAACTTCAAACTCCCATATCTCGCGAACGGATTGACGAACTCGAGAAATTGCTGTTGCATCTGAAAGTAGAAACTCGCCCGATTACAATGGTGTGTGTACTTTTCCCCTAGGCCATTCCTGTTATTCGTTTCTAGCATCACAATTGCGACAATTTTGATGGTTTGTCAACCATTCCATAACTTCAAACTCCCATATCTCGCGAACGGATAGACGAACTCGAGAAATTCCTGTTGCATCTGACAGTGGAAACTCGCCCGATTACAATGGTGTGGTTACTTTCCCCCTAGGCCATTCCAGTTATTGGTTTCGTGTATCAGACCAGCGAAAATTTTGATGGTTTCTCAACCATTCCTTAACTTCAAACTCCCATATCTCGCGAACGGATAGACGAACTCGAGAAATTCCTGTTGCATCTGACAGTGGAAACTCTCCCGATTACAAAGGTATGTGTATTTTTCCCCTAGGCCTTTGTAGTTATTGGTTTCGAGTATCAGACTTGCGAAAATTTTGATGGTTTCTCAACCATTCCTTAACTTCAAACTCCCATATCTCGCGAACGGATTGACGAACTCGAGAAATTCCTGTTGCATCTGAAAGTAGAAACTAGCCCGATTACAATGGTGTGTGTACTTTCCCCCTAGGCCATTCCAGTTATTGGTTTCGTGTATCAGACCAGCGAAAATTTTGATGGTTTCTCAACCATTCCTTAACTTCAAACTCCCATATCTCGCGAACGGATAGACGAACTCGAGAAATTCCTGTTGCATCTGACAGTGGAAACTCTCCCGATTACAAAGGTATGAGTATTTTTCCCCTAGGACTTTGTAGTTATTGGTTTCGAGTATCAGACTTGCGAAAATTTTGATGGTTTCTCAACCATTCCTTAACTTCAAACTCCCATATCTCGCGAACGGATTGACGAACTCGAGAAATTCCTGTTGCATCTGAAAGTAGAAACTAGCCCGATTACAATGGTGTGTGTACTTTTCCCCTAGGCCATTCCAGTTATTGGTTTCGTGTATCAGACCAGCGAAAATTTTGATGGTTTCTCAACCATTCCTTAACTTCAAACTCCCATATCTCGCGAACGGATTGACGAACTCGAGAAATTCCTGTTGCATCTGAAAGCAGAAACGCGCCCGATTACAACGGTATGTGTATTTTTGCCCTAGGCCATAGTAGTTGTTGGTTTCGAGTATCAGACTTGCGAAAATTTTGATGGTTTCTCAACCATTCCTTAACTTCAAACTCCCATATCTCGCGAACTGATTGACGAACTCGAGAAATTCCTGTTGCTTCTGAAAGTAGAAACTAGCCCGATTACAATGGTGTGTGTACTTTCCCCCTAGGCCATTCCAGTTATTGGTTTCGTGTATCAGACCAGCGAAAATTTTGATGGTTTCTCAACCATTCCTTAACTTCAAACTCCCATATCTCGCGAACGGAATGACGAACTCGAGAAGTTCCTGTTGCATCTGAAAGTAGAAACTCGCCCGATTACAATGGTGTGTGTACTTTTCCCCTAGGCCATTCCAGTTATTGGTTTCGAGTATCAGACTTGCGAAAATGTTGATGGTTTCTCAGCCATTCCTTAACTACGAACTACCATATCTCGCGAACGGATTGACGATCTCGAGAATTTCCTATTGCATCTGAAAGCAGAAACTCGCCCGATTACAACGGTATGTGTATTTTTGCCCTAGGCCATAGTAGTTATTGGTTTCGGGTATCAGACTTGCGAAAATTGTGATGGTTTCTCACCATACTTAACTTCAAACTCCCATATCTCGCGAACGGATTGTCGCACTCGAGAAATTCCTGTTGCATCTGAAAGTAGAAACTCGCCCGATTACAAAGGTATGTGTATTTTTCCCCTAGGCCTTTGTAGTTATTGGTTTCGAGTATCAGACTTGCGAACATTTTGATGGTTTCTCAACCCTTCCTTAACTTCAAACACCCATATCTCGCGAACGGATAGACGAACTCGAGAAATTCCTGTTGCATGTGACAGTGGAAACTCTCCCGATTACAAAGGTATGAGTATTTTTCCCCTAGGCCTTTGTAGTTATTGGTTTCGAGTATCAGACTTGCGAAAATTTTGATGGTTTCTCAACCATTCCTTAACTTCAAACTCCCATATCTCGCGAACGGATTGACGAACTCGAGAAATTCCTGTTGCATCTGAAAGTAGAAACTAGCCCGATTACAATGGTGTGTGTACTTTTCCCCTAGGCCATTCCAGTTATTGGTTTCGTGTATCAGACCAGCGAAAATTTTGATGGTTTCTCAACCATTCCTTAACTTCAAACTCCCATATCTCGCGAACGGATTGACGAACTCGAGAAATTCCTGTTGCATCTGAAAGTAGAAACTAGCCCGATTACAATGGTGTGTGTACTTTCCCCCTAGGCCATTCCAGTTATTGGTTTCGTGTATCAGACCAGCGAAAATGTTGATGGTTTCTCAACCATTCCTTAACTTCAAACTCCCATATCTCGCGAACGGATAGACGAACTCGAGAAATTCCTGTTGCATCTGACAGTGGAAACTCTCCCGATTACAAAGGTATGAGTATTTTTCCCGTAGGCCTTTGTAGTTATTGGTTTCGAGTATCAGACTTGCGAAAATTTTGATGGTTTCTCAACCATTCCTTAACTTCAAACTCCCATATCTCGCGAACGGATTGACGAACTCGAGAAATTCCTGTTGCATCTGAAAGTAGAAACTAGCCCGATTACAATGGTGTGTGTACTTTTCCCCTAGGCCATTCCAGTTATTGGTTTCGTGTATCAGACCAGCGAAAATTTTGATGGTTTCTCAACCATTCCTTAACTTCAAACTCCCATATCTCGCGAACGGATTGACGAACTCGAGAAATTCCTGTTGCATCTGAAAGCAGAAACGCGCCCGATTACAACGGTATGTGCATTTTTGCCCTAGGCCATAGTAGTTGTTGGTTTCGAGTATCAGACTTGCGAAAATTTTGATGGTTTCTCAACCATTCCTTAACTTCAAACTCCCATATCTCGCGAACGGATAGACGAACTCGAGAAATTCCTGTTGCATCTGACAGTGGAAACTCTCCCGATTACAAAGGTATGTGTATTTTTCCCCTAGGCCTTTGTAGTTATTGGTTTCGAGTATCAGACTTGCGAAAATTTTGATGGTTTCTCAACCATTCCTTAACTTCAAACTCCCATATCTCGCGAACGGATTGACGAACTCGAGAAATTCCTGTTGCATCTGAAAGTAGAAACTAGCCCGATTACAATGGTGTGTGTACTTTCCCCCTAGGCCATTCCAGTTATTGGTTTCGTGTATCAGACCAGCGAAAATTTTGATGGTTTCTCAACCATTCCTTAACTTCAAACTCCCATATCTCGCGAACGGATAGACGAACTCGAGAAATTCCTGTTGCATCTGACAGTGGAAACTCTCCCGATTACAAAGGTATGAGTATTTTTCCCCTAGGACTTTGTAGTTATTGGTTTCGAGTATCAGACTTGCGAAAATTTTGATGGTTTCTCAACCATTCCTTAACTTCAAACTCCCATATCTCGCGAACGGATTGACGAACTCGAGAAATTCCTGTTGCATCTGAAAGTAGAAACTAGCCCGATTACAATGGTGTGTGTACTTTTCCCCTAGGCCATTCCAGTTATTGGTTTCGTGTATCAGACCAGCGAAAATTTTGATGGTTTCTCAACCATTCCTTAACTTCAAACTCCCATATCTCGCGAACGGATTGACGAACTCGAGAAATTCCTGTTGCATCTGAAAGCAGAAACGCGCCCGATTACAACGGTATGTGCATTTTTGCCCTAGGCCATAGTAGTTGTTGGTTTCGAGTATCAGACTTGCGAAAATTTTGATGGTTTCTCAACCATTCCTTAACTTCAAACTCCCATATCTCGCGAACGGATTGACGAACTCGAGAAATTCCTGTTGCATCTGAAAGTAGAAACTCGCCCGATTACAATGGTGTGTGTACTTTTCCCCTAGGCCATTCCTGTTATTCGTTTCTAGCATCACAATTGCGACAATTTTGATGGTTTGTCAACCATTCCATAACTTCAAACTCCCATATCTCGCGAACGGATAGACGAACTCGAGAAATTCCTGTTGCATCTGACAGTGGAAACTCGCCCGATTACAATGGTATGTGTATTTTTCCCCTAGGCCTTTGTGGTTATTGGTTTCGAGTATCAGACTTGCGAAAATTTTGATGGTTTCTCAACCATTCCTTAACTTCAAACTCCCATATCTCGCGAACTGATTGACGAACTCGAGAAATTCCTGTTGCATCTGAAAGTAGAAACTCGCCCGATTACAACGGTATGTGTATTTTTGCCCTAGGCCATTCTAGTTATTGGTTTCGAGTATCAGACTTGCCAAAATGTTGATGGTTTTTCAGCCATTCCTTAACTACGAACTACCATATCTCGCGAACGGATTGACGATCTCGAGAATTTCCTATTGCATCTGAAAGCAGAAACTCGCCCGATTACAACGGTATGTGTATTTTTGCCCTAGGCCATAGTAGTTATTGGTTTCGGGTATCAGACTTGCGAAAATTGTGATGGTTTCTCACCATACTTAACTTCAAACACCCATATCTCGCGAACGGATTGTCGCACTCGAGAAATTCCTGTTGCATCTGAAAGTAGAAACTCGCCCGATTACAAAGGTATGTGTATTTTTCCCCTAGGCCTTTGTAGTTATTGGTTTCGAGTATCAGACTTGCGAACATTTTGATGGTTTCTCAACCATTCCTTAAATTCAAACACCCATATCTCGCGAACGGATAGACGAACTCGAGAAATTCCTGTTGCATCTGACAGTGGAGACTCTCCCGATTACAAAGGTATGAGTAGTTTTCCCCTAGGCCTTTGTAGTTATTGGTTTCGAGTATCAGACTTGCGAAAATTTTGATGGTTTCTCAACCATTCCTTAACTTCAAACTCCCATATCTCGCGAACGGATTGACGAACTCGAGAAATTCCTGTTGCATCTGAAAGTAGAAACTAGCCCGATTACAATGGTGTGTGTACTTTTCCCCTAGGCCATTCCAGTTATTGGTTTCGTGTATCAGACCAGCGAAAATTTTGATGGTTTCTCAACCATTCCTTAACTTCAAACTCCCATATCTCGCGAACGGTTTGACGAACTCGAGAAATTCCTGTTGCATCTGAAAGCAGAAACTAGCCCGATTACAAAGGTATGTGCATTTTTGCCCCAGGCCATAGTAGTTATTGGTTTCGAGTATCAGACTTGCGAAAATTTTGATGGTTTTTCAACCATTCCTTAACTTCAAACTCCCATATCTCGCGAACGGATTGACGAACTCGAGAAATTCCTGTTGCATCTGAAAGTAGAAACTCGCCCGATTACAATAGTGTGTGTACTTTCCCCCTAGGCCATTCCAGTTATTGGTTTCGTGTATCAGACCAGCGAAAATGTTGATGGTTTCTCAACCATTCCTTAACTTCAAACTCCCATATCTCGCGAACGGATAGACGAACTCGAGAAATTCCTGTTGCATCTGACAGTGGAAACTCTCCCGATTACAAAGGTATGAGTATTTTTCCCGTAGGCCTTTGTAGTTATTGGTTTCGAGTATCAGACTTGCGAAAATTTTGATGGTTTCTCAACCATTCCTTAACTTCAAACTCCCATATCTCGCGAACGGATTGACGAACTCGAGAAATTCCTGTTGCATCTGAAAGTAGAAACTAGCCCGATTACAATGGTGTGTGTACTTTTCCCCTAGGCCATTCCAGTTATTGGTTTCATGTATCAGACCAGCGAAAATTTTGATGGTTTCTCAACCATTCCTTAACTTCAAACTCCCATATCTCGCGAACGGATTGACGAACTCGAGAAATTCCTGTTGCATCTGAAAGCAGAAACGCGCCCGATTACAACGGTATGTGCATTTTTGCCCTAGGCCATAGTAGTTGTTGGTTTCGAGTATCAGACTTGCGAAAATTTTGATGGTTTCTCAACCATTCCTTAACTTCAAACTCCCATATCTCGCGAACGGATAGACGAACTCGAGAAATTCCTGTTGCATCTGACAGTGGAAACTCTCCCGATTACAAAGGTATGTGTATTTTTCCCCTAGGCCTTTGTAGTTATTGGTTTCGAGTATCAGACTTGCGAAAATTTTGATGGTTTCTCAACCATTCCTTAACTTCAAACTCCCATATCTCGCGAACGGATTGACGAACTCGAGAAATTCCTGTTGCATCTGAAAGTAGAAACTAGCCCGATTACAATGGTGTGTGTACTTTCCCCCTAGGCCATTCCAGTTATTGGTTTCGTGTATCAGACCAGCGAAAATTTTGATGGTTTCTCAACCATTCCTTAACTTCAAACTCCCATATCTCGCGAACGGATAGACGAACTCGAGAAATTCCTGTTGCATCTGACAGTGGAAACTCTCCCGATTACAAAGGTATGAGTATTTTTCCCCTAGGACTTTGTAGTTATTGGTTTCGAGTATCAGACTTGCGAAAATTTTGATGGTTTCTCAACCATTCCTTAACTTCAAACTCCCATATCTCGCGAACGGATTGACGAACTCGAGAAATTCCTGTTGCATCTGAAAGTAGAAACTAGCCCGATTACAATGGTGTGTGTACTTTTCCCCTAGGCCATTCCAGTTATTGGTTTCGTGTATCAGACCAGCGAAAATTTTGATGGTTTCTCAACCATTCCTTAACTTCAAACTCCCATATCTCGCGAACGGATTGACGAACTCGAGAAATTCCTGTTGCATCTGAAAGCAGAAACGCGCCCGATTACAACGGTATGTGCATTTTTGCCCTAGGCCATAGTAGTTGTTGGTTTCGAGTATCAGACTTGCGAAAATTTTGATGGTTTCTCAACCATTCCTTAACTTCAAACTCCCATATCTCGCGAACGGATTGACGAACTCGAGAAATTCCTGTTGCATCTGAAAGTAGAAACTCGCCCGATTACAATGGTGTGTGTACTTTTCCCCTAGGCCATTCCTGTTATTCGTTTCTAGCATCACAATTGCGACAATTTTGATGGTTTGTCAACCATTCCATAACTTCAAACTCCCATATCTCGCGAACGGATAGACGAACTCGAGAAATTCCTGTTGCATCTGACAGTGGAAACTCGCCCGATTACAATGGTATGTGTATTTTTCCCCTAGGCCTTTGTGGTTATTGGTTTCGAGTATCAGACTTGCGAAAATTTTGATGGTTTCTCAACCATTCCTTAACTTCAAACTCCCATATCTCGCGAACTGATTGACGAACTCGAGAAATTCCTGTTGCATCTGAAAGTAGAAACTCGCCCGATTACAACGGTATGTGTATTTTTGCCCTAGGCCATTCTAGTTATTGGTTTCGAGTATCAGACTTGCCAAAATGTTGATGGTTTTTCAGCCATTCCTTAACTACGAACTACCATATCTCGCGAACGGATTGACGATCTCGAGAATTTCCTATTGCATCTGAAAGCAGAAACTCGCCCGATTACAACGGTATGTGTATTTTTGCCCTAGGCCATAGTAGTTATTGGTTTCGGGTATCAGACTTGCGAAAATTGTGATGGTTTCTCACCATACTTAACTTCAAACACCCATATCTCGCGAACGGATTGTCGCACTCGAGAAATTCCTGTTGCATCTGAAAGTAGAAACTCGCCCGATTACAAAGGTATGTGTATTTTTCCCCTAGGCCTTTGTAGTTATTGGTTTCGAGTATCAGACTTGCGAACATTTTGATGGTTTCTCAACCATTCCTTAAATTCAAACACCCATATCTCGCGAACGGATAGACGAACTCGAGAAATTCCTGTTGCATCTGACAGTGGAGACTCTCCCGATTACAAAGGTATGAGTAGTTTTCCCCTAGGCCTTTGTAGTTATTGGTTTCGAGTATCAGACTTGCGAAAATTTTGATGGTTTCTCAACCATTCCTTAACTTCAAACTCCCATATCTCGCGAACGGATTGACGAACTCGAGAAATTCCTGTTGCATCTGAAAGTAGAAACTAGCCCGATTACAATGGTGTGTGTACTTTTCCCCTAGGCCATTCCAGTTATTGGTTTCGTGTATCAGACCAGCGAAAATTTTGATGGTTTCTCAACCATTCCTTAACTTCAAACTCCCATATCTCGCGAACGGTTTGACGAACTCGAGAAATTCCTGTTGCATCTGAAAGCAGAAACTAGCCCGATTACAAAGGTATGTGCATTTTTGCCCCAGGCCATAGTAGTTATTGGTTTCGAGTATCAGACTTGCGAAAATTTTGATGGTTTTTCAACCATTCCTTAACTTCAAACTCCCATATCTCGCGAACGGATTGACGAACTCGAGAAATTCCTGTTGCATCTGAAAGTAGAAACTCGCCCGATTACAATAGTGTGTGTACTTTTCCCCTAGGCCGTTTCAGTTATTTGTTTCGAGTATCAGACTTGCGAAAATTGTGATGGTTCCTCAACCATTCCTTAACTTCAAACTCCCATATCTCGCGAACGGATTGACGCACTCGAGAATTTCCTATTGCATCTGAAAGCAGAAACTCGCCCCGATTACAACGGTATGTGTATTTTTGCCCCAGGCCATAGTAGTTATTGGTTTCGGGTATCAGACTTGCGAAAATTGTGATGGTTTCTCAACCATTCCTTAATTTCAAACTCCCATATCTCGCGAACGGTTTGACGAACTCGAGAAATTCCTGTTGCATCTGAAAGCAGAAACTCGCCCGATTACAACGGTATGTGCATTTTTGCCCCAGGCCATAGTAGTTATTGGTTTCGAATATCAGACTTGCGAAAATTTTGATGGTTTCTCAACCATACCTTAACTTCAAACTCCCATATCTCGCGAACGGATTGACGAACTCGAGAAATTCCTGTTGCATCTGAAAGTAGAAACTCGCCCGATTACAATGGTGTGTGTTCTTTTCCCCTAGGCCATTCCTGTTATTCGTTTCTAGCATCACAATTGCGACAATTTTGATGGTTTCTCAACCATTCCATAACTTCAAACTCCCATATCTCGCGAACGGATAGACGAACTCGAGAAATTCCTGTTGCATCTGACAGTGGAAACTCTCCCGATTACAAAGGTATGTGTATTTTTCCCCTAGGCCTTTGTAGTTATTGGTTTCGAGTATCAGACTTGCGAAAATTTTGATGGTTTCTCAACCATTCCTTAACTTCAAACTCCCATATCTCGCGAACGGATTGACGAACTCGAGAAATTCCTGTTGCATCTGAAAGTAGAAACTAGCCCGATTACAATGGTGTGTGTACTTTTCCCCTAGGCCATTTCAGTTATTGGTTTCGTGTATCAGACCGGCGAAAATTTTGATGGTTTCTCAACCATTCCTTAACTTTAAACTCCCATATCTCGCGAACGGATTGACGAACTCGAGAAATTCCTGCTGCATCTGAAAGCAGAAACTCGCCCGATTACAAAGGTATGTGCATTTTTTCCCTAGGCCATAGTAGTTATTGGTTTCGAGTATCAGACTTGCGAAAATTTTGATGGTTTCTCAAGCATTCCTTAACTTCAAATTCCCATATGTCGCGAACGCATTGACGAACTCGAGAAATTCCTGTTGCATCTGAAAGTAGAAACTCGCCCGATTACAATAGTGTGTGTACTTTTCCCCTAGGGCGCTCCAGTTATTTGTTTCGAGTATCAGACTTGCGAAAATAGTGATGGTTCCTAAACCATTCCTTAGCTTCAAACTCCCATATCTCGCGAACGGATTGACGCACTCGAGAATTTCCTATTGCATCTGAAAGCAGAAACTCGCCCCGATTACAACGGTATGTGTGTTTTTGCCCCAGGCCATAGTAGTTATTGGTTTCGGGTATCAGACTTGCGAAAATTGTGATGGTTTCTCAACCATTCCTTAACTTCAAACTCCCATATCTCGCGAACGGATTGTCGCACTCGAGAAATTCCTGTTGCATCTGAAAGTAGAAACTCGCCCGATTACAAAGGTATGTGTGTTTTTCCCCTAGGCCTTTGTAGTTATTGGTTTCGTGTATCAGACCAGCGAAAATTTTGATGGTTTCTCAACCATTCCTTAACTTCAAACTCCCATATCTCGCGAACGGATTGACGAACTCGAGAAATTCCTGTTGCATCTGAAAGCAGAAACTCGCCCGATTACAACGGTATGTGCATTTTTGCCCTAGGCCATAGTAGTTATTGGTTTCGGGTATCAGACTTGCGAAAGTTGTGATGGTTTCTCAACCATTCCTTAATTTCAAACTCCCATATCCCGCGAACGGTTTGACGAACTCGAGAAATTCCTGTTGCATCTGAAAGCAGAAACTCGCCCGATTACAACGGTATGTGCATTTTTGCTCTAGGCCATAGTTGTTGTTGGTTTCGAGTATCAGATTTGCGAAAATTTTGATGGTTTCTCAAGCATTTCTTAACTTCAAACTCCCATATCTCGCGAACGGATTGACGAACTCGAGAAATTCCTGTTGCATTTGAAAGTAGAAACTCGCCCGATTACAATGGTGTGTGTACTTTACCCCTAGGCCATTCCTGTTATTCGTTTCTAGCATCACAATTGCGACAATTTTGATGGTTTCTCAACCATTCCATAACTTCAAACTCCCATATCTCGCGAACGGATAGACGAACTCGAGAAATTCCTGTTGCATCTGACAGTGGAAACTCGCCCGATTACAATAGTGTGTGTACTTTTCCCCTAGGCCGCTCCAGTTATTTGTTTCGAGTATCAGACTTGCGAAAATAGTGATGGTTCCTCAACCATTCCTTAACATCAAACTCCCATATCTCGCGAACTGATTGATGAACTCGAGAAATTCCTGTTGCATCTGAAAGTAGAAACTAGCCCGATTACAATGGTGTGTGTACTTTTCCCCTAGACCATTCCAGTTATTGGTTTCGTGTATCAGACCGGCGAAAATTTTGATGGTTTCTCAACCATTCCTTAATTTCAAACTCCCATATCTCGCGAACGGTTTGACGAACTCGAGAAATTCCTGTTGCATCTGACAGTGGAAACTCGCCCGATTACAATAGTGTGTGTACTTTTCCCCTAGGCCGCTCCTGTTATTCGTTTCTAGCATCACAATTGCGACAATTTTGATGGTTTCTCAACCATTCCATAACTTCAAACGCCCATATCTCGCGAACGGATTGACGAACTCGAGAAATTTCTGTTGTATCTGAAAGTAGAAACTAGTCCGATTACAATGGTGTGTGTACTTTTCCCCTACGCCATTCCAGTTGTTGGTTTCGAGTATCAGACCAGCGAAAATTTTGATGGTTTCTCAACCATTCCTTAACTTCAAACTCCCATATCTCGCGAACGGATTGACGCATTCGAGAATTTCCTATTGCATCTGAAAGCAGAATCTCGCCCGATTACAATGGTATTTGTATTCTTGCCCTAGGCTATTGTAGTTATTGGTTTCGAGTATCAGACTTGCGAAAATTTTGATGGTTTCTCAACCATTCCTTAACTTCGAACTCCCATATCTCGCGAACGGATTGACGAATTCGAGAATTTCCTATTGCATCTAAAAGCAGAAACTCGCCCGATTACAACGGTATGTGTATTTTTGCCCTAGGCCATAGTAGTTATTGGTTTCGGGTATCAGACTTGCGAAAATTGTGATGGTTTCTCAACCATTCCTTAACTTCAAACTCCCATATCTCGCGAACGGATTGACGAACTCGAGAAATTCCTGTTGTATCTGAAAGTGGAAAGTCGCCCGATTACAACGGTATGTGTATTTTTCCCCTAGGCCTTTGTAGTTATTGGTTTCGGGTATCAGACTTGCGAAAATTTTGATGGTTTCTCAAGCATTCCTTAACTTCAAATTCCCATATCTCGCGAACGGATTGACGAACTCGAGAAATTCCTGTTGCATCTGACAGTGGAAACTCTCCCGATTACAAAGGTATGTGTATTTTTCCCCTAGGCCTTTGTAGTTATTGGTTTCCAGTATCAGACTTGCGAAAATTTTGATGGTTCCTCAACCATTCCTTAACTTCAAACTCCCATATCTCGCGAACGGATTGACGAACTCGAGAAATTCCTGTTGCATCTGACAGTGGAAACTCTCCCGATTAGAAAGGTGTGTGTACTTTTCCCCTAGGCCATTCCAGTTATTGGTTTCGTGTATCAGACCAGCGAAAATTTTGATGGTTTCTCAACCATTCCTTAACTTCAAACTCCCATATCTCGCGAACGGATTGACGAACTCGAGAAATTCCTGTTGCATCTGAAAGCAGAAACTCGCCCGATTACAACGGTATGTGCATTTTTGCCCTAGGCCATAGTAGTTGTTGGTTTCGAGTATCAGATTTGCGAAAATTTTGATGGTTTCTCAAGCATTCCTTAACTTCAAATTCCCATATCTCGCGAACGCATGGACGAACTCGAGAAATTCCTGTTGCATCTGAAAGTAGAAACTCGCACGATTACAATAGTGTGTGTACTTTTCCCCTAGGCCATTCCAGTTATTGGTTTCGTGTATCAGACCAGCGAAAATTTTGATGGTTTCTCAACCATTCCTTAACTTCAAACTCCCATATCTCGCGAACGGATTGACGCACTCGAGAATTTCCTATTGCATCTGAAAGCAGAAACTCGCCCCGATTACAAAGGTATGTGTATTTTTGCCCCAGGCCATAGTAGTTATTGGTTTCGGGTATCAGACTTGCGAAAGTTGTGATGGTTTCTCAACCATTCCTTAATTTCAAACTCCCATATCTCGCGAACGGTTTGACGAACTCGAGAAATTCCTGTTGCATCTGAAAGCAGAAACTCGCCCGATTACAACGGTATGTGCATTTCTGCCCTAGGCCATAGTAGTTGTTGGTTTCGAGTATCAGACTTGCGAAAATTTTGATGGTTTCTCAAGCATTCCTTAACTTCAAATTCCCATAACTCGCGAACGCATTGACGAACTCGAGAAATTCCTGTTGAATCTGAAAGCAGAAACTCGCCCGATTACAACGGTATGTGCATTTTTGCCCTAGGCCATAGTAGTTATTGGTTTCGAGTATCAGATTTGTGAAAATTTTGATGGTTTCTCAAGCATTTCTTAACTTCAAACTCCCATATCTCGCGAACGGATTGACGAACCCGAGAAATTCCTGTTGCATTTGAAAGTAGAAACTCGCCCGATTACAATGGTGTGTGTACTTTTCCCCTAGGCCATTCCTGTTATTCGTTTCTAGCATCACAATTGCGACAAGTTTGATGGTTTCTCAACCGTTCCATAACTTCAAACTCCCATATCTCGCGAACGGATAGACGAACTCGAGAAATTCCTGTTGCATCTGACAGTGGAAACTCTCCCGATTACAAAGGTATGTGTACTTTTCCCCTAGGCCATTCCAGTTATTGGTTTCGTGTATCAGACCAGCGAAAATTTTGATGGTTTCTCAACCATTCCTTAACTTCAAACTCCCATATCTCGCGAACGGATTGACGAACTCGAGAAATTCCTGTTGCATCTGAAAGCAGAAACTCGCCCGATTACAACGGTATGTGCATTTTTGCCCTAGGCCATAGTAGTTGTTGGTTTCGAGTATCAGATTTGCGGAAATTTTGATGGTTTCTCAAGCATTTCTTAACTTCAAACTCCCATATCTCGCGAACGGATTGACGAACCCGAGAATTTCCTGTTGCATTTGAAAGTAGAAACTCGCCCGATTACAATGGTGTGTGTACTTTTCCCCTAGGCCATTCCTGTTATTCGTTTCTAGCATCACAATTGCTACAAGTTTGATGGTTTCTCAACCGTTCCATAACTTCAAACTCCCATATCTCGCGAACGGATAGACGAACACGAGAAATTCCCGTTGCATCTGACAGTGGACACTCTCCCGATTACAAAGGTATGTGTACTTTTCCCCTAGGCCATTCCAGTTATTGGTTTCGTGTATCAGACCAGCGAAAATTTTGATGGTTTCTCAACCATTCCTTAACTTCAAACTCCCATATCTCGCGAACGGATTGACGCACTCGAGAATTTCCTATTGCATCTGAAAGCAGAAACTCGCCCCGATTACAACGGTGTGTGTATTTTTGCCCCAGGCCATAGTAGTTATTGGTTTCGGGTATCAGACTTGCGAAAGTTGTGATGGTTTCTCAACCATTCCTTAATTTCAAACTCCCATATCTCGCGAACGGTTTGACGAACTCGAGAAATTCCTGTTGCATCTGAAAGCAGAAACTCGCCCGATTACAACGGTATGTGTATTTTTCCCCTAGGCCATTGTAGTTATTGGTTTCGAGTATCAGACTTTCGAAAATTTTGATGGGTTCTCAACCATTCCTTAACTTCAAACTACCATATCTCGCGAACGGATTGACGAACTCGAGAATTTCCTATTGCATTTGAAAGCAGAAACACGCCCGATTACAACGGTACGTGTATTTTTGACCTAGGCCATTCCAGTTATTGGTTTCCAGTATCAGACCAGCGAAAATTTTGAAGGTTTCTCAACCATTCCTTGCCTTCAAACTCCCATATCTCGCTAACGAATTGACGAACTCGAGAAATTCCTGTTGCATCTGACAGCAGAAACTCGCCCGATTACAACGGTATGTGTATTTTTCCCCTAGGCCATTGTAGTTATTGGTTTCGAGTATCAGACTTTCGAAAATTTTGATGGTTTCTCAACCATTCCTTAACTTCAAACTACCATATCTCGCGAACGGATTGACGAACTCGAGAATTTTCTATTGCATCTGAAAGCAGAAACTCGCCCGATTACAACGGTATGTGTATTTTTCCCCTAGGCATTTGTAGTTATTGGTTTCGAGTATCAGACCAGCGAAAATTTTGACGGTTTCTCAACCATTCCTTAACTTCAAAATCCCATATCTCGCGAACGGAATGACGAACTCGAGAAATTCCTGTTGCATCTGAAAGTAGAAACTCGCCCGATTTTAATGGTCTGTGTACTTTTCCCCTAGGCAATTCCAGTTATTCGTTTCTAGCATCCAAATTGCGATAATTTTGATGGTTTCTCAAGCATTCCTTTACCTCAAACTCCCATATCTCGCGAACGAATTGACGAACTCGTGAAATTCCTGATGCATCTGAAAGCAGAAACTCGCCCCATTACAACGGTATGTGTATTTTTCCCCTAGGCCATTGTAGTTATTGGTTTCGAGTATCAGACTTGCGAAAATTTTGATGGTTTCTCAACGATTCCTTAACTTCAAACTCCCATATCTCGCGAACGGAATGACGAACTCGAGAAATTCCTGTTGCATCTGGAAGTGGAAACTCGCCCGATTACAAAGGTATGTGCATTTTTCCCCTAGGCCATTGTAGTTATTGGTTTCGAGTATCAGACTTGCGAAAATTTTGATGGTTTCTCAACCATTCCTTAACTTCAAACTACCATATCTCGCGAACGGATTGACGAACTCGAGAATTCCCTATTGTATCTGAAAGCAGAAACACGCCCGATTACAACGGTATGTGTATTTTTCCCCGAGGCCATTGTAGTTATTGGTTTCGAGTATCAGACTTGCGAAAATTTTGATGGTTTCTCAACCATTCCTTAATTTCCAACTCCCATATCTCGCGAACGGATTGACGAGCTCGAGAATTTCCTATTGCTTCTGAAAGCAGAAACTCGCCCGAATACAACGGTGTGTGTACTTTTCCCCTAGGCCATTCCAGTTGTTGGTTTCGAGTATCAGACCAGCGAAAATTTTGATGGTTTCTCAAGCATTCCTTAACTTCAAACTTCCATATCTCGCGATCGGATTGACGAACTCGAGAATTTCCTATTGCATCTGAAAGCAGAAACTCGCCCGATTACAACGGTACATGTATTTTTCCCCTAGGCCAACGTAGTTATTTGTTTCGAGTATCAGACTTGCGATAATTTTGATGGTTTCTCTAACATTACTTAACTTCAAACTCCCATATCTCGCGAACGGATTGACGAACTCGAGAAATACCTGTTGCATCTGAAAGCAGAAACTCGCCCGATTTCAACGGTATGTGCATTTTTGCCCTAGGCCATAGTAGTTATTGGTTTCGAGTATCAGAATTGCGAAAATTTTGATGGTTTCTCAACCGTTCCTTAACTTCAAACTCCCTTATCTCGCGAACGGAATGACGAACTCGAGAAATTCCTATTGCATCTGGAAGTGGAAACTCGCCCGATTACAAAGGTACGTGCATTTTTCCCCTATGCCTTTGTAGTTATTGGTTTCGAGTTTCAGACTTGCGAAAATTTTGATGGTTTCTCAAGCATTCTTTAACTTCAAACTCCCATATCTCGCGAACGGAATGACGAACTCAAGAAATTCCTGTTGTATATGAAAGTAGAAACTCGACCGATTACAATGGTGTGTGTACTTTTCCCCTAGGCCATTCCAGTTATTGGTTTCGTGTATCAGACCAGCGAAAATTTTGATGGTTTCTCAACCAATCCTTATTTTCACACTTCCATATCTCGCGAACGGATTGACGAACTCGAGAATTTCCTATTGCATCTAAAAGCAGAAACTCGCCCGATAACAACGGTGTGTCTACTTTTCCCCTAGGCCATTCCAGTTGTTGGTTTCGAGTATCAGACCAGCGAAAATTTTGATGGTTTCTCAAGCATTCCTTAACTTCAAACTCCCATATCTCGCGAACGGATTGACGAACTCGAGAAATTCCTATTGCATCTGAAAGCAGAAACTCGCCCGATTACAACGGTGTGTGTACTTTTCCCCTAGGCCATTCCAGTTGTTGGTTTCGAGTATCAGACCAGCGAAAATTTTGATGGTTTATCAAGAATTCTTTAACTTCAAACTCCCATATCTCGCGAACGGAATGACGAACTCAAGAAATTCCTGTTGTATATGAAAGTAGAAACTCGACCGATTACAATGGTGTGTGTACTTTTCCCCTAGGCCATTCCAGTTATTGGTTTCGTGTATCAGACCAGCGAAAATTTTGATGGTTTCTCAACCAATCCTTATTTTCACACTTCCATATCTCGCGAACGGATTGACGAACTCGAGAATTTCCTATTGCGTCTGAAAGCAGAAACTTGCCCGATTACAATGGTGTATGTACTTTTCCCCTAGGCCATTCCAGTTATTGGTTTCGAGTATCAGACCAACGAAAATTTTGATGGTTTCTCAACCATTCCTTAACTTCAAACTCCCATATCTCGCGAACGGATTGACGAACGCGAGAAATTCCTGTTGCATGTGAAAGTAGAATCTCTCCCGATTACAACGGTATGTGTATTTTTCCCCTAGGCATTTGTAGATATTTGTTTCGAGTATCAGACTTACGAAAATTTTGATGGTTTCTCAAACATTCCTTAAATTCAAACTCCCATATCTCGCGAACGGATTGACGAACTCGAGAAATTCCTGTTGTATATGAAAGTAGAAACTCGACCGATTACAATAGTGTGTGTACTTTTCCCCTAGGCCATTCCAGTTATTGGTTTCGAGTATCAGACCAGCGAAAATTTTGATGGTTTCCCAACCATTCCTTAACTTCAAACTCCCATATCCCGCGAACGGATTGACGAACTCGAGAAATTCCTATTGCGTCTGAAAGCAGAAACTCGCCCGATTACAACGGTATGCGTATTTTTGCCCTAGGCCATAGTAGTTATTGGATTCGTGTATCAGGCTTGCGAAAATTTTGATGGTTTCTCAACCATTCCTTAACTTCAACCTCCCATATCTCGCGAACGGATTGACGAACGCGAGAAATTCCTGTTGCATGTGAAAGTAGAATCTCGCCCTATTACAACGGTATGTGTATTTTTCCCCTAGGCATTTGTAGTTATTGGTTTCGAGTATCAGATTTGCGAAAATTTTGATGGTTTCTCAAACATTCCTTAACTTCAAACTCCCATATCTCGCGAACGGATTGACGAACTCGAGAAATTCCTGTTGTATATGAAAGTAGAAACTCGACCGATTACAATGGTGTGTGTACTTTTCCCCTAGGCCATTCCAGTTATTGGTTTCGAGTATCAGACCAGCGAAAATTTTGATGGTTTCCCAACCATTCCTTAACTTCAAACTCCCATATCCCGCGAACGGATTGACGAACTCGAGAAATTCCTATTGCGTCTGAAAGCAGAAACTCGCCCGATTACAACGGTATGTGTATTTTTGCCCTAGGCCATAGTAGTTATTGGATTCGTGTATCAGGCTTGCGAAAATTTTGATGATATCTCAACCATTCCTTAACTTCAAACTCCCATATCTCGCGAACGCATTGACGAACGCGAGAAATTCCTGTTGTATCTGAAAGTAGAAACTCGCCCGATTACAATGGTGTATGTACTTTTCCCCTAGGCCATTCCAGTTGTTGGTTTCGAGTATCAGACCAGCGAGAATTTTGATGGTTTCTCAAGCATTCCTTAACTTCAAACTCCCATATCCCGCGAACGGATTGACGAACTCGAGAAATTCCTATTGCGTCTGAAAGCAGAATCTCGCCCGATTACAACGGTATGTGTATTTTTCCCTTAGGCATTTGTAGTTATTGGTTTCGAGTATCAGACTTGCGAAAATTTTGATGGTCTCTCAACCATTCCTTATTTTCACACTTCCATATCTCGCGAACGGATTGACGATCTCGAGAATTTCCTATTGCATCTAAAAGCAGAAACTCGCCCGATTACAACGGTGTGTCTACTTTCCCCTAGGCCATTCCAGTTGTTGGTTTCGAGTATCAGACCAGCGAAAATTTTGATGGTTTCTCAAGCATTCCTTAACTTCAAACTACCATATCTCGCGAACGGATTGACGAACTCGAGAATTTCCTATTGCATCTGAAAGCAGAAACACGCCCGATTACAACGGTATGTGCATTTTTGCCCTAGGCCATAGTAGTTATTGGTTTCGAGTATCAGACTTGCGAAAATTTTGATGGTTTCTCAAGCATTCCATAACTTCAAACTCCCATATCTCGCGTACGGATTGACGAACTCGAGAAATTCCTGTTGCATCTGAAAGCAGAAACTCCCCCGATTACAACGGTATGTGTATTTTTGCCCTAGGCCATAGTGGTTATAGGTTTCGAGTATCAGACTTGCGAATATTGAGATGGTTTCTAAACCATTCCTTAACTTCAACCTCCCATATCTCGCGAACGGAATGACGAACTCGAAAAATTCCTGTTGCACCTGAAAGTAGAAACTCGCCCGATTACAAAGGTATGTGTA
Source organism: Ptiloglossa arizonensis (assembly GCF_051014685.1). Classification (NCBI taxonomy): domain Eukaryota; kingdom Metazoa; phylum Arthropoda; class Insecta; order Hymenoptera; family Colletidae; genus Ptiloglossa; species Ptiloglossa arizonensis. Next base: position 580,537 of record NW_027478515.1, read on the forward strand.
TTTTTCCCCTAGGCCTTTGTAGTTATTGGTTTCGAGTATCAGACTTGCGAAAATTTTGATGGTCTCTCAACCATTCCTTAACTTCAAACTCCCATATCTCGCGAACGGATTGACGAACTCGAGAAATTCCTATTGCATCTGAAAGCAGAAACTCGCCCGATTACAACGGTATGTGTATTTTTCCCCTAGGCCATTGTAGTTATTGGTTTCGAGTATCACACTTGCGAAAATTTTGATGGTTTCTCAACCATTCCTTAACTTCAAACTACCATATCTCGCGAACGGATTGACGAACTCGAGAATTTCCTATTGCATCTGAAAGCAGAAACACGCCCGATTACAACGGTATGTGCATTTTTGCCCTAGGCCGTAGTAGTTCTTGGTTTCGAGTATCAGTCTTGCGAAAATTTTGATGGTTTCTCAAGCATTCCATAACTTCAAACTCCCATATCTCGCTTACGGATTGACGAACTCGAGAAATTCCTGTTGCATCCGAAAGCAGAAACTCCCCCGATTACAACGGTATGTGTATTTTTCCCCTAGGCCATTGTAGTTATTGGTTTCGAGTATCAGAGTTGCGATAATTTTGATGGTTTCTCAAGCATTCCTTAACTTCAAACTCCCATATCTCGCGAACGGATTGACGAACTCGAGAAATTCCTATTTCATCAGAAAGCAGAAGCTCGCCCGATTACAACGGTATGTGTATTTTTGCCCTGGGCCATAGTGGTTATAGGTTTCGAGTATCAGACTTGCGAATATTGAGATGGTTTCTAAACCATTCCTTAACTTCAAACTCCCATATCTCGCGAACTGAATGACGAACTCGAGAATTTTCTATTGCATCTGAAAGCAGAAACTCGCCCGATTACAACGGTATGTGTATTTTTCCCCTAGGCATTTGTAGTTATTGGTTTCGAGTATCAGACCAGCGAAAATTTTGACGGTTTCTCAACCATTCCTTAACTTCAAAATCCCATATCTCGCGAACGGAATGACGAACTCGAGAAATTCCTGTTGCATCTGAAAGTAGAAACTCGCCCGATTTTAATGGTCTGTGTACTTTTCCCCTAGGCAATTCCAGTTATTCGTTTCTAGCATCCAAATTGCGATAATTTTGATGGTTTCTCAAGCATTCCTTTACCTCAAACTCCCATATCTCGCGAACGAATTGACGAACTCGTGAAATTCCTGATGCATCTGAAAGCAGAAACTCGCCCGATTACAACGGTATGTGTATTTTTCCCCTAGGCCATTGTAGTTATTGGTTTCGAGTATCAGACTTGCGAAAATTTTGATGGTTTCTCAACGATTCCTTAACTTCAAACTCCCATATCTCGCGAACGGAATGACGAACTCGAGAAATTCCTGTTGCATCTGGAAGTGGAAACTCGCCCGATTACAAAGGTATGTGCATTTTTCCCCTAGGCCATTGTAGTTATTGGTTTCGAGTATCAGACTTGCGAAAATTTTGATGGTTTCTCAACCATTCCTTAACTTCAAACTACCATATCTCGCGAACGGATTGACGAACTCGAGAATTCCCTATTGTATCTGAAAGCAGAAACACGCCCGATTACAACGGTATGTGTATTTTTGCCCGAGGCCATTGTAGTTATTGGTTTCGAGTATCAGACTTGCGAAAATTTTGATGGTTTCTCAACCATTCCTTAATTTCCAACTCCCATATCTCGCGAACGGATTGACGAGCTCGAGAATTTCCTATTGCTTCTGAAAGCAGAAACTCGCCCGAATACAACGGTGTGTGTACTTTTCCCCTAGGCCATTCCAGTTGTTGGTTTCGAGTATCAGACCAGCGAAAATTTTGATGGTTTCTCAAGCATTCCTTAACTTCAAACTTCCATATCTCGCGATCGGATTGACGAACTCGAGAATTTCCTATTGCATCTGAAAGCAGAAACTCGCCCGATTACAACGGTACATGTATTTTTCCCCTAGGCCAACGTAGTTATTTGTTTCGAGTATCAGACTTGCGATAATTTTGATGGTTTCTCTAACATTACTTAACTTCAAACTCCCATATCTCGCGAACGGATTGACGAACTCGAGAAATACCTGTTGCATCTGAAAGCAGAAACTCGCCCGATTTCAACGGTATGTGCATTTTTGCCCTAGGCCATAGTAGTTATTGGTTTCGAGTATCAGAATTGCGAAAATTTTGATGGTTTCTCAACCGTTCCTTAACTTCAAACTCCCTTATCTCGCGAACGGAATGACGAACTCGAGAAATTCCTATTGCATCTGGAAGTGGAAACTCGCCCGATTACAAAGGTACGTGCATTTTTCCCCTATGCCTTTGTAGTTATTGGTTTCGAGTTTCAGACTTGCGAAAATTTTGATGGTTTCTCAAGCATTCTTTAACTTCAAACTCCCATATCTCGCGAACGGAATGACGAACTCAAGAAATTCCTGTTGTATATGAAAGTAGAAACTCGACCGATTACAATGGTGTGTGTACTTTTCCCCTAGGCCATTCCAGTTATTGGTTTCGTGTATCAGACCAGCGAAAATTTTGATGGTTTCTCAACCAATCCTTATTTTCACACTTCCATATCTCGCGAACGGATTGACGAACTCGAGAATTTCCTATTGCATCTAAAAGCAGAAACTCGCCCGATAACAACGGTGTGTCTACTTTTCCCCTAGGCCATTCCAGTTGTTGGTTTCGAGTATCAGACCAGCGAAAATTTTGATGGTTTCTCAAGCATTCCTTAACTTCAAACTCCCATATCTCGCGAACGGATTGACGAACTCGAGAAATTCCTATTGCATCTGAAAGCAGAAACTCGCCCGATTACAACGGTGTGTGTACTTTTCCCCTAGGCCATTCCAGTTGTTGGTTTCGAGTATCAGACCAGCGAAAATTTTGATGGTTTATCAAGAATTCTTTAACTTCAAACTCCCATATCTCGCGAACGGAATGACGAACTCAAGAAATTCCTGTTGTATATGAAAGTAGAAACTCGACCGATTACAATGGTGTGTGTACTTTTCCCCTAGGCCATTCCAGTTATTGGTTTCGTGTATCAGACCAGCGAAAATTTTGATGGTTTCTCAACCAATCCTTATTTTCACACTTCCATATCTCGCGAACGGATTGACGAACTCGAGAATTTCCTATTGCGTCTGAAAGCAGAAACTTGCCCGATTACAATGGTGTATGTACTTTTCCCCTAGGCCATTCCAGTTATTGGTTTCGAGTATCAGACCAACGAAAATTTTGATGGTTTCTCAACCATTCCTTAACTTCAAACTCCCATATCTCGCGAACGGATTGACGAACGCGAGAAATTCCTGTTGCATGTGAAAGTAGAATCTCTCCCGATTACAACGGTATGTGTATTTTTCCCCTAGGCATTTGTAGATATTTGTTTCGAGTATCAGACTTACGAAAATTTTGATGGTTTCTCAAACATTCCTTAAATTCAAACTTCCATATCTCGCGAACGGATTGACGAACTCGAGAAATTCCTGTTGTATATGAAAGTAGAAACTCGACCGATTACAATGGTGTGTGTACTTTTCCCCTAGGCCATTCCAGTTATTGGTTTCGAGTATCAGACCAGCGAAAATTTTGATGGTTTCTCAACCATTCCTTAACTTCAAACTCCCATATCCCGCGAACGGATTGACGAACTCGAGAAATTCCTATTGCGTCTGAAAGCAGAAACTCGCCCGATTACAACGGTATGCGTATTTTTGCCCTAGGCCATAGTAGTTATTGGATTCGTGTATGAGGCTTGCGAATATTTTGATGGTTTCTCAACCATTCCTTAACTTCAACCTCCCATATCTCGCGAACGGATTGACGAACGCGAGAAATTCCTGTTGCATGTGAAAGTAGAATCTCGCCCGATTACAACGGTATGTGTATTTTTCCCCTAGGCATTTGTAGTTATTGGTTTCGAGTATCAGATTTGCGAAAATTTTGATGGTTTCTCAAACATTCCTTAACTTCAAACTCCCATATCTCGCGAACGGATTGACGAACTCGAGAAATTCCTGTTGTATATGAAAGTAGAAACTCGACCGATTACAATAGTGTGTGTACTTTTCCCCTAGGCCATTCCAGTTATTGGTTTCGAGTATCAGACCAGCGAAAATTTTGATGGTTTCCCAACCATTCCTTAACTTCAAACTCCCATATCCCGCGAACGGATTGACGAACTCGAGAAATTCCTATTGCGTCTGAAAGCAGAAACTCGCCCGATTACAACGGTATGCGTATTTTTGCCCTAGGCCATAGTAGTTATTGGATTCGTGTATCAGGCTTGCGAAAATTTTGATGGTTTCTCAACCATTCCTTAACTTCAACCTCCCATATCTCGCGAACGGATTGACGAACGCGAGAAATTCCTGTTGCATGTGAAAGTAGAATCTCGCCCTATTACAACGGTATGTGTATTTTTCCCCTAGGCATTTGTAGTTATTGGTTTCGAGTATCAGATTTGCGAAAATTTTGATGGTTTCTCAAACATTCCTTAACTTCAAACTCCCATATCTCGCGAACGGATTGACGAACTCGAGAAATTCCTGTTGTATATGAAAGTAGAAACTCGACCGATTACAATGGTGTGTGTACTTTTCCCCTAGGCCATTCCAGTTATTGGTTTCGAGTATCAGACCAGCGAAAATTTTGATGGTTTCCCAACCATTCCTTAACTTCAAACTCCCATATCCCGCGAACGGATTGACGAACTCGAGAAATTCCTATTGCGTCTGAAAGCAGAAACTCGCCCGATTACAACGGTATGTGTATTTTTGCCCTAGGCCATAGTAGTTATTGGATTCGTGTATCAGGCTTGCGAAAATTTTGATGATATCTCAACCATTCCTTAACTTCAAACTCCCATATCTCGCGAACGCATTGACGAACGCGAGAAATTCCTGTTGTATCTGAAAGTAGAAACTCGCCCGATTACAATGGTGTATGTACTTTTCCCCTAGGCCATTCCAGTTGTTGGTTTCGAGTATCAGACCAGCGAGAATTTTGATGGTTTCTCAAGCATTCCTTAACTTCAAACTCCCATATCCCGCGAACGGATTGACGAACTCGAGAAATTCCTATTGCGTCTGAAAGCAGAATCTCGCCCGATTACAACGGTATGTGTATTTTTCCCTTAGGCATTTGTAGTTATTGGTTTCGAGTATCAGACTTGCGAAAATTTTGATGGTCTCTCAACCATTCCTTATTTTCACACTTCCATATCTCGCGAACGGATTGACGATCTCGAGAATTTCCTATTGCATCTAAAAGCAGAAACTCGCCCGATTACAACGGTGTGTCTACTTTCCCCTAGGCCATTCCAGTTGTTGGTTTCGAGTATCAGACCAGCGAAAATTTTGATGGTTTCTCAAGCATTCCTTAACTTCAAACTACCATATCTCGCGAACGGATTGACGAACTCGAGAATTTCCTATTGCATCTGAAAGCAGAAACACGCCCGATTACAACGGTATGTGCATTTTTGCCCTAGGCCATAGTAGTTATTGGTTTCGAGTATCAGACTTGCGAAAATTTTGATGGTTTCTCAAGCATTCCATAACTTCAAACTTCCATATCTCGCGTACGGATTGACGAACTCGACAAATTCCTGTTGCATCTGAAAGCAGAAACTCCCCCGATTACAACGGTATGTGTATTTTTGCCCTAGGCCATAGTGGTTATAGGTTTCGAGTATCAGACTTGCGAATATTGAGATGGTTTCTAAACCATTCCTTAACTTCAAACTCCCACATCTCGCGAACGGAATGACGAACTCGAAAAATTCCTGTTGCACCTGAAAGTAGAAACTCGCCCGATTACAAAGGTATGTGTATTTTTCCCCTAGGCCTTTGTAGTTATTGGTTTCGAGTATCAGACTTGCGAAAATTTTGATGGTCTCTCAACCATTCCTTAACTTCAAACTCCCATATCTCGCGAACGGATTGACGAACTCGAGAAATTCCTATTGCATCTGAAAGCAGAAACTCGCCCGATTACAACGGTATGTGTATTTTTCCCCTAGGCCATTGTAGTTATTGGTTTCGAGTATCACACTTGCGAAAATTTTGATGGTTTCTCAACCATTCCTTAACTTCAAACTCCCATATCTCGCGAACGGATTGACGAACTCGAGAAATTCCTGTTGCGTCTGAAAGCAGAAACTCGCCCGATTACAACGGTATGTGTATTTTTGCCCTAGGCCATAGTAGTTATTGGATTCGTGTATCAGGCTTGCGAAAATTTTGATGATTTCTCAACCATTCCTTAACTTCAAACTCCCATATCTCGCGAACGCATTGACGAACGCGAGAAATTCCTGTTGTATCTGAAAGTAGAAACTCGCCCGATTACAATGGTGTATGTACTTTTCCCCTAGGCCATTCCAGTTGTTGGTTTCGAGTATCAGACCAGCGAGAATTTTGATGGTTTCTCAAGCATTCCTTAACTTCAAACTCCCATATCCCGCGAACGGATTGACGAACTCGAGAAATTCCTATTGCGTCTGAAAGCAGTATCTCGCCCGATTACAACGGTATGTGTATTTTTCCCTTAGGCATTTGTAGTTATTGGTTTCGAGTATCAGACTTGCGAAAATTTTGATGGTCTCTCAACCATTCCTTATTTTCACACTTCCATATCTCGCGAACGGATTGACGATCTCGAGAATTTCCTATTGCATCTAAAAGCAGAAACTCGCCCGATTACAACGGTGTGTCTACTTTTCCCCTAGGCCATTCCAGTTGTTGGTTTCGAGTATCAGACCAGCGAAAATTTTGATGGTTTCTCAAGCATTCCTTAACTTCAAACTTCCATATCTCGCGAACGGATTGACGATCTCGAGAATTTCCTATTGCATCTAAAAGCAGAAACTCGCCCGATTACAACGGTATGTGCATTTTTGCCCTAGGCCATAGTAGTTATTGGTTTCGAGTATCAGACTTGCGAAAATTTTGATGGTTTCTCAAGCATTCCATAACTTCAAACTCCCATATCTCGCGTACGGATTGACGAACTCGAGAAATTCCTGTTGCATCTGAAAGCAGAAACTCCCCCGATTACAACGGTATGTGTATTTTTGCCCTAGGCCATAGTGGTTATAGGTTTCGAGTATCAGACTTGCGAATATTGAGATGGTTTCTAAACCATTCCTTAACTTCAAACTCCCATATCTCGCGAACGGAATGACGAACTCGAAAAATTCCTGTTGCACCTGAAAGTAGAAACTCGCCCGATTACAAAGGTATGTGTATTTTTCCCCTAGGCCTTTGTAGTTATTGGTTTCGAGTATCAGACTTGCGAAAATTTTGATGGTCTCTCAACCATTCCTTAACTTCAAACTCCCATATCTCGCGAACGGATTGACGAACTCGAGAAATTCCTATTGCATCTGAAAGCAGAAACTCGCCCGATTACAACGGTATGTGTATTTTTCCCCTAGGCCATTGTAGTTATTGGTTTCGAGTATCACACTTGCGAAAATTTTGATGGTTTCTCAACCATTCCTTAACTTCAAACTACCATATCTCGCGAACGGATTGACGAACTCGAGAATTTCCTATTGCATCTGAAAGCAGAAACACGCCCGATTACAACGGTATGTGCATTTCTGCCCTAGGCCGTAGTAGTTCTTGGTTTCGAGTATCAGTCTTGCGAAATTTTGATGGTTTCTCCAGCATTCCATAACTTCAAACTCCCATATCTCGCTTACGGATTGACGAACTCGAGAAATTCCTGTTGCATCCGAAAGCAGAAGCTCCCCCGATTACAACGGTATGTGTATTTTTCCCCTAGGCCATTGTAGTTATTGGTTTCGAGTATCAGAGTTGCGATAATTTTGATGGTTTCTCAAGCATTCCTTAACTTCAAACTCCCATATCTCGCGAACGGATTGACGAACTCGAGAAATTCCTATTGCATCAGAAAGCAGAAACTCGCCCGATTACAACGGTATGTGTATTTTTGCCCTAGGCCATAGTGGTTATAGGTTTCGAGTATCAGACCTGCGAATATTGAGATGGTTTCTAAACCATTCCTTAACTTCAAACTCCCATATCTCGCGAACTGAATGACGAACTCGAAAAATTCCTGTTGCACCTGAAAGTAGAAACTCGCCCGATTACAAAGGTATGTGTATTTTTCCCCTAGGCCTTTGTAGTTATTGGTTTCGAGTATCAGACTTGCGAAAATTTTGATGGTTTCTCAAACATTCCTTCACTTCAAACTCCCATATCTCGCGAACGGATTGACGATCTCGAGAATTTCCTATTGCATCTAAAAGCAGAAACTCGCCCGATTACAATGGTGTGTGTACTTTTCCCCTAGGCCATTCCAGTTATTGGTTTCGAGTATCAGACCAGCGAAAATTTTGATGGTTTCCCAACCATTCCTTAACTTCAAACTCCCATATCCCGCGAACGGATTGACGAACTCGAGAAATTCCTATTGCGTCTGAAAGCAGCAACTAGCCCGATTACAACGGTATGTGTATTTTTGCCCTAGGCCATAGTAGTTATTGGATTCGTGTATCAGGCTTGCGAAAATTTTGATGATTTCTCAACCATTGCTTAACTTCAAACTCCCATATCTCGCGAACGCATTGACGAACGCGAGAAATTCCTGTTGTATCTGAAAGTAGAAACTCGCCCGATTACAATGGTGTATGTACTTTTCCCCTAGGCCATTCCAGTTGTTGGTTTCGAGTATCAGACCAGCGAGAATTTTGATGGTTTCTCAAGCATTCCTTAACTTCAAACTCCCTTATCCCGCGAACGGATTGACGAACTCGAGAAATTCCTATTGCGTCTGAAAGCAGAATCTCGCCCGATTACAACGGTATGTGTATTTTTCCCTTAGGCATTTGTAGTTATTGGTTTCGAGTATCAGACTTGCGAAAATTTTGATGGTCTCTCAACCATTCCTTATTTTCACACTTCCATATCTCGCGAACGGATTGACGATCTCGAGAATTTCCTATTGCATGTAAAAGCAGAAACTCGCCCGATTACAACGGTGTGTCTACTTTTCCCCTAGGCCATTCCAGTTGTTGGTTTCGAGTATCAGACCAGCGAAAATTTTGATGGTTTCTCAAGCATTCCTTAACTTCAAACTTCCATATCTCGCGAACGGATTGACGAACTCGAGAATTTCCTATTGCATCTGAAAGCAGAAACCCGCCCGATTACAACGGTGTGTGTACTTTTCCGCTAGGCCATTCCAGTTGTTGGTTTCGAGTATCAGACCAGCGAAAATTTTGATGGTTTCTCAAGCATTCCTTAACTTCAAACTTCCATATCTCGCGATCGGATTGACGAACTCGAGAATTTCCTATTGCATCTGAAAGCAGAAACTCGCCCAATTACAACGGTATGTGTATTTTTGCCCTAGGCCACAGTGGTTATTGGTTTCGAGTATCAGACTTGCGAAAATTGTGATGGTTTCTCAACCATTCCTTAACTTCAATCTCCCATATGTCGCGAACGGAATGACGAACTCGAGATATTCCTGTTGCATCTGAAAATAGTAACTCGCCCGATTTTAATGGTCTGTGAACTTTTCCCCTAGGCAATTCCAGTTATTCGTTTCTAGCATCCGAATTGCGATAATTTTGATGGTTTCTCAACCATTCCTTAACTTCAAACTCCCATATCTCGCGAACGAATTGACGAACTCGAGAAATTCCTGTCGCATATGACAGCAGAAACTCGCCCGATTACAACGGAATGTGTATTTTTCCCCTAGGCCATTGTAGTTATTGGTTTCGAGTATCAGACTTGCGAAAATTTTGATGGTTTCTCAACCATTCCTTAACTTCAAACTACCATATCTCGCGAACGGATTGACGAACTCGAGAATTTCCTATTGCTTCTGAAAGCAGAAACTCGCCCGAATACAACGGTGTGTGTACTTTTCCCCTAGGCCATTCCAGTTGTTGGTTTCGAGTATCAGACCAGCGAGAATTTTGATGGTTTCTCAAGCATTCCTTAACTTCAAACTCCCATATCCCGCGAACGGATTGACGAACTCGAGAAATTCCTATTGCGTCTGAAAGCAGAATCTCGCCCGATTACAACGGTATGTGTATTTTTCCCTTAGGCCTTTGTAGTTATTGGTTTCGAGTATCAGACTTGCGAAAATTTTGATGGTCTCTCAACCATTCCTTAACTTCAAACTACCATATCTCGCGAACGGAATGACGAACTCGAGAAATTCCAGTTGCATCTGAAAGTAGAAACTCGCACGATTACAATGGTGTGTGTATTTTCCCCCTAGGCCATTGTAGTTATTGGTTTCGAGTATCAGAGTTGCGAAAATTTTGATGGTTTCTCAAGCATTCCTTAACTTCAAACTCCCATATCTCGCGAACGGATTGACGAACTCGAGAATTTCCTAATGGATCTGAAAGCAGAAACTCGCCCGATAACAACGGTACGTGTATTTTTGCCCTAGGCCATAGTAGTTATTGGTTTCGAGTATCAGACTTGCCAAAATTGTGATGGTTTTTCAACCATTCCTTAACTTCAAACTCCCATATCTCGCGAACGGATTGACGAACTCGAGAATTTCCTATTGCATCTGAAAGCAGAAACTCGCCCGATTACAACGGTACATGTATTTTTCCCCTAGGCCTATGTAGTTATTTGTTTCGAGTATCAGACTTGCGATAATTTTGATGGTTTCTCAAACATTCCTTTATTTCAAACTCCCATATCTCGCGAACGGATTGACGAACTCGAGAAATACCTGTTGCATCTGAAAGCAGAAACTCGCCCGATTTCAACGGTATGTGCATTTTTGCCCCAGGCCATAGTAGTTATTGGTTTCGAGTATCAGAATTGCGAAAATTTTGATGGTTTCTCAACCGTTCCTTAACTTCAAACTCCCATATCTCGCGAACGGAATGACGAACTCGAGAAATTCCTATTGCATCTGAAAGTGGAAACTCGCCCGATTACAAAGGTATGTGCATTTTTCCCCTATGCCTATGTAGTTATTGGTTTCGAGTATCAGACATGCGAAAATGTTGATGGTTTCTCAACCAATCCTTATTTTTACACTTCCATATCTCGCGAACGGATTGACGAACTCGAGAATTTCCTATTGCATCTAAAAGCAGAAACTCGCCCGATTACAACGGTGTGTCTACTTTTCCCCCAGGCCATTCCAGTTGTTGGTTTCGAGTATCAGACCAGCGAAAATTTTGATGGTTTCTCAAGCATTCCTTAACTTCAAACTACCATATCTCGCGAACGGATTGACGAACTCGAGAATTCCCTATTGCATCTGAAAGCAGAAACCCGCCCGATTACAACGGTATGTGTATTTTTCCCCTAGGCCATTGTAGTTATTGGTTTCGAGTATCAGACTTGCGAAAATTTTGATGGTTTCTCAACCATTCCTTAATTTCCAACTCCCATATCTCGCGAACGGATTGACGAGCTCGAGAATTTCCTATTGCTTCTGAAAGCAGAAACTCGCCCGAATACAACGGTGTGTGTACTTTTCCCCTAGGCCATTCCAGTTGTTGGTTTCGAGTATCAGACCAGCGAAAATTTTGATGGTTTCTCAAGCATTCCTTAACTTCAAACTTCCATATCTCGCGATCGGATTGACGAACTCGAGAATTTCCTATTGCATCTGAAAGCAGAAACTCGCCCGATTACAACGGTACATGTATTTTTCCCCTAGGCCTATGTAGTTATTTGTTTCGAGTATCCGACTTGCGATAATTTTGATGGTTTCTCTAACATTCCTTAACTTCAAACTCCCATATCTCGCGAACGGATTGACGAACTCGAGAAATACCTGTTGCATCTGAAAGCAGACACTCGCCCGATTTCAACGGTATGTGCATTTTTGCCCTAGGCCATAGTAGTTATTGGTTTCGAGTATCAGAATTGCGAAAATTTTGATGGTTTCTCAACCGTTCCTTAACTTCAAACTCCCATATCTCGCGAACGGAATGACGAACTCGAGAAATTCCTATTGCATCTGGAAGTGGAAACTCGCCCGATTACAAAGGTACGTGCATTTTTCCCCTATGCCTTTGTAGTTATTGGTTTCGAGTTTCAGACTTGCGAAAATTTTGATGGTTTCTCAAGCATTCTTTAACTTCAAACTCCCATATCTCGCGAAAGGAATGACGAATTCAAGAAATTCCTGTTGTATATGAAAGTAGAAACTCGACCGATTACAATGGTGTGTGTACTTTTCCCCTAGGCCATACCAGTTATTGGTTTCGTGTATCAGACCAGCGAAAATTTTGATGGTTTCTCAACCAATCCTTATTTTCACACTTCCATATCTCGCGAACGGATTGACGAACTCGAGAATTTCCTATTGCATCTAAAAGCAGAAACTCGCCCGATAACAACGGTGTGTCTACTTTTCCCCTAGGCCATTCCAGTTGTTGGTTTCGAGTATCAGACCAGCGAAAATTTTGATGGTTTCTCAAGCATTCCTTAACTTCAAACTCCCATATCTCGCGAACGGATTGACGAACTCGAGAAATTCCTATTGCATCTGAAAGCAGAAACTCGCCCGATTACAACGGTGTGTGTACTTTTCCCCTAGGCCATTCCAGTTGTTGGTTTCGAGTATCAGACCAGCGAAAATTTTGATGGTTTATCAAGAATTCCTTCACTTCAAACTTCCATACCTCGCGATCGCATTGACGAACTCGAGAATTTCCTATTGCGTCTGAAAGCAGAAACTTGCCCGATTACAATGGTGTATGTACTTTTCCCCTAGGCCATTCCAGTTATTGGTTTCGAGTATCAGACCAACGAAAATTTTGATGGTTTCTCAACCATTCCTTAACTTCAAACTCCCTTATCTCGCGAACGGATTGACGAACGCGAGAAATTCCTGTTGCATGTGAAAGTAGAATCTCTCCCGATTACAACGGTATGTGTATTTTTCCCCTAGGCATTTGTAGATATTTGTTTCGAGTATCAGACTTACGAAAATTTTGATGGTTTCTCAAACATTCCTTAAATTCAAACTCCCACATCTCGCGAACGGATTGACGAACTCGAGAATTTCCTATTGCATCTGAAAGCAGAAACCCGCCCGATTACAACGGTGTGTGTACTTTTCCGCTAGGCCATTCCAGTTGTTGGTTTCGAGTATCAGACCAGCGAAAATTTTGATGGTTTCTCAAGCATTCCTTAACTTCAAACTTCCATATCTCGCGATCGGATTGACGAACGCGAGAAATTCCTGTTGCATGTGAAAGTAGAATCTCGCCCGATTACAACGGTATGTGTATTTTTACCCTAGGCATTTGTAGTTATTGGTTTCGAGTATCAGGCTTGCGAAAATTTTGATGGTTTCTCAACCATTCCTTAACTTCAAACTACCATATCTCGCGAACGAATTGACGAACTCGAGAAATTCCTGTCGCATATGACAGCAGAAACTCGCCCGATTACAACGGTATGTGTATTTTTCCCCTAGGCCATTGTAGTTATTGGTTTCGAGTATCAGACTTGCGAAAATTTTGATGGTTTCTCAACCATTCCTTAACTTCAAACTACCATATCTCGCGAACGGATTGACGAACTCGAGAATTTCCTATTGCATCTGAAAGCAGAAACACGCCCGATTACAACGGTATGTGCATTTTTGCCCTAGGCCATAGTAGTTATTGGTTTCGAGTATCAGACTTGCGAAAATTTTGATGGTTTCTCAAGCATTCCATAACTTCGAACTCCCATATCTCGCGTACGGATTGACGAACTCGAGAAATTCCTGTTGCATCTGAAAGCAGAAACTCCCCCGATTACAAAGGTATGTGTATTTTTGCCCTAGGCCATAGTGGTTATAGGTTTCGAGTATCAGACTTGCGAATATTGAGATGGTTTCTAAACCATTCCTTAACTTCAAACTCCCATATCTCGCGAACGGAATGACGAACTCGAAAAATTCCTGTTGCACCTGAAAGTAGAAACTCGCCCGATTACAAAGGTATGTGTATTTTCCCCCTAGGCCTTTGTAGTTATTGGTTTCGAGTATCAGACGTGCGAAAATTTTGATGGTCTCTCAACCATTCCTTAACTTCAAACTCCCATATCTCGCGAACGGATAGACGAACTCGAGAAATTCCTATTGCATCTGAAAGCAGAAACTCGCCCGATTACAACGGTATGTGTATTTTTCCACTAGGCCATTGTAGTTATTGGTTTCGAGTATCAGACTTGCGAAAATTTTGATGGTTTCTCAACCATTCCTTAACTTCAAACTACCATATCTCGCGAACGGATTGACGAACTCGAGAATTTCCTATTGCATCTGAAAGCAGAAACACGCCCGATTACAACGGTATGTGCATTTTTGCCCTAGGCCATAGTAGTTCTTGGTTTCGTGTATCAGACTTGCAAAAATTTTGATGGTTTCTCAAGCATTCCATAACTTCAAACTCCCATATCTCGCTTACGGATTGACGAACTCGAGAAATTCCTGTTGCATCCGAAAGCAGAAACTCCCCCGATTACAACGGTATGTGTATTTTTCCCCTAGGCCATTGTAGTTATTGGTTTCGAGTATCAGAGTTGCGATAATTTTGATGGTTTCTCAAGCATTCCTTAACTTCAAACTCCCATATCTCGCGAACGGATTGACGAACTCGAGAAATTCCTATTGCATCAGAAAGCAGAAGCTCGCCCGATTACAACGGTATGTGTATTTTTGCCCTAGGCCATAGTGGTTATAGGTTTCGAGTATCAGTCTTGCGAATATTGAGATGGTTTCTAAACCATTCCTTAACTTCAAACTCCCATATCTCGCGAACTGAATGACGAACTCGAAAAATTCCTGTTGCACCTGAAAGTAGAAACTCGCCCGATTACAAAGGTATGTGTATTTTTCCCCTAGGCCTTTGTAGTTATTGGTTTCGAGTATCAGACTTGCGAAAATTTTGATGGTTTCTCAACCATTCCTTATTTTCACACTTCCATATCTCGCGAACGGATTGACGAACTCGAGAATTTCCTATTGCATCTAAAAGCAGAAACTCGCCCGATTACAACGGTGTGTCTACTTTTCCCCTAGGCCATTCCAGTTGTTGGTTTCGAGTATCAGACCAGCGAAAATTTTGATGGTTTCTCAAGCATTCCTTAACTTCAAACTTCCATATCTCGCGAACGGATTGACGAACGCGAGAAATTCCTGTTGCATGTGAAAGAAGAATCTCGCCCGATTACAACGGTATGTGTATTTTTCCCCTAGGCATTTGTAGTTATTGGTTTCGAGTATCAGACTTGCGAAAATTTTGATGGTTTCTCAAACATTCCTTAACTTCAAACTCCCATATCTCGCGAACGGATAGACGAACTCGAGAAATTCCTGTTGTATATGAAAGTAGAAACTCGACCGATTACAATGATGTGTGTACTTTTCCCCTAGGCCATTCCAGTTATTGGTTTCGAGTATCAGACCAGCGAAAATTTTGATGGTTTCCCAACCATTCCTTAACTTCAAACTCCCATATCCCGCTAACGGATTGACGAACTCGAGAAATTCCTATTGCGTGTGAAAGCAGAAACTCGCCCGACTACAACGGTATGTGTATTTTTGCCCTAGGCCATAGTAGTTATTGGATTCGTGTATCAGGCTTGCGAAAATTTTGATGATTTCTTAACCATTCCGTAACTTCAAACTCCCATATCTCGCGAACGCATTGACGAACGCGAGAAATTCCTGTTGTATCTGAAAGTAGAAACTCGCCCGATTACAATGGTGTATGTACTTTTCCCCTAGGCCATTCCAGTTGTTGGTTTCGAGTATCAGACCAGCGAGAATTTTGATGGTTTCTCAAGCATTCCTTAACTTCAAACTCCCATATCCCGCGAACGGATTGACGAACTCGAGAAATTCCTATTGCGTCTGAAAGCAGAATCTCGCCCGATTACAACGGTATGTGTATTTTTCCCCTAGGCATTTGTAGTTATTGGTTTCGAGTATCAGACTTGCGAAAATTTTGATGGTCTCTCAGCCATTCCTTATTTTCACACTTCCATATCTCGCGAACGGATTGACGATCACGAGAATTTCCTATTGCATCTAAAAGCAGAAACCCGCCCGATTACAACGGTATGTGTATTTTTGCCCTAGGCCATAGTGGTTATAGGTTTCGAGTATCAGACTTGCGAATATTGAGATGGTTTCTAAACCATTCCTTAACTTCAAACTCCCATATCTCGCGAACGGAATGACGAACTCGAAAAATTCCTGTTGCACCTGAAAGTAGAAACTCGCCCGATTACAAAGGTATGTGTATTTTTCCCCTAGGCCTTTGTAGTTATTGGTTTCGAGTATCAGACTTGCGAAAATTTTGATGGTCTCTCAACCATTCCTTAACTTCAAACTCCCACATCTCGCGAACGGATTGACGAACTCGAGAAATTCCTATTGCATCTGAAAGCAGAAACTCGCCCGATTACAACGGTATGTGTATTTTTCCCCTAGGCCATTGTAGTTATTGGTTTCGAGTATCAGACTTGCGAAAATTTTGATGGTTTCTCAACCATTCCTTAACTTCAAACTACCATATCTCGCGAACGGATTGACGAACTCGAGAATTTCCTATTGCATCTGAAAGCAGAAACACGCCCGATTACAACGGTATGTGCATTTTTGCCCTAGGCCATAGTAGTTCTTGGTTTCGAGTATCAGACTTGCGAAAATTTTGATGGTTTCTGAACCATTCCTTAACTTCAAACTCCCATATCTCGCGAACGGAATGACGAACTCGAGAAATTCCTATTGCATCTGGAAGTGGAAACTCGCCCGATTACAAAGGTACGTGCATTTTTCCCCTATGCCTTTGTAGTTATTGGTTTCGAGTTTCAGACTTGCGAAAATTTTGATGGTTTCTCAAGCATTCTTTAACTTCAAACTCCCATATCTCGCGAAAGGAATGACGAATTCAAGAAATTCCTGTTGTATATGAAAGTAGAAACTCGACCGATTACAATGGTGTGTGTACTTTTCCCCTAGGCCATACCAGTTATTGGTTTCGTGTATCAGACCAGCGAAAATTTTGATGGTTTCTCAACCAATCCTTATTTTCACACTTCCATATCTCGCGAACGGATTGACGAACTCGAGAATTTCCTATTGCATCTAAAAGCAGAAACTCGCCCGATAACAACGGTGTGTCTACTTTTCCCCTAGGCCATTCCAGTTGTTGGTTTCGAGTATCAGACCAGCGAAAATTTTGATGGTTTCTCAAGCATTCCTTAACTTCAAACTCCCATATCTCGCGAACGGATTGACGAACTCGAGAAATTCCTATTGCATCTGAAAGCAGAAACTCGCCCGATTACAACGGTGTGTGTACTTTTCCCCTAGGCCATTCCAGTTGTTGGTTTCGAGTATCAGACCAGCGAAAATTTTGATGGTTTATCAAGAATTCCTTCACTTCAAACTTCCATACCTCGCGATCGCATTGACGAACTCGAGAATTTCCTATTGCGTCTGAAAGCAGAAACTTGCCCGATTACAATGGTGTATGTACTTTTCCCCTAGGCCATTCCAGTTATTGGTTTCGAGTATCAGACCAACGAAAATTTTGATGGTTTCTCAACCATTCCTTAACTTCAAACTCCCTTATCTCGCGAACGGATTGACGAACGCGAGAAATTCCTGTTGCATGTGAAAGTAGAATCTCTCCCGATTACAACGGTATGTGTATTTTTCCCCTAGG
Source organism: Ptiloglossa arizonensis (assembly GCF_051014685.1). Classification (NCBI taxonomy): domain Eukaryota; kingdom Metazoa; phylum Arthropoda; class Insecta; order Hymenoptera; family Colletidae; genus Ptiloglossa; species Ptiloglossa arizonensis. The sequence goes on from NW_027478515.1 coordinate 598,248, forward strand.
CATTTGTAGATATTTGTTTCGAGTATCAGACTTACGAAAATTTTGATGGTTTCTCAAACATTCCTTAAATTCAAACTCCCACATCTCGCGAACGGATTGACGAACTCGAGAATTTCCTATTGCATCTGAAAGCAGAAACCCGCCCGATTACAACGGTGTGTGTACTTTTCCGCTAGGCCATTCCAGTTGTTGGTTTCGAGTATCAGACCAGCGAAAATTTTGATGGTTTCTCAAGCATTCCTTAACTTCAAACTTCCATATCTCGCGATCGGATTGACGAACGCGAGAAATTCCTGTTGCATGTGAAAGTAGAATCTCGCCCGATTACAACGGTATGTGTATTTTTACCCTAGGCATTTGTAGTTATTGGTTTCGAGTATCAGGCTTGCGAAAATTTTGATGGTTTCTCAACCATTCCTTAACTTCAAACTACCATATCTCGCGAACGAATTGACGAACTCGAGAAATTCCTGTCGCATATGACAGCAGAAACTCGCCCGATTACAACGGTATGTGTATTTTTCCCCTAGGCCATTGTAGTTATTGGTTTCGAGTATCAGACTTGCGAAAATTTTGATGGTTTCTCAACCATTCCTTAACTTCAAACTACCATATCTCGCGAACGGATTGACGAACTCGAGAATTTCCTATTGCATCTGAAAGCAGAAACACGCCCGATTACAACGGTATGTGCATTTTTGCCCTAGGCCATAGTAGTTATTGGTTTCGAGTATCAGACTTGCGAAAATTTTGATGGTTTCTCAAGCATTCCATAACTTCGAACTCCCATATCTCGCGTACGGATTGACGAACTCGAGAAATTCCTGTTGCATCTGAAAGCAGAAACTCCCCCGATTACAAAGGTATGTGTATTTTTGCCCTAGGCCATAGTGGTTATAGGTTTCGAGTATCAGACTTGCGAATATTGAGATGGTTTCTAAACCATTCCTTAACTTCAAACTCCCATATCTCGCGAACGGAATGACGAACTCGAAAAATTCCTGTTGCACCTGAAAGTAGAAACTCGCCCGATTACAAAGGTATGTGTATTTTCCCCCTAGGCCTTTGTAGTTATTGGTTTCGAGTATCAGACGTGCGAAAATTTTGATGGTCTCTCAACCATTCCTTAACTTCAAACTCCCATATCTCGCGAACCGATAGACGAACTCGAGAAATTCCTATTGCATCTGAAAGCAGAAACTCGCCCGATTACAACGGTATGTGTATTTTTCCACTAGGCCATTGTAGTTATTGGTTTCGAGTATCAGACTTGCGAAAATTTTGATGGTTTCTCAACCATTCCTTAACTTCAAACTACCATATCTCGCGAACGGATTGACGAACTCGAGAATTTCCTATTGCATCTGAAAGCAGAAACACGCCCGATTACAACGGTATGTGCATTTTTGCCCTAGGCCATAGTAGTTCTTGGTTTCGTGTATCAGACTTGCAAAAATTTTGATGGTTTCTCAAGCATTCCATAACTTCAAACTCCCATATCTCGCTTACGGATTGACGAACTCGAGAAATTCCTGTTGCATCCGAAAGCAGAAACTCCCCCGATTACAACGGTATGTGTATTTTTCCCCTAGGCCATTGTAGTTATTGGTTTCGAGTATCAGAGTTGCGATAATTTTGATGGTTTCTCAAGCATTCCTTAACTTCAAACTCCCATATCTCGCGAACGGATTGACGAACTCGAGAAATTCCCATTGCATCAGAAAGCAGAAGCTCGCCCGATTACAACGGTATG